>NC_088220.1:30713005-31313005 GCF_036934945.1 Oncorhynchus masou masou | reverse complement strand
GAGACAATAAATATGTTGAAATGACAATATCACCGGAGGCATTGCAAATCAATTTGTGCCACTTGTGTATCCTACCTGGAGCTGGCAAACTGATCAAATAAATAGCATATAACTTCAATGTATTGCTGTTGTAGCCTTGTGTTATTATGCAATTATTAATGGCTATGTTTAGTTAATTAAATTGGAAGTATTCAAACCTCTATCGCAATTGCCGATCAGTTGTTCGAACGCATTAGATTGAAGGTAACAGTCAATCAGATAAAAATAAATAAACTAGAGATGGATTCACAATCCAACACGTACATCAATGTTAGGATTATTTTGAACTAAAGGCAGAAAAGATGTACTATCTGTTCACATATCGCTTTAACTTACTGATGTACTGGCTCAAGATAAATATATCTCTCGGGCTATAACTTTGAAGTGGATTGTCCAACAATCTGTAAAAGTGTGAGGCCAGTTCCTTTTGGTTGAGATAAATAGCATTGACTGTAAATCAATTATATTACTACACATAAATGGAGGCATTACAGAAGCTCAACATCTGAAATACGTTACTTATTTTAATTACAGTATATGATACATATCTACACAGTTTTCCAGACAGAGTTATGATATAGGGAAGATTAATATAAAATAGCCCGCTGGTGCTGAAGTGCAAGTAAGAGAGTACTGCAATTTATACAATTTATAGTTCTTTCACTAGTACTTCCTGGTTATTAGAAACAGCAACAGTTCCAATGTTTCTAATTAGTCCTTAATTACAGTGCAGTACAGTAAAGTTGCTGAACCCTTTCTCTTAGTCAGTGACAAGGAGCCTCAGGACCTTGGACTATCTAGAGTAGGGCTCTTGTTGATACTCTTTAATATTAAACTAGATTATTTGGCTTTCTATTAATACTTTGCAATTTGACAGGAAAGTGTGAATCTTTCTGGCCTCTAGCTCGAGATCAGAATTCTACTCTAGATGTGGGGCTCAGGATGATCACATAAGAGCTGGTGAGTAGGACATTTACCCTGCGTCTCTCTCTTTCTGCTCTTGAATGGCATGGGTGGGAGTTTTATATCAATTGAAGGACTCCAAAACCTCAATTTACAGTACTATATAATGCATTACCATATCATCTTGCTGTCTCCACTCAGGAGTGACATAGCTGCTGGAGTCAGAGGTTCCTCTGGAAGCCTCCAAGAACTTTGGGTACAGTAGAACTGCTGAAAAAAGTGATATGTCTGTTTGCGTTGTGATATAAGTCATTTTCCTGTCCCAGGCTAAGAACTTCTCAGAGGCTCTGGAGTGGTATTACCACTCTATGAGTTTCTACAGATGGAGCCCAACCTTTCTACAGATGGAGCCCAACCTTTCTACAGATGGAGCCCAACCTTTCTACAGATGGAGCCCAACCTTTCTTCAGATGGAGCCAACATGCAGGAAGCAGGACGCCTCCTGCTGGACAAGGTGACTCAATGCTGTGACAACACATACACACAGCATGTTGTCATGGTTACGTAAGAGATCATCAACGAGGGGCAATGCGTTCTATAGAAAATCATTCACGACATGGAAGGTGCTTTCCACAACGTGGAAGCGCAGTGGAAATAACCTTCCACGGAGTTGCATTATTTTCCAGAGAACGCATAGAGCCCCGAGTTGATTATCCCTTTTATACCATGGCTACAATTTAACACATTTGTCGCTAGAAATGTGTTCATTTGTCTGTATAAATGTGTTCAACATCCACTGAAGTAGCTAAAAGTTTAATAGAGAGCTGCAGTGGTTGCCTTGGTAACCAAACAAAGAGACTTGCTAGTTTAGATAACCAAACCATCCGCCCTGGCTTGCAATTATGAGAATTGAATTCAACAATACCAATAATGTTTTCAATTCGACTTTTGCTTTCAAAAAGCATCTCAAACATAGTTCATTCTTACATGATCTATAGCCATTGAATTCTACCGTGCAAATATACAGTACATTATAGGAAAATAATACACATTCTAGAATGCCCTTCAAGTCAATCAGAAGTGAGTATTTAACAATGCCATGATATAAATATGCAATAAGGCCTAAGGGGGTGTGGTATATGGGTCAATATACCATGGCTAAGGGCCGTTCTTAGGTACGACGCAACGGAGTGCCTGGACACAGCCCTTAGCTGTGGAATATTGGCCATATATCACAAACCCCCGAGGTGCCTTATTGCTATTATAAACGTGTTACCAACATAATTAGAGCAGTAAAAATATATGTTTTGTCATACCTATGGTATACGGTCTGATATACCATGGCTTTCAGCCAATCAACATTCAAGGCTCGAACCACCCAGTTTATAATGTATAGTAATCTTTCTGTGTGTACTTTGTGCATCCCTAAGTGTGCGTGTGTGTCAGGCCAAGAAGCCATAGAGGACGCAGAGAGACATGATCCAAACAGCATCTTCACTCAGTTCAGTGTTTACAAGATTGCTGTCCTGGATAACAATGTGGAGGAAGGTAACAGCATATTCCATGTGTGGTGAGTTTGGGAGTTTTAGGATTGACTACATGTATCCAGGCCCTCTGTACTGCTCAGTCTGAAAACCTGTTTCTATCAGCTTCAGGGGCAGTGAAGGCCATCGGGACTCTGGCACAAAGTCCTGTGACTAGCGAGGACAGACTGCTGTTGGCTAAGAACGCTGACTCCAACCACCATCAGTCTGGCTGCTCAAATCGCTCTGGAGGTGTGTCCCCATTACTGACCTACCTCTGGGAAGTATGGTGAAAATGTTGGTGATTATGGTGATGATAATGATGATGATGACAATTCTTGAAGGAGAACATACCCACCATCATCATGAACAACAGGACACAGCCACGAAGGCTCTGGAGAGTTTGCGTGAAAACTCAAAAGATGTAGCTCAGGTTGTCACTGCTCTCAGGACAGTTACTAACACACAAAATCAGTGAACTCTTGTCCAGCAAGATCGGAACACTACATGTGAATCGTAATACATACATTACGTTATCATAAACATGACATAACCTACAATGACAGTTGATTGTGGCCATTTGTGTCACCAGTCTTCCACCATAAATGCATTATAAAGCATGCAAGCATTTCATTACACCCGCAATAACATCTGCAAAACATCCGTATGTGACAAATAAACTGTGATTTGATGACACATGGTGCTGTGCAAGGTTTCAGTGAGGTTTCACTGTCTGCCAGATCCACTGACCTACATCTTCTTCTTTCTCCTGTGAAATATGTGCCTCTCAGTACAGTGTTAGTAGGTGAAAGGAACTAGGTCCCCAGTCCTCCTCATCGTTGTCTTTTATAGGCATTTGGTTCGACTGGTGGCATCAGCAATAGAAGAAGCCAGTGAGGAGACAAAGCAAGATTGATGAGATATTGTTAAACATGATGAATTATACAATGGTGTTTAAATGCTTAATTTCTACCAGGAGTGTGACATTTAAATACATTTGGGATTGTTAATGTTTAGAAAAAAATTCCTAACCCCAAATTCAGTTTCTTAAAAAAAACAAAAAATGAAAATCAGTGCCAAAAATCGAACTACCACTAACAAGTCTCGATCATCATCATAAAGGCAAAACATTTTTTAAACAAATAATGCTAAAATGCTGTAAATAGGGAGAGCGCTCCGCATCATCATTTGCCAAAGATATAAAGCGCTCCGCACGTCATCTTCATCAACAGTTGGAGAAAATGGCAGAGCGTGAGACAGGGCAGAGCGTGAGACAGGGCAGAGCGTGAGACAGGGCAGCGTGAGACAGGGCAGCGTGAGGCAGGGCAGAGCGGAGAAGGGCAGAGCGTGAGACACTTGTGGAAGATACTCAGAGAAGTTAAATAAGAAGAAGATGATGAAATGCAAACTTTGCGAGGTGGGATTGAGCTATAGTGGCAGTACAGGTGCTGAAAGGGAGGCACAGCGAGATGATGAAATGCAACCCGTTGCTGGCTGCAGTGGCAGTACAGGTGCTGAAAGGAGTCAGACAAGCACAGCGAGCCCCAACCCGTTGCTGGCTGCAGTGGCAGTACAGGAGCTGAAAGGAGGCACAGCGAGACCCAACCCATTGCTGGCTGCAGTGGCAGTACAGGAGCTGAAAATCACAGCTGACTACAGAAATGCTGGCTGCAGTTGAGGCACAGGAGCAGCCAACCCAATGGTTGCTGGCTGCAGTGGCAGTACATACCCTAATGGCATATCTAGAGCCAGACCAAGAGGCCATGTCTGCAACAAACAGGTGAAGGCCCTGATGGAGAAATTGTACAATGATTGCTCTGCAGTACAGGTGGAGTACAGCTGAAAGGTAGGCACAGCGAGACCCAACCCGTTGCTGGCTCATACACCATAAGGTGCTGAAAACAAACTGTTGGATGTCTATGAACACGCTGTCATACATCACTGGCAACAGGTGCTGAGAACTGGGACATGAAGTCCCTTGGACTGACAACTGAGCTGACCAGTGCCAAAAATCGAACTACCACTAACAAGTCTCGATCATCATCATAAAGGCAAAACATTTTTTAAACAAATAATGCTAAAATGCTGTAAATAGGAGAAATGATTTGCCAAAGATATAAAGCGCTCCGCACGTCATCTTCATCAACAGTTGGAGAAAATGGCAGAGCGTGAGACAGGGCAGAGCGTGAGACAGGGCAGCGACAGCAGCCAAGTCCTGTCGGGAAATACTCAGAGAAGTTAAATAAGAAGAAGATGATGAAATGCAAACTTTGCGAGGTGGGATTGAGCTATAGTGGCAGTACAGGTGCTGAAAGGGAGGCACAGCGAGACCCAACCCATTGCTGGCTGCAGTGGCAGTACAGGTGCTGAAAGGGAGGCACAGCGAGACCCAACCCATTGCTGGCTGCAGTGGCAGTACAGGTGCTGAAAGGGAGGCACAGCGAGACCCAACCCGTTGCTGGCTGCAGTGGCAGTACAGGTGCTGAAAGGGAGGCACAGCGAGACCCAACCCGTTGCTGGCTGCAGTGGCAGTACAGGTGCTGAAAGGGAGGCACAGCGAGACCCAACCCGTTGCTGGCTGCAGTGCGATAAGGGACGGAGTGAGAAAATCACAGCGCTGACTACAGAAATGATTGCAGTTGATATGCAGCCATTGTCAATGGTAGAGGATGTCGGCTTCAATACCCTAATGGCATATCTAGAGCCAGACTACAAGAGGCCATGTCGGAAAAAAACGTGAAGGCCCTGATGGAGAAATTGTACAATGATTGCTCTGCAAGTACAAAGCGCAAGCTCTCATACACCATAAGTGGTGTTAACAACAAACTGTTGGATGTCTATGAACACGCTGTCATACATCACTGCAACGAGCCAACACATTGATGAGAACTGGGACATGAAGTCCCTTGGACTGACAACTGAGAACGTAGAGGAGAGGCACACAACAGAGAACCTAAAACAGCATTAATACCATCGCTGCTGAATGGGTTGGGGACAACAGTAGCGCCGTCAGTTCCTCTACATATAGACATGCAAATCTGGATGTTCTGCTGTCATATCTAAAAATGGGTGAGTACAATGTATAACAGTCCCACAGCTACATTTGTCTCTTAATATATGAGTTGCCTGAGGTAATGCTTTAGCACCGATTCTATTTTTATCTGCTGTGCAATGCTTGGTTTTCACCACAACCCGTGTTTGTTGTCACCAGAACAGAAATGTAGAAAGTATCACAGCTCACCCCTGGGCCTAGCATGGCTGTGGAGCAGCAGAAAACAGAGGGAGGCCAACTGGTTCACTAGCATGGCTGTGGAGCAGCAGAAAACAGAGGGAGGCCAACTGGTTCACTAGCATGGCTGTGGAGCAGCAGAAAACAGAGGGAGGCCAACTGGTTCACTAGCATGGCTGTGGAGCAGCAGAAAACAGAGGGAGGCCAACTGGTTCACTAGCATGGCTGTGGAGCAGCAGAAAACAGAGGGAGGCCAACTGGTTCACTAGCATGGCTGTGGAGCAGCAGATAACAGAGGGAGGCCAACTGGTTCACTAGCATGGCAGTGGAGCAGCAGATAACAGAGGGAGGCCAACTGGTTCACTAGCATGGCTGTGGAGCAGCAGAAAACAGAGGGAGGCCAACTGGTTCACTAGCATGGCTGTGGAGCAGCAGATAACAGAAGGAGGTTCACGAGCATGGCTGTGGAGCAGCAGATAACAGAAGGAGGTTCACGAGCATGGCTGTGGAGCAGCAGATAACAGAGGGAGGCCAACTGGTTCACTAGCATGGCTGTGGAGCAGCAGAAAACAGAGGGAGGCCAACTGGTTCACTAGCATGGCTGTGGAGCAGCAGAAAACAGAGGGAGGCCAACTGGTTCACTAGCATGGCTGTGGAGCAGCAGAAAACAGAGGGAGGCCAACTGGTTCACTAGCATGGCTGTGGAGCAGCAGATAACAGAGGGAGGCCAACTGGTTCACTAGCATGGCTGTGGAGCAGCAGATAACAGAGGGAGGCCAACTGGTTCACTAGCATGGCTGTGGAGCAGCAGATAACAGAGGGAGGCCAACTGGTTCACTAGCATGGCTGTGGAGCAGCAGAAAACAGAGGGAGGCCAACTGGTTCACTAGCATGGCTGTGGAGCAGCAGAAAACAGAAGGAGGTTCACGAGCATGGCTGTGGAGCAGCAGATAACAGAAGGAGGTTCACGAGCATGGCTGTGGAGCAGCAGAACGTTATTATCTAGAGATATACTGTTATCTATCTTAATGTTGTACATTTATCTGGATCATCTTGCTATTTTACGAGTTACAGTGGCACCGTGAAAGCCTCATAGTGCACTGTGCATTTTGTCTCATTTTATTCCTGTGTGTGTGTGTGTGTTTGCGCCCACGTGCTTGTGTGTGCCCATGTGTGTCTTAGTTTGGAACTCTGCGCTGCAGTGTGAGAACAGCCCTGACAGGATGAGGGATTTCTTTGTGTTACCAGACAAATCATTTTATTAGCATCGCTGGGAGAATAGGTCTGTATCTGTGCAGGTGTAGATCAATATAACCCACAGGGAATGAGTGTTGCCATAGATAAAGAAACATAAAGCCCTGCAGCTTCAGTACAAAACAACTTGGTCAGTCATTGTATCGTCACTCCCCCAAACACACAGACATGGACTTTCATGCAGGCACACTCCGTTAAATGCGTTCTCTCTGTGGTCCTTAATCTTTATGGTTCTCTTATATATATATATATATACACACACATATAGTACCAGTCAAAAGTTTGTATACACCTACTCATTCAAGGGTTTTCCTTTATTTTTACTATTTTATACATTGCAGAATAGTGAAGACATCAAAACTATGAAATAACACATATGGAATCATGTAGTAACCAAAGAAAAGTGTTAAACAAATCAAAATAGATTTTAGATTCTTCAAAGTAGCCACCTTTTCCCTTGATGACAGCTGTGCACACTATTGGCATTCTCTCAACCAGCTTCATGAGGTAGTCACTTGGAAAGCGTTTCAATTGGCAGGTGTGCCACGTTAAAAGTTCATTGGTGGAATTTCTTTCTGTCTTTATGCATTTGAGCCAATCAGGAATGCTTTTCCAACAGTCTTGAAGGAGTTTCCAAATAAGCTGAGCACTTGTTGGCTGCTTTTCCTTCACTCTGCGGTCCAACTCATCCCAAACCATCTCAATTGGGTTGAGGTCGGGCGATTGTGGAGGCCAGGTCATCTGATGCAGCACCATCACTCTCCTTCTTTGTCAAATAGCCCTTACACAGCCTGGAGGTGTGTTTTGGGTCACTGTCCTGTTGAAAAACAAATTATAATCCCACTAAGCGCAAACCAGATGGGATGGCGTATCGCTGCAGAATGCTGTGGTAGTCATGCTGGTTAAGACGACCTTGGTTAAGACGACCTTAAATAAATCACAGACAGTGTCACTAGCAAAGCACCATCACACCTCCTCCTCCATGCTTCACGATGTGAACCACACATGCGGAGATCATTCGTTCACCTACTCTGCGTCTCACAAAGACACGGCGGTTGGAACCAAAAATCTCTAATTTGGACTCATTAGACCAAAGGACAGATTTGCAATGGTCTAATGTCTCTTCTTCTTATTGGTGTCCTTTAGTAGTGGTTTATTTGCAGCAATTAGACCATGAAGGCCTGATTCATGCAGTCTCCTCTGAAAAGTTGATGTTGAGATGTATCTGTTACTTGAACTCTTTGAAGCATTTATTTGGGCAGCAATCTGAGGTGCAGTTAACTCTAATGAACTTATCCTATGCAGCAGGGGTAAAGCTGGGTCTTCCTTTACAGTGGTGGTCCTCATGAGAGCAAGTTTCATCATAGCGTTTGATGGTTTTTGTGACTGCACTTGAAGAAACTTTCAAAGTTCTTGAAATTTTCCGAATTGACTTACCGTCATGTCTTAAAGTAATGATGGACTGTCATTTCTCTTTGCTTATTTGAGCTGTTAATGTCATAATATGGACTTGGTCTTTTACCAAATATGGCTATCTTCTGTATACCACCCCTACCTTGTCACAACACAAACTGATTGGCTTAAACGCATTAAGAAGGAAAGAAATTCCACAAATTAACTTTTAACAAGGCACACCTGTTAATTGAAATGCATTCCAGGTGACTATCTCATGAAGCTGGTTGAGAGAATGCCAAGAGTGTGCAAAGCTGTCATTAAGGCAAAGGGTGGCTACTTTGAAGAATCTCAAATATAAAATATATTTTGATTTGTTTAACACTTTTTTGGTTACTACATGATTCCATGTGTGTTATTTCATAGTTTTGATGTCTTCACTATTATTCTACAATGTAGAAAATAGTAAAAATAAAGAAAAATCCTTGAATGAGTAGGTGTGTCCAAACTTCTGACTGGTACTCTATGTATGTTTGTGTGGTAACCCTAGCTGTCCCAGTTCTGCCCTCTGGAACAGACTGAGTCGACGTGCCTGTTGATAGCTGCTGCTGCCTCTGGAGCTCTGTAGGAAGTCTCCACACTCTGACCAGGTGCCACCCACTCTCCCTCAATCTCTCTCTGCCTGTCGTCCACATTTAGCTCCCTCTCCATCCACATGGATGGAAATTTCCGGAAGATTCTTAACGTCTCTAATTATCCCTCCTCTTTCCATTCCATGCTATGCTTAGTTCTGGCATGATGTTGGATTACGCTGTGCGAGGAGAATAATCTGACATCATCCGACACGCACTCCCAGGGAACTTGTCCAAGGACCCAACAGATATCTTGCTGCTGTTTTATGAGCTTGAGGCTCATGCCAAGCTCAACCACCCCAAGGTGGAGACAGTGCTAGAGCTGGATAACCTTGAAACCAAGGTGTTGGAGACGATGGCAGGTGAAGAGGACACACCGTAGCTGACCCTCTCCTTACATGACTTATTCTCCTCATCCAGGCGTGGTTTGTTGTGATGAGTTTCTTCTGTTATGGACCCTCCTGCCCACTTCCCTCTGCTGTGTAAGAAGGCCTTGAGGATTGCTCTGTCTCTGTACAGGAAATGACCACAAGCAGACCTGGCCCGCTGCAGGTGTGCCCATCTCATCTTCCATTCCATCACAACAAAAAAATCTATAAATAAATAGGTCCATCAGATACTGGTTATGATCCAGTCAGATGTTTGCTGTGACAGAGCTCCAGTGTGTCAGTGCATAGGTTCCTCTCTCTCGCTCTTCCCCTCTCCCTCTCCCTCTCAGCCAGCGTGTGCACAGCCTGATCTTGCTGTGACTGCCGAGCGGTGTGTCTAAGGCGGCGGCCCGTGTGCTGGAGGAGGATATGAGGGCTAATATGAGGATGGCCTGTCCATCATCACAGCCGCAGTGAGTCAGCACCAATCACGCCCCCGCATCCCCGCACTGTCATTACCACCCCTCATCCCTTCGCCCCCCTCCGCCCACTGCTGCTGCCCTGAAAGCATCTCCTGTTTTTTTTTTATCAATGGGCTTTCAGCACCACTTCAATTAGCAGATGCTTCCATTCACCATCCCCTTCCTGCCAATTTGAATGGTAATGTGCTGTACAAGCCATCACTCTGCTGTTGAACAAGCCATCACTCTGCCGTTGAACTAAGAGCTTTATTGAATGTTATTGAAGCATTACCAAACTTTATGTTCACAGGCACATTTTCATATGCAGTTGCTACTGCCATGCAGATTTTCCATTACACCACCTTGAAATTGATACATTAAAACAATGGATGGACAAGTGCCTAAAAAGGACAAGTTTACCCAAAATCCAGAAACTCCCAAGTGATTCCATACATTTAAACTAGTTCAGTGGAGTTTTCCCTCTCCCCCCTCTCTCCCTGCAGTGCTGTCACGTGACTCGTGACGTCCCCCCCCTCTCTCCCTGCAGTGCTGTCACGTGACGTTGCTGGGTGCAGGCCTCGCTCCGCTCCATTGCCAGTCAATTCATGATTCAGAAATCTGCGAAGTTTGGACAAATTTTTATATAGCGTATGGCCGAATTAGCTATTTTTCAGCTTTGAGTCAGGAAATGTGTACATTTCCACCTACGACGTGTAATAATTTTATATAATGGGATATTTTATGTAGCCGACCGCCACAGCTGTGGAGATGGGTAACAACTGTGCATGTGCGCTCTCGGGGGTATCAACGGTACGTAGAAACGGCACGTAGAAACGGCACGTAATGCCCTAATTCGCAGATCAACAGAAAAGTAAAGACAACTTTACACATTTTCAGTGGTGTAAAAATACTTTCAAGTACTATTTAAGTAGATTTTTTTGGTAGCTGTACTTCACTATTTATATTTTTGACAACTTTAACTTTTACTTCACTACATTCCTAAAGACAATAACATACTTTTTACTCCATACATTTTCCCTGACACCCAAAACTACTCGTTACATTTTGAATGCTTAGCAGGACAGGAAAATGGTCCAATTCACACACTTATCAAGATAACATCCCTGGTCATCCATACTACCTGATCTGGCGGATTCACTAAACACAAATGCTTTGTTTGTAAATGATGTCTGAGTGTTGGAGAGTGCCCCTAGTCAGTAAATAAAAAAAAAACAAGAAGATGGTGCCATCTGGCTTGCTTAATATAAGGAATTTGAAATTATTTATGCTTTTACTTATCAGACTTAAGTACATTTTAGCAATTACATTTACTTTTGATACTTAAGTACATTTAAAACCAAATACTTTTAGACTTTTACTCAAGTAGTATTTTACTGGGTGACTTTCACTTTTACTTGAGTCATTTTCTATGAAGGTATCTTTACTTTTACTACAGTATAACAATGGGATACTTTTTTCACCCCTGCACATTATACAAAGTAAACAACAAACTACAAATATGTCTGACGATGAAAACTTGCGAGTGATGAAGAAAACTACTGGAGTGGCGCCCAGGTGTTATTTAACCATCATTATTTGAGCCTGAGTATTCGGATGAAGAATTGAGGCAAATTGAGCTTCAGACATCTAGCCATCATAGCAGTAGCTAGACCACAGCCCCAACCAATCCCCAGGATCACCACCCTTACAAAAAGCATTGCAGTTTTGAAACTGCAGTAAAAGTGCAGTAACTGCATTTGATTGTGGTATTTTGCAGGCTGTCATTGCAGTTATACTGCAAAATTACTGTTATTTTGGACGCAGTATTTGCAGCATACTGCAGTTATACTGTTATCTTTTTTTCGTAAGGGCACAGACTGGTGGTGCAGTTGTGGCAATATATTTACATGTTGGAGACAGCTGGGCCAATTGGACAGTTCTCTACCGGGTAAGTAGCTAAACTTTACTTTATAGAATGATCGCTTATCATAAACCTCTATGAATGGGTCATTAGTGGATTTTATGTTTTCATATTAGCCCAAAACACTGAGTGTTCAAAACATGAAGAACTTCTGCTCTTTCTTGACAGACAGACAGACAGGGGGGAGGGGTTGTTGCAACTCAATATTAGGAATGTTTGGTAGCCTATGATAATTTATCGCAATGTTTCTCCCATCGTCATAAATACATAGGGTACATACGCTAACCTGTAGAGCACCCAGGCCGATGTCTAAGCGATATGGTGCAATGGTAATAACACAATAAGGACACCTCGAACTTCAAGAATCAGGCTTGGCTACATACCTCCGCATGCTTGCTTTGTCGCTTTCTCTTCTCAAACGACTATTTGTATTTTGGCACTGCGCCAGAACCAGTCCATGGATCCAGTAACAACTTCTGCATTTTTTTTGTATCCTTCGGTTTTCTGTCCCCATAATTTCAGAAACCATATCTCGTGCATATACATCGTCGCTGAAGTGCTTGCTACACACGCAGTGATGCAATGTTGGCTGCAGGAGTATTTACATCGTATTTACCATTTCGAATGGCTGCATCTCTTCATATCTTTAATCGGAAAACACTGAAATGTGGTGCCTTTTCCAGCCTTTCCGGTATGCGGTGCCTTGATTTCCAGTATAAAGTGCAGCCCCGGACCAAATACCCAGCTTACTATTGCTGCCATCTCTTTACTTTGCGTAACTAACTTTACCAGCGATATACCAGTGGCGACCCGTCATTCAGGGCAGGTGGGTCTGTTTTGAGCGCCACATTTTTAGCAACAAAAAAATATATATTTTTTTTTTGGGGGGGGGTTGCCTGCTTTGCATGTTATATTGGCATTAATACGTGTCACATACCAGTTTGCATACAATGTAAAAAATATATAATTGAGTTAATAAAGCCAAATACAAACATGGACTCTTTTTTTGTTTTCTTGAGTAAGGGAGCTCCAAAATGAAGGTGTTTCAGCCTAGCTCAGTGCTTTCTGTGGTGGTGGGGCAAGCTAGCAGAAAATACAGAGCGCTGCGTCGTGATTGGCTCAGTGTTCTGTCACTCATGGGGACACTACGTCACCGCCAAGTCTAAGGGTGGAGCTTGAAAATTCTAGCCCCTTGGGTACTGCTATATATTATATTAGAAGTAGCCATCCAAGAAGGCTCAAGGTCATTGGTCACAGATAAAATGACGTCAAATCACGTTATATCTACAGTAGCTTTGATTGGACTGAGGTCAATATCATACTTAGCTAGCAGTCATCATCATGAATCATGTCGACAAATCTACTGGCAAATCCTTTTTAATCCTTGTCATATGAAGAGAAATAATGAAGAGAAATTATAGATAGATAAAACGTATCGGTGCTCATCAGCCATTAACATTACACAACAAGTTGGAAATCGTAAATTCAACAATGAGTGGTTTGGAAGGAATCAGTGGCCAACTGCAAGCATTGCAAAGCAATCATTAGCCTGCTATTCAGCAGAGTGGCTGTGTGGTCCCAAGTCTAAGATTAAGGGTTTATTTTCCTAGTTTAAAATTATAAACATTCAACATTGGCCATGCTGTCAATGAAGCATGATTTGTGCCGCGTTCAAAACAACAGTTAACTCGGAACTGCAAAATCTGACTTTAGTGAGTTCAAGACAACTGAGAACTCGGGAAAAATGAGCTACGACTGAGAAAATACATTTTGAACTTTCATTCAACTCTGAATTAAAAATCAGGTACTCTGGCCTCTTTCTAGAGCTACGACCTGAATATCACTGACGTCATCATGATTTCCCAGTTGTCTTGAAAGCACCATAAATCCAGAGAATGCCAGACTTTGATGACAAAGTTTGATGACAAAATTTGCCCACAAAGGACCGCTGTGCCACCTTCATGTTCAAGTGAGCACATCACAACAAGGTGAGCCCAAAAATGTATTGTATGCTGCTGCATAAATTATGTAATATGCCAGGAAGATATGTATACTGTAGCTAAGAAAGTAATACTGAGTGTATGTTGTGTAGTAAGCTGTTAGTAGCCCATGTGTCCCACCCTAATAATTTGGTTTATTTTCACATCTTATTTTCGCCTTCTGTTCTGACTTGGTGGTGCACATGTAGCCTATAACCAGTTTTTGAGAAATGTAATCATCGAACATTGTAAGAGCTTTCATTTTCTGCTTATATGCCCATCAACATTCGCATCAGCTCGTCCCTCACGAACTCCATATAAGGGAATACTGTGACGTTTCTAAGTACACATTTAATTACTCAAAATAGGTAATACTTTTGATGACAATGAATTTGTCCACACTGCGCAGATTTCTGAATAATGAATTCATTGTCAACCGAGCAGAGCAACGAGTCACGTGACCCGTTTTTCCGTTGTCCAAACACTTAAAAGACGCACCCTATCCCCTCAGCCCTCAAATTAAGTGGACACTCTGATGACGTATGACGAGTATACACTTGCAGGGCAAGGGGGAAAGGAATGATGAATTTTTATTTATTTATTCAATTACAGTTCAACAATTTACATTCTTACATCATACAAAACAGAATGCAGTTATTAATACTGGGGGGAAAACAAAATTTAAAAAATCTAATGCAATTGTAATCACTGAAAAAATCTTATTGTAATGATTTAGGAAAATGTTATTCTTGTTGTTGTTCACTAGAGGTAATGTTTTAATTAAATAATTGAATTCCATTTTTTTAAATGAAATTTTGGTGTAGAATTTTGGAATTTTTGTTTGTGTATGAAGTATTTGGCAACAAGAATAAAAAAACGTACAATCATTTCAGTGGTTTTGTTATCATTGCAATAGTAACATTATATATTTCATGTCAAAAACATAGGCAGTGTTCATAATGGTAAATAAGTACTTTGCAAGGTTTTCCCAAAATTCTGACACAAATTTACATTCAAAGAACAAGTGAGACAGATTCTTACCTTCTTTTTCACAGAAAACGCAGATATCATCAATAGCCACAAATGTGGATATCATAGAATTACATGGATGTATCTTATGTACAATTTTGAAGTGCACTTCCTTAACTTGGTTTGGTATACAATATTTGTAAGGCCTTAACCATGCATTTTTCCAGACAATGTCAGGAATAAGCATGTTCCAGAAAAACTTTCCTCTCGGTGTAAGTTGGTTTTGTGAATGAAGAATTTGTCTTATATATTTATTACAACAAGATTTCTCAAGTAAGCCCACGCCTTCCAATCTGAGTTCTGGATAAACTTTGTGATCGTTACCAAAGCTAAGATGAGTTTTCATTCGTGTAGTTAGACCACTGGGAACGGCTTTGATCACAGAAATAAACTCTCTGAAAGGTATTGGAAACTCTTTCAATGTTATAAATTGTTCATATGAGAGAATATTACCCTTGTTGTCGAAAATATGAAGAACAAAGTCAATATTCCTCTCATGCCAGCTGGGGTTGAACAATGACTTATTCCTTATAGTTATGTCTGAATTATTCCACAAAAGAGTTTTATGTGGGGAAAAATTGTGCAGGAAACATATTTTCCAGGCCATTAAAGCTTGTTGGTGAAACCTAGCCAATTTAGCGGGTAATCTTTCAGGAATATAATTACATTTCAGTAAAAATGTAAGACCTCCCAATTTATTAAACACATTATTTGGAATTAAATATATTGAATCAATATTGATCAAACATTTTTTTCAACCAGTTTATCTTGAAAGTGTTATTTATGTCAACAAAATCCAATACTTCTAGACCGCCTTCAGCTCTTTTGTTAGAAAGAACTGATTTTTTTTAGTTTGAGACTTATTTTTCCAGATGAAGTCAAGAAAGGTCTTATTGATCTCTTTACAAGTAGCAGGATTTACACATAACGATAATGAGGGGTACACAAAAGGAGACAGTCCCTCTGCCTTGGACAGAAGTACTCTCCCAAGTATAGAAAGATCTCTTTGTAGCCAATTATTAAATATATTTTTAGTTCTCTTAATTTTAGGAGAGAAATTCAAATGTCTGACTAAGTGGTTTTTTGACAGATGTATTCCTAAATATTTAACACAGTCCTTTACAGGAATATTTTATATTTCTTTATCATCAGTCAAATAAACATAAGATTTCACATTTAGAAACATTCAGTATTAATCCTGATGCAATAGAAAATGCAGTTATAGCATTAAGGGCATGGGCGACCTGGTCTTTGTCTCTTAAGAAAAGAGTAGTATCATCAGCCAGTTGAGACATTTTGATTTCTTTGTTAAAAATGGTTAAGCCATACAAATTTTCATTATTCAGAATATCTAAAGATATAAGTTCCACAACCAAAATGAATAAAAATGGGGAAATTGGGCATCCCTGTCGTACATTTCTGTTGATACTGAATCTTTTGGAAGTATTAAGGTTTAGTAGCACAGTACTATTTATATCGTTGTAAAACATGCAAAGTACTTTAATAAAATGTTCACCAAATCAAAAAGTTTAAAAGAACCTAAAGAGAAATTCATGTTCAATTGTGTCAAAGGCTTTACAGAAGTCCAAAAATAAGACAACCGCATCTGAGTCAATTGCATCTGAATAATCTATAAGGTCGAAGACTAAACGAATGTTAGAGCTTATGTGACGGCCCTTCATAAATCTCGTTTGAGTCTCATTTATAATGGTATCTATTCCTTTCTTTAATCTGTTGGCATAAACCAGAGCAATCCATTTGTAATCAATATTTAATAAAGTAATTGGTCTCCAATTGTCAATGAGAGAAGGGTCTTTATCGGGCTTCGGAATCAATGAAATAAGGCAATGTTTCATAGTGGAGACCATTTCCCCATTTTTAATGTAATCTTGAAACATATTGAAAATCGGGTCTTCTAGTAACTCCCAAAACTGTCTATAGAATTCAACTTCATTGAATTCAGAGCCTCTAATTTCTTCAATTGACAGGTGAATTGCAAACTGAGTGGAAATCATCCTCAATTACAGGGACATAATTCTGAATGTGGCAAATGTAGCTTTCACAACCATCTTCCTGAAATTGAGAGCTGTAAAGGTTTTCATAAAAGGAATTGACAAATGATGATATTGCAATGGGATCTTTGCATAAATTTTGAGTGCAGTTATAGATTTTATTTTGTAGTTTCTCTTTTCAAGTGCATAAAAAGTAACTAGTGTTTCTTTCCCCCTCTTCAATCCACTTTTTTCTTGACCTTACAAAGGCACCCATTGCCAGAACCGTGTAAAGCTGTTCTAATTCTAGTTGTAAAGATTTGAATACAGACTCCTCTTCTTCAGACAAATGATCTTTCTTCAGAAAACTGTCAAGCTTGCTCATCATCTCATTTTCTCTAAGGTTCTTTAATTGCATCAGCTCTTCGGCGCGTTTAATGGCTACCACTCTGACTTTATATTTGAAAAATTCCCATCTACTTCCATGACCCAAGTCTTTTCTTGCAAAAAGGAGGAATGATTTGTGAATGGGCCACCCTTGGCCGGAAATTCGTCACTCGTTCATCCCGCGATGATTGTGTTTTTAGCCACCGGGAGTTTATATGCGCTAGTCAATTATGAGTGCATGTCTATATAGAATTATTAATATACGCCTACAGTATGATAGTTAGCTAACTAACGTTAGCCTGCATAGCTGGAACCTCTAAATAAGGAAAAATATTTATTTCTACAATTTCCAAAAGATAACCAAACAAAAACATGTACTTTTTACGATACGTGTTTGTGCCGTCATGTGCATTAGAAGCACAATGTAACTTATTTCCATTCGTTTTTACTTACACTTGTATGTTGACTTCTCCATTGATGTTGTTTTTAAGTTTTCGCGGACTTTTCTTAGCAGATGTACAATCGTCGCAAATTGAATTATGGAGTGTTTCAGGCCCCGGAGTGAACATACTTGTACACCTGCAAAGCCGACGAAAACGAGGCCTGAGGGGCTTACGTTGCAAACTGCCCTTGCTTGGCTAATCATTTGGACCGCCCACCAAGATGGCGACAGGGATTTCCCCAAGGGCATAAGGGACAAGTGGACGAGGGTGTTTCTTTTCAGTGTTTTTACCGCCACCCCGGTGTTCCAGCATAGCACTACATCACAGCACTACAGGGAGAAATGGGGAAACTCCACTGAACTAGTTTCAATGTATGGATTCACTTGGAAGTTTCTGGATTTTGGGAAAACTTGTCCTTTAAATCAATATACATCAAAATCACATTTAAGTCTTCCTCAGCAACTATAACACTTGCTGTCGTGTCATTCCCAGACTAACTGTAGACGTTAAAAGCCCATTCATATGCATACCTGGACTCTGAGGCCATCATCACAGGTGCTTCTAGACAGGTGGACTGCGGCAGCATGAATGTGTTTGTTGTCTCCTCTCCAGCCTGAGGACTTCCCTGAGATGGAGATCTTCTGGCAGCTGACCTGCGCCTGGAAAACAGGCATCCAGCTTTACAGCCTGGCCGAGTACCCTGAGGGCTGGTGTGGCCTGGGCATGAGCTTCCTCCGCTGCCTGGGCTCCCTGTAGGAGAGCTACCAGACACAGCTACTACTGACTGACTGAGGGAGGAGACAGCAGTGGAGCGTGACAGGGCTGAGTCAAATGAGAGGTTTTGGCCCATGGAATACTGAATTGTTTTTTTTTTTAATGTAATCTTTATTTAACTAGGCAAGTCTGTTAAGAACATTCTTATTACTGATAAGATGTCTTAAGAAAAGTTTGGTTGTATACCTGTAAATGAAAAGAGATATAGACCTAGCCATTTGTTTCTTAGATTGCCATTATCCAGTATTGTTTGTCCACAGATGTCAGATCTGTACACAGGTCCTGGATAGTCTGGACAAAGCCAAGAAGAACCTCATCTTGGAGTAGTGATTTGAGCTGGTAGAGCTTTGCAGAGCTCTTTTACTGTCTTGCACCTGATATTATTCATGTGGTAGCTGGGATGGTAGTTTACTATATGATGTCTCACTGGTTCTTGTATGACTGGTCTCCAGTTTAGTGAGCTCCTCCAGGATGCCAGTTGCATCCTGTCCTCCCCCAATATTTCCCTCACTTTCCCTATGTAGTTTAGATAACCGTTTCTCATAATGTTTTGGTACTTCTGCACATGAATGGACTTTTTTTTAAGCCTCTTGCATATATTACATTCATATGAATTTTACATGTAAACATTTCATTTGTCTTAATTAAACAAATTGTCTTAAACTGCCAATACCAGTGGACTCAAATAAAACACATCAAAATCATATAACCGAGTCACATATTTTATTATTTTCAAACAAATAAACTCTTGTCCAGTCCAAAACAAAACCCCAAACAAAATAGGTTGCAGGACTGTTCCCTCATGACTAGGACAGGGAAGACCGTTCGGCCCAGCGTCCTGATAGGCTCTACCACCTGTAGTGTGACAGGAAGGAAAGTACTGTACAATCAAAGGGTTCGCAAGCACTTACTGCACAGGTGCGCTGTCAAACAACTCATCACCCAGAAGGACAAACCATAACCCGACCGACCCCAACCCCCCAGAGCTCATGTCTCTCTCACTGGAAAAAAAGACCCTCATCAATTATACAAACACAAGAGGCATTTCGGTTCAATCTTGTTCTACCGCAATAGAAATAATACAATTAAATCTAGTTCTTTGGGCTTTATTGACATGGCTGACCGAGAGGTATAAATACCAGACGTTAACAGTCTGGTGTTTAGTTGAAACACAGCTGAGGAGCAGTTCTAAATGAGATAATGATCAATGCACCTCATGGTTTCTGGAATATCACCTTGTAGGTTGCTGCCTGTGTCTCATCTTCATTTTTTTACATAATTGTTTAATTCTATACACCCAGACACCATTTTCCACAAGAAATAACATGTAGACAGGCCCTACTTGAAGGAATTACATTCCCAACTGACAAACATTTTTCCAATAGGCAGCTGAAGATTTGTCTATAGAGAAATACCAACATTACAGCACATTTGTATGGAAATTATATCTCAGAATAGCTCAGTTTACTTACCTGACATTTGTGATCTAGAAAACATGTTTTGCCCCAGTTTGTTTCACACATGCATGAAGCACAGGTGAGGGGGATCTGCTGGGGACATATTTACATTTGACAGCTACCACACCCTTTGAAACAGTCTGTATGCAGTTTATAAATGGCTCTGTTCCCTTCGGTTATTCCCTGAACTCTGGTTTTGACACAGGTAATGACAGCTGGTTTAGCAGTGGTGCCTGGCAGGTGGGCACACCTGTTCAGAAAATGCCTTCAGGTACAGGTGCTTTAGGGGGAAGTAAGGGACCCAGAGGGCTAGGTGACAACTTCCTGTGGGCATATAGAAGATGGTCTGGCTCTCAGGTATCTGAGGAAAACCCATTCCCCTCTACCAAAAAAAGGTGGAAAATCTAAACGTTCACAGGGTAGGGAGCCACAGCATTCCTTATCCTTCAACAAGTCCCCTCACATGTACACAAACACACAGTGCCAAGATCCACAAAGGGAGATGGGGCAGGTCATTTCAATCCTGTTGAATCCATAGAGCCAACTCAGGCAAGGGTTTACCACAGAAGTGGTCTTCACAAAGCTTCACCGCATCATAAGATAGACATATTACATTCGCTTATTAAATAGTTCAATGCAAATGCCTTTAAAATCACTCAGATTGTTCAGTCAATTACTCTCATTCACATTTAACAGCTTTGAACTCTCCATGTCTCCTTTCAAACATGGCATTTCAGTCACAGGGGAAATTAAATCTGCGTGTTAGATTCCTGAGCTGACCTTGCTCGCCCCAGACATGCCATGGGTTCATAACACAGTGGTTCAACACATGCCCAGAATTCATTCAAAAATGATTTAAAAACGTTAGATACACAGAGCATATACAGTGTATTCAGACCCCTTTGACTTTTTCTACATTTTGTTAAGTCACAGCCTTATTCTTAAATTGATTAAATACTTAAATCTACACACAATAACCCCATGACAAAGCAAAACTTTTTTTTTTTAAATGTTAGCAAATGTGTGTGTGTGTGTATATATATATATATATATAGAAAAAAACAATGATAACACATTTACATAAGTATTCAGAACCTTTACTCAGTACTTTGTTGTGAAGCCCCTTTGGCAGTGATTACAGCCTCAAGTCTTCTTGGGTATGACGCTACAAGCTTGGCACTCCTGTATTTGGGGAGTTTTTCCCCATTCTTCTCTGCAGATCTTCTCAAGCTCTGTCAGGTTGGATGGGAAGCGACACTGCACAGCTATTTTTAGGTCTCTCCCGAGATGTTCGATCGGGTTCAAGTCCGGGCTTTGGCCGGGCCATTGAAGCCACTCCTGCGTTGTCTTGGCTGTGTGCTTATGGTCGTTGTCCAGTTGGAAGGTGAACCTTCGCCCCAGTCTGAGGTCCAGAGTGCTCTGGAGCAGGTTTTCATCAAGGATCTCTCTGTACTTTGCTCTGTTCATCTTTCCCTCGATCCTGACTAGTCTCCCAGTCCCTACTGCTGAAGAGTGGCTTCCATCTGGCCACTCTACCATAAAGGCCTGATTGGTGGAGTGATACAGAGATGGTTGTCCTTCTGGAAGGTTCTCCCATCTCCACAGAGGAACTCTGGAGCTCTGTCAGAGTGACCATTGGGTCCTTGTTCACCTCCCTGACCAAGGCACTTCTCCCACGATTGCTCAGTTTGGCCAGGCGGCTAGCTCTAGGAAGAGTCTTGGTGGTTCCAAACTTCTTCAATTTAAGGCCACTGTGTTCTTGGGGACCTTCAATGCTGCAGAAATGTTTTGGTACCCTTCCCCAGATCTGTGCCGTGACACAATCCTGTCTGAGCTCTACAGACAATTCCTTCAACCTCATGGCTTGGTTTCTACTCTGACATGCACTGTCAACTGTGGGACCTTATATACACACACAGTTTTGTGCCTTTCCAGATCATGTCCAATCAATTGAATTTCCCACAGGTGGATTCTAATCAAGTTGTAGAAACATCAAGGATGATCAATGGAAACAGGATTCACCTGAGCTTAATTTCAAGTCATAGCAAAGGGTCTGAATACTTATGTAAGTAAGGCATTTCTGTTTCTTATTTCTAATACATTTACACAACTTTCTAAAACTGTTTTTGCTTTGTCATTATGGGGTATTGTGTGTTGATTGATAAAAAATGTATTTAATCCATTTTAAAATAAGACTAATGTAACAAAATGTGGGAAAAAGGTCAAGAAGTCTGAATACTTTACGAATGCAATGTGGGTTTTAATTAAACCCCTCTTTAGTGTTATTTTGGGTGGGGGGAAAGGGGACAATCCAAAAGCAGGTTAAATTGCCTCTGTTAGGACATCCAATACAAGTATTGTCTTGTTCTACCCGTTTTTAAGGCCACCTTCATGATGGCATATTCAGGACAGTACCATGTGACCATTCAATCAGAAGACACACTCCTCTTGGAAGGTAGAGAGTGTAATAGGGTGATCTGCTGCTCAACGTGGGTGAGGGCGCTATGGCTGCCTAAATTGAAATCCAATCAAATCTTAAATTACAAACAGGAAAAGGGTCAAAAAGAATACAAAGGGAAGATAGAAGTCCACAGAAGTGGTTCGTCTATTGCACTCACAAGTTAGGCCTCCTGGAAGTCAGGAGACAACGCAGAAAAAGTGAACATTTAAAATAAAAAATTCCATATTTTTTTCGTTGTCAATTATTTATAGCTTCCCTCAAAGTACAGGTAGTAATATAACAATTTGTATTTGATGTAAGGCAGTTTGGTGTTTTGCAGAGAGCCCCGTTACACTTCTCTACTCCCATCCTTTACACAGAGCAGCTAAAAACCCAAAAAAAAAACCCTTCAAAAAAAAACAATCTAACAGCCCTCCAAGTAGACAATTTTAGTGAAGTGTAAAACGTGTAGTTTTTAATATGTAGTAAAATCGCAGTAGGATTTGATAATTTACCTTGTGATTTCATTATATAAATGTAGAGATTCAGAACTAATTTCTTCCATTGGTTCTGCCTCCCAAGAGGTCTGTATCAGCTGCAGCACCAACAACTGGCAGCTGATCAAACAGCAAGCTGGTAGATCACCAGTCTGTAGGCTTCTCCACCAATTTCTTCAGTAATTACAAAGAAGAGCGATAACTCCAACAGTACCATCAGCTGGGCTTGATATTATCCAGTCCTTGTAGAAAAAAAACCTAAGTGGTCTTTGCTTCTCATCTTGCGTGTCTTTTTTAAAAATGTGATTCGATGAACATTTACAGTGTTCCAACTTGTATGATTGGTCTGCAACTTATCCTGAATCCCTAACTCCTCCTCACTCCAGCGTCGTCTGTAAAACATTCTGATCTTCAACTGTCAGTCCCATTTCACAAAGAACGATTCATTTTGCTTTTCCCTTGTTTTGTTTTAAAATGACAAATTCATTTGAAATGGCATTTCCAGTCTTGAATGGATTTGCTGAGAAACTCATGCAGGGGTGTGCACAGTCACAGAAATGGTGATAAGACTAGTTTTCATTTGAGATTAACATAATGATGACACTAAAACTTGATATGAAACATATCTGCAAAAAGGGGGAGGGAGGAGCTCTTCGGGGGATGGGCGGGGTGTCGGGAGGGAGGGGGGGTCTCTGCGCCGACAGGGGGGTACAGCTGGGGAGCTCAGAGCTTCTCTGAAGAAGGTATCCAGATGTAGGGGCCCGACTGTTCCTCAATGATCATCTTGATTTTGTTGTAGATCTCCTCTAGCGAATCACCCTGTACAATGGCTGGAGAGAGAGAGAGACGCAAACAAATATCACGAGTGCATCAAGATTCCTACTCGCACTACAATACAAGCTCACCTAAAATATTTAGCATCTGTGAAAAAATGTAATAGTGGACTTACCTGTGAAAAATTCTCCAAACTCTTGTTCAAGCTTAATTGCTTTATCAAAGACTTTATTAGCTTGTTCGTAAGTCTGTCTCTTATTCATGTCCCTGCAACACAAGACATGATTGTGCAGTACAGGAAGTGATTGTTGTATGGAGTTAACAGTAAAAGTGCAATGCTTTTAACAGTTTATTAGTTCCAAGAACACACACTTACATAAGAGCTTCAATGGATTTTGGTTTGATGAAAATTGCGATCGAATAAAGTTGTGCTTGTTGAAGTCGCTTTATAGCGTTCCCAGACACGTCCAGGATACAATGTTTTCCCTGCAGGAAGAGGAAAGAGAGAACGAGCAGGTCAGTATGAAACTACCACATACTCTATCAAGCTCTACATCCATTAAGAATGAATCAGAAATTAACCCTGGATGCAAACTTGTGAGGACCCAAAAAGGTGACAGTTTTTCCACACAGAAACATGCAGAAATCTATACGCCGTAAGAATTTCTCTATTTTCAGAGTGGGGTTATAACAATACCAACATTTTACTAACAATGTGATCCCAGGCCAAGTATCACGATACCAAGTAGTATTGATACCAGATTTAGCTTAAAATTAAATTGATTAAGCATATGCATCCTACCTTTGAAGCATCTTTTTGAGTAGGCTATCACTTTTCTGTTTGTCCTGTGCCATCCAAATTTGTGCATAGCCAAGGTACCATGTTGTTAGCTAGCTAGCCAGGTAACATAACTAAACAGGGTTGTTTGCAGTAGAAAAGGGAGAAAGGAGCATAACTTCTGACTGGTTTGGCCGAGAAACTTTCAGTGATATAAAGGCGCAAGCATTACTGTCACTGTGCTCTGTTTTTCCTCTATGGCTGCGTGACAGCAAAGCCTAGCAGACCGGCCTGCTTGCTCTAACAGGAGAATTTAAAAGCTACTTATCCACTTCGCTCGCGCTGCGAGCCGCTCCAATAACTAAACAAATATAACAGAAGCCTCATCACTTGTCTGCACACCCTCAGCTCGCCATCACGGCTAAATAACATTTCAACCTGATGGAGATGCGCAGATAGAATGGACAGAGAGAAGCAGCTGAGGAGGCTAATGGCTCGCTAGGCTGCTCACAGCAGTCACCGGTGAGACCGGATGAAGTATTTTGATATATTCTCTCGTGGACCGACTACATGCCAAACGTTCGCGTGAAGATTTTACTTCTGGGTAACCAAGATTCATTCTGATGACATATCGGACGTCACGCTCTGAACTTAGTTTGATATTCTATTTGAGGGACGCATTCTGTGCTCAGTCATTCATTTAGTTAAGAAACAAAATGTAAAAATGTAATGTAAATGTGAGTAATTTAGCAGACGCTCTTATCCAGAGCGACTTAAAAAGTCAGTGCATTCATCTTGAGATAGCTAGGTGGGACAACCACATATCAAAAGGCAAGTACATTGTTCCTCAATAAAGTAGCATTCACTTGAGATAGTAATGGGGAGGGGAAGTCACATTTATTTAGTGATCTCACAGGGAGAAGACAAGATCTGAGCCTCTTATCTCAATGGGTGCTGAGCACCTGCTGTCAGACCCCACGCGTACTTATTTTATTTTGAATACGGATCTACACGATTTATGTGGATGACCTATTTTGAGATCAAACCCGGCAAATATCGCAGAAAAGTGACGAGTTTGCATCCCTGTATGCTGTACATTTAATGGTGTGTGTGTGTGTGCCTCCATACCCTCTCAGCCACTGCTCTGACAGACAAGATGCTGGTCCCATAGAGGTTCTCGTTGAACTGGCCCGCCTCAATGAACTTATTATCCTGAATGTCCTTCTCCATCTGCTCCCGCGAGCCCACAAAGTGGTAGTCCTGGCCGTCCAGCTCGTTCTCCCGCTGCGGACGTGTTGTGTCTGCACAGAGAGAGGGACCAGTTCAACTGACGGTTTAGAGAGTGTGGCCACTAAAACACAGCGTTGCCATACACTGCTGTGATAATGTGATGCATGTTGCGGAGTGGTCTACTCACGAGGAACGCAGGAGCCAAACTTGTGAGAGAACTCTGAAATCAGGTCATCGTTAACTCTGTCTTTCATTGGGCCTAAGATGATCACAGGCCTCGTGTAATGAACTGCAAACGAGAGGAGAGGAAGCAGGTCAGAACTAATGTCTGCAAACACTGGAATAACGATAAGCATTAATGGTCGCCAACCCGCTTCTACACAGAGAACAAATATATACGTATATTATACTTACTCTCCTGTCGAATCACTGGCTCGTATGAGAGTATTGTGTCTTCCTGGCCCTCTGAATAGCAGAAAGGAAGAAGACAGTATGTCATCTTTATTATAATCCCATGACAATGGATGACCAGATGTGGTTGATAGTAGTTTAAAGGTAGTCTTTTCATGCAGTCACATAAGAGAAGGTTTTCCTACAAAGTGCCTGAGACCACCTCAGTGGAATGCCAGCTAACTACAGCACAGAGGACTCAAATAAGTTATGGATACGGGCGTAACGGCGTGCAGCATGCTTTTCATTTAGGTGGATTATCTTAGAAACAAGGCATTAACATTTTTGTTGTTGAAGAAAGACACGGTTGCTTACTTGAGCTGCTTTCACTGTCGCTGGTGTTTGACGTCAGGCATTCTGCAAGGAGAGGAACATGTTTAGGGTGGGGAAAGTTAAACCCGTCAGTGGTTGTAGTAGCCACAATCATTTTGGTGAGAAAAAAAAAATATATATGTTCACCACCGGTCTCAGAACATCAAGGAAATAACGAATCCCCCCGTTGTCCCACTGCTTAACCCCAAGGAAAACAACAGCCTTGTTCAGAGTGACATCACTCTCTATAGGGGGAAGTGGTTGGAGGTGGCAGCAATAGGAAATGAAGTGTTTCCTTTCACAAAATCCCAACTGACCCTGCGGTCCCTTGCCTATGTTTACTACGGAGGGGCCTGAATCTGGGACGTCACATACAATGTCAGGGACAAGCAAAAGAAAACCGTGGCGGTTAGCCCGTTAACAAGGATGCTTCGGCACTGGGCAGTCAGCTCGGCTGGCTAACAGGGAAAAACAGGATAGGAAAAGCAAACCCTGTCCAGTAAGTGAAGGGAGGGAGATACTAGGTTCTTCCAAGTAATCACTCTGACAATGCCCTGCTAAACTTTTATAGTCAAATCCCTACAGGGGAGGAGGAAGTCAGACGAGGTCTAACGCTTGTACTCTTATCCTAGAGGGTGTGTGTATGTAAGCAAGAGAAAGCGCATGTGTGTGTTGCAGCCATTGCCAGTCGGGTCTGCATTGAACAGGCATTTAGCTCGGCGCTCTGGGGACAGCAGCTGCAGCGTGCCAGTCCAACCACACACTTACTCAAACTCTTTGATCCATAAAAGTCATCGCTTAACCCTGGGAAGTCCTGAGTGTCCCGACAGGTGAGAGCAGAAACAGAGAGAGAAGAGGCAGACAGGAAGAAGAAGAGGTTAGTGAGCGCTGGCCGAGAGCAAGGGAGGTGTGCTGTGCTGCTCGCTGGAAGGCAGGGAGATGGGGGGGACCAACACAAGGCACTGTGCTCCCTAAACCCTACTCTATTCCCAGTGAAAACCAATTCCCTTTTCAATTAGACACAGTCAGTCCCATTAAGAATGGGATTTAGACCCGTTGGTCGTAATGCGTTTTAGTGCTGCCGTCCAGGTAATGTGATTCCACCTGGGCAGCAGTAAATAGTGGGGGTGTATCAAGGCCTCTAGAAGCAGTACACGGTTACTGTGTTAGTGCAGCCAGACACACAGATGCCCCGGCAGCCAGCAGAACACACCTGGAGTCTCCACCAGAGGACAGACAGACACCAGAGAGAGGCCGACACCTGAACCCCAGGCCTGGGTCTGTGCGGGTCCTCTCTGGGTGATTAAATGAGAGGAGAAAGACAGCCACGGTCTGCTCCCAGAGGTGAGTGGAGAGATGAAGCGGAGAGGAAAAGCGCAAAAAGCAAAACCCTCTTATCACACGTTGCGTACTCACGTTCAGACTCCAACTCCTGCACAATATTCTCCTTGCTCTTGTAAAACGGGAACTTGTGTGAGAGGTTGAAGCTTTTTTTGCGCTTTATTTTGATTGACTGCTTGGAGATGTGCATGATGATGGGGGGGGGGGGGCAATGGGGGGGATGAAACAAAAAACACAACAGAATGGTTTTGTTCAACGAGGACACCAAACACACATGCAAAATGAAATAAAACAGACAAAAATGTAACAGTAAATTAAGGAAGATAACCAGGGTGAAATGAATGGTACACTTATGCAAGGGGGAGATGCTACTTAAACGGTATATAGAAGCTGAAATTGCATTCTTATATCATTACAGGAGTGTGAATGACAGGGTCAAAATATTACATGAACATCATGTGATAACTTAGCCAATCAAAAATTGACCAACGAGAGCCTAGATTTGTGAACCAGCGGTTTCGCACATTGCCAATGTACAGATTTTATATCACATAAACAAATATACCAATATACCACCAAGTATACCAAATATACTACGGGTATGACAAAACACTTAGTCCAGGCACTTTTACTGCTAAGGGCTTAATTGCTTTGCGTTGGTAACCAGTTTATAAAACAGCAATCCAGACAACGTTGGGCACCTCAGGGGTTTGGCTAAGGGCTGAGTCCAGGCACGGTCAATAAACCACGGCTAAGGGCTCCAGGCAAGGGCTGAGTCCAGGCACTCTGCGGCTAAGGGCTGAGTCCAGGCACTCTGCGTTGCGTTGTGCATAAGAACAGTCCTTAGCTGTGATATATTGCCCATATACCACACCCTCATCGGGCCTTATTACTTAATTATGCATGAGCCGGTTTGGTAGCCTGTCTGTAATTTATTGTGAGTCTTTAGTTTCCTGCACTAGCTCCAGTGAGTAGCTTGGTCCCTGCTACCTGCTCCTGTTCCCACATTGCCTGCCTCAGGGAGGGGGAAGTGGGTCAGCTCCTTAGGTCCCCACTGCCAGGCAGGAGCACCAGAGAGCCGCCCTCCACACTCACCCGGTTGGACTCGATCATGCCCGTCCTGGCGTGGAACTTGACTGTTTTTAACCTCGCTCGCTCTTTCTTCTCCACCCTGCATAGAAAATAACCATTTCAAATTGCTTACTGAGGCACTTTGAATGTCACAACAGCTACACATTTTGAATAGTAAATGGGGGTGCTGAGGTTACCTCTTCTTGCTTGGAATGACCCCGATCTGCTCGCTCTCCCCGTGGGGCGTGACCAGGCGCGCCTGCCACCACTCGTCATCGGAGGCGTTGATGACATGCAGGATGTCCCCATAGGAGAAGCTCAGGCCCTGGCTGGGCAGACAGCTGTCTCTGGTCCGGTCGTAGTCAAACAGAGCTCTACACACAGAGAGAGACGCACACAGAGAGAGACGCACACACACAGAGAGAGAGAGACGCACACACAGAGAGAGAGAGAGACGCACACACACACAGAGAGAGAGAAAGAGAGACGCACACACACACAGAGAGAGACGCACACACAAAAGAGAGACGCACACAGAGAGACAGAGAGAGACGCACACACACACAGAGAGAGAGAGACGCACACACACACAGAGAGAGAGACGACGCACACACACACAGAGAGAGAGACGCACGCACACACACACAGAGAGAGAGAGACGCACACACAGAGAGAGAGAGAGACACACACACAGAGAGAGACGCACACACAGAGAGAGAGAGACGCACACACACAGAGAGAGAGACACACACACACAGAGAGAGAGAGAGACACAGACACACACACAGAGAGAGACGCACACACACAGAGAGAGACGCACACACAGAGAGAGACGCACACACACAGAGAGAGACGCACACACACAGAGAGAGACGCACACACACACACAGAGAGACGCACACACACAGAGAGAGACACACACACAGAGAGAGACGCACACACACAGAGAGAGACGACACACACACAGAGAGAGACACACACACACAGAGAGACACACACACAGAGAGACGACACACACAGAGAGAGACGCACACACACACAGAGAGAGACACACAGAGAGAGAGAGAGAGACACACACACACACAGAGAGAGAGACGCACACACAGAGAGAGAGACAGGGAGAGATAGAGACAGAGAGAGAGAGAGACACACACACAGAGACACACAGCGAGAGAGAGATGCACACACAGAGAGAGAGAGACAGAGAGAGAGAGAGAGAGAGACACACACAGCGAGAGAGAGACAGGGGAGGGGTGTTAGAGTCAATCACTCAACAACATATTACTGCACCATACTAGTAACAGGTTATGAAGTTTAAAACCCACTGCTTCTCATGATGAAACTTGACAATGTTATTGCAAAACAGACACTGGCTTCTTTGTTGCCACAGTTTCTATTGAAGACAGCTAGGCTGCTGCAGGCCATCTGTTCTCTGTCAGACAGGTCAACCACTGCTATTTTACAGGGAAGAATTCCTGCTCTACAGGTTCCACTGCTGCCACCAATCTGACCTGGATCTGCAGGACACTTCGTGTTCCAGTGTGGTGTTACCAGTGTGTTCTCCCTACTGGTTGCCTGGTCTGAAGGTCCAGTGTGTTCTCCCTACTGGTTGCCTGGTCTGAAGGTCCAGTGTGTTCTCCCTACTGGTTGCCTGGTCTGAAGGTCCAGTGTGTTCTCCCTACTGGTTGCCTGGTCTGAAGGTCCAGTGTGTTCTCCCTACTGGTTGCCTGGTCTGAAGCTCCAGTGTGTTCTCCCTACTGGTTGCCTGGTCTGAAGGTCCAGTGTGTTCTCCCTACTGGTTGCTGGTCTGAAGTATTCAGACTGCCCTGCTACTAGCTACCTGCAGGTAATGGTATTGAGTCTCACTGCCAGGTTGCATGACTGCCTCCCCTCACATAGGCATTCAGACACGCCCTGGGTGTGTGTGTGGGTGTTGTTGGAGTGTGTGTGAGCACTGGAGAGGCCTCCTCACATTCCAGAGGCTGCTGCAGTGGGCTAAAACAGACAGCCTTTTCCTCCATAACTGTATGCTTAGTCACCCACACAGATGAAAGGAGAGGATGGTTCTCCCTGGCTGACAGGAGTCTTATAGAGCATTAGTCATCCTGGTTTACGCCGTCTACAGGCGGCCCAGTGAGCTACAGTCTTGCTGGAGGACAACACGAATGGTCAAATCACACAGCAGAAGAAACTTACTTTTTTCATTTACCTTTTTTCCCCCCCATTTAGGACACTGAACCGATGACACTTCAAGTATTTTAATCTGGCTTGTGTTCATAGTAAGATGCTTCTTTCTCTGTCAAGAATCTCCATCAAATAGGATCTGAAAGTGTTCATTATTGCAGGGTTTGTAGCCATATTGGGCTCACGTGAAGCTGCTACACAGCACTTAAGTTGAAATATGGTTCCAGTACTTAGGACATGAGTGTTACATCATAGAAGAATCCTTTTCACCATGACCCACCCAGAGCCCTTCTTGTCCTGAATCAGACAGCTGCACTCATTATAGCAGAGAGCGAGAGGCCTGCCTGCCACCTGTTGCTCTTCCTGACTGACTGGCTGGTTGGCTTACTGGCTGGGGTTTCATACAGTTTGGCTTCATGCCCACAGAGTGATAACATTATGATCCACAGCAGAACCTTCACCAGTCATAAGATGTGCTATTTGTAAAATAGTTCATGTGTGGCATCCAACAGAAAAGCTTGCTCGTCAAATTAAAATCAGATGAGCAGATATTTGGCATCTGATGGTCTAATGATGACCTACTTTGTGATTATGAAAAATCTTAGTATTTGTGAGTGATGAGCTAAATGTGAGGAGTTTGGGAGCTGTGTGTGTGTTCTGATACCTGACGTAGACAGAGCGTTTATCGCTGGTGCGCAGGGAGGTTTGTGTGTGTGTGTGTGTTCTGATACCTGATGCAGAGTTTCTCGCTGGTGCCCAGGGAGGTTTGTGTGTTGTGTGTGTGTGTGTGTGTGTGTTCTGATACCTGACATAGAGGGAGCGTTTCTCGCTGGTGCGCAGGGAGCCCGACCCAGAGCTCATGCTGCTGTTCATCATCTGTTCCCGCAGGTCGTGGATCTTGGACTCAAACCGGCTGTACTCTGCAGGGTCACACAAATGGTATCAAGTCAGAATGTCACACACAGTCTCTCCCCATTTAAATCTCACACACAATCGGATGTACGGTTGATGCACTTGCAGGGACAGAAAAACTGTGTCCATATCCGCAATGACACACATTAGGTTTGCAAAGGTAGGGTAAAATACTGGTAACTGGTAAGAAATGTTTTAACTATTTTTCTCTTGAACCATATGGTCTATCCACTAGAAACTCATGAACACAGATATAAAAGTGAATACTTCATATGAATATAAGTTATTCAAATATAAATTAACGAACACCCTAACACTTCCATTTCATTTTCACATACAGCGCCTAAAAATATCATTGCACCACTTTCCAGCTCGAAGGTTGACAATACTCATAGCCTGCGATAATGTCAAATAAAATGTTAGTCACATACACATGGTTAGCAGAAGTTAATTTGAGTGTACCTAAATGCTTGTGCTTCTAGTTCCGACAGTGCAGTAATATCTATCAAATTCACAACGACTACCTTATATACATTGTAAGGGGATAGAATAAGAAAATGTACATATGAATATATGGCTTCGTGATGGCCGTGCGGCATAGGCAATATACAATAGATGGTATAAAATACAGTATATACACACAGACACAAGATGAGTAATGTAGAATATGTAGACATTATTAAAGTGGCTTTATTTAAAGTGACTAGCAATACCTTTATTAAATCCATTTAATAACGTGGCCAGTGATTTGAGTCTGTATGTTGGCAGCAGCCCCTCCATGTTTGTGATGGCTGTTTAACAGTCTGATGGCCTTGAGATAGAGACTGAAAAATAGCTTCTCGATCCACCTGTACTGACCTCGCCTTCTGGATGATAGCGGGGTGAACAGGCAGTGGCTCGGGTGGTTGTTGTCCTTGATGATCTTTTTGGCCTCCCTTGACATCGGGTGCTGTAGGTGTCATGGAGGGCTGGTTGTTTGCCCCTGGTGATGTGTTGTGCAGACCGCACCACCCCCTGGAGAGCCTTGCGGTTGAGGGCGGTGCAGTTGCCTTACCGGGCTGTGATACAGCCCTACAGGATGCTCTCGATTGTGCATCTGTAAAAGTTTGAGGGTTTTAGGTGACAAGCCAAATTTCTTCAGCCTCCTGAGGTTGAAGAGGCGCTCTTGCACAGTCTTCACCAAGATGTCTGTGTGAGTGGACCATTTCAGTTTGTGTACACCGAGGAACTTATCCCTTTCCACCGTCTCCACTGCTGTCCTGTAGTTGTGGATTGGGGGGGGGGGGTGCTATGCTGTTACATGGAGTCCGGAATCATCTCCTTTGTTTTGTTGACTTTGAGTGGGGTAGTTGTCATGACACCACACTCGAGGGCCCTCACCTCCTCCCTGTAGGCGGTCTTGTCGTTGGTAATCAAACCTACGACTGTAGTGTCGTCTGCAAACTTGATGATTGAGTTGGAGGCATGCATGTCCACATAGTCATGGGTAAACAGGGAGAACAGGAGAGGGCTGAGAATGCACCCTTGTGGGGCCCCAGTGTTGAGGACCAGCAGAGTGGAGATGTTTCCTATCTTCACCACCTGAGGGCGGACAGTCAGAAGGTCCAGGAGCCAGTTGCACAGGGTGGGGTCGAGACCCAGGGTCTCAAGCTTAATGATGAGTTTGGAGGGTACAATGGTGTTGAATGCTGAGCTGTAGTCAATGAACAGCATTCTTACATAGGTATTCCTCTAGTCCAGATGGTTTAGGGCAGTGTGCAGTGTGATGGCAATTGCATTGTCTGTGGACCTATTGGGGCAGTAAGCAAATTGGAGTGGGTCTAGGGTTTCAGGTAGGGTGGAGGTTATATGATTCTTGACTTGCCTCTCAAAGCACTTGATGATGATGACAGAAGTGAGTGCTACGGGGCGATAGTCATTTAGTTCCTAGTTCAGTTACCTTCGCTTTATTGGGAACAGGAACAATGGTGGCCATCTCGAAGCATGTGGGGACAGTAGACTGGGATAGGGATTGATTGAATATATCCGTAAACACACCAGCCAGCTGGTCTGCGCATGCTCTGAGGACGCGGCTAGGGATGCCGTCTGGGCCGGCAGCCTTGCGAGGGTTAACACGTTTAAATGTTTTACTCACATCGGCCACGGAGAAGGAGAGCCCACAGTCTTTGGTAACAGGCCGTGTCGGTGGCACTGTATGGCCTCAAAGCGCGTAAAGAAGTTGTTTAATTTGTCTGGGAGCAAGCTGTCTATGTCCACGACAGGGCTGGTTTTCTTTTTGTAATCTGTGATTGTCTGTAGACCCTGCCACATACGTCTCATGGTTGAGCCGGTGAATTGTGACTCTACTTTGTCGCTATACTGACGCTTTGCTTGTTTAATTGCCTTGGAGGGAATAACTACACTGTATTTTTTTATGTATAAATCGTCACAGAGCGTACAACATCTCCAATGCACTTCCTAATAAACTCACTCACCGAGTCAGCGTATACGTCGATATTATTGTCTGAGGCTACCTGGAACATATCCCAGCCCATGTGATCAAAGCAATCTTGAAGCGTGGAATCCGATAGGTCTATCCAACCCTGGTCTGACCAAAGTACGGGCACGTCCTGTTTTAGTTTCTGGCTACAGGAGGGGAGCAACAAGATGGAGTAATGGTCAGATTTGCCAAATGGAGGGCGGTGGAGGGCCTTGTAGGCATAACACAAGTTAGAGTATCAGTGGTCCAGTGTTTTGCTTGAGCGGGTACTACAAGCAATGTGCTGGTAGAATTTAGGTAGGATGGTTCTCAAATCAGCTTTGTTAAAATCCCCAGCTACAATAAATGCAGCCTCAGCATATATGGTTTCCAGTTCACATAGAGTCCAGTGAAGTTCTTTCAGGGCCGTCGAGGTATATATACGGCTGTGACTATAATCCAAAATAATTATCTTGGGAGATGATGCGGTCAGCATTCGATTGTAAGGAATTCTAGGTCAGGTGAACAAAAGGACTTGAGTTCCTGTATGTAGTTACGATTCCACCACGAGTTGTTAATCATGAGGCATACACCCCTGTCCTTCTTACCAGATAGATGTTTGTTTCTGTTGGTGCGATGCGTGAAGAAACCAGGTGGCTGAACCGACTCTGACAACATATCCTGAGTGAGCCATGTTTCCGGAGAATGTTACAATCTCCGATGTCTCTCTGGAGGGCAACTTGTGCACAACTTTTGTCCACCTTGTTGTCTAGAGACTGGACATTGGCGAGTAATATGCTGGGAAGCGGTGGATGGTATGCTCACCTTCTAAGTCTGACCAGGAGGCCACTGTCTGCCTCTCCTGCGCCGACAACGTTGTTTTGAGTCGGCCTCTGAGATTAGATCCAATGTCCAGGGGAGGTCTGAACAAAATCTCCGCTTCGGGAAAGTCGTATTCCTGGTTGTAATGATGGTAAGTTGACGTCGCTCTTATATCCAGTAGTTCTTCCTGGCTGAATGTAATAACACTTGAGATTGTCTGGGCTAACAATGTAAGAAATACATTTTTTTTAAACAAATTACTGCATAGTTCCCTAAGGACTTGAAGCGAGGCGACGATCTTGCTTTATGAAGTGATGTGAACCCAGTCGACTACTAGCGTCTCCTGGCCATTGAATGTGTGGCTCAGCACTCGGGTGAGAGTGGTGGTTCAGTAGCGGCTCCTTTCAGCCTGATTAATTACCTCAGGACCAGATGGAGCTTCATCATGTCTCTTCCTCACACATCCACTAATGTCTCCTGTCAGGTCATTGATTATGCAGATTAATTAAGTAGGTTCAACATGGAACTAGCCACTCCAACACATTTGAAAGCCAGTCCAACCCGTTTGAATGGATGACCATTTGTCATGGCGTATAAATCCACCGCTTCCTGATACATGAATCCACCTAAGCCTCCTCATTAAACATGCACTCAGCAAGATCAAAACCAACAGACACTGACCGAAAAACAAGTACTCGTGATGAGAACCATGTAAACGTCAGAACCACAATGGTGTTCGTGGAGTGCCGCAACCAACGTTTGTGTCTGGAGTCCTCACCACATGAGATAAGGCACGATAAAGCATATACACGTGGAAGCAAAACATTGATTCCAACAGTATTGTCAGAGGTTCCACATTGACAGTAACATACTGGACAAGATGCCATTCATTCCATTGAGTGATAACCTACCACATACCATTGCCTCTGAAGTCACCACTATCGACAAACTAAGGGACATTCAGTACGTGTCAACTTCAAAAAGGTTATACTTTTAGAACAGAGTTGCCTGTTGTGCAATGAGTCTGACTCCCATCCCTGTAAGGGTTTCACTCACCTTAGAAATCAGTCGGCTGGATGGAAACACTTTCCAATATGAGAATGATTTCTGATCAGTGTCCAGATACCATGCACTGCAATATTCTAAAGGTAGCCTAACCTCAGAAACAACCTTTCCTTTAACGATGATTTAGGCTATTCCAGTTTCTCCATAAATAAACCCTGTCAGATGTGAAAAAAAGGTCATTCTCTCTGGCAGTAGGTCCCCAGCCTCAACTCTACCCCCAGTCGAAACCCGCAGTAGAGAGGATTCAAAGCAAACAGAAACCACTCCCGAGGCATGATGTGTAGTCTCCGCCCTGCTCCCTCTCTCTGGCTGCGGCTTAACGATACAGGAGGATGGCACAGCAAGGTGAGGTAACCCGACACCACCACCTGCCGCCTGCCTGTAACTAGGGGCAACGCCCGGGCACTATCAGGAGCCACAGAGCAGCCTATGCGGAAGCAGCCAGGCAGACTAGTCCACTTGGCTCTCAGACAAGGGAGGGGAGAAAAAGGAACACTGCCATAAGCAAGGATATAAGAGGACAGGACGGACAAGAAAAAGAGACTGAAGAAGAGACCCAGACATTAGTGTCCTATTTCCAAGAATATCAACACACCACATCGTTAGTCAACGCTCCCCAGAGCAATGGAGAAGAGAGTGTAGTGGGTGGAGGTGGCGGGGCCCTCACTCCTAAAGGTCTGTAAGCAGCGCTATATCCATTGTCAGTCATCCCTTCAGTCCTAACCACCAGAGAGAGAGACTGAGGGGCAGGACCACCCTGCAGCCCCCCTCCAGCTGCCAGGCTCCACAGGGAACACATGTAACAACAGAGGAAACAGCTGTAGTCTGCAGTCAGCCTGGTTTTCAGAGGGGATTGAAGCACTGCAACCTGATATGGAGCTGATACCATAACCATGTCCCAAACGCCATAACCAAGTCAAAACAGAACAACGACAATCTTCAAATCTACACTACCAAAAAGCACAAACTCTTATCGGAATAAGTACGATAGGAGACTACATTTTGGAATGATCCCTAAGGAAGAAGTACAGGGAGACAAGAACAGAAACTGGGTCATTTCTGCATCTCGCCATCTCCTACTGCTTGTCCTTATTAGCTGTACTGTCTTTTATTTTTTTTGTCGGGGGTGGGGGGGGTGCTGCCTGCTCCACTCTTGATCCTGTTATGAAACAGCCCGGGCATGTGTTTGTAATATAAGTTTACAGTGCTATGTTTCTATGTTCTCCGGGTTAGTCTACGTTGGGACTACTTTTCCCAGTGCTATAAAATGAACATGTAAACCTGGGCTACCCTCATCCGTGTAATGAGTTGCTGGGGTTGACATTTAGCCTTGTCTTGTCGCTGTGAAACCCCTCGCCGGGGCAGGGATAAGGTCTACTGTAATTCTACCCCAGTGACAGGGGGGGGGGGGGGGGGATATGAGAGTACACTATGCACCTCTCCATTCCGCTCAATGAACTCAATGTTACGATTGAGAGGTAGAGTGACATTTGGTGGCAGTCCAGTATGTATGAAAGGGCGCAGTCTCTACTCTCTGCTGTGAGTTCAGCTCATGTATTCTTCAGTGCTGGCCTTCCATCAGAGGTCTGTGGAGTGGACGGCCGGGCTCCTGCCCCTGAGAGAGAGGAGTCCAGGCAGTGAGCCCAGCATGAACCAGCATTTACACTCCACTTACTCCTGACTGACTGTCCTCTACAACAGGCCGGGTCCCTCCTCTGAATAGACCCAGGCTAAGGACATGTCATGTCTGAGCTCAGGACGCCAGCTGAGTTATTGGCCACAGATCTTAGTGCACTCTTGACTCATCCGTCTAGGTCTGGTTAAATATTGCCAGCACTAGACTTTAAAGACACTGATCAGATTGTCTTGAAGGACACAACAGTAGACAGGCACGATACTACAAAAGCCACTGTTGTATTGACTTGAGGCATTTTATAAAACAAGTGTTCACTCTGGCAAATACAACATTATTTCAAGATATTGTTTGACCCCTGTAGATCAAACATTTAACAGACTGGCAACATTTACTATGGTAGATGGGTGTCTTTTTACAGTAGATAATCAATGATGCCCCTTTGCTGTTCTTGTGCTTGGAGGCACATCAGCCTAGCGGGCCTGGGCCACTAGCCCAACTGGTTCCAGAGCCAGAATCCAACTCTGATTCAATGAGCTTTCCCGGCCTCTATTACCTGACCTTCCTTCCCACAGAAATGCCAGACCCGTGGAGAGTAATTAAACCATCCTTGATCCAGGTTGATGTTTGTGTTTTATTGGAGGTATCCGGAAGCTACAACTTAAGACTCCTACATTCCTGTCATAGTCCAAGCTGAGAGGAGAGCTGAGACCTAAAGCTCATATCCTTTCAATTGTTGTTACAGCATGTACATGCATACCAGAATCTACTTCTAAAGAATGTCATATTTACCTATGATCTGCCCTTTATGCTTTTGTTATTAGGCTGTGTTCGTCTTTGTTACCTGCATATGAGAATTGTTCTATGACAATGTATAAACTGCCTTCATTTTGCTGGACCCCAGGCAGAGTAGCTGCTGCTTAATAAATACAAATACATCCGAACTGCCAAAATGACAATATCAAATCCTTCTGACTCATTCATTGCTTTAGGCAGACAAATGTGTAAATATTATGTCAACATGACCAGATGAGACATGTAAATGGTCAAGCCTCACCCTGACATATCAATCAGGTGGTTGAAAATGTTTGTTTCCTGATGAGGTCACTTCCTGAAATGACAGGAAATGTCCACGCACCTGCTCCATTCTGGTCAGGGCTTTAAGGATGCAGCGAATGTCAAAGTGAGGTCAAAAGTCGCATGTTACAGTCGCGTCCGGAGAATATTTGCGTTTTAATTAACGCCAAACGAATTATAATAACCGGCTACGAGAAGCACTTCTGACATTAGCTGCACCCCATCTACTCTGACCACACCTCTGTGTCTACCTTTTTGTTATCTAATGAGGCATTTCTTATCGCTAAATCAATAAGAACACTGACAAGAGTAACGTTAGATTGCTAACAATCTACGTTGGACAGTAATTTACTAACTCGTTCACTATAATGCAACATTTATGAACTAACGTTACCTAGCTAATAAACCTTTAGAGAACCCCTGACATATTAAGGTTGAATACTAACGTTAACACGCTAGTTAGCTAGATAACGTCAAATCATTTGACTAACGTTACCGTACCTAGCTAATTTACCTAACTGCATTTGGTGGAAACTGGCGAGCTATGGGCACATAACTAATATAGCTAGTTAGCTACAAATACAATCTCGTTTATAGATCATTCCAAACGGATCCTAGCATTTGGTTCAACTAAGAAGAGTTTACCAAACGGCGCAAACAGGAGCTAATCCACGGCGCAGGTTTAGCTTGGTGGCAAGATAATACTTTGTGTTTGCCCCGTAATTTGGTTGTACAACAACAGAAATCCCTATAATGACAAGTTACTGTTGTTAACCGACCCCCAAAAGCTTGAGTGCCGACACAAATGTTACAGTAAATGTTCCTGATTCCACTGTATTCTCTCCACCCTCTTTCCTGTAAATGGGAGCGCGCGGGGCAACAATTGCTCCAGTTGATTTCCTCACCTCTGTTCAGTGCAATGCTGTGTTACTTCGCAGCCCGTGGTATCTGATCCTAACATCCAGCCGACTGTGAATTCATGCCCATCCCCCATGCACATTTGTGTGTAGCTGAAGAAGTTCAACAGTTCCTCCACCTTTCCTTTCTTTTCTTCTCCCTAGTATATCCTCGCGCACGCTCTGTAACTATGTTCGCGCCCCTCTGCCTGCCCTCACTCCAGTTTGTTTTGTTTCCGTTTTCCTTCCCTAGTACAGTGACCGCCGAGACGGATACACTGTACACGGAGGATTGGACTCGAAACAGTGGAAAGAAGGACAACAGCCAGTCCTTCGGTTGCCCGCCGTGCAATTGGCTCTACTCTTCAGCCTGGCTGTACAGCGAACGTATCAATGTAAGCGGAGCCCCTGAACATGAATCCCGGCACAATCAGCCAATCACAAGACTCTCTGTAGCCTACTGTCCTCATTTGCGAACCAGACTATCTTCAAGATAACTAAGAAAAACCAGGTAAGGGCTTGCATGTACCCAGACGAAGACAGCTTGGCTGTCCAAACGTTGGTTCTAAAATGATTTCATCTGAGCTCCTAGAGTGTGAGGCTCTCCTTTTATTTTTCAATGTGTGCATGTAGCCTACACCACTGCAGTAGTTTAAACATTTGGGATATTTACATGTCACATGGTTCTGAAAGATTGGTTTTGCTTTATTGTAAATATTTACATTAGTAGGTCTACACTTCAAAGTAAGAAATACAAATACTGTAGAGGCTGGTTCGCTTAACTAGATCACCTGTGTACCCCTCATCTAGTGCAGTCCTCTGTAAGACTGAGATGATTATTCAGCACATCTGTTACACAACATAAAGATCAAGATAAAGAATGAGCTGTTTGTGCAGTTGCTCAGCAGCCCCCTTACTACACATAAACAGACCTTTAGTTGCTTTGGATGACAGCAACTAAAATGTAAAGTGTGTGGGGTAGGTAGGTTTGGGTTGAGAGAGAGCAGAGAAACTCCTACCTTCTGGTCGGTACTGGGCGATGATGGTGACCGTCTGGCCGGCCCTCTTCAGCGCTGCAGCTGCCTGCTCGTGGGTGGCATTCCGCAGGTTCACCCCATTCACCTGAGACACACAGCAGAGGGCAGAACCTCAACCATGGAGCCTTGATTGACAAGTCAATGGACCAACCAGCACTGTTCCTCACAGAGCTATTGAGCCAACAAAGGAATAAGACTACCTGGCACTGAGATAAGGATGTGGAGGAGAGCCTCATCCTGTTTATCCTCTCCTGGATCACCAGCTGGATGATTAGTTTTCAATCAGTGGAGGTATGACCGTGGCATGATGAACAGTTTTGTGACTAGAGAAAATGGCTGATTCACAATCCCATGAGGACCATTGAGCAGATGTGCCCTCCAGAAAGGTACTTATTTGTCATCATGGGGGGCCTTGCATTAGCTATAAGATATTTTTGGTTTAAATGAGAGCTGTGACCTTGACTGGAAGATGGTCCAATGGTCTCTTTGGTTTACTTTGATTCCATGCTGCCCAACTTCTCATGTTTATCCTGTACCACTTTGGGTCTACTCCTCTCTCCATTGTTATTGTCTATTGGTAAAGTCTTCGATGGTAAATCTTCAGTGCTAAAACACCTTAAATGCACTAATACTGTATACGGTATGCAACTTGCTATACATTTTAAAGCAATGTGTAAACCCTGCCACAGGTTGGCTGGCTGGTTAGTTAGTTGCTAGGACCGGTAAGCCACTGACCGAGAGGATGCGGTCTCCCCTTCTGAGCTCTCCGCTCAGGTCTGCTGGTCCTCCGGCCAGGATGAAGGAGACAAAAATGCCCTCTCCATCCTCGCCGCCCACGATGTTGAAGCCCAGCCCCGTGGAGCCCTTGTGCAGCAGCACCTTCCGCGGCTCCCTGCCAAACAGAGCAACAGCGTCAGGGCGCGGGCCGGGACTGGGAGAACAGGAGAGAGGCAGAGACAGACAAAGAGGGAGAGAGAGAAGTGTTTAGTTTATTCATTCGACCGTAAAAATAAAAATAAAAAGAACATGAAACTTGATGCACATCATGGAGGATAACACAACAGTCTGGGACTTATTTACAATGTGGTCCTCTTGAGACAAGATGGCTAGGCAAGATCGGACACGGATGAACACAATATGACAGCGAGATAATAAAACATACAAACAAAAAATAACATCTATCTCATCATTGCAGTTACATCGTAGGGTACATTCATATGGGCACAGAAGACAAAACTATTTTTTACTTTATTTTTAAAGCTGCGCAGAGAGGATGTTATTTTTATGGGCAGCGGCAACTCATTTCACTCGGAGGCCCCAATATACAAGAAAGCACCTTTCCCCGCATTACTCCTGAACCTGTAGAAGCACACATCAGTAACACCTGATCTGGTGCTGTGATTGTGTGCATCCCTAACATGGGGAAAGTAGTCATTCAGATATCTGGGAACAGTACCATAAATCCTCCTGTAAACCAGACCTATGTCTAATCTGGGACAACCTCATTAAACCAGACCAAGTCTAATCTGGAACACCCTCATTAAAACAGACCTATGTCTAATCTGGGACAACCTCATTAAACCAGACCCAGTCTAATCTGGGACAACCTCATTAAACCAGACCAAGTCTAATCTGGGACAACCTCATTAAACCAGACCTAGTCTAATCTGGGACAACCTCATTAAACCAGACCTAGTCTAATCTGGAACAACCTCATTAAACCAGACCCAGTCTAATCTGGGACAACCTCATTAAACCAGACCCAGTCTAATCTGGGACAACCTCATTAAACCAGACCAAGTCTAATCTGGGACAACCTCATTAAACCAGACCCAGTCTAATCTGGGACACCCTAATTAAACCAGACCCAATCTAATCTGGGACACCCTGATTAAACCAGATCCAATCTCATCTGGAACACCCCCATTAAAACAGATCCAATCTCATCTGGAACACCCTCATTAAAACAGACCCAGTCTAATCTGGGACACCCTCATTAAACCAGACCCAGTCTAATCTCGGACACCCTGATTAAACCAGATCCAATCTCATCTGGGACAGCCTGATTAAACCAGATCCAATCTCATCTGGGACACCCTCATTAAAACAGATCCAATCTCATCTGGGACACCCCCATTAAAACAGATCCAATCTCATCTGGGACACCCCCATTAAAACAGATCCAATCTCATCTGGAACACCCTCATTAAAACAGACCCAGTCTAATCTGGGACACCCTCATTAAACCAGACCCAGTCTAATCTGGGACACCCTTATTAAACCAGACCCAATCTAATATGTGACACCCTGATTAAACCAGACCCAATCTCATCTGGGACACCCTCATTAAAACAGACCCAGTCTAATCTGGGACACCCTGATTAAACCAGACCCAATCTCATCTGGGACACCCTCATTAAACCAGACCCAGTCTAATCTGGGACACCTTCATTAAACCAGACCCAGTCTCATCTGGGACACCTTCATTAAACCAGACCCAGTCTAATCTGGGACACCCTCATTAAACCAGACCCAGTCTAATAATCACCCACAACTCAAAAGTGAAACCAGGCTACCTAAGTATGGTTCTCAATCAGGGACAATGGTTGACAGCTGCCTCTGATTGAGAACCATACCAGGCCAAACACAGAAATCCCAAAACATAGAAAAAGGAACATAGACAACCCACCCAACTCACGCCCTGACCATACTAAACGAAAGACATAACAACAGAACTAAGGTCAGAACGTGACACACCCTCATTAAACCAGACCTTCATTAAACCACACCCTAATTAAACAAGACCCAGTCTAATCTGGGACACCCTGATTAAACCAGACCCAGTCTAATCTGGGACACCCTGATTAAACCAGACCCAGTCTAATCTTGGACACCCTCATTAAACCAGACCCAGTCTAATCTGGGACACCTTCATTAAACCAGACCCAGTCTAATCTGGGACCCTCATTAAATCAGACCAAGTCTAATCGGGAACACACTCATGAAACCAGATCCAATCTAATCTGGGACACCGTGATTAATCCAGACCCAGTCTAATATGGGACACCCTAGCCTGAACAGGCAGCCAGTTGATTCCTGAAAGCAGCCTCTGCCTATGTGAGTACATGGACTCACCTTAAATACTACCCTGATCAGTTTATTCTGGGCTATCTGGAACTTCCCCTTCAGAAGCTTAGATAAGCCTCCAAACCAGGAAGTGCTAGCAATGTCTAAATGGTATTGTATAAGGGCAGTGTCTAGCACTCTCATGGAGTCCTTATCAAGAAGCTTGGACATTTTAGCCAGAAACTTGGTCCTGGCATTAACCTTCCCTAGCACTTTAGTGGCTATGGTCACAACCCCCAAGCCTCCATTAAGGATGCACCCCAGGTAGCTAACAGAGGTTTTAGTGGTAGTAGGTTTTAGTAGTGGAAAGTGATGGAGAGAATGAGAAGAGAGAAAGAGGGGGGAGAGTGGGAAAGAGGGAAGGAAGAGAGAAAGATAGAAGGGGAGACGGAGGTAGTTTAGGAACAGCCCACACCAACATCTGTTTATACATGGCGCCAACTTGTATTCTGGAAAAGGTGACATCTCTCATTTTGAAGTAAATGTTTCAAAGTAAATAATTTCATATACCTTTGCAGGAAAGAAAATCCTAGCATATAAATGAGTAAGAAACATAATTCCACAAACGGAACCAAAAAATGTGAAATAGGAAATGAAATACTTAGATGGCACTCTCACGGGTTGACCTACACTGGCAATAGGCATGTAAGAAGAACATGTGGTGATTATGATCAGACTTCACCTCGAACAATGCTTTGAGTTTCAAGGGACAACTGGGCCCACCAAGACAGGCTGTCTTTGCATGAACAATTTGCCCCCTCGGGCACTGTTCCGTCTCACGCTCATGTGCTCACACACACACAATGAGCAGCCCCACGCTTGACTGCTCCTGCTGCAGCTCTGTTTTGGCTTTAGCCGCTGTGAGTCATCATCAGGCAGTCTGAATTCCAGACTGTGTCGGACTGAGGATCTTGAAGAGGCTAAACCACTGCTAGGGACCATCAAAAACCTTCTTGAGAACATGCCTCGGATATAAGGCAAAGACACACTTTGCAGAGGCTCTGGAAGCTTACACAGACACACACACACAGTCGCCCCTCTCAGCAGAGCCCTCCCCATGGTTCCCATTAGTGGTCTTCACTCCCAGTACTCAGCCTGCGGTCCACAAGAACAATTCCTACTCAATCCCTAATGGCTTTGCTCTAAGTTGCTGAAGAGACTCTTTTTACATCAATGGGGGCCAAGGCTGCATACAGTATATACTTTCCTAGCATTAGTCTTAGGGCCTGACTGAAAACAACCCTGATTGTTCCAGTAAAACATGTGAAGAGGCATGGTAAGTTTTAAATGGTTTCACAAAGGTTGATTAACATTAATAAAAGGTACTTAGACTGAAGAGCAATGATTGAATGGTACTTACATAAATACTTCACATTGATCTAAAACCCATATCAGCACATTCTGGATTGTTACAAGAGGGTTGGAACCAAAATTATTTTCTAATTGTTTGTTTCGGACAGAAACCCTTATTTTTTATGTTCCATTCCAGTGTTCCAACCAGAAAATAAAGTTCTGAACTGGTTCGAACTGGTTCCTTTGCATTATTTTTTAACCTGTGAAATCTACATTTTTACAAAATAGCTCATTAATTTACTTGACCCATTAGTACAGATAGAGAATCTTGCTATGGAACGTGTAAGCTACAGTAGTTGTTTGCATGTTTGATTGGTCAGATAAGTAAAGATGCGAGATGCGACTGAAATTTCACTGATGGGGAGGAAGCGAGAGAGAGGGGTAGACATGGAGGGGGCTTGGCTTGAAGCGCTGAACATAATGACATGATTTGAAATGCGTTTAGGCTATTACTAGTATTGTAACTTCACCAAATTACAGAATTATATACTAGACATTAGGAATATTTCGGGGAACAAAAAAATAACATTATTAACCAGTTCTGTTCCAGAACACTAGAGATCACTTTCGTTTCCGGTTCCGTTTCTGTTCCTCCCCCAAAATGCTGTTATTTTTAGTTTTTTAGTTCTGTTCCTTGAACCGGTTACTACCCCTGGTTACAATACCCTCCAAATATAATGCATTTCCTCTATTGAGAGTCCCTTAATTTAAGTTCATGCCCATGGCCTCAACCTAGAGCATACTGTATGACTAAAGCATATTTGGCAGTGAAAGCCTGATGAACAATAGTAGCAGTGCAGTAGGTCTGGGTCTGAATAAGGCAGTCTTTTTCAAATGACTGCATTAGGTTTGTTCCCACATGGGAGGGTGAGTCAGATATTCATGAAGCCCATACTGACCACATAAACACACTCCTCTTTTGGTCATCCATCCACAATTCTGCTTAGCAGTGGCTCTTTTCTATATATCTTTCTAAAGGATGAATACCTTTTTGAAAAACGACATAACACTTACATACATAATTGAGTAACAGACATGAGAATAGCACATGAGAAATGATCTTTAAAAGACTTCGTAAAATAGCAGCAAGCAGCAAAACAAGAGGACCGTTGTACCCCCCCCCCCCAAAAAAAAAGCGGACCCGGAAGAAATATGATCATTCAGAGGAGCTCTATGTGCTCATTCTGAAAAGACCCTCCCATTCCAACTCAGACACCCGCATCACCATGGTTACCTGAGGTTCCTATGTTTGCTCCTGATTGACAGTCGCTTCCTCAGCCGCTCGGGGTGAGCTCTCACAAACGACATGGAGGAGGAGATGTTCACCGTGAACATGGTGGCTACTGACTGTGGCACATTATTACTCAAACCCCAGGCATTATTACTTTAACTCCAGGGAGAAGTTAGCTATCCCTCTAACACCGCTCTCTATCTCTCCCTTGCTGGTGAGAGGAGCTCTGGTTGAGTCTCGCTGTGTACCGACGGAATCGCAGGCTGTTGTGTGATGGGAAACAGCTCCACTTTGGCCTGTCAAAATCTACATCTCATCATCAGCAACAGGACAAGACTTAACCCTCACCCGCCCACACAGAGCAGACCAGAGACATCTCTAAAGAACAGAACCACATCCTACAGGTATGGTAGGTTCCCCCGTGCCAAGCTTCCTCCTCACGTCGCCCAGGCTTCCCTTGAGTGGCTCAGAGGGCTGTGTGTCACAGCAAAAGGTGACAGGAGTGGGATGTTGTCGGGAGGACCTCCAGACTACATGTTGTCCCTCATCGCTTATCTGACGGTGGTGTCCTGGGCCAGCCCACCCAGACGCAGCAACAGCACACCAGCATTCCTGTCCATCAGCCCAGTGCTCTGGAGATTAGGCAGACAGTCTCCCAGCAGCTCCCTGCTAATTTGTGATAGAATAAACAAGCTGAGGAAGTCGTGAACTTAACTTACAAACCCCTGACATCACATCCTCAAAGAATTGATGACAGTCAGGACCCGGAAATAACATAGAGGCCCAAAGTTGTCTTTCAGTAAAACAGCAGGATACAACTCAGGAGAAAATGTGAATAACCAAAGTGACAAGGAGCTTTGCTAAAGTTATTTGAGTGTTGGTGATCTCTAAGTAAAGGTGTGAGTTTGTTTTATGTTCCAGCACACGTGTGTATGGAATCCTGATAACAGAAAAAAAGGCTTAGGCAGTGAATTCCAAAGGTTATGAACACAGGGATCAAGCACTCCCTCCCTATCATATGACCTCCTCCCCCCTCGTCTTCTCATCCACGGCGGGAATGTAAACAGTTATGGTGCTGTAAAACCTTTACTCTCTATGCCTGTCTATGGGCCTCTCTCTCCCGTTCACCCTGTCTCTCTCTCCTTCTCTTTCATTGTCTCTCTCTCTTTGCCTCACTCACTCTATATATATATATCACTGCCCCAGCCATCCTCTTCCCCTCAATGTTTTGGCTGAGGCTGTGAGGCTGAGGCAGCTCAGTCCTAATGCTCTGAATGGAGATGTGGGGTTCAGCAGGTCGTGCCTCCCCAGTGCTGTGCTGCTCTGCTGCTCTGCTCTGGCAGTCTCCCTCTCCTCAGCCCAGTAATTGGCTCTGTTTGGCTGATTAATAGTGGACACTGTGGACCGCCATTTTCCATGAACACAGAGAGACCAAGTCTCAGTGGAAAACATTAGCTCCCTGTCTTTCTCTCTGGCAGGATCACAAGCCTGCTGCGTGCAGGGCTGGCGTGTACAGATGTAAGAAAGACCGCTCTCTCGTCCCTCTTTTAGTTCTCCCCTTCACATTCTCCAGTGGATTGTACCACTACTTCCTCCCACTCTCTCTTTCTATTTCATTCGAATTCAGTGGTGTTCAAACTTCTTCAGCGGGGACCCCCGTTTTTCCCCAAGGAATTTCTTGCGACCCCACCCCAAATCTAATGACACAAGCTTAAACCTGTACACTTAGATTGTTAACGACAACAAATACATCTCAATTAATAGCATTTTCATCCCTTATCAAAATGAGAGAAAAAAAAACATTTACTCAATATCGTTGTATCTTTCAAATTATCTTTCTCAAAAACGTTTATATTGTCCTATACAATAATCTGTACTCTTAATTTTTTGTTCCCAAATAAATAAATAAAAACCATTTTGGCAACCCCACTGCAGTAGTGGGGCCGCGTCCCTGAATTTGAATACCACTGTTCTAATTTGACATGGAAAAGAAAGTCCTCACTGCTTAGGCAACAGACGGTTAAATATATTTCAAGCCTCTCAGAGCAGCTAAGAATAAACCAGACGCAATGAATGATTAACAGTTTAGACTCACTCTGGAGTACAACTGAACAACTTTTATTTTTTTATTTACAAGGAACAATGATGCCCTTTTTCTAACCTTCCAGCTGTCTTTGTCCAGACTCACTCCAATCTGTGCTATGAATGGTTTCCAGTGGCCATTGAAGACCCTGCTGCTAATGTGTATAAATCCCTGTGATCCCCTCTAAAAGCTTATCGGGTCAAAGGTTGATCAGAATCCCAAGTGAAGAACAATGTCAAGTCACTGATTAGCTCACCTGCTGCAGGCTCTGTGGATTCCTGTTGTGTTTACAGTAGCTAGTCTCTGGGAAAACAGTCCTGGCCCATAGCATTCTTTACTCTGATAGTGCCCAGTTACACAGTTCAGGTGGCAGTATTGGTCAGCTGAGACAAACACACACGAGCTGTTGTCTCATTTAAAAAATATATTGTATCTCAACGAGGATTAATTCACCTGGATTAATAAAGCTCACATAGCCTACAGCAGGGCTCCAACCCTGTTCCTGGAGAGCTACCGTCCTGTAGGTTTTCACTCCAACCCTAATCTAGCACACCTGATTCTAATAATTAGCTTTTTGGCAGACTGAATCAGGTTAGTTACTACTGGGGTTGTAGTGAAAACCTACAGGAGTGTAGCTCTCCAGAAACAGGGTTGGAGAGCTCTTGCCTACAGACACCAAAGTGATACAGTCATGGATAAAAGTTTTGAGAATGACACAAATATACATTTTCACAAAGTCTGGCATGCTGTCAATTAACTTCTGGGCCACATCCTGACTGATGGCAAACCATTCTTGCATAATCAATGCTTGGAGTTTGTCCATCCGTCTCTTGAGGATTGACCACAAGTTCTCAATGGGATTAAGGTCTGGGGAGTTTCCTGGCCATGGACCCAAGATATCGATATTTTGTTCCCCGAGCCACTTAGTTATCACTTTTGCCTTATGGCAAGGTGCTCCATCATGCTGGAAAAGGCATTGTTCGTCACCAAACTATTCCTGGATGGTTGAGAGAAGTTGCTCTCAGAGGATGTGTTGGTGCCATTCTTTATTGATGGCTGTGATCTTAGGCAAAATTGTGAGTGAGCCCACTCCCTTGGCTGAGAAGCAACCCCACACATGAATGGTCTCAGGATGCTTTACTGTTGGCATGACACAGGACTGATGTGTCATGCCAACAGGACTGGACTGACAGGACTGACGTTGTCTTCTCCGGACAAGCTTGGTTCCAGATGCCCCAAACAATTGGAAAGGAGAGAAAGGAGACATCAGAGAAAATCACTTTTCCCCAGTCCTCAGCAGTCCAATCCCTGTACCTTTTGCAGAATATTAGTCTGTCCCTGATGTTTTTCCTGGAGAGAAGTGGCTTCTTTGCTGCCCTTCTTGACACCAGGCCATCCTCCAAAAGTCTTCGCCTCACTGTGCTTGCAGATGCACTCACACCTGCCTGCTGCCATTCCTGAGCAAGCTCTGTACTGGTGGTGCCCCGATCCCGCAGCTAAATCAACTTTAGTAGACGGTCCTGGCGCTTGCTGGACTTTCTTGGTCTCCCTGAAGCCTTTTTCACAACAATTGAACTGCTCTCCTTGAAGTTCTTGATGATCTGATAAATGGTTGATTTCGGTGCAATCTTACAGGCAGCAATATCCTTGCCTGTGAAGCCCTTTGATGACGGCACATGCTTCCTTCCAGTCTGTTATTCGAACTCAATCAGCATGACAGAGTGATCTCCAGCCTTGTCCTCGTCAACACTCACACCTGTGTTAAAGAGAGAATCGCTGACATGATGTCAGCTGGTCCTTTTGTGACAGGGCTGAAATGCAGTGGAAATGTTTTTTGGGGTATTCAGTTAATTTGCATGGAAAAGAGGGACTTTGCAATTAATTGCAATTCATCTGATCACTCTTCATAACATTCTGGAGTATATGCAAATTGCCATCAAACAAACGGAGGCAGCAGACTTTGTGAAAATTAATATTTGTGTCATTGTCAAAACGTTTGGCCACGACTGTATATTAAGATCTCTGCGTATGATTCCAGTGAGCTAGTAGTGTCATATGGAGAGGGGAATGGGTCTGTGAGGTGACTGTCTGTAGCACCACTGAGGGCGACGCAGATGGGCACAGGGCCGACAATACCGGCCCTCTCTCTCTGACTCACCCTCACACCAGTGGAGGCTGATGAGGGGAGGACTGTCTTTTTTATTCTCTATTTGGTTAGGTCAGGGTGTGACTTGGGTGGGCAAATCTATGTTTCTATTTCTTTGTTGGCCTAGTATGGTTCCCAATCTATTTTTTTTGGTGAGTTTCATATTTATTAAGCATGTGGAATTCTACGCACGCTGCACCTTGGTCCAATCATTCAAACGAGCGTGACAACGGCTCATAATAATGGCTGGGTTGGATGTATTTGATACCATTCCACTTATTCTGCTCCAGCCATTATTACGAGCCCGCCCTCCCCAATTAAGATGCCACCAACCTCCTGTGCCGCCACTTTACACAATAATTCTCAAACTTCAACAAACCCCGAGAATATAACCCTATGGAAATCCTCCTGGGCTGCAGAGAGGTCTCTCTCCTATCTGACAGCAGGGAATCTGGATTGTTCTGGACGTTGATCTACTCTGACTGGACTGGAAGTCTGTTGGCATGATGTCTTCCATGACAACGTCCCTCTATTTAGGTTTGAAGCAGACGTGACGTACTGCAGAGACCCTGGAAAACAGAGCAGGTCCATGGATGCGTTTGAAGACCATGTGTGTTGATTTATGTGTTGTCTGGGTGGGTATGCCTGTATAAGTTGCATCGTGAGGGAGCCTGCAGTAACGTGTGTGTCTATGAGTCAGCACATTATGAGGGAATGTCTGAGTAGATCAGTGTGTTTGATTGGTGCTGGCAGCGTGGGCTGCCTGTGTGAGGGGTGGAGGGGGGTGGTGGACCTGGGTGCCATGGCCTGGTTTTCCCAAAGTGCAGATGAATCATGACAGCTGCAAGAATGTCCGGCGTCTGCCGCTCCTCATTTGCTGCCCCGTGCTGGATCAGCCTCTCATTTCCCAGTACATTTATGGTAAGACCACGGCCCAGTGTTTATATTTACATAAGGACAGCAGCAGGCAAAACATTCCTGTGCTGCAGAGCTGCGTGTATGTGTGTGTGTGTGTGTGTGTGTGTGATGACAGCCTCCAGTTACCCCTCCTCCCAATACTGTGTTCACTTTACCCCCACAGTCTACCTACATCAAGACCTCACAAATACAGTGGCATGCACCCAGCAGCATAAAGGCTTCCATGATGACATAGTGATTGATAAGGGAAGTGCAGACAGTGGAGTGGACATGCAACATGAACATACACTGAGTGTACAAAACATTAAGGACACCTGTTCTTTCATTTATATTTGAATCATTTAGCAGATGCTCTTATCCATAGTGACTTACAGTAGTGAGTGCATACATTTGACATACTTTTTTGTACTGGTCCCCAATGGGAATCGAACCCACAACCCTGGCGCTGTAACCGAGCGACACGGGACACCCCAGTATATTTCCATGACATAGCCTGACCAGGTGAATCCAGGTAATAGCTATGATTCCTTATTGATGTCACTTGTTAAATCCACTTTAATCGGTGTAGATCAGGGGAGGAGACAGGTTAAAAATGATTTTTAAGCCTTGAGACATTGATTGTGTATGTATGCTAGTCAGAGGGTGAATGGGAAAGACAAAAGATTTAAGTGCCTTTGAACAGGGTATGGTAGTAGGTGCCAGGAGCACCGTTTGTGTCACGAACTGCAACGCGGCTGGGCTTTTCACTCTCAACAGTATCCCGTGTTTATCAAAAATGGTCCACCACCCAAAGGACATCCAGCCATCTTGACACAACTGTGGGGAGCACTGGAGTCAACATGGACCAGCATCCCTGTGGAACGCTTTCAACACCTTGTAGAGTCCATGCCCCTACAAAGTGAGGCTGTTCTGAGGGCAATAGGGGGTGAAACTCAATATTAGAAAGGTGTTCCTAATGCTTTGTACATTCAAATCAACTAAACAGACACAGAGACAGGTAGATGACTTAAAATACACAATCATAAAGGACACAGGCACAAATTAAAATTCTATCCATATATCCACTGTGGAAGATTTCAGTAGGGCAGCTAGGACAATGACAGTGGCTTGGCTGGGGACAGCTCTGGGTTAAACCCAGCTCCTGACAGATGGGATTGAGCAGCATGTGGGAGCGAGCAGCTCTGTCAGTCATACTCCTGTGGAGAGTGTGTCTCTGTGAAGGGCAGGTAGGACTCTCATCTTTAACTCTCAGTTAGTCGACTCTGCCTCGACCTCGCCTCAGGACTGGAGGGATGTTACTGTTTCTAATTCATATACATGATCAGTTTGATGACTCATTACATGTATTTAACACTATTAGCACGTAGTATTTTCACTCTTAATTAACGTGAAATGGTATTTATGAACATTTGCAATAATTGAATGGAGGTTAGAATGGAAGTCTCCTCTATAAACAAAACAATCAATCAAATGTATTTATAATACCTTTTAACATCAGCAGAGTGCTTATACAGAAACCCAACTTAAAACCCCAAAGAGCAAGCGTTGCAGATGTAAAAGCACGGTGGTTAGGAAAACCTCCCTAGAAGAGCAGGAACCTAGGAAGAAACCCAAAGAGAATCCATGCTCTGAGGGGTGGCCAGTCTTCTTCTAGCTGTGCCCGGTGGAGGTTAACATGGCCATTAAGGCCAGACCGTTCTTCAAGATATTCAAACATTCATAGATGACCAGCAGGGTCAAATAATAATCACAGTGGTTCTAGATGGTTCAACAGGTCAGCACCTCAGGAGTAAATGTCAGTTGGCTTTTCATAGCTGAGCATTCAGAGGTCGAGAGAGCGTGAGAAAGAATTGACCAAAAAACAGAGCAAACTAGAATGCTATTTGGCCCTAAACAGAGAGTACTTAGTGTCAGAATACCTGACCACAGTGACTGATGCAAACTTAAGGAAATCTTTGACTATGTACTCAGTGAGCATAGCCTTGCTATTCAGAAAGGTCGCAGATGGCAGACCTGGCTCTCAAGAGAAGACATGCTATGTGAACACTGCCCACAAAATGAGGTGGAAACTGAGCTGCCAAATGTATGACCATATTAGAGACACATTTCCCTCAGATTACACGACCCACAAAGAATTTGAAAACAAATCTAATTTTGATAAACTCCCATATCTATTGGGTGAAATACGAGTGTGCCGTCACAGCAGCAACATTTGTGACCTGTTGCCACGAGAAAAGGGCTACCAGTGAAGAACAAACACCATTGTAAATACAACCTATATTTATGTTTATTTATTTTCCCTTTTGTACTTGAACTATTTGCACATCATTACAATACTGTATTAAATACATAATATGACATTTGAAATGTCTTTATTCTTTTGGAACTTTTGTAAGTGTAATGTTTACTGTACATTTTTATTGTTTATTTCACGTTTGTTTATTATCTATTTCACTTGCCTTGGCAATGTACAGTGCCTTGTAAAAGTATTCATCCCCCTTGGCGTTTTTCCAATTTTGTTGCATTACAACCTGTAATTTAAATTTATTTTTATTTAGATTTAATGTAATGGACATACAGAAAATAGTCCAAATTGGTGAAGTGAAATTTAAAACAAATACCTGTTTAAAACAAACAAAACAAAAATACGGAAAAGTGGCACGTGCATATTTATTCACACACTTTGTTATGAAGCCCCTAAATAAGATCTATTAACCAATTACCTTCAGAAGTCACACAATTAGTGTGATTAAATAAAGCCCACCTGTGTGCAATCTAAGTCCATGGTGCTTGCCTACGGAGCTGTGAGGGGAACGGCACCGCAGTACCTCCAGGCTCTGATCAGGCCCTACACCCAAACAAGGGCACTGCGTTCATCCACCTCTGGCCTGCTCGCCTCCCTACCACTGAGGAAGTACAGTTCCCGCTCAGCCCAGTCAAAACTGTTCGCTGCTCTGGCCCCCCAATGGTGGAACAAACTCCCTCACGACGCCAGGACAGCGGAGTCAATCACCACCTTCCGGAGCCACCTGAAACCCCACCTCTTTAAGGAATACCTAGGATAGGATAAAGTAATCCTTCTCACCCCCCCTTAAATGATTTAGATGCACTATTGTAAAGTGGCTGTTCCACTGGATGTCATAAGGTGAATTCACCAATTTGTAAGTCGCTCTGGATAAGAGCGTCTGCCAAATGACTTAAATGTAAATGTAAGTATCAACTGATCTGTCACATAATCTCAGTATATATACACCTGTTCTGAATGGCTCCAGAGTCTGCAACACCACTAAGCAAGGGGCACCACCAAGCAAGCAGCACCATGAAGACCATGGAGCTCTCCAAACAGGCCAGGGACAAAGTTGTGGAGAAGTACAGATCAGGGTTGGGTTATAAAAAAATCGGAAACTTTGAACATCCCACGGAGCACCATTAAATCCATTATTACAAAATGGAAAGAACATGGCACCACAACAAACCTGCCAAGAGAGGGCCGCCCACCAAAACTCACGGACCAGGCAAGGAGGGAATCAGAGAGGCAACAAAGAGACCAAAGTTAACCCTGAAGGAGCTGCAAAGCTCCACAGCGGAGATTGGAGTATCTGGCCATAGGACCACTTTAATCCGTACACTCCACAGAGCTGGGCTTTATGGAAGAGTGTCCAGAAAAAAGCCATTGCTTAAAGAAAAGAATAAGCAAACACGTTTGGTGTTCTCGAAAAGGCATGTGGGAGACTCCCCAAACATAAGGAAGAAGGTACTTTGGTCAGATGAGACTAAAATGTAGCTTTTTGGCCATCAAGGAAAATGCTATGTCTAGAGCAAATCTAACACCTCCCATCACCCCGAGAATACCATCCCCACATTAAAGTATGGTGGTGGCAGCATCATGTTGTGGGGATGTTTTTCATCGGCAGGGACTGTGAAACTGGTCAGAATTTAAGGAATAATGTATGGTGCTAAATACAGGGACATTTTTGAGGGAAACCTGTTTCAGTCTTCCAGAGATTAGAGACTGGTACGGAGGTTCACCTTCCAACAGGACAATGACCCTAAGCATACTGCTAGAGCAACACTTGAGTGGTTTAAGGGGAAACATTTAAATGCCTTGGAATGGCCTAGTCAAAGCCCAGACCTCAATCCAATTGAGAATCTGTGGTTTGACTTAAAGATTGCCCTACACCAGCGCAACACATCCAACATGAAGGAGCTAGGGCAGTTTTGCCTTGAAGAATTGGCATAAATCCCAATGGCTTGATGTGCCAAGATTATAGAAACATACTCCAAGAGACTTGCAGCTGTAATTGCTGCAAAAGGTGTCTCTACAAAGCATTAACTTTGGGGGGGTGAATAGTTATGCACGCTCAAGTTTTCAGTTTTTTTTGTCTTATTTCTTGTTTGTTTCACAATAAAACATATTTTGTATCTTCAAAGTGGTAGGCATGTTGTGTAAATCAAATGATACAACCCCCCCCCCCAAAAAAAATCTATTTTAATTCCAGATTGTAAGGCAACAAAATAGGAAAAATGCCAAGGGGGGTGAATACTTTGGCAAGGGGGGTGAATACTTTGGCAAGGGGGGTGAATACTTTGGCAAGGGGGGTGAATACTTTGGCAAGCCACTGTAAACATATGTTTCCCATGCCAATAAAGCCCTTAAATTGACATTTAATTGAATAGAACATTGAATTGAATTGAGAGAGACTGTAGTGTGTCTGTGTAGGGAAAACAATGTTTAATATGTTAACTCTGGAAATACAAATCTAGATGTGTCGATGGAGAGGATAAAACGAACATCAGTGGAAAACGTTCACACTTTGATGTTAGGTAGTCAAAGCAGATAATTATCTAAGCCACTGTGGTTACCGTCATTAAATTAGGGCAGTGACACAGCCCGGTAAAGGATTTTATAGATGTAAACTGTGAGTATGACCACCAACATAACAAGCATGAGCTAACATGGACATGGAGGGGTAAGACATGTATAGACTGTTACAGACAGACAGACAGATTCTAAGTGGCTATCTATCAGACACAGATGAGAAGCCCTCCCTTACAAGGGAGCTCTGTCAACTCAGACAGCACTCTTTCCTCCTTTTCCCTCCCTCCTTCCCTATCTCTTCATTCTGCCGTCTCTCCTCCTCTGGTCTCAAAAGTGCAGCCACATGCAGATGTGGTGTAGGGGGTGAAGGCAGGGCCATAGCTAATACACAGGACAAATACACAGGACAAATAAACAAGACAATACACAGGACAATACACAGGACAATACACAGAACAAATACACAGGACAAATACACAGGACAATACACAGGACAACACACAGGCCAATTCACAGGACATACACAGGAGAAATACAGATATGTACGTGCACATTCATTGCAACTATTACACACAAACATTGTAGAACTTCACACCCACACGCACCGTACAGTCATTGCCACGCACATCCCACATACACACACACATGCACACGCACCCTCACTTACGCACACACACAATAGCTTGCGTATTAAGGTGACTCTGCGCCTCTGGGGCTTTCAAATCAAGCTAAGTGAATGATGTTTCGCTGTTTGGCCAAGAGGTCGTAAGGCAGAATGAGGGAGTATGGGATGGGCTTCTTTGAGGGCTTCTTTGAGGTATTTGGGGCTTCTTTGAGGTATTTCGGCTATACCGTGCCACCTCAGACAGAACTGAACCCTCCTTGCACAGCTAGTTAACCTGAGACAAACACATTGCCACTCCGGTGGGAGTCCCACTTAACTACATCTATCCATATACAGTGCCTTCAGAAAGTATTCAGACCCCTTGACTTTTTCACCATTTTGTTACGTTACAGCCTTATTTCAAATTGATTCAATTGTTGTTATCTTTCTAATCAATCTACACACAATACCCCATAATCACAAAGCAAAAATTGTTTTTTTTATAATTATTTGCTAATGTATTAGACCCTTTACTCAGTACTTTGTTGAAGCACCTTTGGCAGCGATTACAGTCTCTAGTCTTTTTGGGTATGACGCTACAAGTTTGGCACACCAGTATTTAGAGAGTTTCTCCCATTCTTCACTGCAGAACCTCTCAAGCTCTGTCAGGTTGGATGGGGAGCGTAATTGCACAGCTATTTTCAGGTATCTCCAGAGATGTTCAATCGGGTTCAAGTCCGGGCTCTGGCTGGGCCACTCAAGGACATTCAGAGACTTGTCCATAAGCCACTCCTGCATTGTTTTGGCTGTGTGCTTAGGGTCGTTGTACTGTTGGAAGGTGAACCTTTGCCCCAGTCTAAGGCCCTGAGCACTCTGGAGCAGGTTTTAAGGATCGTTCTGTACTTTATTCCGTTCATCTTTGCCTTCATCCTGACTAGTCTCCCTGAAAAACATCCCCACAGCATGATGCTGCCACCACCATGCTTCATCGTCGGGATGGTGCCAGATTTCCTCCAGACATGACGCTTGGCATTCAGGCCAAAGAGTTCAATCTTGGTTTCATCATACCAGATAATCTTGTGTCTCATGGTCTGGGAGTCTTTAGGTGCCTTTTGGCAAACTCCAAGTTGGCTGTCGTGCATTTTACTGAGGAGTGGCTTCTGTCTGGCCACTCTACCATAAAGGCCTAATTGGTGGAGTGTTGCTGGAAGGTTCTCCCATGTCCACAGGGGAACTCTGGAGCTTTGTCAGAGTAACCATCGGGTTCTTGGTCACCTTGACCAAGGACCTTCTCCCCGGATTGCTCAGTTTGGCCAGGCGGCCAGCTCTAGGAAGTCTTGGTGGTTCCAAACTTCTTCCAATTAAGAATGATGGAGGTCACTGTGTTCTTGGGGACCTTCAATGCTGCATAAATTTGTTGATACCCTTCCCCAGATCTGTGCCTTGACATAATCCTGTCTCTGAGCTCTATGGACAAATTCCTTCAACCTCATGGCTTGGCTTTTGCTCTGACATGCACTGTCAACTATGGTACCTTATAGACAGGTGTGGGCCTTTCCAAATCATGTCCAATCATTTGAAATGGACCACAAATGGACTCCAATCAAGTTGTAGAAAAAGGTCATGGATACTCAATGCACCTGAGCTCAATTCCAAGTCTCAGAGCAAAGGGTTTGAATACTTATGTAAATAAGGTACTTTTGTTTTTTGTTTTTAACACATTTGCAAACAAATCTAAAAAACATGGTTCACTTTGTCATTATGGGGTATTGTGTATAGATTGAGATTTAAAAAAATAAAATTTTAGAATAAGGCTGTACCGTAAAAAATTTGGAAAATGTCAAGGGGTCTGAATACTTTCCGAAGGCACTGTGCTTATCACCAAAGAAAGCCACAACACCAACACCGGGGAATGCCAGGTAAAGCAACGGTCACCACACCAAAATCAAATAGGGAATATTCTAAAGTTCACGACAAAAAGCCTTTTACTGCTCTCTCTGATGGCTCTGTTTTGTCATGAGAAAGTGACTAACCCTATATTGTAAAAAAATACTATTAAACCTACATTCACATGGTGAAAACAATATAATACATTTTTGCGTGAATTTTACATTATATCATTCTGTTAAAAGATGAATGTGCTGTACAAGAATGAGATAATAAGGAAACATGCAAAAATGGTACTGACCTGGTGAAGTCTTCCTCCCCCAGCATGTGACGGGGGTCTGGGGAGTACCTGGAGGGCGTGACCTGGGGGGGCTGGCTGTAGACAGGCTTGGGCTCCATAGCTCCCATGTAGGCCATGCCTGAGTTGTGGCTGACGTGGTTGTCCACCATGGTGGGGAAGGCTGGAGGGAGGGCGGGGAGGGCCAGACCAGTAGATGGAAAGGAGGGATGATTAAAACAGTGGTCCACTGAAGGCCTGCCAGGACGGATCAACTCATACCACTATCATACATGTGACGATGCCTGTTCATGGCCCATAAAATACAGTATTCTCTCTACATGAGATTAGTCAGTGTGGGTAGTATCTATACCTGAGTCCCCAGATTTACATTCCATCATGGGGGGCTACAGTACTTATAACCCATGGGGGGCTACAGTACTTACAACCCATGGGGGGCTACAGTACTTACAACCCATGGGGGCTACAGTACGTATAACCCATGGGGGGCTACAGTACTTATAACCCATGGGGGGCTACAGTACTTACAACCCATGGGGGGCTACAGTACTTATAACCCATGGGGGGCTACAGTACTTACAACCCATGGAGGGGCTACCGTACTTATAACCCATGGGGGGGCTACAGTACTTATAACCCATGGGGGGGCTACAGTACTTACAACCCATGGGGGGCTACAGTACTTATAACCCATGGGGGGCTACAGTACTTACAACCCATGGGGGGCTACAGTACTTATAACCCATGGGGGGCTACCGTACTTATAACCCATGGGGGGCTACAGTACTTTTAACCCATGGGGGGCTACAGTACTTATAACCCATGGGGGGCTACAGGACTTACAACCCATGGGGGGCTACAGTACTTATAACCCATGGCTTTAAAAATCAACTATAGATCATCTGACTATACTGTAGAACACAAGTGTCAATATCATTCCACGGAGCGCCGAGTGTCTGCGGGTCTTCGCTCCTCCCTTGTGCTTGATGGATGAATTAAGGTCACAAATTAGTAAGGAACTCCCCACACCTGGTTGTCTGGGTTTAATTGAAAGGAAAAAACAAAAACCTGCAGACACTAGGCCCTCCATGGAATGAGTTTGACACCCCTGCTGTAGACAAGACTGTCAGAGCTGCTTTAGGTCAGTATGAAGGGCTTGCCCAAACCATGGCAACCATACATACTAAACAACAACCTACTATGCATTCGGAAAGTTTTCAGACCCGTTGATCGTTTCCTCATTTTGTTACGTTACTGCCTATTCTAAAATGTTTTTTTTTAATCCTCATCAATCTACACACAATAGCGCATAATGACAAAGCAAAAACAGTTTTTTTTTTTTAGCAAATGTATTCAAAATAAAAAACAGAATAACCTTATTTACATAAGTATTCAGATGCTTTGCTATGAGACCCGAAATTGAGCTCAGGTGCATCTTGCTTCCATTGATCATCCTTGAGATGTTTCAACAACATGATTGGAGTCCACCTGTGGTAAATTAGATTGATTGGATATGATTTGGAAAGGCCCAGACCTGTCTATAAGGTACCACAGTTGACAGTGCATGTCATAGCAAAACCAAGCCATAAGGTTGAAGGAATTTGTCCATAGAGCTCAGAGACAGGATTGTGTCGAGGCACATATCTGGGAAGGGTATCAAAAAATGTATACAACATTGGAGGTCCCCAAGAACACAGTGGCCTCCATCATTCTTAAATGGAAGAAGTTTGGAACCACCAAGACTCTTCCTAGAGCTGGCCGCCTGGCCAAACTGAGCAATCAGGGGAGAACGGCCTTTTTCAGGGAGGTGACCAAGAACCCAATGGTAACTCTGACAGAGCTCCAGAGTTCCTCTGTGGAGATGGGAGAACCTTACAGAAGGACAATCATCTCTGCAGTTCTCCACCAATCAGGCCTTTATGGTAGAGGGGCCAGACGGAAGCCACTCCTCAGTAAAAGGCACATGACAGCCCACTTGGAGTTTGCCAAAAGGCACCTAAAGACTCTCAGACCATAAGACACAAGATTCTCTTTGGCCTGAATGCCAAGTGTCACGTCTGTAGGAAACCTGGCACCATTCCTACCGTGAAGCATGGTGGTGGAAGAATCATGCTGTGGGAATAATTTTTCAGGCGGAAGTTACTGGGAGACTAGACAGGATTGAGGGAAAGATGAACGGAGCAAAGTACAGAGAGATCCTTGATGAAAACCTGCTCCAGAGCACTCATGACCTCAGACTGGGGCGAAGGTTCACCTTCCAACAGGACAATGGTCCTAAGCTAACAGCCAAGACAACGCAGCAGTGGCTTCGGGACAAGTCTCAGAATGTCCTTGAGCAGCCCAGCCAAAGCCTGGACTTGAACCCGATCGTAAATCTCTGGAGAGACCTGAAAATAGCTGTGCCGTGACGCTCCCCATCCACCTGACAGCCTGAGAGGATCTGAAGAGAAGAATGTGAGAAAGACCCAAATACAGGTGTGCTAAGCTTGTAGCGTCATACCCAAGAAGAGGCTGCAATCGCTGCCAAAGGTGCTTCAACAAAGTACTGAGTAAAGGGTCTGAATACTTATATAAATTTAATATTTCAGTTTTTTTTAAATAAACTATATATAAATTTGCACACATTTCTAAAAAACAATTTTTGCTTTGTCCTTATGGGTTATTGTGTGTAGACTGATGAGGGAAACAATTTAATACATTTTAGAATAAAGCTGTAACGTAACAGAATGTGGAAAAAGTCAAGGGGTCTGAATACTTTCTGAATTCACTGTATACAGTCCTTTTCTTGAGGGGGTGGATCAGATTTAATAATTCAAATAGATTGCGGCTTCTATCAATGTAACTATCTGCATCATTTCCAATCCCCCATATATATTTTTTGTAAATATATACTGTAAATAATTTTAAATATATACAGTACCAGTCAAAAGTTTGGACACACCTACTCAGTCAAGGGTTTTTCTTTATTTTAAAATCAAAATATATGTTATATTTGAGATTCTTCAAAGTAGCCACACTCTGCCTTGATGACAGCTTTGCACACTCTTGGCATTCTCTCAACCAGCTTCATGAGGTAGTCACCTGGAATGCATTTCAATTAATAGGTGTGCCTTGTTAAAAGTTAATTTGCAGAATTTCTTTCCTTTTTAATGTGTTTGAGCCAATCATTTGTGTTGTGACAAGGTAAGAGTGGTAAACAGAAGATAGCGCTATTTGGTAAAAGACCACGTCCATATTACGGCAAGAACAGCTCAAATAAGCAAAGAGAAAAGACAGTCCATCATTACTTTAAGAGATGAAGGTCAGTCAATACGGAACATTTCAAGAACTTTAAAGTTTCTTCAAGTGCAGTCGCAAAAATCATCAAACGCTATAACGAAACTGGCTCTCATGAGGACCGCCACAGGAAAAGAAGACCAAGTTCATCAGAGTTACCAGCCTCAGAAATTGCAGCCCAAATAAATATTTCACAGAGTTCAAGTAACAGACACATCTCAACATCAACTGTTCAGAGGAGACGGCGTGAATCAGGCCTTCATGGTTGATTTGCTGCAAAGAAACCACTACTAAAGGACACCAAGACGAAGAGGAGACATGGAAATCTGTCCTTTAGTCTGATAAGTCCAAATATGACATTTATGGTTCCAACTGCCGTGTCCTTGTGAGATGCAGAGTAGGTGAATGGATGATCTCCGCATGTGTGGTTCCCACCGTGAATCATGGAGGAGGAGGTGTGATGGTGTGGGGGTGCTTTGCCGGTGACACTGTAAGTGATGTACTGTATTTAGAATAAACGAGTTGGACAGCAGAGTGAAGGAAAAGCAGCCAACAAGTGCTCAACATATGTAGGAACTCCTTCAAGACTGTTGGAAAAGCATTCCAGGTGAAGCTGGTTGAAAGAATGCCAAGAGTGTTCAAAGCTGACATCAAGGCAAAGGGTGGCTACTTTGAAGAATCTCAAATATAAAATATATTTTGATTTGTTTAACACTTTTTGGTTACTACATGATTCAATATGTGTTTTTTCATAGTTTTGATGTCTTCACTATATTCTACAATGTAGAAAAAAGTAAAAATGAAGAAATACCCTTGAAATAGGAGGTGTGTCCAAACTTTTGACTGGTACTATATATATATATACTGGTACTATATATACTGGTACTATATATATATACTGGTACTTTTTACTGGTACTATATATATATATATATATATTATATATTTTTTATGTATTTTCCTTTATTATTTTCCCCTAACCCTACCACCCCTCCCCTAATTGGAGTAAACTAATGGACAACCATACTTCGGCTTCTACTTCCAGCTTATACACACTACATACATTTTACGGACACAGTATATTTAAATTATTTTATTCTGTTTGTTTTAATCTACAGTCCTACTGTACAGGCCCTTTTGATAATAAACCACTGGTTGACATGCATATTGTTTGGTGCCATACAGGATACCTGTAATAATTACACATAGTCAAGTACAGGTGTGTGTGTGTGTTTGTGTGTGGCTCCTCTGTAAATCGATGTGTGTGGCTGGCAAGAGCCCCATCCCGTTTGTTCTCCTGAGCAGGCATGTGTGGATGTGAGAAAGCCTCCCCACTCAGTGGGAGAGAGAGACAGACAGACAGAGCTGTTGCAGTGGGCAGCAGTGTGTGCTCACCATGTAGGAGTCTGGGCACAGCTGCGCTGAGGAGAACACACTGAAGCAGCTCTACCACTCACGAAGATAATCTACAATCATCCCTGTTACAGGGACAATGACATACACCTAGACTTAATGCTAATCAACAGAGCATTCTTCACACAACTGTTGCCGGGGTTTGATTTTGAGGTTGAGGTATGAAATGATAATGAGCGGTGTGAATAGAGAGCCAGTGTTATTACTGCAGGGTTCCTGTGGTCTTCCATTAAAACAAACTGTGGACCAACTGAGAGGCACAGCGGTCTAAGGTACTGCATCGCAGTGCTAGCGGCGATGGGTTTGATACCGGGCTGTGTCGCAGCCGTCCGCGACCGTGAGACCCATGAGGTGGTGGACAATTGGCCCAGCGTCGTCTGGGTTTGGCCGACCGGGATGTCCTTGTCCCGTCGCGCTCTTGTGACTCCTGTGGCGGGCCGGGCGTATGCACTCTGACACGGTCGCCACGTGTACAGTGTTTCCTCCGACACATTGGTGCGGCTGGCTTCCGGAATAAGCGAGCATTGTGTCAAGAAGCAGTGCGGCTTGGCGGGGTCGTGTTCCGGAGGACACAGAGCTCTCGACCTTCGCCTCTCCCGAGTGTTGCAGCGATGGGGCAAGACTGTTACTACCAATTAGATATCACGAAATTGGGGAGAAAAAGGGGCAAAAAGTACAAACATTAAAAAAATGATTAATAAAAACTGTCTGCTGGTACCATTGAGGCAAGGCCTGGGATATATAAGTGTGGTTGGATGCATTATAAGCAGTATGAGGGTAGGAGAGTGGGAGTGTTTTAGTTTGAGCTACAGTGGACTACAGATGCTAGCAGAAGAAGGTACGTACTGCTGGAGTAGTCCGGAGGGGCATACATGTCGTTGAGGTGCACAGGTCCGGGCTTGGCCACCTTGAGGTAGACCATGTCAGAGGTGTTCTTCAGCGCCGCCACCGCCTCCTCGTGACGCACGTCCTGCAGGATGATGTTGTTCACCTGGAGCACACAGACCACAGGGAAACCCTCAGGTCCACAACACTGAGGCTTATAGCTACCTCTCTTAGTTTGCCTGAGCCACACCCAAATCAATCATACACTACTGTTGCTGTGTCCTACTAAGACACAGCGTGTGATATGCGAGCATAAGATGACGCCGACGGAGATGGTCCACATCTTACGTGCTCCGACCCGACTGACTCGGTACCGGTACTCCTTGTATATAGCCTCCGTATTGTTATTTATTGTGTTACTATTTCTGATTTTTATTTACACATTTTCGTACCTTTTCTCTCTGCATTGTTGGGAAAGGGCTCGTTAGTAAGTATTTCACGGTAAAGTCACCTGTATTCGGGGCATGTGACATATAACATTGGATTTGATTTGAAAATACTTCAAAGGTTTTGAAGAGAGCTGCTCTATATTATAATAGAGATTGTTTACTCCGGGAGCCACCACGTCTGCATCATTGTGTCTACAGATAAAATCATGGATTTGGGAAAACGCTTTAATCAAATAGCATAAATGATCAATACGGCCGTCCGCACAGCTCTCCCCACAAAGGTTGTAGTGCCTTAATGACTTTGTTTTTATGTATGACAGCCTTAAACACATCTCAAATTCTTCAAACAGCGTTGTCAATCATTCAGCCTGGCAGGTGGTCCAATTTATCTTCTGCCAGTGTGGAACAGAATATACCCGGGGAGCAGCCGGGAAGTTTGTGCCCAGTCTGCAACACCGTTTCAGTCACACACATGGACATAAACGCTGAAGAGTGTCGCCTGGCTCTCTTGAGAAACGGCCCGGTAAGGGCACCTAGAGGCCTTTTGTGCAGGGTATGAATGTAGATCAGTGTCCTGATGTCTGCAGGGTATGAATATAGATCAGTGTCCTGATGTGTGCAGGGTATGAATGTAGATCAGTGTCCTGATGTGTGCAGGGTATGAATGTAGATCAGTGTCCTGATGTCTGCAGGGTATGAATGTAGATCAGTGTCCTGATGTCTGCAGGGTATGAATATAGATCAGTGTCCTGATGTCTGCAGGGTATGAATGTAGATCAGTGTCCTGATGTGTGCAGGGTATGAATGTAGATCAGTGTCCTGATGTCTGCAGGGTATGAATGTAGATCAGTGTCCTGATGTCTGCAGGGTATGAATGTAGATCAGTGTCCTGATGTCTGCAGGGTATGAATGTAGATCAGTGTCCTGATGTGTGCAGGGTATGAATGTAGATCAGTGTCCTGATGTGTGCAGGGTATGAATGTAGATCAGTGTCCTGATGTGTGCAGGGTATGAATGTAGATCAGTGTCCTGATGTGTGCAGGGTATGAATGTAGATCAGTGTCCTGATGTGTGCAGGGTATGAATGTAGATCAGTGTCCCAGGGTATGAATGTGATCAGTGTCCTGTGTGCAGGGTATGAATATAGATCAGTGTCCTGATGTGTGCAGGGTATGAATGTAGATCAGTGTCCTGATGTGTGCAGGGTATGAATGTAGATCAGTGTCCTGATGTGTGCAGGGTATGAATGTAGATCAATGTCCTGATGTCTGCAGGGTATGAATGTAGATCAGTGTCCTGATGTCTGCAGGGTATGAATATAGATCAGTGTCCTGATGTGTGCAGGGTATGAATGTAGATCAGTGTCCTGATGTGTGCAGGGTATGAATGTAGATCAGTGTCCTGATGTCTGCAGGGTATGAATATAGATCAGTGTCCTGATGTGTGCAGGGTATGAATGTAGATCAGTGTCCTGATGTGTGCAGGGTATGAATGTAGATCAGTGTCCTGATGTGTGCAGGGTATGAATGTAGATCAGTGTCCTGATGTGTGCAGGGTATGAATGTAGGTGGGGATGGAGTGTAAAGAAGAACTCTGGCGCTGCTATGCAAGTGGTCATGGACACGAGTGCTGCTGCTGCCAAACGTTGTTTGTTTGTTTGTTTTGTCACAAACTGGGTGAAGTAACACGCACTATTATGCCTTTGAAGCACGAGTGACTGGCAAGGATTCCTGGACTACTATTAACATGGCTGATTATTTTCAGCATCACGCAATGTTCCACTGCTAGGACGCCGCACCTGACACAGGGTGATCGGGCTTCGTGGACATACACCAGGAAGGAGCTCCTAGCACTACGGGACGATGGAGATTAACCGCCGGGCGGCCTGCTGAGCGAAGTGCCAGAGGAGCTGCTACACCGGCGGGGAGCAGAGCGATGGCAGCGGCCTCCAACGGCACTTCCACTTCCTGCTTGGACTCAGGATCTATGGAGTCAACCAGAAGATCATCTCCTCTTCTATAGATCCTCCATTAAGTCAATCCTCTACACTACAGACAGAATTTTCACATGGTTTGCTAACCTGACAGCTCAAAGCCTAAACCTTGAGAATGACCAAGACAGCAGGGAAGATAATAGCCATGACCTCCAGCACATTATACAGGATACCGTCATCAGACCATCACACCTGCACTGAACACAGAGTTCCAGCTGATGCCATCGAGGAGGCTACAGGGTGTTTATACGCTGGCTGAACAGATATAAACTGTAGGCCTTCATCATGTGGAACTGCCCCCTAGTCACAGCCTTGCCTGACATGAACTTATTCATGTTGGGGGGGGTTGTGTCAATTGATTCTATGTACTTACGTGGAAGCAGCAGCACACTTGACGAGTCAAATTTCTCCTCGGGGACAATAAAGTACATCATAACATTACAGTAAGAGAATCAAGAGTGTCCTTGGGCATCCATCAGAGCTCAGTATCTGTGTGATTGACTGGGTATGGAACAAGACTGTGTTAGGCTGCTGAGCTTAAGACAAACTGCCTCTGCTACATCAAATCAGGGCTAAACTCAGTTAATGAAGGAAGGTCCCGAGTAGATGTGTTCTTACAGCGAGCAGGCGGTCTCCGGTCTGCAGCCGCCCGTCTTTCTGCGCGGCCCCGCCCTCGATGATCTTTGTGATGTAGATGCTGTTGTCTCCAGGGATGTGCTGGTTGCCGATCCCGCCAGCGATGCTGAAGCCAAGGCCTGGGGTGAGAAGCACACAGAGGACAGTCAGTACTGATTCACAGGCTGATTTCTAGGGGTTGGGGTCAATTCCACTTCCTTTTAGACAGCTAAGTAAAGAATAGAAACTTACATTCAGGTTCTCGGAAATAATCTCAATTTATGTTCCAATTTCAGAGTTGAATTGGAATTTCCCAAGGAAACAGGGGTTTAGTTAAGTTATAGGGGCCTAGAAAATCCTATGCCTCCCAATGAGGATTCATTCATGTACATAGTGTATATAGCTGACCTTTGGGCCCCTTGAGCAGGTTGATCTCCAGGATGGTCTCAGGAGGGGCCTGTCTTCTCCTGACCAGCAGCCTGACCACAGGGCCAGCCTCTTTCAGGGCCTCCACCGCCCGGCTGTGGACCACCTCAGAGACATCCACCTCGTTCACACGCAGCACACAGTCATTCACCCTGGGGAGACGAGGGGAAACAAAGTTCATATTTGACAATGCTGTTAGTACTGTAAAAACACATGCATGCTATACATGCAACCCTAGTCAATCCACAGCCTCAACAATACAGACTGAATCGAATACACGCACCCCCAGTCAATCCACAGGCTCAACAATACAGACTGAATCGAATACATGCACCCCCAGTCAATCCACAGGCTCAACAATACAGGCTGAATCGAATACATGCACCCCCAGTCAATCCACAGGCTCAACAATACAGACTGAATCGAATACATGCATCCCCAGTCAATCCGCAGGCTCAACAATACAGACTGAATCAAATACATGCACCCCCAGTCAATCCACAGGCTCAACAATACAGACTGAATCGAATACATGCATCCCCAGTCAATCCGCAGGCTCAACAATACAGACTGAATCAAATACATGCACCCCCAGTCAATCCACAGGCTCAACAATACAGACTGAATCAAATACATGCACCCCGAGTCAATCCACAGGCTCTACAATATGGACTGAATCAAATACAAGCACCCCCAGTCAATCCACAGGCTCTACAATTTGGACTGAATCGAATACATGCACCCCTAGTCAATCCACAGGCTCAACAATACAAACTGAATCAAATACATGCACCCCCAGTCAATCCACAGGCTCAACAATACAGACTGAATCAAATACATGCACCCCCAGTCAATCCACAGGCTCAACAATACAGACTGAATCGAATACATGCATCCCCAGTCAATCCGCAGGCTCAACAATACAGACTGAATCAAATACATGCACCCCCAGTCAATCCACAGGCTCAACAATACAGACTGAATCAAATACATGCACCCAGAGTCAATCCACAGGCTCTACAATATGGACTGAATCAAATACAAGCACCCCCAGTCAATCCACAGGCTCTACAATTTGGACTGAATCGAATAGATGCACCCCTAGTCAATCCACAGGCTCAACAATACAAACTGAATCAAATACATGCACCCCCAGTCAATCCACAGGCTCAACAATACAGACTGAATCAAATACATGCACCCCCAGTCAATCCACAGGCTCAACAATACAGACTGGATCAAATACATGCACCCCCAGTCAATCCACAGGCTCTACAATATGGACTGAATCAACTGTTAGTCAGACTGCTAGTCAAAAATGCACACACACACACACGCACGCACGCATGCGCGCACACACAAACACACACAGAGGCCAGCCCCACACCAAAAGCACTCAATATCATATATATTTTTTTAGGCATTGGTTTCCCAGTGAATCATAACTTAGTGGAAACACAAACAGAGCCCGGTGGCAGAGAGCTGTAGAGACACACACACACACACACACACACACACACACACACACACACACACACACACACACACACACACACACACACACACACACACACACACACACACACACACACACACAGAGCTCTGGCTGCCTGGCGGGACATGGTATAGTGACAGAGAGAGAGAAAAAGAGAGAGAGAGAAGGACTAACTCACCCCAGCCTGCCGTCCATAGCTGCAGCTCCTCCAGGGATGATCTTGGTGATGAAGATCCCTGGGTCATCTGGGATGTGTGGATTGTCCATCCCCCCAGCGATGCTGAAGCCCAGGCCAGAGTTACCCTGCAGAAGGGTTATGAGGCAGGGATCTTCTTTTTTATATCTTTTGTTTGTTGTGTAGTAAATATTTCAGCTTTTACTTTCATTGTTTTATATTTGTTCTTTTCCTGTGAAGAACATTCCATGTCTGAAATATGCTGTGTAAATAAAGCTTGACTTGATTCGACATACAGTAGAGAGGCACAATAGTCACACACACACACACACACACACACACACACACACACACACACACACACACACACACACACACACACACACACACACACACACACACACACACACACACACACACACACACACACACACACACCTCTACTGCATAAGTGATGGGTTTGCGTCCCACTCTAGGAGTGTGGGATAATGGGCTTCTTAATGGTATAGGAGTCCCAGGGGAACATGAGCTGTATGCAGACTGCTCAGGGTGACATTAGATCTATGCAGACAGCTCAGGGTGACATTAGATCTATGCAGACCATTCAGGGGAACATGAGATCTATGCAGACCGTTCAGGGGAACATTAGGTCTATGCAGACCATTCAGGAGAACATGAGATCTATGCAGACCGTTCAGGGGAACATGAGATCTATGCAGACCCCTTTGGGGAATTCAACATTGCTGATGACCACGGCACTTTCTCATACATTCAGTGTGCTTTATACTATACTGAACACAAATATAAACACAACATCTAAAGTCTTGGTCCCATGTTTCATGAGCTGAGGAGTATTTCTTCTGTAGTAAAGCCCTTTTGTTGGCAGAATCTCATTCTGATTGGTTGGGCCTGGCTCCTCAGTGGGTGGGCCTGGCTGCCTAGTGGGTAGGCTTATGCCTTCCAAGGCCCACCCATGGCTGCACCCCTACCCAGACATGTGAAATCCATTGATTAGGGCCTAATGCATTTATTTCAATTGACTGATTTCCTCATATGAACTGTGACTCAGTAAAATATTTGAAATTGTTGCATGTTGCGTTTATATTTTTGTTCAGTATACATACTGAGATCAGGTCACTTAATTCTAAATGTAAGACAAAGCAGTCCAAATGGTGTGGGTCTAATCTTTTTTTTTTTTACGGACGGATTCATAAGTGGAAGAGAAGATTCAGGGAAGTTTCATTTCTCTAAAGACTTGGCACACAACTTTCCTTTCTTCTCTCCATATATCTATGCACCCCCCTCCCCCCCCCCACCTCTCCCTCAGCATGACAAAGCACCCATTTGGATCCAGTGGGCCCAGGCGTGCTGTTCTATCTGACAGCTGCAGAGACAGGCTCCAAACAAGACAGCTGAGAAAAGACTTCGCTTTATTCTTTTCTATAATTAATGAGCAACGGTCACAACCAATTAGGGCAGAGGGAGGCTGAGGCCTCCCAGTGCACTTCTCCCAATCCAAAAGGAGTGCACTGGGCCCGACCATCAACTGTTACCCACCCACAGTCCTTTTAAAGTGTGATTTTTATCTAGTTTATTTAAGCCTCTGCATGCAGAAATGCCACTCAGAGGGGGAGATGGAGAAAACAGCCCTGCATCTATCTGTGGGTGGAATAACGAGAGTAGGAATATACAGGATGTCTGCCCTGCACTATAGACTGAACTCTGCCACTGACAAGTGCAACTGTCAATGTTCCTGAGAGTGTGTGTGTATGGGGAGAGGACGTAAGAAATATTGAATATGTGATGCAATGTGAGGCATATAGGGGGGTCTGACGAAAACTGATGTATACTGACATCATAATCTTTGTCACTCCTACGTATAGAATTACTATACGTAATATATTAGAAATGTCATATGTGATAGAGAAATCATTTGGTTTGGTTTTCTATAATATATTATACTGAACAAAAATATAAATGCAACACGTAACAATTTCAAAGATCCCCCCCCCCCCCCCATTGTTACACATGGTCTGCGGTTGTGAGGCTGGTTGGACGTACTGCCAAATTCTCTAAAATGACATTGGAGGCAGATGATGGTAGAGAAATGAACATTCAATTCTCTGGCAACAGCTCTGGTGGACATTCCTGAAGTCAGCGTGCCAATTGCAATCTCCCTCAAAACTTGAGACATAAGTGGCATTGTGTTGTGTGATGAAACTGCACATTTTAAAGCGGCCTTTTATTTGTCCCCTGCACAAGGTGCACCTGTGTAATGATCTTGCTGTTTAATCAGCTTCTTGATATGCCACACCTGTCAGGTGGATGGATTATCTTGGCAAAGGATAAATGCTAACTAATAGGAACGTCAACTAATTTGTGTACAACATTTGAGAGAAATAAGCTTTTTGTGCACATTGAACATTTCTGGAATCTTTTATTTCAGCTCAAGAAACATGGGACCAACATGTTGCGTTTATATTTTTGTTCAGTTTATATGCAACATTTACTGTACTGCAAAACCTTCAAGCCAAAGAGAGCAGCTTACTGCCATCTAGCGGGAAAAGCTGATGTGTTTAACAAAAGGCTTTGAAGAACACATCTGATCACAAGACGTGAACATAATAAGTGGTTATAAAGGTTTTAGTGAACCTCACCCTTTCCAAGATGATCTCATCATATTTATACATCCCATCACTGCCATTTACCTGTCAACACAGAACACATGCATGTAATTTACATCACCATCATCATCATCATCATCCCACATGAAAACATTGTACAAATAATATGAAACAGAAAAGGATAAAAGAACATTGACTGTGATCTTTCATCTCAACATAATCATTTTTAATTACCATAGACTTGAACACAGACATACAGGTAACTGCCAAAATAAAGGAAACACTTGCGTAAATGAGGGATACAAAGTATACTGAAAGCAGGTGCTTCCACACTAGAGGTCGACCGATTAATTGGAATGGCCGATTAATTGGGGCCGATTTCAAGTTTTCATAACAATCGGAAATCGGTATTTTTGGACACCGATTTGGCCGTTTTTTTTTTTTTACACCTTTATTTAATCTTTATTTAACTAAGCAAGTCAGTTAAGAACACATTCTTATTTTCAATGATGGCCTAGGAACGTTGGGTTAACTGCCTTGTTCAGGGTCAGAACGACAGATTTTTACCTTGTCAGCTTGGGGGATCCAATCTTGCAACCTTACAGTTAACTAGTCCAATGCTCTAACCACCTGCCTCTCATTGCACTCCACGAGGAGCTTGCCTGTTACGCGAATGCAGTAAGCCAAGGTAAGTTGCTAGCTAGCATTAAACTTATCTTATAAAAAACAATCAATCAATCAATCAATCATAATCACTAGTTAACTACACATGGTTGATGATATTACTAGTTTATCTAGCGTGTCCTGTGTTGCATATAATCAATGTGGTGCGTATCGTTGCTCCAATGTGTACCTAACCATAAACATCAATGCCTTTCTTAAAATACACAGAAGTATATATTTTTAAACCTACATATTTAGCTAAAAGAAATCCAGGTTAGCAGGCAATATTAACCAGGTGAAATTGTGTCACTTCTCTTGCGTTCATTGCACGCAGAGTCAGTGTATATGCAACCGTTTGGGCCGCCTAATTTGCCAGAATTTTACGTAATTATGGCATAACATTGAAGGTTGTGCAATGTAACAGGAATATTTAGACTTATGGATGCCACCCTTTAGATAAAATACGGAACGGTTCTGAAAGAATAAACATCTTGTTTTCCAGATGATAGTTTCCGGATTCGGCCATATTAATGACCTAAGGCGCGTATTTCTGTGTGTTACCATGTTATAACTAAGTCTATGATTTGATAGAGCAGTCTGACTGAGCGATGGTAGGCACCAGCAGGCTCATAAGCATTTATTCAAACGGCACTTTCGTGCGTTTGCCAGCAGCTGTTAATGACTTCAAGCCCATCAACTCCCGAGATTTGGCTGGTGTAACTGATGTGAAATGGCTAGCTAGTTAGCGGGTGGGCGCTAATAGCGTTTCAAATATCACTCGCTCTGAGACTTGGAGTAGTTGTTCCCCTTGCTCTGCATGGGTAATGCTGCTTCGAGGGTGGCTGTTGTCGTTGTGTTCCTGGTTCGAGCCCAGGTAGGAGCGAGGAGAGGTACGGAAGCAATACTGTTACACTGGCAATACTAAAGTTCTTATAAGAACATCCAATAGTCAAAGGTTAATGAAATACAAATGGTATAGAGAGAAATAGTCCTATAATTCATATAATAACTACAACCTAAAACTTCTTACCTGGGAATATTGAAGACTCCTGTTAAAAGGAACCACCAGCTTTCATATGTTCTCATGTTCTGAACAAGGAACTTAAACATTAGCTTTCTTACATGGCACATATTGCACTTTTACTATCTTCTCCAACACTTTGTTTTTGCATTATTTAAACCAAATTGAACATGTTTCATTATTTATTTGAGGCTAAATGGATTTTATTGATGTATTATATTGAGTTAAAATAAGTGTTCATTCAGTATTGTTGTAATTGCCATTATTAAAAATGCATGTAAAAAATTGGCAGATTAATCGGTATCGGCTTTTTTTGGTCCTCCAATAATCGGTATCGCCGTTGAAAAATCCTAATCGGTCGACCTCTATTCCACACAGGTGTGATTCCTGAGTTAATTAAACAATTAACATCCCATCTTGCTTAGGGTCATGTATAAAAATTCTTGGCAGGCCTTATTTGGCCTACCATGGCTAAATAAGAGATCTCAGTGACTTTGAAAGAGGGGTCTCAAAGTAGCATAGGGAGTTTAAAGGATGTGTGTCTCAGTCACCAGATCTCAACCCATTTGAACAGTTATGGGAGATTCTGGAGTGGAGTCTGAGACTGCATTTTCCAACACCATCAACAAAACACCAAATGATGGAATTTCTCATGGAAGAATGGTGTCACACCCCTCCAATAGAGTTCCAGACACTTGTAGAATCTATGCCAAGGTGGATTGAAGCTTTTCTGGCAGCTTGTGTTGGCCCAACGCCCTACTAAGTCATGCTATGTTGGTGTTTCCTTCATTATGGCTGTTACAGTGCCTTCAGAAAGTATTCATACCCCTTGAATTATTCCACATTTTGTTGTGTTACAGGCTGGATTCAAAATGGATTAAATGCATTTGTTTTCTCTCACCCATCTACACACAATAAGCGATACTGACACATTCATCATGCTCTGTCACAGGAGGCTGGTGGCATTGAGGAGGACGGGCTCATAGTAATGGCTGGAATGGAACAAATAGAACGCTATCAAACTCATCAAACATCGTTTCTATGTGTTTGATACCATATACTTGAAAATATGAATAGTGGTAGTAGTATTGTGTTGTATTGGATTTGCCCCAAAAATTACATTTTATAATTGCTTTGCCACATTTTTTGCATAATTACTTCAGTGTCTTTTTGCAAACAGGATGCATGTTTTGGAATATTTTTTTTTCTGTACAGGCTTCCTTCTTTTCACACTGTCATTTAGGTTGGAATTGTGGAGTAACTACAATGTTGTCGTTCCTCAGTTTTCTCCCATCACAGCCATTAAACTCTGTAACTATTTTAGAGTCACCACTGGCCTCATGGTGAAATCCTGAACTTATTTAGGCTTGCCATAACAAAGGGGTTGAACAAGTATTAACTCAAGACATTTCAACTTTTAATTTTTAACGAATTTGTAAACATTTCTACAAACATAATTACACTTTGACATTATGGGGAATTGTGTGTTGTAGGCCAGAGACAAAAAAATAAAAATAATCCATTTTAAATTCAACCTGTAACACAACACAATGTGGAAAAGGTCAAGGGGTGTGAATACTTTCTGAAGGCCCTGTAACTGTACATAAAACATAGCATTGCTGGATTGGGCTATTATATCCAGATTTTTACAATGAACACAAAAATATGATATTTAAATATGTTGCATTATCATACTAAATGCATAACTGCAACATATTCATCCTGTAGGGGCAGTGTCAATAGAACATAGAACAATGTTCACATGGTGAACACAGCAGTATGCTGCAACTGTGAGACACATCCATTTACAAAGAGAGAAAAACAGAATAGATACTCCAACCACACAGAGAGACAACAGAAAAGATATTCCATCCACACAGAGAGACAACAGAATAGATACTCCATCCACACAGTTAAACAACAGAATAGATACTCCATCCACACAGAGAGACAACAGAATAGAGACTCCATTTGCAAAGAGAGAAAAACAGAATAGATATTCTATCCACGCAGAGAGACAACAGAATAGATACTCCATCCACACAGAGAGACAACAGAATAGATACTCCATCCACACAGAGGGACAACAGAATAGACACACCATCCACACAGAGAGACAACAGAATAGATACTCCACCCACACAGAGAGGCAACAGAATAGATACTCCACCCACACAGAGAGGCAACAGAATAGATTCTACATCCACACAGAGAGATGCCAGAATAGGTACTCCATTCCACACAGAGAGACAACAGAATATATACACCATCCACACAGAGAGACAACAGAATAGATACTCCACCCACACAGAGGCAACAGAATAGATACTCCACCCACACAGAGGCAACATAATAGATACTCCATCCACACAGAGAGACAACAGAATAGACACACCATCCACACAGAGAGACAACAGAATAGATACTCCATCCACACAGAATATATACTCCATTCACACAGAGAAACAACAGAATAAATACTCCATCCACACAGAGGAAACATAATAGACACTCCATCCACACAGAGAGACAACAGAATAGATACTCCATCCACACAGAGGCAACAGAATAGATACTCCATCCACACAGAGAGACAACAGAATAGATACTCCATCCACATAGAGAGACAACAGAATAGATACTCCATCCACACAGAGGCAACAGAATATATACTCCATTCACACAGAGAAACAACAGAATAAATACTCCATCCACACAGAGGAAACATAATAGACACTCCATCCACACAGAGAGACAACAGAATATATACTCCATCCACACAGAGAGACAACAGAATAGATACTCCACCCACACAGAGGCAACAGAATAGATACTCCATCCACACAGAGGCAACATAATATATACTCCATCCACACAGAGAAACAACAGAATAGATACTCCATCCACACAGAGGCAACATAATAGATACTCCATCCACACAGAGAGACAACAGAATAGATATTCCATCCACACAGAGAGACAACAGAATAGATACTCCATCCACACAGAGACAACAGGACACTCCATCACACAGAGAAACAACAGAATAAATACTCCATCCACACAGAGGCAACATAATAGATACTCCATCCACACAGAGACAACAGAATAGATACTCCATCCACACAGAGAGACAACAGAATAGATATTCCATCCACACAATAGATACTCCATCCACACAGAGAGACAACAGAATAGATACTCCATCCACACAGAGAGACAACAGAATAGATACTCCATAGATACTCCATCCACACAGAGAGACAACAGAATAGATACTCCATCCACACAGAGAGACAACAGAAACAACAAAATAAATAATAGATACTCCATCCACACAGAGAAACAGAATATATACTCCATCCACACAGAGAGACAACAGAATAGATACTCCATCCACAACAGAATAGATACTCCATCCACACAGAGAGACAACAGAATAGATACTCCATCCACATCCACACAGAGGCAACAGAATATATACTCCATCCACATAGAGAGACAACATACTCCATCCACACAGAGCAACAGAATATATACTCCATTCACACAGAGAAACAACAGAATAAATACTCCATCCACACAGAGGCAACATAATAGATACTCCATCCACACAGAGAGACAACAGAATAGATATTCCATCCACACAGAGAGACAACAGAATAGATATTCCATCCACACAGAGAGACAACAGAATAGACACACCATCCACACAGAGAGACAACAGAATAGATACTCCATCCACACAGCGGCAACAGAATAGATACTCCATCCACACAGAGAGACAACAGAATAGATACTCCATCCACATAGAGAGACAACAGAATAGATACTCCATCCACACAGAGGTAACAGAATATATACTCCATTCACACAGAGAAACAACAAAATAAATACTCCATCCACACAGAGGAAACATAATAGACACTCCATCCACACAGAGAGACAACAGAATATATACTCCATCCACACAGAGAGACAACAGAATAGATACTCCATCCACACAGTTAAACAACAGAATAGATACTCCATCCACACAGTTAAACAACAGAATAGATACTCCATCCACACAGTTAAACAACAGAATAGATACTCCATCCACACAGAGGCAACAGCATATATACTCCATCCACACAGAGAAACAACAGAATAGAAACTCCATCCACACAGAGGCAATATAATAGATATTCAATCCACACAGAGAGACAACAGAATAGACACTCCATCCACATAGAGAGACAACAGAATAGATACTCCATCCACACAGAGGCAACATAATATATACTCCATCCACACAGAGAGACAACAGAATACATACTCCATCCACACAGAGAGACAACAGAATAGATACTCCATCCACACAGTTAAACAACAGAATAGATACTCCATCCACACAGTTAAACAACAGAATAGATACTCCATCCACACAGAGGCAACATAATATATACTCCATCCACACAGAGAGACAACAGAATACATACTCCATCCACACAGAGAGACAACAGAATAGATACTCCATCCACACAGTTAAACAACAGAATAGATACTCCATCCACACAGTTAAACAACAGAATAGATACTCCATCCACACAGTTAAACAACAGAATAGATACTCCATCCATACAGTTAAACAACAGAATAGATACTCCATCCACACAGTTAAACAACATAATAGATACTCCATCCACACAGTAAACAACAGAATAGATTCTCCATCCACACAGAGGCAACAGCATATATATTCCATCCACACAGAGAAACAACAGAATAGAAACTCCATCCACACAGAGGCAATATAATAGATATTCCACCCACACAGAGAGACAACAGAATAGACACTCCATCCACATAGAGAGACAACAGAATAGATACTCCATCCACACAGAGGCAACATAATATATACTCCATTCACACAGAGAAACAACAGAATAGATACTCCATCCACACAGTTAAACAACAGAATAGATACTCCATCCACACAGTTAAACAACAGAATAGATACTCCATCCACACAGTTAAACAACATAATAGATACTCCATCCACACAGTAAACAACAGAATAGATACTCCATCCACACAGAGGCAACAGCATATATATTCCATCCACACAGAGAAACAACAGAATAGAAACTCCATCCACACAGAGGCAATATAATAGATATTCCACCCACACAGAGAGACAACAGAATAGACACTCCATCCACATAGAGAGACAACAGAATAGATACTCCATCCACACAGAGGCAACATAATATATACTCCATTCACACAGAGAAACAACAGAATAGATACTCCATCCACACAGAGGCAACATAATAGATACTCCATCCACACAGAGAGACAACAGAATAGATACTTCATCCACACAGTTAAATAACAGAATAGATACTCCATCCACACAGAGAGACAACAGAATAGATACTCCATCCACACAGAGAGACAACCGAATAGATACTCCATCCACACAGAGAGACAACAGAATGGATACTTACATAAGGGCCTGCATCCAATGAGTCTGCGTTGACGATGACAGGGGGAGGGTTCGCCTGCAAAGATAGATGAAGAGATACAACATTACCTCAGTGTGTGTGTGTGGCAGCTAGGAGCCAGTAAGTGAATGCCATGGGAACAGTCGTTGTGTGTGTGTCGCTGGGGATGGGTGGATGATGGCTACAGTAGGTGTGAGGACTGAGAATGAGAAGTGGGGAAAAGAGACCAGTGGTGTTATTATTGCCGGCTTCCTGTGTTAGACTCCATTTGAACAAACTGTGTGTGTGTTGGGACCATTGGGCCATCACCTAGGATATCACAATCATCTCTTCCTGTCTGCTACTTTCACTACCTGTTCTAAATTGCTGGAAATGATAACATGAAGTCTGGCATCCAACACCACGTCTATGTTTTGATGGCCTCCCATAATGCGGACGACGCTGGGCCAATTGTGCGCTGTCCTATGGGAATGAACCCGGGTATGTAGTAACGCCTCTAGCAATGCGATTTCTTCCAGGGAAAACCAGATGTTTAAGTTATTAGTTATTGTGAAACACGTCAATTCTGGTCTTCATTTCGACAGTTCGTTGCAAAAGTGATATATTTTGGTCTGTTAGTAGTAAATCTAGCTATTTTTGCCCCTAGTAGTTGAACTCTACCATTGACCTCATGATGTTTACGTCATCTCAAAGGAGGGGTTCGGTATGAAATACACTCCCTTCTAGATGTACACTCCATTCTAGATGTACACTTCCTTCTAGATGTACACTCCCTTCTAGATGTACACTCCCTTCTAGATGTACACTCCCTTCTAGATGTACACTCCCTTCTAGATGTACACTCCCTTCTAGATGTACACTCCCTTCGTAACAAGAAATACACGACAACGGTGGTCATGTCCACTCGTATTATTTCCGAATGGCGATGAGTGAATTGTGGTGCAATAGGCTCATAGTTCAATGGTTGAGAATTCTAATCCCACATGGGTTTGTTATCTTTTTTTTGTTTCTCAAATCGTTAATTTACAATATTCATCCCGTGCCCACACTTCTAACTCTGAAAAGTGAAAGCATACCTGTTGTAGGTTTTTATACAGTACCCACGACCAATCTGCCCCAAAAAAAGAGCTACTGCGTAAATACTGCAGTGCAGGTTGGATTGAATTGAGCCACTAATATTCATTTTCAAGATGATGATTGCACTTTTCTTCCCAACACAATACCGCACTAAATGTAAATCTACACTTCACCGGGTTTTTTTGCACGGGGGATTCCAACTTACACTGCAAGAGGCAATAGATGGCAGGAACTCGGCGGCTTACCAATGTGAGACGTATATGCTCGCGATGCACATCATTTTATTATCAGAGTCTGACAGTGGACTTCTGGTAAGTATGCTTTAGTGAGAAAGTGTTGGGATCTACTACACTTAACCACACCCAAAATGAATATAATATGAGCAATCCCCCCCCCCCACCCACAACTTCTCACTTGAAAGCATTTTTTGTTGTTGTTGAAGAGGTTGGGTAAGGCTGAAATCGGAGTTGAGTTACCCTTTAAAGCTAATTTCCTGCAATTCTAAACATTTTGCCATGTCTTATGTGTGTTCATATAATACCAGGGGTTGAGATCTGACTGAGTTCAAAAATAAATTGTGACCCCGTGGCCTGTATTGACCTCATTCTGGGTCTGGATCCGGACCGCAGTCCTCCTGTTGAATATGGCTGGCCTATAAGGTCAGTAAGACACAAAAACTGATCCATTCCTGGATTTGATCCGAAATAGATCTCAATTCGGCTGTTCAGGCTCCATTACGCCCCCTAGTGGCTGACGTTCATTTCTCAAAATCTCATGCATGTTGTATCAGAGGAGATGTTCTGGTCCTGTGGAGGGGGCACCAGTACAAACAGAGTGCAGGAGAGGGCACTGCAAAGACATGCATCTCACAGCGGCAGTTATCAACATCATTTCTTCTTCGAAAACGTCCCCTCGCAAGGATCTGATGTGAATGCTGTTCTCAGTTAAATGTTACAGAAAGACTAGCAGCTCTCAGTAGAGAAGAAGACAGAGGAGGAGCAGGACACAGTACCAGTAGACTGGACTGGACACAGAGCGTAATGGCCTCTCCTTATAAGTCTGGAATGCTGGACCACTGGCTGTTCTCTCTATTGATCTGATTCAGCTGAAAGGGGCAGAAAGGAGCTACTGGTCCCTCACTACCTCCACATCCCCCTGCCTCCCATTACTGTCTCCCTCCAGTATTCACTATTCACACATTACCAGATTCTTAGGGCTTTTTGATGTGGAGCCACTCCTATTGATCCCCATTGATTCTAATCTTGTTCCACCAACCTCTATCGCCACACACGATGAGCACACATGCATTCTCCATGCTTTGGCAGCGTGATGTGGCAGCCTATGGCCTGTGATATTACATATGACCTAACTACTTTAAATGTGTCAAGGGGTCGTTGCAGCTACGGGCTGATTGCTTTCGTGGCACAGACTCTCGGTCGTTAATTTATTTCCGTAGCGTCTCTCCACCTTAGTGACGGCATCGAAGGTTCACTTGAGACAAGTTTTGAAACGTTTTTTCCCTTACGTACACGGCTCTTTTATTCCTAAATGGTAATTCTTTCACACAGGACTCACAGGAGGTGCACGCGCAGTGCAACACTCCAATATAACAGGTCACAGCCTGAGAGAAAAGAACCACACAATTTATGGCACAGCTTGAGTTATAAGTCCTTTGATGCTGGGCCATGGTATATAAACACACAGACATACAATTCGAGCTGTATGTGTGTGTATTTAAGCCTCACTCCCTTCGATTGGCATCATTCATTATCCAACATGCAAGCTGTTAAACCCCAGTTTGTCTCGTTGTCGTTCCAGAGCTTCGTTATTTTATTTTCACTCAGTGACTTCTCTTATCACGCAAACGCCTCTTAAAATCCAGCGTTAAAGCTACGTACTGTAGACGTGACCGTTTCCTCAGAACTGCAGTATAGTTTCATGGCGAGCTGTGACGTCCCTCACTCGGCACAAACGTCCCTCACTCGGCACAATCATGGCTTGTAACCTGCATATGGATGAACAGATGCTCGCCACAGTGCTTGTGTGTGCACGTCTTTCATGACCTGCACACATTTAGGCATTTCCTGTTTATCATACAAATACAGGGCAGACATGTTCTTATCAGACCTAAACCAAAAGGTTTAAGGGAGCAGCAGCTCCCTTTACATGCTTTTAGAAGTATGCGTGTGTGTTTTAGATATGCACAGTGTGCCACAGCACCATAGACTGTGGGGAGACACCCAGGCTTTTAAGAGGTCTATTCATCCCTCACAGCCAATAGGTCCCAGTGGAGAGACGAAGCCTGAGGGCCACAGTGGGGACTATTTCTGCTCTGTCACTGTACTGGACTAAACTAGCGAACTGAATCCAGTGCCACAGCCAAGGGACCACAAAAGACAAGCACAACAGCAGGAACAAAATAGTTTATCAAAAGCAGCAGAGAGGTTACTTCCTAGCTGGCTAATCAATGATAAAAATAAATAAACATCAAAATAGCACTATAAACCTCATAGGGTTTCAAGACTGTCTGTCTGAAAATAAAAATGACATCCTTGTCTGGGATTGAAGTGGGTAATCCCAGTATCTGTATCACCCTTAACAAGCAAACAAAAAGAAAGGGGAAGATAATCTGTCTGTGTAATCCTAAATCCGCCATAGAGTGGTGTGTTGTCTCTGAAGTGGGAGTTGGGTTGGAGGAGGAGAGGGCTGATGAGCGTGGGGCCGTGGGGCCAGGGCAGCAGCGTGGGGCCAGGGCAACAACGTGGGGCCAGGGAAGCAGCGTGGGGCCAGGGCAACTGCGTGGGGCCGTGGGGCCAGGGAAACAGCCTGGGGCCGTGGGGCCAGGGCAACAGCATGGGGCCAGGGCAACAGCGTGGGGCCGTGGGGCCAGGGCAACAGCGTGGGGCCAGGACAACAGCGTGGGGCCGTGGAGCCAGGGCAACAGCGTGGGGCCAGGGCAACAGCGTGGGGTCGTGGGGCCAGGGCAACAGCGTGGGGCCAGGGCAACAGCGTGGGGCCGTGGGGCCAGGGCAACAGCGTGGGGCAAGAGCAACAGTGTGGGGCCGTGGGGCCAGGGCAACAGCGTGGGGCCGTGGGGCCAGGGCAACAGCATGGGGCCAGGGCAACAGCTTGGGGCCAGGGCAACAGCTTGGGGCCAGGGCAACAGCGTGGGGCCAGGGAAACAGCTTGGGGCCAGGGCAACAGCGTGGGGCAAGAGCAACAGTGTGGGGCCGTGGGGCGAGGGCAACAGCGTGGGGCCAGGGCAACAGCGTGGGGCCGTGGGCCAGGGCAACAGCGTGGGGCCAGGGCAACAGTGTGGGGCCTTGGGGCCAGGGCAACAGCGCGGGCCTGGCCGCACACAGCTTTATGACATAGATACAGTAGCAGACAGCTTGTTCTTTCTGCTGGGACTAAGAGAGCCCTGGACAGGTCACGTCCTTGAGAGAGAGGTTTACACAGTCTGATCTCTAGGCTCACAGAGGTCAAGATAAACACACATTTACAATGCCAGGGTACAGTGCTGTGTGTGTGTGTGTGTGTGTGTGTGTGTGTGTGTGTGTGTGTGTGTGTGTGTGTGTGTGTGTGTGTGTGTGTGTGTGTGTGTGTGTGTGTGCATCAGGGATTGTGGAGGTTAAATGGGGATGGCTGGCAAATGAGGTGAAAGGGCAGAGGGTAACATGAGAGGACGCCGGTTAAAAAGGTTGGCGACCGTCCAAATGTGGTATAAGGGTGTGACTGAGCTGCATGGGGGGAATTAACCAAATCTGGATAAGATTATCATAAAATCCCGTAATTTCCTTTTAATTCAAACAGTAATCATTAAATGCTGTTTTCCCAGCCATCTGTCTCTGTTCACTGTTGTCCACCTGCAGCTCAGGACTCAGGGCAGGCTTGGAGAGGACACACACACATAAAGACAAACACATACACACACACCCTGCTCAGGCTGCTCTCCCAACAGGACTGACTGTACAACCATTACAACCAACCAATCCCAAATGACCAACATACCATACAAAAAAAAACATGTCTATCTGTATACATCCATGTGTTCACATTTGTGTCCTCCAAATTGTTATCTATCGATTTATTCATCCCTCCTTCCATCCATCCATCCCATTCATCCATCCTCCCTCCATACATCTCTCGTTCCCTCCATCCACCCTTCCTTCCTTCCTTCCTTCCTTCCTTCCTTCCTTCCTTCCTTCCTTCCTTCCTTCCTTCCTTCCTTCCTTCCTTCCTTCCTTCCTTCCTTCCTTCCTTCCTTCCTTCCTCCCTCCCTATTTTCATCCATCCATCCATCCCTTATTCCATCCATTCATCCCTCCCTCTCTCCATCCACACTTCCCTCCCTCCCTCTCTTAACCATCCATCCATCCCTCCTTCCTTCCTTCCTTCCATCGGTCCATCTATTAATCTATGATTCTTGTTTCCTCATGTATTATCTCAAAACAGCACTGCACCTTACAGCACTGAGTTGGCTCGGGACTGCAAAGCTACAAAGACTCCCACTAAACCTTGGCAAGCGTAGGGCACAGGCTTCGTCCAAATTGTTAAATAATCAATGTGTTCCCATGACAACCAGTGCTCGCCCCGCATTGGCTGCGCGGCCCGCTTAGCTGCCTCTCCCTGGTTCACCTCTCAGGACGCTGACTGCAGCTTATGCGTCTCTGTCACACATGCGTGGCCAGGGGCTCAGCATCAGCTTGGCTGGCCTGCCTGCACACTGCCTGTCTGTCCACATCGCATTAGGACTGTAGCTACAATCCTCCCCCTGCAATGAATGAATGAAACAGCAGAGGGGCCAGCAGGAATGGTCTGTCTTGGGGAGAGACGGTCAGTTATGCTGGTTACAGATCTCTACTAAATACTGGCAATTAGAGCCCACACGCCCAGATGCCCTCTGTCTCCACTACCTAGCTAGAGTACAACTTCAAAATAATCCTCTTTTGTGAATGAAGTGTGATGCTACACCTTTAAATTGTTAATCTGATTCATTCCCGATTTTTACAATACAGTTACGATTCATTCTCTGAATAATTGCATGAAAATACCTATTATTATCATATAAAACAGTATCGTAAAATAAAGTACAAACAATATTATCCTATATATGATGATGTCATATGTTGGCACTGCAATAGATAGCGAGGCCACGCCTCAAATGAAATCCAAGCTCCTCCTCATGCAGCAGTATTTCTATGGTGTTTTTAACTCCTTGAGTTCCCTGGGGTACAGGAGGGTTTGGCATGTGCATAGCAACGAGATGCTGACAAGACAATAGGTTATTGTTCCTTAGCAGACATCTCCATCCTCCATTATAGAGCACACTGATACTGTATGGCAGCCCTGTATGGCAGCCTAATGGCAACACCACAGTGAAATATGACAGTACCTCTGATCCATTACAGGGTAATGGAGGCTGTTCTGTCTGAAGATATGTGTACCATTAGGAGATGCTTTCCCTCTGCCTTCACTCATTCGTGCTGATTACTAATATATAGACATGGTGTGCCCAAGACCAATAGAGTCAATCTTAACCTTCCCTACAGTACCTAGTAAGCTTCGGCGGTATCCACATTGTCATACCTTCATACCGACCTTGTGCCATACCGGGATATTCGGTAATACCGGCACTGAACACAAGGGGTGATGTTTTCAAACCTCACTAACACTATGTAATCTAATGTTTAGTAATGCTAACAAGTATATGGAAAAATAGTGAAAAAATAATGAAACTTCACTGAATATATTCATGTCACAAATAATTGATTAAAACACACCATTTTGCATTGAAGGTCTACAGTAGCCTCAACAGCACTCTGTAGGTGAGCACCATGGTGTAGCCAGAGGACAGCTAGTTTCCGTCCTCCTCTAGTATATTGACTTCAATACAAAACCTATGAGACTTGGGATTCCATAGTCTTACTCAGTAATTATTCCAGAGGACATCCTCCAACCTATCAGAGCTCTTGCAGCATGAACTGACATGTTGTCCACCTAATCAAAGTATCAGAGAATGAAACTAGCAGTGAAAGCATAAGCTACAGCTAGCAAGCACTGCAGTATTTAAAATGTGGTGAGTAGTTGACTCAAAGAGAGAGAAAGACAATAGTTGAACAGTTTTGAACAAATACATTTCATTAAAAATAAAGGAGAAGCAAGAGAGAGAGAGAGAGAAAGAGCTGGCTATATTTAATTTCCCCCCTTTCACTTAGCTAGCAAATGCCGCAAGCTAACTAGTTTAGCCTACTCACCCGGCTGAAACAGAGAGGGATGCTATGTTAGCTAGCTGGCTATGGCTATCCAACACTGGAACTCTTCCAAGTCAAGGTAATCTTTTGGTTTTATTAATTTATTGTCATAGGGGCCCACCGGTTTAACTGCTAAGTACACTGTACTACTGCATGCTTGTAGAGGGTTTACTAATGTGTTAGTTCTATTAGCTATGTTGTTGACTTGATGTTAGCTAATATGGTGACAACGATGAAGTGGTTTGTAGCGGTTATGATATGAAGGTTTGACTTGGAAAGGTTTTTCGCCTGGTCACAGACAGCTGGTGCATTGTGCACTGAAGTCCACAAGTAAAGGGAAAAGGTGAGCGGAGGAGAGTGCGTAGATGCAAGAAGCAATTATACAACGATCTGGCTGCTATGAAAGTGAACTGTGTTTGCATATGATCAAGGGTGTATTCATTCCGCCAATTCTGTTGAAAAAAAAAATTTAAACAGATGCAAATGGAACATACCAGAATTTGACCAATATAAACTCTTGTTTGAACTGTTGGACTAATGATTACACCTTAGATCAGCTAGATGCAAGCAAGATTGTGCACGGTGGTATTGAATGTGTCGATGTCTGTCACCTTGATTACTCAAATTTATCTCGACCTGTGCCCCTACGTTGTAAACTTTCATTCATAGGCTAGGTTGCAGCAACCTCATGATGGGTATTGGGGAAACGTTTGTATCATGTAGTAAGTAGCCTAAACCTATCCATTTTACATTGAGCTGGGTGAATGGAATATGAATGACAATCATCCAATATGCTGTAATAGAAATAATGCTATGCTCATAAAAAAATATATTATCCTCACTCATCTTAAACAGCACCGACCACCACTGGTATACAAGTAACAACAAAATGCTACTCACAGTATTCTGCATGCACAAAACAAATATTAGCCAGCAAGGCTCTTGATCCAGAAGGGGATTCTCTGCTGTTACCAAGTGAATGCTTGATTTTGAAAGAAGCTAACCACTTAGAAAATCAAATACCCAACTGCAGAGCATTTAGCACATTTGAAACAGTTAACTTAATAGTTGTAAGATATCTAGCAGGAAAACATATAGTAGTGAATTCCATACTGTAACGAGATCACCTGGCGCATGCTGCACAACAGTGAGTGACAAGGTTCCGGTCTCTTGTTGTTGTGTGCTTGTAAACAAACACCATGTGACACGTGACTGGGGACCACCATGAGCTTCATAATGATGTGACAGGTGACTGGGGACCACCATGAGCTTCATAATGATGTGACAGGTGACTGGGGACCACCATGAGCGTCATAATGATGTGACACGTGACTGGAGACCACCATAAGCTTCATAATGATGTGACACGTGACTGGGGACCACCATGAGATTCATAATGATGTGACACGTGACTGGGGACCACCATGAGCTTCATAATGATGTGACAGGTGTCTGGGGACCACCATGAGCTTCATAATGATGTGACACGTGACTGGGGACCACCATGAGCTTCATAATGATGTGACACGTGACTGGGGACCACCATGAGCTTCATAATGATGTGACAGGTGACTGGGGACCACCATGAGCTTCATAATGATGTGACAGGTGACTGGGGACCACCATGAGCTTCATAATGATGTGACAGGTGACTGGGGACCACCATGAGCTTCATAATGATGTGACACGTGACTGGGGACCACCATGAGCTTCATAATGATGTGACACGTGACTGAGGACCACCATGAAGCTTCATAATGATGTGACAGGTGACTGGGGACCACCATGAGCTTCATAATGATGTGACAGGTAATTGGGGACCACCATGAGCTTCATAATGATAATGATGTGACATAATGATGTGACGTGACTGGGGACCACCATGAGCTTCATAATGATGTGACAGGTGACTGGGGACCACCATGAGCTTCATAATGATGTGACAGGTAACTGGGGACCACCATGAGCTTCATAATGATGTGACGCGTGACTGGGGACCACCATGATTTTGTATTGCACAAGTTAATTGCAGGTATTTCCTTAAAAAGGAGCTACAAATATTCAAATGTATTAGTTAAATAGTTTGAAGGTGTTCAAAAAACATCCCTTGGCTATTTCCAAATACCCTGGTATATGGTATATAAGGTATACCGCTCAAGCCTAGTACCTACTGATGCTTACAAAAAACAATGGTTCCATACACTATATATACAAAAGTATGTGGACACCCCTTCAAATGAGTGGATTCGGCTATTTCAGTCACACCTGTTGCTGACAGGTGTATAAAATCAAGCATACATTCTCCATAGACAAACATTGGCAGTAGAATGGCCTTTCAATTTTTACCTTTATTTAACTAGGCAAGTCAGTTAAGAACAAATTCTTATTTTCAATAACAGCCTAGGAACAGTGGTTTAACTGCCTGTTCAGGGGCAGAACGACAGATTTGTACCTTGTCAGCTCAGGGATTTGAACTTGCAACCTTCCGGTTACTAGTCCAACACTCTAACCACTAGGCTACCCTGCCGCCTTACTCAGTGACTTTCACTGTGGCACCATCATAGGATGCCACCTTTCCACCAAGTCAGTTCGTAAAATGTCTGCCCTGCTAGAGCTGCCCCCGTCAACTGTAAGTGTTGTTAGTGTGAAGTGGAAATGTCTAGGAGCAACAATGGCTCAGCTGCAAAGTGGTAGGCCACACAAGCTCACAGAACAGGACCACTGAGTGCTGGAGCTCGTAGGCCTTAAAAATCGTCTGTCCTTAGTTGGGACCACCGAGTTCCAAACTTCCTCTGGAAGAAAAGTAACCACAAGGACTGTTAGTCGTGAGCTTAATGAAATAGGTTTCCATGGCCGAACTGCCGCACAAAAGCCTAAGATCACCATCCGCAATGCCAAGTGGTGTGAAGCTCAGCAGTGGAAACACGTTCTCTGGAGTGATGAATCACACTTCGCCATCTGGCAGTCTGACGGACGAATCTGGGTTTGTCAAATGCCAGGAGAAAATTACCTGCCCGAATGCAGTGCCAACTGTAAAGTTTGGTGGAGGAGAAATAATGGTCTGGGGTTGTTTTTCATGTTTCGGGCTAGGCCCCTTAGTTCCAGTGAAGGGAAATATTAACGCTACAGCATACAATGACATTCTAGACGATACTGTGCTTTTAACTTTGTGGCAACCATTTAGGAAAGGCCCTTTCCTGGTTCAGCATGACAATGCCGTGCATAAAGCGAGGTCCATACAGAAATGGTTTGTCGAGATCGGTGTGGAAGAACTTGACTGGCCTGCACAGAGCCCTGACCTCAACCCCATCGAACACCCTTGGGATGATTTGGAAGCCCGACTGATGTTGCCCAACATTAGTGCCTGACCTCAGTGCCCAACCTCACTAATGTTCTTGTGGCTGAATGTAAGCAATGTAAGCATGTCCCAGCAATGCTCCAACATCTAGTGGTCCCCCTTTAAAGCAGTTAAAGGGGGACCACTCCATATTAATGACCATGATTTTGGAATTAGATGTTCGACGAGCAGGTGTCCACATACTTTTGGTGATGTAGCGTATCAATACAACGTCATCTACAATTACTTGTCTCTGTGAGCTGGTCAGTGTGTTGTAAGACGTACTGGGTTTGTGTGTTTCCTGCGGAAGGTGGGATGAGCAGCATAGTCAGTCGGTCGGTGGTGCCTCATTCTGTTCCTTGGGCCTTCATTGGCCTCTCGTATGCCACGCTGCAGTGCAATCAATACCTATTCAATTACCATGCACCCAACATCTTATTCACGCTGAGCTGAGGCCCCGCTCACTATCAGAAGGACCAGGGGAGATGGGAGGAGGAGGGAAGGAGAGGAGAGAAGGAGATAGGAGGGAGAGAAGGAGGAAGGGAGCGAAAGAAGGAGAGAGAGAAGGGACAGACAGATGGACAGTATATAGAACCTGCTCTTGTTGAACCTTAGCGTTGTATTCTCCATTAGTGTTCCATTCCCCCTTAGTGTTCCATTCTCCCTAAGTGTTCCATTCTCCCCTTGGTGTTCCATTCTCCCTGAGTGTTCCATTCTCCCTGAGTGTTCCATTCTCCCTGAGTGTTCCATTCTCCCTGAGTGTTCAATAGTGTTCCATTCTCCCCATAGTGTTCCATTCTCCCTTAGTGTTTCATTCTCTCCTTAGTGTTCCATTCTCCCCTTAGTGTTCCATTCTCCCTGAGTGTTCCATTCTCCCTGAGTGTTCAATTCTCCCTGAGTGTTCCATTTTCCCTTAGTGTTCCATTCTCCCCTTAGTGTTCCATTCTCCCCTTAGTGTTCCATTCTCCCCTTAGCGTTCCATTCTCCCCTTAGTGTTCCATCATCCCCTAGTGTTCAATTCTCCCTTAGTGTTCCATTCTCTCTAAGTGTTCCATTCTCTCTAAGTGTTCCATTCTCCCTTAGTGTTCCATTTCCCTTAGTATTGTATTCCCCCTTAGTATTGTATTCCTCCTTATTGTTCCATTCTCCCTTAGTGTTGGAGGGCCAGTAGGAGGCACTATTTTCTATGGTCAAAAGGGTGCTGTTAAACGGGTATCCTGACTCTCTGTGGTCACTAAAGACCTCATGGCCCTTATCATAAGAGTAGGGATGTTAACCCCGGTGTTCTGGCTAAATTCCCAATCTGCCTCTCATACCATCATGGTCATTCCACAGGTTTTTGCTGTAAATGTGAATGTGTTCTCAGTCAACTATCCTGGTAAAATACTGTATATTTATTTATTTTAAAACAAGTAAGTGAATTACTTCACTCATAAAGCAGGTCTATTAAACAACATGGTTTGCATGGGAAGAACAGATTTGATGCGAATGATTGAGCATTGTGACACGCAAACAGGCATGATGCTCCTTTGCTTTCTCACAGAGCGAGAATGACACGCACACACAGTCACAGTTTTAGGAAAGGATAATTAATAGGCGGTCACAGCTGTCAGCAGCATTCCCTCCTCATCTTGATGTAATATTACTAAAGCGTGCTCAGGCTTAGCTTCCTGTTTGGTCACGGTGAACGGCTCCAAATGAGCCTCGGAGAGGTGGCAAGTCTGACCTTCAGCCCAGCAGACACAGCCACACTCTGAAATTGTATTACTTATCACTCCCAGTGGATGCTTCAGAATTCATGATCCTGTCATTACGTGGTAATCAAGTTGGGGCATGGGAATGTGTGTCTGATGACTCCATGTACTGTATCTAGGCTGGTATATAGAGTAGGTGTGTGTATATGAATGGTATGTGTGTGTGTGTGTGTGTGTGTGTGTGTGTGTGTGTGTGTGTGTGTGTGTGTGTGTGTGTGTGTACTAAGCCTTACATCTGAGTGTTTGTTTGGGTGCGTCAAATCAAATCAAATCCATATTTTTTTGCCACATGCTTGGTAAACAACAGGTGTCGACTAAAGGTGAAATGCTTCCTGATGGGCCCTTCCCAACAATGCAGTGTGTGTATGCATGAATGTGTATGTGTTGATGCATTCATGTAAGCTCGTATTTAAACGTGTGTTGTATTGTGGTTGTTCCTGTGTTGTATTAGGGTTGTCCATGCGTTGTATTAGGGTTGTCCATGTGCTTTAATAGGGTTGTCCATGTGCTTTAATAGGGTTGTCCATGTGTTTTAATAGGGTTGTCCATGTGTTGTAATAGTGTTGTCCATGTGGTGTAATAGGATTGTCCATGTGTTTTAATAGGATTGTCCATGTGTTGTAATAGGGTTGTTCACGTGTTGTATTGTGGTTGTCCATGTGGTGTAATAGGGTTGTCCATGTCTTGTAATGGGGTTGTCCATGTCTTGTAATAGGGTTGTCCATGTGTTGTATTGTGGTTGTCCATGTGTTATATTAGGGTTGTTGATGTGTTTTAATAGGGTTGTCTATGTGTTTTAATAGGTTTGTCTATGTGTTGCATTGTGGTTGCCCATGTGTTGTATTAGGGTTGTCCATGTGTTTTAATAGGGTTGTCCATGTGTTGTAATAGGGTTGTCCATGTGTTTTATTAAGGTTGTCCATGTGTTGCATTAGGGTTGTCCATGTGTTTTATTAGGGTTGTCCATGTGTTGCATAGTGGTTGTCGTCTTGTAATGAGGTTGTCCATGTGTTTTATTAAGGTTGTCCATGTGTTGTAATAGGGTTGTCCATGTGTTGTAATAGGGTTGTCCATGTGTTTTAATAGGGTTGTCCATGTGTTGCATTGTGGTTGTCCATGTCAGGATTTGGCCAGGGTTGTTCCGGGTTTTGGTCACTAGATGCCCCCATTGTGCTTTTTGACCTTATGTTTTTTCCCTTGTTCCCCATTATTATTTGCACCTGTACCTCGTTTCCCCTGATTGTATTTAAACCCTTAGTTTCCCTCAGTTCTGTGCTCTGTGTTTGTATGTTAGCACCCAGCCCTAGTGTTCTGTGGTTTCCTGTCGATTCCGGTGGATGCTCTTGTGGAATTCTGTTTTTGTTTTTGAGTGTCTCTTGAGGCTTTTTTGTGCTATTCCTACCACCTTTTGATTTGCCATTTTTGTATTTAAGGACTTTCCTTTTTACTTTATTAAATACACCGGTACTGCTGTGTCTGCCTCATCTTCTGGGTTCGGCTGTCTCAGTTGGTGACTGTTTCTCACTCCGGAGACCCAGGTTCGTAACCGGGTCCTGACAGTCCATGTGTTGTATTAGGGTTGTCCATGTGTTGTATTAGGGTTGTCCATGTGTTGTAATAGGGTTGTCCATGTGTTTTAATAGGGTTGTCCATGTGTTGCATTGTGGTTGTCCATGTGTTGTATTAGGGTTGTCCATGTGTTTTAATAGGGTTGTCCATGTGTTGCATAGTGGTTGTCCAAGTCTTGTAATGGGGTTGTCCATGTGTTTTAATAAGGTTCTCCATGTGTTGTATTGTGGTTGTCTATGTGTTGTCAGTGTTTATTTTGTGGGATGCCCAGGGCAGTGGCAGCTGCTGCCTGGTCTGTGGATTACGCTGTATGGTAAGAGAATCAGCAGAATCTGGGTTAATAATGTCATCTACCCCTACCCCACACCTCCATGTCCGCCTGATTCCTCTGGTACCAGGTTACTTGACCCACCACCATCCGTCCACACTGCTCTAATCATTTCCACTCGCTATTACACGGAATGCGTCGGAATTGGCACACTATTCCCTATTTAGTGGACTACTTTTGACCACAGCCGGACTGCAACAGGCTCTGTCACTCCTTGATTGACGGGTTGCTTAAAATGACCACAAAAAGATGTGCATCATTATATCGTTACGGGAAATTCTGAAAAATAAATCGAATGAATACACATTATTATTGCTAGAAATTCGGAGAGAACGGTGGATGCCCTTTCAAATCCATTAACATGGCCCACTGATCTGGAGGGGAGAAAACGTGTCATATGTACGCATCATCCTCAGTATGCTTGGTATGATCCCGCCCCCACTGCTCCGTCTACATCAGAGGTCTCTGCAGATTGCTAGCTCGCAGGCAGCCCTCTCTCGGCTGGTTGCTACCCCTTGTTGCTAAGCTGAGAGCAACACGTGTTCCTCTGTGCGGTTTGGGATTCTGCCTGTACTGAGTGAGAGCCAGCGACAGTGTACAGCCCTACGCTGCCATTTTGAAGCTATCTGACGATTATAGTGTTATAATATTGTTTTGCCATCCATAGTCAATTACATTACCAAATAAAGGACTTTGTGTTCTGGTCATTGAACATAGTCCCTTTACGCGGGCTGTTTCTCTGGGATGCTAAGCGTCTCCTGATGTTATAGCCTTATTTTGGCAGCATATTTTGCCACCACAGTGTGAACTTTGACCTTTGACTGTGTTGGTGTGCTGCTTTCGGGGCATTAGCCGAGCTGACAGCTTCCAAGCCATCCCTGCCTGAGCACCAACATACACAGCACCACCTATTTAAACACAAAAACAACCATGGCTCAAAAAAAAACAACCAAAACAAATGATTCATTTGTTTCTTTAAAAAAAGACCATAATTTGAATCACTAAGCTGAACCTGCGAGCCATGGGGAGATGGGGAGGGAAGCAGAGAGAGGCAGTTGTGCGGTAGGGAGAAGTACACTGTACAGGAGAGGCTACAAGGTGCTGGATGGTCAATCCAAAGTCTGCACTGGCCATGCAGTATTTACAGTGATATGGCCTCCGCAGAAGTCAGGGCATTCATACTTCTTGCACTTTGCGGAGCAGTGCAGAGCTGTTGTGAAGGAAGTTGTCAAGGAAGTGAGTTTGTGTTTATACAGGACCTCCCGCCCCCACTGACTGTCAACCAATCAGAGCTATAAGCATTGTTACAAAATTTGGGAGGCTCACGGCGATGCGGCACAGAGCTCAAATTGGCTTCTGTATGCTTCCGGAGGAGCTCTGATTGCGTTACACCCTCCATACGGAGCTTCCAACCACATTTTCAGATGAAACATAAATTGGTCGGCACATACACCACAGATCCTCTTTGGAGAGCCACTGCTAAAACAACCAACGCCGATGACAGAGCCACCTATGACCCTGGCCAGGATAGAGAGAGGATGGAGGGGCTGGTCCCAGGCAGTACCCCGTGGTACTAGAAACAGCCCAGCAGCCCTCCTCTCCACCCCCCCCCCCAGTCATCATGGCCCACAGAGCCCAGCAGCCCCCTCCCCCCCAGTCATCATGGCCCACAGAGCCCCAGTCATCATGGCCCACAGAGCCCAGCAGCCCTCCTCTCCATCCCCCCAGTCATCATGGCCCACAGAGCCCAGCAGCCCTCCTCTCCATCCCCCCCCAGTCATCATGGCCCACAGAGCCCAGCAGCCCTCCTCTCCATCCCCCCCAGTCATCATGGCCCACAGAGCCCAGCAGCCCTCCTCTCCATCCCCCCCCCAGTCATCATGGCCCACAGAGCCCAGCAGCCCTCCTCTCCATCCCCCCCCAGTCATCATGGCCCACAGAGCCCAGCAGCCCTCCTCTCCATCCCCCCCCAGTCATCATGGCCCACAGAGCCCAGCAGCCCTCCTCTCCATCCCCCCCCCAGTCATCATGGCCCACAGAGCCCAGCAGCCCTCCCCCCTCCATCCCCCCAGTCATCATGGCCCACAGAGCTCAGCAGGTCGACTGTGGAACACCCACACGCAGCTCCATTCACCGCCTGTCCTCCTGGGCTCTGCCCGCGTTCACTTTGGCTGGCAAAGCGTGTAGGTGTTGAAAGTGATGAAGAATTACAGTAAAGTAGGACAATGGCGAGGCAACAAAAAGTGTGACACTACTTTCTACTGCACAATTATGAATACATTCATGAGCACGTTTGTCCATATGCTGGTATATTTACTGCCAAATGAAATGGCGATGAAAAAATAAATGTCCTTTTGTTTCAAACATTTGTATTACTTTGGGGATTGCCAAGCCAATCTGCCTCCTGTTGAGGTTCCAGACTTCCCTGTCTCTTCTTCTCCTGTAGAACACCTCAGGTTGGATCACGACACACAGGCTTCATGGAAGACCGTGTCACAGCACAGATCAGAGCACACTCAGAGCAGCCATCATTTGGGCATGGACACATGACACAAACACTGATCGGAGCAGACAGGCAAGAGGCTTAAAAGTTTAAACATTTCAGCATCTAGGCCTCAGATCTGATGATAAGGCATTTGTTCATAGAGTCCTTCAGTCAGACCAAGGGAAACAACATTGGAGCATGGGGAAAAAGTAAAATATTCAAATTCAATAATATTCTAAGCTTTAAATCAAGATTTGAATATACATTGAGTGCACAAACATTTTTGAACATTGACTAGCCAGGTGAATGCAGGTGAAAGCTATGATCCCTTATTGATGTCGCGTGTTAAATCCACTTCAATCAGTTAAGATAAAAAGACAGGTTAAATAAGGATTTTTAAGCCTTGTGACAATTGAGACATGGATTGTGTATGTGTGCCATTCAGAGGGTGAATGGGCAAGACAAAAGATTTAAGTGCCTTTGAACAGGTAGTAGGTGCCAGGCGCAGCGGTTTCAGTGTGTCAAGAACTGCAACGCGTCTGGGTTTTTCACTCTCAACAGTATCCCGTGTGTATCAAGAATGATCCACCTAACTTGACACAACCGTGGGAAACATTGGAGTCAACATCCCTATGGAACGCTTTTGACACCTTGTAGAGTCCACGCCCTGACGAACTGAGGCTGTTCTGAGGGCAAAAGGGGGTGCAAGTCATTATAATTAAGGTCGTCCTAATGTTTGGTACACTCAGTGTACACACAGGAAGGTTACGATAAACAAGATCATTCCTTTAGTGTGCTAAGATCAAAGAAGCCTATCGTGGTAATTTAATATCTCCCATGAAGCAACTCTGTGGTAATTACATACGGTACATGACTCCAGCAGCTCATCGCTACCTCGTTCTCTCTTGAGGACGCTTAGAGGAGAGAGGAATAAGTGGATGTTTATAATTCTTTATATTGGCACAACACAGAGGAGGGTCATGACCTAAACATGAATAACAATACTTTGGTGTATTCAATTGGAGTAGAAATATAATATGGATCTGTTATAACAGACATGAAAAGATGGCTAATACTATACTGCCTATGGCCATTCTAGCTGGGAGGAGAGTTTTCAAACAGCTTTTCATCTCCTGGGCACAAGTGAGAGCAATCTGGCGTTGCGGTGTCATTGGCTTCATTTTGATAATGCGCTGTAAATAGCAGCGCAACCACATGTAACCATGGCATTACCTGGTCAGCCTGCCTAGCGGAAACAGCATCCACAGGAGATGACATTCCAGGGTTCAAAGTGCACAGCCTGATATTGCATCATTGCTCTCACTTCCAAGCTCCCCCCCCCTCCTTCCACCCTCTCTCTCTCTCTCTCTCTCGGCCCATCCCTGCCAGACACGTCATCAGGCTCAGAGATATTCCAATGAGCAAATGCCTCGCTTGGATTTGTCTGATTACATCATTTGAATTTGAAATGGGGAATATTAATCCACATGAGCCCATATTGGGTTTTCTAAACTGTCTGATCATGATCTGCAGCCTCTCCAGCAGCCTATTCACAGCAAGGCTCTGGGGCTCGGCTGCCTGGAAGACCTCTCTGTGTTACATAAGTGGGACGCTAGGTAACACAGGAGAGGAGAGGGAAGCAGCACCATGACTAGAACCAGAATGGCTCCTCATTCCTCCGCTATCTGCCTCTACCTAAAACAGCATCCTTCTCTGCCTGTGCAATAGTAGTGGGAGCCTATAGGATTTATACTCCACATCTTCATTTTACATGTTTGTGAAATATTTATTTTAATGAAAACATGTATGTGTGTTTACTAGCTACATGTACTCCATATCTACAGTGGCATGAAAACATCCTTTACTAAAAAAGGCCCTTTGCCCTGCTGCGTGCTTGCCTGCCTTACTGCCTGTCTGTCTTCCTGCCTGCATTACTGGCTGCCTACTTGCCTGCCTTAATGCCTGTCTGTCTGCCTGAATTACTGCCTGTCTGCCTACCTTACTGCCTGTCTTACTACCTGTCTGTTTGCCTGTCTTACTGCTTGCCTGTCTGCCTGCCTTCCTCCCTGCCTACCTGCCTGCATTGCTGCCTGCCTTGCTGCCTGCACGTAAACATTGCAGTCTCCATAATTAACTGAGCAGCAGAGCTTATGTACAGCTCTGGTTAAGATTGCACCATGGCAACACACTGGCTCTTCTCCTCTCCCCTCCCCTCCCCTATTCTTTCTTCTCAACTCCCCTCTTCTTCCCTCCTCTCCTCAACTCCTCTCTTTTCCTCTTCCCTCCCCCTGCCCTCCCCTCCTCAACTCCTATCCCAACTCCTCAGCTCCTCTTGTCTCATCTCTCTCTCCCTTCCTCTCCTCAAGCTCCTCCGCCCCAGCTTAAGACACCTTATGGCTTCACGTGTGGGAAGGCAGCGCTCAACATACTGTCTTACTTATTCTAACACAGGGATATATATGTACTCGGATATTATGTAATTCAGTTCAACTACAAATTAGGGCCAACTCCAAGATACGGTGCCTAACATCAGTGCTTAGACATCACGCAGTTGCCCTCAGTGAATCTTTGTTTGTAAAAGGCTGGCAAGAGTGATATTGAGACACATGAATGATCAGGCCATTCAACTGATCGTTGATCATTTTCTGGGATTCATTGACATGAATAGCCCTGCACATTCAGGGACCAACGCTAGGAGCCTGAGCTCTGTGACATTACCATGGGCCAATAGACAGACTGAGACGACTGAGAGAGCAGGCAACTAACCCCAGGTTCAAGCCCATCCAGCCCTGGCTTTGCTGCTCCGAGTGTAAATGTAGCGAGCAGGCTGAGGCATCTCGCTATTTCGAAGGTTTAACGGGAGTTCACATCTCTTTTCCTGTTTCCCGAAGCAGCCCTTCTGAAAATAGCAATCACTGACGTCACATAATAAACTGCTCTTCTTCTTTTATTCTGTTTATGCCAGATGCAACATGAAACACGAAGCAAATATCTATTTTGTGCTTCTTCAAGCATCACAGCCCTTTCCTCACTTGTCACGAGTTTTGGGGGACTCAGGTTTCAAGAGGACACCATCAGCCTGAGGTTAAAGAGTCCACAGTTAACCCTCAATACCCAACAGACAACAGGCCTGTACTGCATTCACTAGTGGTGGGCACCAATATCGCTAATTTGATATGACATTGATATCGTTTGAGGGATATCAGTTTATCCTTTCTGCATGCAGGAACATGACTGTTCCTACATGTACAAAACCCTCTCAACTTAGCAAACTTAAAAGGTTAGTGTGACATTTTAGCAACCAAGCCTTTTTTTCCTACTTACCCAGAGTCAGATGAACTCAAGGATACCATTTTGGATACTAGCATGCTAGATGTTCCTGTAGACTTCCAGTCATTGTACTAGGCTAGTTAGCAATGGCTCCAGAAACTACCTTCAACTTCCTTCAAATTGCATGCAGAAACATACAAATGGCATCCATGAGTTCATCTGACTCCGGGTAAGTAGACTAAATGAATTGCCAAAATGTCACACTGTCCCTTTAATTGCCTGCTCATGGTGCATCGATCGATGGCCATTGCGTTCAGACTGGTTGGGTAGGTCTTAGGCTCCCAGAACAGTCACACCTGGCCTAATGGTCAACAAGAGAACATTCACACATTGGCAATGTTTTATTGAGGAGGGGGGTATGATATCGATAATGGAAAAATGTAACTGATCTCAATATGGACGTTCCATTCAGTGTCCATCACTAGTACTTACGAACAGAAGTATGGTCACACACCGTCTCCATGTCAAGGATTCTTCCCTGCAGTCTCGGAAATATCTGCCTCCAGAGAAAAACCCAAGGCTACTGCTTAAGTGAGGTTTAATTCGAGAGAGAAAAGACAGAATAAAAGGTAACATTTCCACAAATTCCATCCGCATGTCACGTGCCCATGAATACGGCACGATCCCACCAATGTATTGGCAGGAGACTCACAAAAGCCAGTGTTGGAAAGGGAGACGACATACTTGTGGTGTTTCCAGGCGGTAGTTGTGTATAAACCCATAAAGATCTGAGGTATGGCTTTCTAGTCCAGCAAAGTACTCCTAGTCACAACTCCTCTCCGTGCTACGTCTCATTAAACTAGGTCTTTATGCTCGTCACCATTCAGATAGGAAAACATACATAGAATATATACGCAGTCTCTGCTAAAACCAGCTCTTCGGACCAACTCTATAACAGTAAAAAGAAGACAGTCAAATCAACACTGGGATTTAGAATAATCCATGTTCACACCGCAACTACAATCCCCAACATATTTATTTGGAAAGTGAAGCTAAAACTTTTCATTTGACTCCAGCATTTTGGATATGAGATCATATTTTTTATATGAGGTGACAGTACATAACGTCACCTTTTATTTGAGGGTATTTTCATGCTGTTAATGCGTCTCTTCCCATGTGTAGCGTAGTCACACTGAGTGCCATCCCCCATAATGCATTATCCAAGCAGCCCTTCAGCCATTTGGTCTGCTGGCCTCCATTTTTTTCCTTCAGTTTTTCTTTATTTCTGTCATCCTCCTCTGCCGTCTGTCTTTCTTATACATCGTCAGAATCAAAAGTTCCATTTCAGGGTGTCGACTAGCTACATAGTGAGGGTATGTTGCAGCAGGCTGCTTCAGCTCTGTGCGTCTGTATAATTAGCACAGCTTTTCTCTGCCGTTTTAAGAGGATGTGCTCAAGCTGCCGTTTCATTAAAATACAGCCGCTATGCCTTTAAAACAATCACGTCTTTAATCTTTGAATACAGCTTTTTCTCCTTTCGAAATGAGGCCTTGACCAAATGTAATACATTAAAGGAAATGTTGAAGGTTGATCCGTGGTTGAAATATGTGGATTACTTTTGACAAACCTATCAATGAAACTGTGGATAGATCTCTCTGAACCTGCTGTTCATTGAACATCTGTTTAACATAGCACAATTGGTCTGGAATTATTCATGTTTTCAATGCCATTCCTGTAGTCTGTCTTATTCGTTTACATTGCTCTTTCTATTGGTCTTAGTCCATGTGTCTCTGAAAAATCAGTCGGCTCCTAAAGGGATGGACACAGTACAAGCACCATATAGATGCATATGTTTGTCTGCCACTGCATCCTCCCTCTCTCCCTTCTCCTCCCCAGTAAAAAGACAGGATGAGTGAGAGGGTGACTCATGTTATCCAAACATTTGTCTATGCTAGAGCACAGACCACATAATATCCTTTAACAGGCCCTTGGTTCATTATCAGTCATTATTGCCTAGTGGATATATACTGTGTCTGCCCATTGACCTTAATGTGCTCAAGATAGTGTATCTCTCTCTCCCCCCTCCTCTCTCTCTCTCTGGGAAATGGAGACAGATATCCCAGCCTAGAGACAGAGGGGGCGAGAGAGATAAAGACAGAAAGAGAGAGCACAACCATACCCGTTCCTGGTTACAAACAATACAAACAGTTCCGTCTTAATATCCTACTTCTCATAGCACTGTAGATGGGGCACACCGGCCTTGACATAGCTTATTCTGGATTTATTACATCTCTCCCTCTGTTCATCTAGGGTGTCTGTGAATATGACATATTTGAGTGGAGGTTGGATGTCTGTCTGTGTCTTGTCTACACTGTATGATTGCATTGTTGTCCCTCAGGTAGGCAGCTCTCTCCCTCATATTTCCTTTCCTCCCCTGGATTTCCATTAGTTCTGTAGTATGGGTGTATTTGACTGTGTTCATGAAGACCACTAAGACACTGGCCTGCCCAATGTCTCAGGACTACAGAGCTGTACTATGCCTATGTAATATTTCCCTGTACTGTGGGCCTAAGTGTCATCTCTGCATCTCTCCGTCCCCTGACTGTACTCTAGTGCTGTATTTCAGATTTAACACAAGCAGAGTCTGTCCAGATTACGTGCTGGATTACCATGGTATGTTATCAAAGTTTCTAAGTAGTACATGGTCAGCAGGCAGCAGCCCAGCGTTGGAGCTGGCTGGGCTCAGCGGGCCATACACAGCAAAACAATAAGAACTTCATTTGGCACTGATGTAATTGTCTTTATGCATCAGTGTAGCACCTCTGCTGCTCACTGCTATTGTGATGCTCTTCATGACTGGCTGCCGAGGCAAGGCACTCGAGGGTAATTGGGTGTGTGGTTGATTTCTAAGTATTGGAAGTATAGAGCGTTGGCACCATGACTCAGTGTAACATTATCATGCCATCTTTATACTAACAGAACAGCATCCATTTTGTAGCCATTACTTCAATGTTGTGATGTTTATTGTTCAATATCAAAAAATGTGGTCGACTGCCATTCCTCAACGTCAACCATGGATATATACTCCCCTACGTGTTTATTTGGACAGTGAAGTTGAAACTTTTAATTTGGCTCTATATTTTGGATTTGAGATCAAATGTTTGATATGAGGGGACAGTACAGAACTTCACGTATGGTGGACTCGATTGAGTCAAAAGTTTAGTAAATTGAATTTCGTAGTTTGTTTTGGTTGTGTTTCGGATTATGTTGTGCCCAATAGAAATGAATGGTAAATAATGTATTGTCATTTTGCAGTCACTTTTATTGTAAATAAAAATGGAATATGTTTCTGAACACTTCTACATGAACGTGTATGCTGAATACATTGTGAATAATGATGAGTGAGAAAGTTACAGAGGCATAAATATCATACCCCCCAGAAATGCTAAGCTCCTCTGTTATTGTCATGGTGAGAGGTTAGTATGTTTTGGGGGCGTGATCTTTGTGCATTTGTAACTTTCTCACTCATCATTATTCACAATTCATTCAGGATTATCCATAATCATGGTAAACAATATTTATCATTCATTTCTATCGGGCACAACATAATCCGAAACACGACCAAAACAAACTGCAAATGCATCCAACAAATGTGTAGAGTCACAGGTTGATGTAGTCATTGCGTGCTAGGAATATGGGACCAAATACTTTGACTAAATGTAATACACTATAAGTGAATTTATTCAAATACTTATGACAACTTCAATTGTGGGGACTAAATACAGTACAGAAAGTGGTTTCATTTCTAAACGGTAGAACAGATATGTATGAAAATACCCTCACATAAAAGGTGATATTCTGTCCTGTCCCCTCATATCAAACATTTGATCTCAAATCCAAAATATAGAGCCAAATTAAAAGTTTCAACTTCACTGTCCAAATAAACACGTAGGGGAGTATATATCCATGGTTGACGTTGAGGAATTGCAGTCGACCACATTTTTTGATATTGAACAATAAACATCACAACATTGAAGTAATGGCTACAAAATGGATGCTGTTCTGTTAGTATAAAGATGGCATGATAATGTTACACTGAGTCATGGTGCCAACGCTCTATACTTCCAATACTTAGAAATCAACCACACACCCAATTACCCTCGAGTGCCTTGCCTCGGCAGCCAGTCATGAAGAGCATCACAATAGCAGTGAGCAGCAGAGGTGCTACACTGATGCATAAAGACAATTACATCAGTGCCAAATGAAGTTCTTATTGTTTTGCTGTGTATGGCCCGCTGAGCCCAGCCAGCTCCAACGCTGGGCTGCTGCCTGCTGACCGTGTACTACTTAGAAACTTTGATAACATACCATGGTAATCCAGCACGTAATCTGGACAGACTCTGCTTGTGTTAAATCTGAAATACAGCACTAGAGTACAGTCAGGGGACGGAGAGATGCAGAGATGACACTTAGGCCCACAGTACAGGGAAATATTACATAGGCATAGTACAGCTCTGTAGTCCTGAGACATTGGGCAGGCCAGTGTCTTAGTGGTCTTCATGAACACAGTCAAATACACCCATACTACAGAACTAATGGAAATCCAGGGGAGGAAAGGAAATATGAGGGAGAGAGCTGCCTACCTGAGGGACAACAATGCAATCATACAGTGTAGACAAGACACAGACAGACATCCAACCTCCACTCAAATATGTCATATTCACAGACACCCTAGATGAACAGAGGGAGAGATGTAATAAATCCAGAATAAGCTATGTCAAGGCCGGTGTACCCCATCTACAGTGCTATGAGAAGTAGGATATTAAGACGGGACTGTTTGTATTGTTTGTAACCAGGAACGGGTATGGTTGTGCTCTCTCTTTCTGTCTTTATCTCTCTCGCCCCCTCTGTCTCTAGGCTGGGATATCTGTCTCCATTTCCCAGAGAGAGAGAGAGAGAGGAGGGGAGAGAGAGATACACTATCTTGAGCACATTAAGGTCAATGGGCAGACACAGTATATATCCACTAGGCAATAATGACTGATAATGAACCAAGGGCCTGTTAAAGGATATTATGTGGTCTGTGCTCTAGCATAGACAAATGTTTGGATAACATGAGTCACCCTCTCACTCATCCTGTCTTTTTACTGGGGAGGAGAAGGGAGAGAGGGAGGATGCAGTGGCAGACAAACATATGCATCTATATGGTGCTTGTACTGTGTCCATCCCTTTAGGAGCTGACTGATTTTTCAGAGACACATGGACTAAGACCAATAGAAAGAGCAATGTAAACGAATAAGACAGATTACAGGAATGGCATTGAAAACATGAATAATTCCAGACCAATTGCGCTATGTTAAACAGATGTTCAATGAACAGCAGGTTCAGAAAGATCTTTCCACAGTTTCATTGATAGGTTTGTCAAAAGTAATCCACATATTTCAACCACGGATCAACCTTCAACATTTCCTTTAATGTATTACATTTGGTCAAGGCCTCATTTCGAAAGGAGAAAAAGCTGTATTCAAAGATTAAAGACGTGATTGTTTTAAAGGCATAGCGGCTGTATTTTAATGAAACGGCAGCTTGAGCACATCCTCTTAAAACGGCAGAGAAAAGCTGTGCTAATTATACAGACGCACAGAGCTGAAGCAGCCTGCTGCAACATACCCTCACTATGTAGCTAGTCGACACCCTGAAATGGAACTTTTGATTCTGACGATGTATAAGAAAGACAGACGGCAGAGGAGGATGACAGAAATAAAGAAAAACTGAAGGAAAAAAATGGAGGCCAGCAGACCAAATGGCTGAAGGGCTGCTTGGATAATGCATTATGGGGGATGGCACTCAGTGTGACTACGCTACACATGGGAAGAGACGCATTGTCTGCATCGCCAAATGTCCTCCTCACAAGACACAACTCTCCAGAAAATGGAAGACGTCGAAATCTCAGCTCTTCAGCTTTAGTATCTAGTTTTCATTCAGCAGCTAAACGCCTCACGATACTGCATGAATAACAGCATCCCGTCAATGCTCAGATGAACCAAGCGACACCGTACTGCTACAACATTCTAGACGTGCAGGCTCTGGTCCACGCCGCTACAACACAGTACATGCATCCACTGGAGCCAGAGCTGCGTTTCTAAAATTGCGAGCCATGGAACAATAGCGCGGGGGCTGTTGAAAGCACCCACGGACACCCACAAAAACAGAATTGAAGTCAGAAGGCTTGGGGATAGGCCCACTCTTCAGCGTTATCGATTGTGATGCATGCAGATTCTGTGGCAGCGTGGGGGTGTTCTAGTACGCTCTGGCCAGGATGTTAGTGCTGCAATCTGAAGCATACACAGCCAAGAGCAATAGGATAAGACTGTAGAAGTACCCTACATAAATCCTACAGCACTGTTTTCTGTACATATCCTTTAGTATTCATCATTAGTTACAGCAGTAGGGGGCGTGACCATGTCCCCCATCATCACCCAATAAAAGGCCTATTCCTTCTCTTTTGTCTTCCTGTCAGAACAAGGGAACGATGGTTCCATTGCTGAATCAGGAAGTACGGTCCCGTTTTCTAGGCCAGTCGCTACTGTGATTAGCAAAAACAGCGAAATAAAACAAAGCAGGCAAGCAAACAAACAGCCCTTCCCCTCGCTCCTATCGTCCCTGGCTGATTGGCTGGCTGGCTGGGAGAGGCAGAGGGTTGGGAGGCCGGGGCTCTGACAAACAGCATAGAAAGCAGACACAGCTGTGTACACATACTGTTCAAACAGCCCAATAAACACATTACTCAAATTCTGCAGTATATGTTTTTATAAAGGACTCCACAAGATCGCTATGTTTTCATGATGGTTTGGTTGCATCTGAGAAGCATGTGTACAATATGTATATTTACAGTAAGCCTAACGTTGAAACAAAGCAGGTCCACCTCTCTGTGAATGACGTGAAAAAGCAGCAGGTTTTACAGGAGGTATGGGAGGTGAGGTTAGACCGCTCCAGTCCAGTGTCATAGTTAGACCAACACACCTGCCCGCTGTTCAGAGATTAAGCTGCAAACAAAAAGTTGAAAAAGTTAGACTTTTGTAAAAGTGCACATTAATATTGCAGTACACCTTCTGCCCTCTGTTTCATAGTGCATTTGTAGTGATTCACCGTGCTGCTCTCCTTTATGTGTCTTGTTGGTACATTTGGTTTTAGGCAAAGGCGTGTTCCATGGAGGGGTGTTCCATGGTGTGTGTGTGTGTGGTGTGTGTGTGTGTGTGTGTGTGTGTGTGTGTGTGTGTGTGTGTGTGGGAGAGATCGTAAGAGACAAAGAGGGGAGACATATTGATGGATAAATACAGTATTGGACAGGCAGTATCCACAGGCAATAAGTCCTTGTAAAATGACAATTGATACTGCAAGTGAGCATCAGTGTGCAGCCAGCCGCTGACAGGCAAGTCAGACAACATAGCAATTACTTACAGGGTAGAAAGTCTCGTGGCTGTTAACCAGACTAGCAGGTTGTCAGAGCTAATACGATTATGGTGTAACTGTGTTACACTGGACCACATCAGCTAGCTGGACGTCTCCCATACCCTCCTCTCCTCTTCCCCATCTCACAGGGTAGGGCCACTGCTGGCCATCTTGGCATGGAGGTTATACAATACTAATTTCTTTACCCAAATCCAGCTTTATGTGCACAAAGAGAAACCGACAGACCTACTGTCCTATGTTGTATCATGTCAAAATGTTCACGGCTGAGATCCCATGAGTCTCATCTATAACGTAGCACTATGTAGCAATTGCATTTCGTAAAAGCTATGAGCAACACAAAAGTGTGTAGGCCTACAGTACATGTATTCCAATAACTATCAAACCAAGCACAGAACATCCCACACTGTCTGATATCAAGCAGACTTTGAACATCCAGTTCTGTAACCCCTGAGCATCCATCCAGCACTCAGCCCCAGTGATTAGTCAGAAACAAGGCACACAGAGCTCTGTTTTCAAACAAGTGTGTAGACCTCCATCCATCCCTGTTTCTTCCTTGTTCATACCCCCCTTTTGTACAGACATGCACAACATTTCAAATGACATCATTCTCCGGATGCCAAGCTGTCTGGCCTTTTAGAGTCACCAGAGATAACGGTCAGGGAGGATGGAGGATGGGGGGTGGGGCCCTCTGGGATCTACCCCAACCCCATCTCTGTCTGGGGCAGCCTGTGATCAACACTCTCTGTCTGCCACCCCTGTCTCTGTCAAAAGGAGCGGCAGCATCTCACCAATCCACTCCACTCACAGACAGGCTTCACCACCAGGAACCTAGCTGCTCCTGATTCTTACGGCTCTCAGTTAACCTTCCAGATGTACTGTTAGAAAGCTATGCATTATTACTGACTTTACATGTCCCAGGGGTGACATCTCAGGCCAGACAAATAGCGAAAACCAACTACCCAACCCCCTCTTCTCCTCTGCTATCCTCTTCCCTCCCATCATCTCCCTTCCATCCTACCCCATCCTCTTCATTCTCTCCTACCCTCTCCTCTGCTCTGCTCTCTTCTCCTCTCCTCTGTTCTCCTCTTCCCTCCATCATCTCCCTTCCATCCTACCCCATCCTCTTCTTTCTCTCCTCCCCTCCCCTCTCCTCTTCCCTCCGATCATCTCCCTTCCATCCTACCCCATCCTCTTCTTTCTCTCCTCCCCTCCCCTCCTCTCCTCTGCTCTCTTCTCGTCTGCTCTCCTCTCCTCTTCCCTCCCATCATCTCCCTTCCATCCTACCCCATCCTCTTCTTTCTCTCCTCCCCTCCCCTCCTCTCCTCTGCTCTCTTCTCGTCTGCTCTCCTCTCCTCTTCCCTCCCATCATCTCCCTTCCATCCTACCCCATCCTCTTCTTTCTCTCCTCCCCTCCCCTCCTCTCCTCTGCTCTCTTCTCGTCTGCTCTCCTCTCCTCTTCCCTCCCATCATCTCCCTTCCATCCTATACCATCTTCTTTCTCTCCTCTCCTTTCCTATCATCCCCTCTCTCCTCCCCTCCTCTCCTCTCCTTTCCTCTCCTCCATGGAGACCAGCCCAGAGAGCAGCCCACTGCCGAGGCCCCAGTGACAACATGGTACTTTGGATATCTGCTGACATATGTCATATAGATGGGACATATCTTCCCCGTCTGAGAGAGGAATAATAGCTGGCGTGTAACGTTACATGTAACATATGCAAATGACCCCTCCACCTTGATAAAGACACTTAAAAGACAACCATGAAGGATTCATCTGTAACAATGGCCAGGGTGTACGGATCTCAGCATATATGTAATGAAAGGCCATACAGCTGGTCCTTATTGCGTGTTCCTGTAAAAAGGATGCTACAATGCTCCAGTCCCAGTCTAGTGTAGCCGTAGCCTATCGAGCCAACATCACCTCCTCCTTGCTCCCCATTTTGAGATCAGCTCAGAGATAAATCCCTCTTGAGCTGATGAGAATATTGCTGCGTTCAGATGGAGGCTGTCTAAGTCACGGTAGGGGTCTGAGCTTAAGACATTTGGGTAAAAAAAGCCTTTGGAAATCCTCTCCTGTAATAGCCCCTGGGCCCCCTGTTATAGGCCTGGCAAATGACGTCAAAAATGGACCAAATCTTCACATGGATGTACAAACACAACAACACACAAAATCAAATTGCTTTATCTACACATACTGCATTAAATGTGGTATCATACAAACACACAGATATGTGGATTTAATAAGTATCAAAGAAAGACAATCAAAAGCACAAACATTGGTCCATCTGTTAATTACTGTTCCTTTCCTATTCAACTAGACGCAGCTGGTGGTTGGATCGTCTAAAATGGATATATTGAAGATCGATCCAAACACAGAACTATCGAGGCAAAGGGACATTTCTGATCTGACCCTAAAGGCTCTCGACAGGAGACCACCTTTGGGAGTGTTAATGAGGTAAGCCCACCCAATACCCATGCATTACAATGATCCTGTACATCCACAGAGCACCAATCATCAGGTAAACAGTAGACCCACAACGGAGCATGGGGGATTTGGAGAGCAGTTTGGAAAATATTTAATATCTTGCTCGTAATAAATAAAGTAAAATCCAATTAACATTTAAAGCTAATCATAGCCACAGAGCTGGAGAGCACACACAGACAGATTGGGGCCTGAGGGGGGGGGGGGACGGAGCGTTCTGAGTGAAGCCCCTCCCATTAGGCCAGTCTCCTCATCTCTCAGATGGAAATTCAACTGCTCTTGTTTAAAGAAAATGCTCCTTTTAATCCCAACTGGCTTCATGAACATCCGTCCATAATTAACCTAACCAACCCCCCGACAATAGACCATTATCTTGCTTTATAGGAGATATGGTGGTAAGGGAATGGAACACAGACGTGCGGTTAAATGGAAGGCAATATACTGTACTTTGTTTAGTTTGGAACAAGATCTTGGGCATTTTCGGGGAACACTTGTGTCTAGAAACGTTTGAACGTGTGTCAAATACAGCATACGAATCCAAACAGTGATAATCTGCCATGTAACCGGCACAACATAACTGGAAACACAGAGACAGAATAAGTGGTGATAGTAGAGGTGAAATGTTGTAAAGAAAATCCCAACTGGCTTCATGAACATCCATCCATAATTAACCTAACCAACCCCCCGTATAACTTTTGAGAGATTATGTCAGATGACTACTAATAACTATTTCAGTCTTCCAAAAATCTTCAGATCAGTGGTTGAGTGGCTGTGTCTAATATGAGCATTATGTCCATGACCTGGGACCGAAGAGAACAGAGGCTACGGGGTCCATCCAAGGCTATGCTCTGTGTTGTGGGCGGCCACAACAAGCAGGGAGGACGGTGCTACTGTATGTTGATGCTGTACTCGAGACAAAGAGGCCTCTCTCTCTCACTCACTCACTCACTCACTCACTCACTCACTCACTCACTCACTCACTCACTCACACACACACACAACCCCTCCCCATTTCCAGGTCGGCCACCTTTATTGGCTTATTTCTCTCTTTTCTTTACAACATTTCACCTCTACTATCACCACTTATTCTGTCTCTGTGTTTCCAGTTCTGTTATGCCGGTTACATGGCAGATTATCACTGTTTGGATTCGTATGCTGTATTTGACACACGTTCAAACGTTTCTATGTACACCCAGACTATCTCCTAACAAAGATGTGTGATAATGTGTAACTGCCTGAGCTACAGTATGTGCAGTATGAACCATCCCAACCATCCTCTGACAGGATGACAGAAGAGGAGCAGGACCAATCATTTTTACCTCCACTGATTTCATCTATCAGAGGCTGTGGCTAATGCATGCTGTAAAGGCTGTGGCTAATGCATGCTGTAAAGGCTGTGGCTAATTCATGCTGTAAAGGCTGTGGCTAATGCCTGCTGTAAAGGCTGTGGCTAATGCATGCTGTAAAGGCTGTGTCTAATGCATGCTGTAAAGGCTGTGGCTAATTCATGCTGTAAAGGCTGTGGCTAATGCATGCTGTAAAGGCTGTGGCTAATGCATGCTGTAAAGGCTGTGGCTAATGCATGCTGTAAAGGCTGTGGCTAATTCATGCTGTAAATGCTGCTAATGCATAAAGGCTGTGGCTAATGCATGCTGTAAAGGTTGTGGCTAATGCATGCTAATGGCTAATGCATGCTGTAAAGGCTGTGGCTAATTCATGCTGTAAAGGCTGTGGCTAATGCATGCTGTAAAGGCTGTGGCTAATGCATGCTGTAAAGGCTGTGGCTAATTCATGCTGTAAAGGCTGTGGCTAATGCATGCTGTAAAGGCTGTGGCTAATTCATGCTGTAAAGGCTGTGGCTAATGCATGCTGTAAAGGCTGTGGCTAATGCATGCTGTAAAGGCTGTGGCTAATTCATGCTGTAAAGGCTGTGGCTAATGCATGCTGTAAAGGCTGTGGCTAATGCATGCTGTAAAGGTTGTGGCTAATGCATGATGCATGCTGTAAATAACCCACCCTCCTTTGCATGAATTAACAAGCCGCCACATAAATGAACGAGCGACCAAAAAACATCTCACACGAGATATTGGCTCCAATTCATTTGAAATCGGGACATTCAATATACGCTGGGAACAAGCAGTTGGCAGGAGGACATTTGTACTGATGATGGTAAATAAATAGTAGCCACGAAAAAAATGCTTGCATGATCAAAAGTGCTGTGAGATTTTAAACGTGTGAGAAGTGAAATCTGTCTGATTGGATGAGGACCGGTTAGAATACTGTAGATGATCATCACGGTACTATTATGTCAAGGGTGCAGCAAATCCTAGACTAATTCACTGTTTCTCCTACAGTTCAAACCTCTCCCTCCACGGTTGTTGTAGAGCAGGGATGGGCATCTTTCACCCCTAAAAAATGTATCAGAGGGGAGGGGACTCAGTCGGGATCTCAATTTACTGTTGCGAGATAGAATAGTAGTATACACCAAGTGCAATTTCAGTTACGGGTCAGCAGTTTTTCTCTCGTTATGTCAGTCGCTGACAGTCACTTAATTAGCCCATGTCAGCTAGATTTTTAAAGATTGGTGAATTAGTCTAGCGGACAGCTATCTAAACTTGTAGTAATGTCGAATTTGAGCCCCCCCCCCCTTTGATTTTGTTAATCAGTCTCATTCAGATATCATAGTACAAACTGCAAACATGTCTCTCCACCCTATGGCAAAATGTGTAGAATTGCAAGAAATTAGCTGTGAAACTGCTCATTTTTCTCCCCACCTCATGGCCAAGTAGAATTGCAGGAACAAAAAAATGTGCATGAAAGTAGTTATAAATTTGCTAAATATTCTCTCTGCTCCATGACAAAATGTGTAACATTTCAGCAAACTAGCTTAAAAAAATACGAATTGTGGCCCCTCACCATCGGATCCAGATCATTTTTGTGACCCACATCCCTGCTGCTGAGGAAGGCTAGCTAGTGATATCAGTCAGGTTGCTGTTCATCTGTGCTCTGTGTTCAGTAGAATTTCTCCAACATTGCCAGTGAGATTTCAGCCTCCATTTTACCCCCATGATGTTTCTCACTCTCTCACTCTCCTGCCATTCGATGCTCTTTGCTTAAATACACAAACAAACACACACTGACTTCCTAGCTTTAGTCAAACGCGATATGTCTAGACTGAGATGATAGAGGCCCCGGGAAAATGAAGGAAATGTTAAATGGAGAATATGAAACGTGCCGGTTTAGATGGTCCTAGTTAAGTATCACATTCACCCAGTAGGATGGATGCTTCTTCCCTTTCGTCAGTCCGCTTTTATCCAACCCTCCACCTCAGGACAAATGAACATTTTATAAGGAATAACTAGCCGCATACATAAGACATCTTAATGGAGCTCTTCCTTCTCTCCTCTCTCCCCCCTCCCTCATCTCCATCTCCTCTCCCCCTTCCTACTGAAAATCTGCCTGATGAGAGATAACCCTTTCATTAGTTCATCTGTGAGAAACATGCATCACATATGGGGTGTTCGTGTCAGGCAAAATGTTTTTTCTTTTTTTTGGAACGGGCCGATAGAGACAAATGTCTGTCTACATTTCAGTGTAATGAGCCGGCTTCAGCATCATTTAGCTTTCAACGCATATCTCTCTATCGCCTCTACACTGTGGCTGTAGTAATGTTAACGTAGAGGCCTTAGATGAAATAAAACAAATAAGCAATTTCAATCCCATCTGACCTTTATGTAAGGCATTACATTCTTATGATGAAGTGAATGGAGAATAGTCGGCCTGTTCTGTATAGTTGAACAATGTAGAGCAAACAGCCCACTACTCCCTAAATGAATGAATGAGAATGACCAGATGAACAGAGAATCTGTATTAGAGCAGAAGGCTGGGATGAAGGAGTGAATATGAGGCATCAGCGCTGGCTACCACACCACAGCACAACAGGCTCCACCAAGACAGATGAGCACCTCTAAAGATGTACACACTCGTGTCTGTTCCAACCCAGCAACCTCGTATCAAATCCCATTCACCCACTGGCCATCTGCCTAATCCCTATGCTCCCAGAGGCGTGGGACAGAAGGCCATGAGGCCGGCTGAGGATGTTGAGGTAGTTACCTGGTCGTACCACTCCCGGTTGGAACAGGTGCACTCCGGCCACCAACCTGCTTGACCACCAGAATTGTTGCCATTCACCTTGTTGCCGCCCTTGGATTGGCCCTTGGGATTTGGGCCTCCGGGACCCCCGGCAGACGTCATCTTGCCCTTACTTCTCCCCAGAGTGCCCCCTCCTCCTCCCATGCCTCCTCCTCCTCCTCCCCCTGAGACTGGAGGCTGGGGTAAGGTCTGCCCGCCTCCGGGCCCGTACCCGGCCGGGTATCCATAGGGCTCGGCCTGCCATTCTTGGTACTGAGGGGCGTCCATCCTGCGCAGGGCGGCCATGCGGGTCACCTCGTAACATTCTGGGCACTTGCAGCAGTGGTGGTGTTTGTGCATGCTGGCTGGGCTGGCGCTGGGCTGGCGCTGAGCGGCGTGGTGTGGCACTTTCTCTCTGCTGCCTCCTCAGATCACACGCAGCACGCTGCGATCGGCTCGCAGAGCACTAATACCGACGAAAATAACACTAATCACAGCAATTCGACAGATTTTCCCCTTTTCTCCAAATCCTGTTACTCTCCTCTCTTCATTCCCCTCAGATGACAAAAAAAAGAGCGAGGAGGTGGAAGTTGCAACAGGAAAACAAAAAATGAGTACGTAGTCTTCCTTCTTCTTGACGTAGAAGATAAAAGAAAATAATATTGAAAATATTGTATACGATCACACAATCAGAGACCAGCCCCGATGGTACATTTTCCTCTCGCCGCTCTTGTTTCACAGTGATATGTATATAAATTCATAGATATATTAATTTGTTTATATATATTTACACACACACACACAAATACATATAAAAATATTAGTATAAACAGACAAGCACAAATACACAGATATATACAGAGAAATATGTATATAAATATCTATATGCGTGTGTACAAATATATATATATATAAACAATATGTACAGGTATAAATGATATCCTCAGATGAAATCTTCCTCGGTATTTCTCTTCCCTTTTTCCAAACCCGTTTTCTTCCTCCCGTTTTTCCTCCTGCGTTGAGAAGCAGCGTTTCTATGTCTTTCTCTCTCTCTTTTCTCAGCCTGCAGAGAGGAGCTGAGCACTGGACTGGCTCTCAATCAGCTTGCCCTAGATGTGGATTATACAGAGGGAGGCGAGCAAGCGAGATGGAGAGAAAGAGAGCGAGAGGGAGAGAGAAAAGAGCGAGAGGCGGAGAGGGGGAGACTGAGCATCCCTCCAGCACCTCAGCCCTGACAGCCACAGCCAATCAACTGGCAGCACTGCCATCATCAGCAGCAGCAGCAACAGGACTGAGCGCTTCACTGGCTGCTCTTAAAGGGGCCACGCCACCTACAGTACCAGTCTAAAGTTTGGACACACCTATTCATTCATTGTTTTTTCTTTACCTTTACTATTTTCTACATTGTAGAATAATAGTGAAGACATCAAAACAATGAAATAGCACATATGGAATCATGTAGTAACCAAAAAAAGTGTTAAACAAATCAAAATATATTCTTCAAAGTAGCCACCCTTTGCCTTGATGACAACTTTGCACACCTTGGAATTCTCTCAACCAGCTTCATGACCAGTAGTCACCAGGAATCCACTTCAATTAACTGGTGTGCCTTGTTCATTTGTGGAATTTCTTTCCTTCTTAATGCGTTGGAGCCAATCAGTTGTGTTGTGACAAGGTAGGTGTGGTATACAGAAGATAACCATATTAAAGAAGAAGAAGAAGTCCATATTATGGCAAGAACAGCTAAAATACGCAAAGAGAAACGACAATCTCACATTACTTTAAGACATGAAGGTCAGTCAATCTGTAAATTTCAAGAACTTTTAAAGTTTCTTCAAGTGCAGTCTCCAAAACCATCAAGCACTATGATGAAACTGGCTCTCATGAGGACTGCCACAGGAAATAAAGACCCAGAGTTAACTGTGCTGCAGAGGATAAATTCATTAGAGTTAATTGCACCTCAGATTGCAGCCCAAATAAATGCTTCACAGAGTTCAAGGTAACAGACACATCTCAACATCAACTGTTCAGAGGAGACTATGTGAGTCAGGGCTTCATGGTCAAATTTCTGCAAAGAAACCCCTACTAAAGGACACCAACAAGACAAAGAGACTTGCTTGGGCAAAGAAACATGAGCAATGGACATTAGACCGGTGGAAATCTGTCCTTTGGTCTGATGAGTCCAAATATGACATTTTTGGTTCCAACCACCATGTCTTTGTGAGCGCAGAGTAGGTGAACACTCAGCGCTTAGTGGGACTATCATTTATTTTTCAACAGGACAATGACCCAACACACCTCCAGGCTGTGTACAGGTGATTTGACCAAGAAGGAGAGTGATGGAGTGCTGCATCAGATGACCTGGCCTCCACAATCATCTGACTTCAACCCAATAGAGATGGTTTGGGATGAGTTGGACCGCAGAGTGAAGGAAAAGCAACCAACAAGTGCTCTGCATATGTGGGAACTCCTTCAAGACTGTTGGAAAAACATTCCAGGTGAAGCTGGTTGAGAGAATGCCAAGAGTGTGCAACACTGTCATCAAAACAAAGGGTGGCTACTTTGAAGAATCTAAAATCAAAAATATATTTTGATTTGTTTTACAATTATCTGGTTACTACATGATTCCATATGTGTTATTTAATATTTGTTGATGTCTTCACTATTATTCTATAATGTATAAAATAATTAAAATAAAGAAAAACTCTTGAATGAGTTGGTGTCCAAAATGTTGACTAGTAAACCACACCGTTCACTGCATAGGGAGGAAAGACACTCCCTCACACACGAAATGGCTATTACCTAGTCACATGTGTCTCCTTCATATGTGTGAACTGTGTGATTTGGGGGTAAAAGATAGGCCGGATCATAACCTCTGCTATTCGAAATCCATGTATTCCCTGGTTCCAATGCAGCCAAAATCCAACAGACAGACTCCAATTTACAGCCCTGTTCCTGGGACCGGTCCCTGGGCTTCTACGGTCATCTCTGGTTCAATGATAGGAGCTTTGTTGTCTTGGGCCATTGATTGACACCCTCAGGGCTAATGTCATGCTGTGGCGCTGAACATCTAGACGCGATGTAACAATGCAACAGGTGTTGTTGCGCTGAACATTCACATGACAATCCTGTTACAAATGGTATATTATCCAAAAAATACTCGGGGTTATGATACAAAAATCTTTTACCATTATAGGGCTTTGCCTTGTAATAAAGGGTGCCTCTGAATCCCTATTATAGATCCCTCCCTCTTCTACCTATACCAATGTATTCCATTTTCAGCAAGCCTGGAACAATATTGAATCACGTATTACTAAACACCCCGAGATCAAACATAGTATGATGACCAGAGCCCTCTACTGACAGGGAGAGACTACTATATCTATTAGAAAACAATGCTGTTCCGTACATCTAAGACTCCATGGTACACTAAAGAACCATGGGGGAAATATCTCACATGTTCACAATGATGACATCAACACATGTGTACGCAACCAAAAAGATTACACGCTTGGGTTTTCGAGTGGGTGGAGGAAGAGAGAGAGGGACTGAGAATGTGGAAGAGAGACGGCGAGGAAGAGAGAGTATGGATGGACATGTATTTATGTGTGTGGTTACGTTTTTTTAGTCAGTGATGACTGCCCGTGTACTACTTATGCAAGCTTATAAGTGTAAGTGTTTATAAGAGCTCCATCCATCTGCGTGCGTGTGTGTGTGTGTGTGTGTGTGTGTGTGTGTGTGTGTGTGTGTGTGTGTGTGTGTGTGTGTGTGTGTATTACAGTATCTGCATTAAATACCTGTATATGTACATTATTCATTCAATGTGGTGGTGAGATAGACCTGGGTGTGTGGGGGAAGAGAGTATATTTACAGTGTCTGAGTTGTGAGAAAGAGAGAAACTATCTATGAAGAGAGTACCTTAGAGCACTGGTTCCCAAACTGGGCTACTAGGACCCCTGGGGGCACTTGGCCTATCCACAGGGGGTACTGGAGGTACTTGGCCTATCCACAGGGGGTACTGGGGGTACTTGGCCTATCCACAGGGGGTACTGGGGGTAGGTACTTGGCCTATCCACAGGGGGTACTGGAGGTACTTGGCCTATCCACAGGGGTACTGGGGGGGGTACTTGGCCTATCCACAGGGGGTACTGGGGGTACTTGACCTATCCACAGGGGGTACTGGGGGTATCCTGGAGGTACTTGGCCTGTCCCCAGGGGGTACTGGAGGTACTTGGCCTATCCACAGGGGGTACTGGGGGTATCCTGGAGGTACTTGGCCTATCCACAGGGGGTACTGGAGGTACTTGACCTATCCACAGGGGGTACTGGGGGTACTTGGCCTGTCCCCAGGGGGTACTGGAGGTACTTGACCTATCCACAGGGGGTACTGGGGGTATCCTGGAGGTACTTGGCCTGTCCCCAGGGGGTACTGGAGGTACTTGACCTATCCACAGGGGGTACTGGGGGTATCCTGGAGGTACTTGGCCTGTCCCCAGGGGGTACTGGAGGTACTTGACCTATCCACAGGGGGTACTGGGGGTATCCTGGTACTTGGCCTGTCCCCAGGGGGTACTGGAGGTACTTGGCCTATCCACAGGGGTACTGGGGGTATCCTGGAGGTACTTGGCCTATCCACAGGGGGTACTGGGGGTACCCTGGAGGTACTTGGCCTATCCACAAGGGGTACTGGAGGTACTTGGCCTATCCACAGGGGGTACTGGGGGTACCCTGGAGGTACTTGGCCTATCCACAGGGGGTACTGGAGGTACTTGGCCTATCCACAGGGGGTACTGGGGGTACTGGAGGTACTTGGCCTATCCACAGGGGGTACTGGAGGTACTTGGCCTATCCACAGGGGGTACTGGAGGTACTTGGCCTATCCACAGGGGGTACTGGAGGTACTTGGCCTATCCACAGGGGGTACTGGGGGTATCCTGGAGGTACTTGGCCTATCCCCAGGGGGTACTGGAGGTACTTGGCCTATCCACAGGGGGTACTGGGGGTATCCTGGAGGTACTTGGCCTATCCACAGGGGTATCCACCTGGGGTACTGGAGGTACTTGGCCTATCCACAGGGGGTACTGGGGGTACCCTGGAGGTACTTGGCCTATCCACAGGGGGTACTGGAGGTACTTGGCCTATCCACAGGGGGTACTGGGGGTACTGGAGGTACTTGGCCTATCCACAGGGGTACTGGAGGTACTTGGCCTATCCACAGGGGGTACTGGAGGTACTTGGCCTATCCACAGGGGGTACTGGAGGTACTTGGCCTATCCACAGGGGTACTGGAGGTACTTGACCTATCCACAGGGGTACTGGGGGTACTGGAGGTACTTGGCCTATCCACAGGGGGTACTGGAGGGGCCTACTGGGGGTACTGGAGGTACTTGGCCTATCCACAGGGGGTACTGGAGGTACTTGGCCTATCCACAGGGGGTACTGGGGGTACTGGAGGTACTTGGCCTATCCACAGGGGTACTGGAGGTACTTGGGGGGTACTGGAGGTACTTGGCCTATCCACAGGGGTACTGGAGGTACTTGGCCTATCTACAGGGGTACTGGGTACTTGGCACCCTGCAGGTACTTGGCCTATCCGCTAGGAGGTACTTGGCCTATCCGCAGGAGGTACTGGAGGTACTTGGCCTATCCACAGGGGCTACTGGGGGCACCCTGGAGGTACTTGGCCTATCTACAGGGCGTACTGGGGGTACTGGAGGTACTTGGCCTATCCGCAGGAGGTACTGGAGGTACTTGGCCTATCCACAGGGGCTACTGGGGGCACCCTGGAGGTACTTGGCCTATCCACAGGAGGTACTTGAGAAGACTCATGAGACCATAAGCCTACTGGTAAGGGGGTACTTTGGAGGGGGTACTTTGTGGGATTTACGGATAGAGCAAAATGTGATTCAGGGTACAATAACCAAAAAAGGTTGGGAATCACTGTCTTAGTGTCTACATGAAGGATATATGTATGTGTATATGTACCTTGGTGTGTGTCTGGGGACATATCTTAAGAGTAGACGAGTGTATGCGTGTGTGTGCATGCGTGTGCGTGTGTGTGTCTAAGTGAGTGCTTACAGCCAGTACACAGCTACTGCAGCCCTGCCCGGAGGCACAAACAGCAGGCTCAGCCACACTTAATTACATGCAACAGTAACTCACTTCATTATCATGATATTCTATTCCTATAACTTCTGGAGATTCTGCAAGAGGAGCAGAAAGAAGGGGGAATGTTTACATTTTTAACGGAGTGAGAGGTGCCACTGAGAACGCCCATCTCGGTTACGAAGGCGTAGTCACAACTTTGTCAAAGCCAATCACTGCTTGAAGGCGCTGCTTGAAGGACGTGTTTGACGGTGCTGCTTGAAGGCGCTGCTTGAAGGAGGTGCTTGAAAGCGCTGCTTGAAGGCGCTGCTTGAAGGTGCTGCTTGAAGGAGGTGCTTGAAAGCGCTGCTTGAAGGCGCTGCTTGAAGGTGCTGCTTGAAGGAGGTGCTTGAAAGCGCTGCTTGAAGGCACTGCTTGAAGGTGCTGCTTGAAGGCGCTGCTTGAAGGCGCTGCTTGAAGGAGGTGCAAGCATATCCATCACGGCACACATGACCGAGCACATGTTGGAACCATCCTCCCTCTGCCTCTCTTGTCTCTATGTCTCTCATACCCATCGCCTGCATCATATTTACGGTCCAGCGGTATGCAGTGAGGGCGTTTGCAGTATAAAAGGCACAATATGACAGAGGGAATGAAAATAGATGGATACAGTACAGGCAGGAGAGATGGAGGAGAGCAGCAAAGAAACAGAGATTGCCTGCACTGTATGAACACAGATATGGTGTGTGTGTGTGTGTGTGTGTGTGTGTGTGTGTGTGTGTGTGTGTGTGTGTGTGTGTGTGTGTGTGTGTGTGTGTGTGTGTGTGTGTGTGTGTGTGTGTGTGTGTGTGTGTGTGTGTGCGTGTGTGAGTGTGTGCGAGTGCATGTGGGCGTTTGTAGTACCTCTGGGGAAAAGAATCCTATTCCTTTAAAGATTATATAATATGAAATATAAAACATTTTGGTAGTTCTCCTTAGAACCAATCAATGACCGGTACTCTCCGTGTAAGCAGGACAGGGAGATGGAATGAGAGAGAGAGAGAGAGAGAGAGAGAGAGAGAGAGAGAGAGAGAGAGAGAGAGAGAGAGAGAGAGAGAGAGAGAGAGAGAGAGAGAGAGAGAGAGAGAGAGAGAGAGAGAGAGAGAGAGAGAGAGAGAGAGAGAGAGAGAGAGAGAGAGAGAGAGAGAGAGAGAGAGAGAGAGAGAGAGAGAGAGAGAGAGAGAGAGAGAGAGAGAGAGAGAGAGAGAGAGAGAGAGAGAGAGAGAGAGAGAGAGAGAGAGAGAGAGAGAGAGAGAGAGAGAGAGAGAGAGAGAGAGAGAGAGAGAGAGAGAGAGAGAGAGAGAGAGGAAGAGGGGAACAGGGATAGAGGAGGGGGTTACCAATGGAAAATCAGACCAGTGGTTCTATGAAATGGTCTCCAACATGGCATAGTGTGCATTATATCAGCTCATACGGTAGCAAGGATGTGCCTTTAAGATTATTATTACTGACTGACATGGATGCATTGTATATACAGTCATTCTGATCAAATGCTTTACTGGCCCTTGAAGCTTGGGAATAGTGTGTATAGCAGTATACTATCCTAAGAGTGGGTCCATATCCCAGTGCAGTCCCACTCACACGCTGAGGAACAGATGCCTCTGCTCAGAGGGTAATTTCTCAAAGCTAAATGTGTTCACTGTGTTGTTACCACAGCTGCACTGTCAAACCAGTGGTCAGGATTCTCCTTAGTTTACAAGAGTCAAGTAGGATGTCTACAAACCACTTACACAGAGGAGCGTTTCTACTGAGATGGAACACATCTATAAAGATTGTTTACAGTATGTCATGTTTCATGCTGAGAGGGATATCATAAACTAGATTTCCGTCCAATTGGCAACAGATTTTAATGTGAATATCCTAAAATCGGCATAAAACATGCACATTTTCCCACCAGAGAAGTGTTTCCATCAAATTGACTTGAGACGTGCGTGATGACGTAGGGCACATAAAAATACATTTTGCGGTGAAAAAAGTTAAACAGGTTTCCATTGCATTTTCAACTCTACTGCTTTTCTCACAAAAAAATGTTGCGTTATATAGTGAGTGTGCCCACTCTGGTATGGGCACGTGCGCTCTAGCAACAGCGTGCTGTTGGCCACAGCGTACGTATAGTCTACGCGATCAGATTATTATGGACTAAAGAGAGATTATTTTTACTTGTCAAACGGAAGCCAAGCATCGATTATCATTTCACCAGAATAAGACCCTTGATATTTATCTGAAAGGAGCATCAAGCTCATCACCGTGCTCTTTCACCACCCTGTAAAGTTCATCGTAACTTATTTCATCTGTAGTCTAATAAACTACTTGCTTTCCTGACGAGTCGTATTGGGAGGACCACAAAACGTCATCACGTGACTCCAGGTTTACTTTGATTAGATGTTCATTATATCGATATCAATATCAAATCAAATCCAAATGTATTTGTCACATACACATGTTTAGCAGATGTCAATGCGGGTGTAGCGAAATGCTTGTGCTTCTAGTTCCGACAGTGCAGTAATAACCAACAAGTAATCCACCGATCCCCAACAACTACCTAATACACACACATCTAAAGGGGTGAATGAGAATATCTAAATGTAAGTATATGGATGAGCGATGGGCGAGCGGCATAGGCAAGGTGCAATAGATGATATAAAATACAGTATATGCTTGTGATATGAGTAATGTAAGATATGTAAACAAATAAAATACAGTATATACATGTGATATGAGTAATGTAAGATATGCCAATACTATTAAAGTGGCATTATTTAGAGTGGCATTGTATAAAGTAACTAGTGATCCATTTATTAAAGTGTCTAGTCTGGGTCTCAATGTAGTCAGCAGCCTCTCCGAGTTAGTGATTGCAGTTTAGCAGTCTGCTGACCTTGAGATAGAAGCTGTTTTTCAGTCTCTCAGTCCCAGCTTTGATGCACCTTTACTGACCTCACCTTCTGGATGGTAGTGGTGAGAACAGGCAGTGGTTCAGGTGGTTGTTGTCCTTGATGATCTTTTGGGCCTTCCTGTGACATCAGGTGCTGTAGGTGTCATGGAGAGCAGATAGTTTGCCCCCGGTGATGCATTGTGCAGATTGCACCACCCTCTGGAGAGCCTTGGGGTTGAGGCTGGTGCAGTTGCTGTACCAGGCTGTGATACAGCCCGACAGAATGCTCTCGATTGTCCATTTGTAAAAGTTTGGGTGTCAGGGTTTGGGTGACAAGCCAAATTTCTTCAGTCTCCTGAGGTTGAAGAGGCGCTGTTGCCCCTTTTACACCACACTGCCTGTGTGGGTGGACCATTTCAGTTTGTCTGTGATGTGTACACCGAGGACTTTAAAACGTTCCACCTTCTCCACTACTGTCCCTTCGATGTGGATAGGGGGGTGCTCCCCCTGCTGTTTCCTGAGTCCACGATCATCTCCTTTGTTTTGTTGACGTTGAGTAACAGGTTGTTTTCCTGACACCACACTCCGACTGTATTCACTTCCTCCCTGTAGGCTGTCTTGTCGTTGTTGGTAATCAAGCCCACTAATGTTGTGTTGCAAACTTGATGATTGAGTTGGAGGCGTGCATGGCAGGGAGTACAGGAGGGGGTTGAGCACACACCCTTGTGGGTCCCCAGTGTTGAGTGTCAGCGATGTGGAGATGTTGTTTCCTGTTTCCTACCTTCACCAACCTGGGGCAGCCCGTCAGAAAGTCCAGGACCCAATTGCTCAGGGTGGGGTTGAGACCCAGGGCCTCCAGCTTGATGTTTCTACACCTGCATTGCTTGCTGTTTGGGGTTTTATGCTGGGTTTCTGTACAGCACTTTGAGATATCAGCTGATGTACGAAGGGCTATATAAATACATTTGATTTGATTTGATGATGAGCTTGGAGGGTACTATGGCGTTGAATGCTGAGCTGTAGTTAATGAACAGCATTCTTACATTGGTATTGCTTTTGTCCAGATTAGATATGGCAGTGTGCAGTGTGATGGCGAATGCGTCGTCTGTGGACCTGTTGGGGCGGTATGCAAACTGTAGTGGGTCTAGGGTGGCCGGTAAGGTGGAGGTGATATGATCCTTGACTAGTCTCTCAAAGCACTTCATGATGACAGAAGTGAGTGCTACGGGGCAGTAGTAATTTAGTTCAGTTATCTTTGCCTTCTTGGGTACAGGAACAATGGTAGCTATCTTGAAGCATGTGGGGACAACAGACTGGGATATGGAGCGATTGAATATGTCCATAAACACACCAGCCAGCTGGTCTGTGCATGCTCTGAGGACACGGTTAGGGATGCCGTTTGGGCCAGCAGCCTTGCGATGGTTAACACGTTTATATGTTTTTACTTCAGCCACGGAGAAGGAGAGGAGGGGAGGGGGGGCAGTCCTTGTTAGCGGGCTGCGACGGTGGTACTGTATTATCCTCAAAGCGTGCAAAGAAGGTGTTTAGTTTGTCTGGAAGCGTGACGTCGGTGTCCGTGACGGGGCTGGTTTTCTTTTTGTAGGCCGTGATTTCCTGTAGACCCTGCCACATACGTCTCGTGTCTGAGCCGTTGCATTGCGACGAGTCCCTGTACTGGCGTTTCGCTTGTTTGATTGCATTGCGGAGGGAATAACTACACTGTTTATATTCAGTCATATATTCCCAGACCTCTTTCCATGGTTAAATGCGGTGGATCACGCTTTCAGTTTTTCGTGAATGCCGCCATCCATCAACGGTTTCTGGCTAGGGTAGGTTTAATTAGTCACAGTGGGTACAACATCTCCAATCCACTTCTTTTTAAACTCACTCACCGAGTCAGCGTATAGGTCGATGTTGTTCTCTGAGGCTAACAGGAACATATTCCAGTCCGCGTGATTGATCAAAACAATCTTGAAGTGTAGCTTCCGATTGATCGGACCAGCTTTGAATGGTTCTCGTCACTGGTACATCCTGTTTGAGTTCCTGTCTATAAGACGGTAGGAGCAAAATTGCATTGTGGTCGGATTTGCCGAAGGGTGGGCGGGGGATGGCTTTGTATGTATCGCGGAAGATAGAGTAGCAGTGGTCGAGGGTATTGCCCATGCGCGTAACGCAATCAATATGCTGGTAGAATTTAGGTAGCCTTGTTCTCAAATTTGCTCTGTTAAAATCCCCAGCCACAATAAATGCAGCCTCAGGATATATGGTTTCCAGTTTGCATAGAGTCCAGTGATGTTCCTTGATGGCAGTCTTGGTGTCTGCTTGAGGGGGAATGTACACAGCTGTGACTATAACTGACGAGAATTATCTTGGTAGGTAAAATGGCCGGCATTTGATTGTAAGGAATTCTAGGTCGGGTGAGCAGAAGGACTTGAGTTCCTGTATGTTGTTATGATTACACCATAAGTTGTTCATCATGAAGCATACACCCACGCCCTTCCTCTTCCTGGAGAGGTGTTTATCTCTGTTGGGGCGATGCATGGAAAAGCCCGGTGGCTGAACCAATTCCGACAACATATCCCGAGATTTGCATCTCAGGACAATTAATTTCTCTTTTATCCTTATTAAAACAGGGTCAATATCAGGTAATAGAAATGTCTAGAAGCGAATAATGAAGACATACTAATTTACCTCGCACCTGACCAACTGAAAAACATGTGCGTGTGTGTATGTTTGTGCACACATACATGTACGTGTGTGTGTGTGTGTGCGTATGTTTGTGTTTGTTTGGGTAAACACTGTGTCCAATTAAAGGCTTGGGGACTGCTGGGAAGATTTGTATCAACAATATATGGTGATTTATCTTCTGAAATTAAATCAGCAACCCTTGACCCTCCCTTGACAAATGAAAAGGGGAGACCTGTGATTTACGGTGTCACGGAAGGACCTTTCCTTTGGCTTATGGGATGGCTACAGCATATCCCACCTCACAGCCTCACAGCACATCTGCCTGTCAGCGTACTGTTACCTAGCGCTCACATCCCCATTATATAAACCCACCTGGAAGAACCAACACACTCACACACTCACACACACACCCATTATCACCATAGCAACACCCCCACCCCCTGCACACACAGCATGTGTAATGTGTAGAGAGCATTTTGGTCATTTCTATGCACTCTCCGAGAAGCAATGTGACTACTCCCTGGTCACCTGACAGGATGCATGCCCATGTAAGGAGAGAGGATGTTGAGGCAGTCTTAAAGGAGCAGTCACACCAAAACCCATCCTGATCCTCTCCTGTTGACTTAAAGGAGCAGTCACACCAAAACCCATCCTGATCCTCTAACCCTCCTGATCCTCTCCTGTCTTAAAGGAGCAGTCACACCAAAACCCATCCTGATCCTCTCCTGTTGACTTAAAGGAGCAGTCACACCAAAACCCATCCTGATCCTCTCCTGTTGTCTTAAAGGAGCAGTCACACCAAAACCCATCCTGATCCTCTCCTGTTGACTTAAAGGAGCAGTCACACCAAAACCCATCCTGATCCTCTCCTGTTGACTTAAAGGAGCAGTCACACCAAAACCCATCCTGATCCTCTCCTGTTGACTTAAAGGAGCAGTCACACCAAAACCATCCTGATCCTCTCCTGTTGACTTAAAGGAGCAGTCACACCAAAACCCATCCTGATCCTCTCCTGACTTGACAGTCACACCAAAACCCAATCCTCTCCTGTTGAGGAGCAGTCACACCACACCAAAACCCATCCTGGATCCTCTCCTGTTGACTTAAAGGAGCAGTCACACCAAAACCCATCCTGGTCCTCTCCCTGTTGACTTAAAGGAGCAGTCACACCAAAACCCATCCTGGTCCTCTCCTGTTGACTTAAAGGAGCAGTCACACCTGTTGTCTTAAAGGAAACCCATCCTGGTCCTCTCCTGTTGTCTTAAAGGAGCAGTCACACACCCAAAACCCATCCTGGTCCTCTCCTGTTGACTTAAAGGAGCAGTCACACCAAAACCCATCCTGATCCTCTCCTGTTGACTTAAATCCTCTCCTGGTCTTAGAGCAGTCACACCAAAACCCATCCTGATCCTCTCCTGTCCTGACTTAAAGGAGCAGTCACACCATAACCCATCCGGATCCTCTCCTGTTGTCTTAAAGGAGCAGTCACACCATAACCCATCCATGACTTAAAGGAGCAGTCACACCAAAACCCATCCGAAGCCTCTCCTGTTGACTTAAAGGAGCAGTCACACCAAAACCCATCCTGGTCCTCTCCTGTTGACTTAAAGGAGCAGTCACACCATAACCCATCCTGATCCTCTCCTGTTGTCTTAAAGGAGCAGTCACACCAAAACCCATTTGTGATGTCTCTATGTTCTACTAAACATTTTTGTGGGTGTCGATATGGTTGTCCTTGTTCGATAGAGCCAGTGGACTTCTTTCAGCGAAGTTGCTATCGGCGGATTCATTGCTAAATATACAAGCAGACATCATTTTCCAGTCACTGAAAGACTACAACTTGTGTTGCTCTGGCCCCCGTCCCTTCCTCAAGGCAGGCTTTATTTAAAAGGAGACAGACACTAACAACAATCCTTTGGGCACAACTGAAATTGTTGATATTCAACCATACATGTTTCAACCGGAATATAGCAAATAGGATTGAAACAAAAGGTTTAGAAGCTCAGCTACAGCCGATGCCAGCACCAAGAGGGCAGATAACAAATACGATGCCTAGCTAAGTAAGTTATGTTTCCTGCAAAGCACCGAGCTAACTTGAGTGGGTTGAGTCACTGATGACATCTTCCTGTCTGGGTTGGCGCCCCCTTGGGTTGTGCCGTGGCGGAGATCTTTGTGCACTATACTCGGGCTTGTCTCAGGAAGGTAAGTTGGTGGTTGAAGATATCCCTCTAGTGGTTAGGGGGCTGTGCTTTGGCAAAGTGGGTGGGGTTATATCCTTCCTGTTTGGCCCTGTCCGGGGGTATCATCGGATGGGGCCAGTGTCTCCTGACCCCTCCTGTCTCAGCCTCCAGTATTTATGCTGCAGTAGTTTATGTGTCGAGGGGCTAGGGTCAGTTTGTTATATCTGGAGTACTTCTCCTGTCTTATCCGGTGTCTGTGTGAATTTAAGTATGCTCTTTCTAATTCTCTCTTTCTTTCTCTCTCTCGGAGGACCTGAGCCCTAGGACCATGCCTCAGGACTACCTGGCATGATGACTCCTTGCTGTCCCCAGTCCACCTGGCTGTGCTGTTGCTCCAGTTTCAACTGTTCTACCTGCGGCTATGGAATCCTGACCTGTTCACCGGACGTGCTACCTGTTCCAGACCTATTATTTGACCATGCTGTTCACTTATGAACATTTGAACATCTTGGCCATGTTCTGTTATAATCTCCACAGCCAGAAGAGGACTGGCCACCCCTCATAGCCTGGTTCCTCTCTAGGTTTCTTCCTAGGTTTTGGCCTTTCTAGGGAGTTTTTCCTAGCCAACGTGCTTCAACACCTGCATCGCTTGCTATTTTGTGTTTTTGGCTGCGTTTCTGTACAGCACTTTGAGATATCAGCTGATGTACAAAGGGCATTTTAAATACATTTGATTTGATTTATCTACTGAAACCCATATTGTGTATTGCTGGCTAACATACTACAGTGGGGTGAAATTAAATTATTTTTCTGTTTGCTAATTTAGCTAGCTAAACAACTACCAGTAGCCAAATATAAACCTATTCTCTTTTTAGTCATTGGTATGACTAGCTACTAAACAGCAAGCTACAACTTTACAACCAGCCACCTAATGTCACGCCCTGACCTTAGTTATCTTTGTTTTCTTTATTATTTTGGTTAGGTCAGGGTGTGACGAGGGTGGTTGGTTTAATTTTTGTATTGTCTATGTGTAGTTGCCTGTCAGCACAAGAAGAATGTATGCTTATCACGCTGCACCCTGGTCTGATCAATATGACAAACATGACACCTAAAGCTAGGTTTACCAGCAAACATTTGTACATGACTGGAGTTGGCTAGCTATTTAGCCTGGTGCCTGTTAACTTGTTATGTTTTATATATTTTTTTTAATTTAAACTTTATTTAACTAGGCAAGTCAGTTAAGAACAAATTCTTATTTACAATGACGGCCTACACCGGCCAAACCCAGACGACGCTGGGCCAATTGTGCACCGCTCTATGGGATCCCCAATCATGGCCAGTTGTGATACAGCCTGGATTCGAACCAGGGTGTCTGTACGCTGGGCCAATTGTGCAAGATATTGTATTAGCCATAGATTGCTAAGTTTACAAGCAAACAGTGAGGAGAAACAATAATACAACAATTTACTATTGTAAATCTCTAAAACTGAAGCTATACTATAAAATATATTTGCCTAAGCATGCCTGATAGACATGGCTGTAGGTAGATACTGTCTGCCTACCTACAGTACCAAAAGGTTGAAGGTTACGCCCTATTTCTTTTTATTAGGCTAGATATTGTTGTATGTTCAACTAGTCTACCCTAATGTTGATGTTGTGCTGGCATGGTTCACCTGTTGGTCAAAGTATAATTTTGTTTGTTTTTTGTCTTACACATAATACCGTGTGGTGCCTGGGCTTCTTCCTGAACTGTATTTTTGATACAGAAACAGAATTCCTTTGCCTGCGTGTGCCATTGTAGCAGAACTGTTTCCTGTGAACTGTATCCCTCTCGAGGGATTAGACATTATGCTCGATTTCAAGCACATGACTCATGAGAAGCTGAATGGCAGTTTGATCAAAACACTCCTCTCACAGCTTTACAAGTATTCCCTGAACTTACCATATGTCTCATTGGAATAGCAATTTCATCATGACCACCTCTCTCATCATCTGCTGATCACCAGTTCTCTTAGCTACAGACTGTTACACCAGATAATGAGATTTAACCAACATTGTTGCTATCTATTACTGGGAGTTACAGGATAGGTACTGTTTGGTGTAGCACAGAGATGTTTTGACCAACCTTAGTGTTGTGTCTATGGACTATTCATTAATGTAACAACTGTTATATGAAATCAGTTCTCTATGTGTAATTATTATTACGTGATTTAACTAATCACATAAACATTAAGTAACTAGGAAGTCAGGGCACCACGGGAAAATGTTGTTTAAAGAGTTACTGTACACTCATTAATGTATTATTGCCTTATCAGTCATATTCTGAAGGTCGCAAACCCTTGGAATCGGCACAAACCCTAGCATAAATGATGAATCAACGATATACAAATTGGCTTAATTATTTATTTACTAACTAAATAATCACACAGAATTACATAAACACACACACGGGATAGGTTATACATTGGTTACTACATAATGCAATGAAAAGTCCCTAGTGGACTAAGCCCGATATGACGGCTTGGTAGACAATGGGAAGGGGTGGGGACAGATAGAGTGGGAAAGATAAAGGACTCCACTATCGTACACACATCTAATAACTAGGCTCATGGAAATGCTAACACTTTGCACATGAACAGCCTCTCATTCGAAAATAAATGGCATTTTATATATTTACAACTGTAGGTCTTTTTTGTCTCTCTCTGAGATCACCGGTCCCTCTGCTGGAGAATCAGTCGACAGAAAGTCTCTGGTTTGTCCACTAGAGATCAAAGTCTTTCGTAGTTGTAGCTTGTTATAATGGATACGTCAGGGATACCAATTGTCATTCGATAGTGAAATGTTCTCCAAAATGGATCTTTCAGAGTACCATTTGATCGTTCGATCGGTCGCGTTTACCAGACTAATGTACTCAAACAGCTGCAGACTGAATGCGTAGTCTTCAGTTTTGTAGAACTTTTCTTCTTAACCATTTGTAACATATGGACAGCGTCCCTATGTCCTCTGGTCTGTATTTAAATTGCCAACCATTTCAACGTCACTACAGCTCCATGCTCTCTGGTCTAATGTAGATTTTGTCGCGTTTTTTTAAAATATTGGAGTAGAAAACGGAGCGTTTCATCATTTCCACCTAACGTCTGTGTTCACTTGGGGCGGGGTCACTGACTGGTCATAAGTTACTATGAAAAATAATTCTCATTTAGAAGACTAAAATCACATTGTTATCTTTCCAAAAGTATTCATATACTTAATCATTTATTCTATACAACATTCCGATGCAAATCCCATAATTGAGAAGTGTATACAAACAAAGATACAGTAATGTGGTTATACTGTCTTTCATGAAGTCACAAAATGAAACAAATTCGACATGGTCGTTCTTTGATTTCCCACCGATCACCTACCAATTTCTCTAAAATAGGGATATTGTTTAATTCTTCAATTTTGGGATGTAGGAGTCTTGTGGGAACAGTGTCTTTTGTTCTCCATAGGTTCTCTCCCTCAATACTCCATGGCAGTGAAGAGAGAGTTTCTGCAAGGAATTCACGACCTGTCGTTAAGTCATAAAAATGTGAAGAGAGAGGGGGGGGGGCTATGATCCTCCGCCCCAAGGGCACGTCATGACATTAGCGATGCCGTCTTCATCCTCGATTTGGGCAAACAGGAGTCTCATAAAATGTATGTGTCCAGTTGCAGGGGGTCAGTTTGAATTCAGAAAATGCTCCGTTATGAAAATACTTTTTTTGCTCCATAAAGTCGTCCAGCAATACAGTGCATTCGGAAAGTATTCATACCCCTTGACTTTTCCAGTTAGAGCCTTATTCTAAAATAGATTAAATAATTCCCCCCTCATCAACCTACACACAATAACCCATAATGCCAAAGCGAAAACAGGTTTTTAGACATTTTTGCAAAAAATGTCTGCAGCATTGAAGGTCCCTAAAAACACAGTGGCCTCCATCATTCTCACATGGAAGAAGTTTAGAACCACCAAGACTCTTCCTAGAGCTGGGCGCACGGTCAAACTGAGCAATCAGGGGAAAAGGGCCTTGGTCAGAGTTCCTCTGTGGAGATGGGAGAACCTTCCAGAGGGGACAACCATCTCTGTAGCACTCGACCAATCAGGCATTTATTGTAGAGTGGCCAGACAGAAGCCACTCCTCAGTAAAGGGACATGACAGCCCCTTTGGAGTTTGCCAAAAGGTACATAAAGATCCACAGACCATGAGAAACAAGATTCTCTTTTGTCTGATGAAAGCAAGGTTGAATTCTTTGGCCTGAAAGCCAAGAGTCATGTCTGGAGGAGCAGCATCATGCTGTGGGGATGTTTTTCAGCTCCAGGGACTGGGAGAGTAGTCAGGTTCGAGGCAGAGATTAACGGAGCAAAGTACAGAGAAATCCTTGATGAAAACCTGCTCCAGAGCGCTCAGGACCTCAGACTGGGGAGAAGGTTCACCTTCCAACAGTACAATGACCCTAAGCACACAGCCAAGACAACACAGGAGTGGCTTCGAGACAAGTCTCTGAATGTCCTTGAGTGGCCCAGCCAGAGCCCGGACTTGAACCCAATCTAACATCTCCGGAGAGAGCTGAAAATAGCTGTGCAGCGATGCTCCCCATCCAACCTGACAGAGCTTTAGAGGATCTGCAGAGAAAAATGGGAGAAACTCCCCAAATACAGGTGTGCCACACTTGTAGCGTCATACCCAAGAAGTAATAGCTGTAATAGCTGACAATAGCTGACAAAGGTACTTCAACAAAGTACTGAGTAAAGGGTCTGAATTTACTTATGTAAATATGATATTTCAGGGGGATTTAAACATTTGCAACCATTTAAAAAAAAAACGTTTTTTCTTTGCCATTATGAGGTATTGTGTGTAGATTGATGAGGGGAAAAACTATTTAATCCATTTAAGAATTATGCTGTAACATAACAAAATGGTAAAAAGTCAAGGGGTCTGAATACTTTCCGAATGCACTGTACGTGCGCCGTCATCGTGTCCATTTCAAGTCTTCTCACACATTGATCGAGACAGGTCTATGTCATCATGATATGAGGTACTTTGGGGTGGACATACACCTATCTCGATCAATGAAAGAAGACTTGGCATAGACAAGATGTCTGCAAACGTCTTTGGTGAATCACATTATCTGGTGTAAGAATCTATAACTACAGTTCCCTGCACTTCTGTGTCTCTGCACCTGACACACATTTGGACACACTGAACTGTACTACTGTAATAAATAAATACATGTGTATGTTACTTTTACCATATACCATTGTTGTGAAATACCCAGTTCTCTTGATGTAGCATTAAATAGTGTACACTCCTGTATTGTAGATTGACAAATAAACAAACGTTCTTTGGATATCTGAATGTCTAGCATCTGTTTGATGCAACAGAGCCATGTACAACTTATATACAGCCATAAGGGCCGAAATATTCCGAAGATTCATAGAAAATATCCATATTTATTTTATGGTGGTTCTACAGCAGGGCTCTCCAACCCTATTCCCGGAGACATACCGTCCGGTAGCCCCTACCAAATTCTAATAATAAACTGAGCCAGGTTAGTTACAACTGGGGTTGGAGCAAAAACCTACAGGAGGATAGCTCTCCGGGAACATGGTTGGAGACCCCATGTCCTACATGGTCTTAGGCCAGGAATTCCCAAACTCTGTCCTGGGGATCCCAAGGGGTGCATGTTTAGCTTTTTGCCATAGCACTACACAGCTGATCATCAAGCTTTAATTATTTGAGTCAGCTGTGTAGTGCTAGGGCTAAAACTAAAATGTGCACCCCTTGGGGTCCCCAGGACCGAGTTTGGGAAACACTGTCTTATATTGAGCCACACTGGCTGCGTTTACACAGTCAGCCCAATTCTGATCTTTTTTCCACTAATTGGTCCAATTTGTGAAAAAATATCAGAATTGGGCTGCCTGTGTAAACGCAGAATAAGTTCTTTATCCGGCTTCGGGACACTGGCAATGGTGGGCTGGGGAAGCTGGGACTCTTTATGCTTATGACGATGGTCTTGTCCGGTCTGCAGTGAACGGCCAGCTGGATAAGACTCTGACGAAAGTGTTGTAGGGCTTCTTAACACCAACTGTTTTGTCCTCTTGCAGAAGATTTGCTGGTACTGCATGTCTCCTGGAAAGACATGGTTGTGTTCTTAGCATTTTACACTTTTTGTGGAAGGGACGTAGGGCAACACGCCTTTGTTGGTAAAGGTGTCACCCAAATGGGACCGGATAGAGTATTGTTTAGGGACAATGAGGGGGACATTGGGAGCTGTTTTTGAGAGGAAAGATCAGTCAACAAAGTGAATGTGCTAAAGAAGATGTGAAAAGTCTTAGGAAGACAGCTCTTACACAGTATGAATGGTTATGTATGGGAGATTGAGGAGAAATTACACCCCAATCCCTCTCATACACAACAATGCATGTACTGTCTAAGCACAACCAAAAAAACCTTCCTCATCTCAAAGTACTGTCTGTAAACCTTCCCCAGCCCATTGACTTTGACATATCATTCTTGTCAATAGCAGTGTTTTATAGATAAGGGTGGAATAGATAGCTTCCAAATTGAGACTCGTGTTTGGTAACATTAGCTAGTTTACGTTAGCTAACATCAGTCAGGGACAGAACATGTTTACTCTGCTGAAGGTAGCAAGCAGTATAACAGTGACTACCATGGCATAGGCAAAATTGATTGACAGTGTGTATACCAAAAGATAGCCCCATGATTTAGCTAATGGCTTTCAGTGTTCAATACAGGACTGTAACGTTAGCTAGCTAACTTACCAAGCTAGGCTAGCAAGCTAGCTAACGCTAGGTTAACTCTAATTGAGAATCTTTTGTTTTGTTGTGAACTAAAAAAGATGATGGTATCGCATCACTTCTCCGCTGTCGTCGAAATGGATTCCCCATCATTTCAGCCAGAAAATTCCTCTGATAATCTTTGGTCACTGCATCATTCGTGATAGGCGCAACGCAAGCAACTGGCAGAATCTGGGTAAATTGGGTGTGAATCTCTGGAATGGTCATTTCCGCGCTTGTTTGTAATTAGCACAGAACACCACACAGGCATGATGACAACCATTAGTGTAAACAAAACCTTTAAAAAAATATTTTGCCTCGAAAATTTCTGAGATTACTGTGTGTTGGTCATTCTAAGTAAACAACGCCATTATTCAAGTTTGTGGACACGCCACCTCTAACTAGCGGGTGGTGTCAGGATTTGCTATGAATGCCAGACTTAGTGGTTCACTATGAGCAGACGAATACAAAGGGGCACTTCCTGATTCTACCAGTGAAATGAAAATGTGCTAGTTGTAAGCTTGTGGTTTGGATAATGTTGATGTTTATGATAAGGGGCGGCAGGGTAGCCTAGTGGTTGGACTAGTAACCGGAAGGTTGCAAGTTCAAACCCCGAGCTGACAAGGTACAAATCTGTTGTTCTGAACAGGCAGTTAACCCACTGTTCCTAGGCCATCATTGAAAATAAGAATTTGTTCTTAACTGACTTGCCTAGAGGTTAAGGTTAAAAAATAAAACATAATGTTGTTAATATAGTAATGACTATATGCCATGGCAGGTCTGTCTCTCTCAGGATGAATCTCTACATCAGAGCACTATCCACCTGTTTCCTCAGAAGAAGAAAAGGGATAGAGCAAGACATCTTCCCAGCAATATGAAAAAGAACAACCATACAGCAAATATTGTCAACATGGTCAATAGGAATGTATCCAGAGGAATTGACATAAGACATACTCGTATCAATCGTCAAAACTCTCACCTGTGGGGGTATGACACACACACACAAACTCTGCACTGAACCAGAATATAACCTGCCAAGGAGCCTACAGTTTGCTCTACCAGAAACACAGAGACAGGAAACAAAGGCTCCACGGCTGTGACTCCTATTAATAGGCCCCAGTGGCAGAGAACAGCTGCTCCACCAACACAGCACATCCAACTGATAGAATAATGAAGAGAGAGAGAGCAAGAGAAAGGGAGGGGATAAGAGAAAGAGAGAGAGTGAGATGGAAGAAAACAAGGAAAAGGCAGAGTCAAGAGAATAGTGTAGGTAAGGTATAGTGGTGGAGGGGTGTTGGATAGATAAGGTGTAGTGGTGGAGGGGTGTTGGATAGATAAGGTGTAGTGGTGGAGGGGTGTTGGATAGATAAGGTGTAGTGGTGGAGGGGTGTTGGATAGATAAGGTGTAGTGGTGGAGGGGTGTTGGATAGACAAGGTGTAGTGGTGGAGGGGTGTTTGATAGATAAGGTGCAGTGGTGGAGGGGTGTTGGATAGACAAGGTGTAGTGGTGGAGGGGTGTTGGATAGATAAGGTGTAGTGGTGGATGGGTGTAGTGGTGGAGGGGTGTTGGATAAGGTGAGTGGTGGAGGGGTGTTGGATAGGGGTGTTGGATAAGGTGTAAGGTGGTAGTGGTGGAGGGGTGTTGGATAGATAAAAGGTGTAGTGGTGGATGGGTGTTGGATAGGTAAGGTGTGTTGGAGGAGGGGTGTTGGATAGGTAAGGTGTAGTGGTGGAGGGGTATTGGATAGATAAGCTATAGTGGTGGAGGGGTGTTGGATAGATAAGGTATAGTGGTGGGGGGGTGTTGGATAGGTAAGGTATAGTGGTGGAGGGGTATTGGATAGATAAGCTATAGTGGTGGAGGTGTGTTGGATAGATAAGTTATAGTGGTGGAGGGGTGTTGGATAGGTAAGGTGTGGTGGTGGAGGGGTGTTGGATAGGTAAGGTGTGTTGGAGGAGGGGTGTTGGATAGGTAAGGTGTGGTGGTGGAGGGGTGTTGGATAGATAAGCTATAGTGGTGGAGGGGTGTTGGATAGATAAGCTATAGTGGTGGAGGGGTGTTGGATAGATAAGGTGTAGTGGTGGAGGGGTGTTGGATAGGTAAGGTATAGTGGTGGAGGGGTGTTGGATAGATAAGCTATAGTGGTGGAGGGGTGTTGGATAGATAAGGGGTGTTGGATAGATATAGTGGTGGAGGGGTGTTGGATAGATAAGGTGTAGTGGTGGAGGGGTGTTGGATAGATAAGGTGTAGTGGTGGAGGAGGGGTGTTGGATAGATAAGGTATAGTGGTGGAGGGGTGTTGGATGTAAGGTGTAGTGGTGGAGTGTTGGATAGGTAAGGTGTAGTGGTGGAGGGGTGTTGGATAGATAAGCTATAGTGGTGGAGGGGTTGATTGGATGGAGGGGTGTTGGATAAGGTGTAGTGGTGGAGGGGTGTTGGATAGATAAGGTGTAGTGGTGGAGGGGTGTTGGATAGGTAAGGTGGTGTAGGGGTGTTGGTGGAGTGGTGGGTGTTGGATAGGTAAGGTGTAGTGGTGGAGGGGTGTTGGATAGATAGATAGTGGTGGAGGGGTGTTGGATAGATATAGTGGTGGAGGGGTGTTGGATAGGTAAGGTGAGTGGTGGAGGGTGTTGGATATAAGGTGTAGTGGTGGAGGGGTGTTGGACAGGTAAGGTGTAGTGGTGTTGGAGGGGTGTTGGATAAGATAGTGGTGGAGGGGTGTTGGATAGATATGGTGTAGTGGTGGAGGGGTGTTGGATGGAGTGGAGGGTGTTGGACAGGTAAGGTGTAGTGGTGGAGGGGTGTTGGATAGGTAAGGTGTAGTGGTGGAGGGGTGTTGGATAGGTAAGGTGTAGTGGTGGAGCGGTGTTGGATAGGTAAGGTGTAGTGGTGGACGGGTGTTGGATAGGTAAGGTATAGTGGTGGACGGGTGTTGGATAGATAAGGTGTAGTGGTGGAGGGGTGTTGGATAGGAAAGGTGTCGTGGTGGAAAGAGAGAGGGAGACAGAGGTAGAGAGAGAGACAGAGAGCAGGAGAGATAGCGGGAGAATAAAGACAAGTGTGTGCATCACTGCATAATCACACCGGTTTATTTACACATTTAATTCCTGCAGTGAAGCAATGTATTTAAATCACATGATCCATGCTAAATACAGCATCATTTGAGGATGTACGGATGAGTGTGTGTATAGTACGGCTGGAAATGTGGCTGGGAATAAAAGAGAGATGCAAAAGAAGGAATGAAAAATGGAGAGAAAGAGAGCGAGAGAGAGAGTCAGAACTGTCTGTAGGGATGCAGGCAGGGGGAGGAATGTGGTTACCATGGCAACCCAATGAAGGCTGAGCTCTGGGTGTTCGTTCCAGCTCTGACTGTGCGTTGCACTGCACCGGCCCTCGCTTCTCTGCCGCCTAACTCTCGCCATCCTCCCCCACGCTCTCTTTCTCCCTATATTTCTCCCTCGCTCACCCATCCCTCCCCCGCCGCCTCCTCGGCTCCCTCCCTCCATGAGAGAGAGAGGAACTCAGCACTACCCACCCAGCTCCATATTATCCAGCCCAGCTATTCACTGAGCACCATTGAGTCAAACTGTACTGTCACTGTGCTTTTATGCTGATATTACATTACCATAGAGCACAGTGATCCTGTACCACCGTGCCTCAACGCAGGCAGCAGCCCCCTACCCTCTACCCCCCGAACCTCTCTCCTAACACCCCCGCCCCATGCACTAGTTCTTGGCTCAGCTGAAAAGCCAGCGCCTGTGGGTATTATGCTGCCGTGTGCCGCTGGGCGTGTTGTGATTGGGAAGGCATGTGAAAACAAGGCCTTCCATGGTACTGTACTGTTGTACTAGGGAACACGGACATGAGGCCTCCCCTCCCGCTCCCAGACAGACAGACAGACAGACAGACAGACAGACAGACAGACAGACAGACACAGGGGCTGTGTGACAGCAGGTGAGTCACACCCCTCCATTCTGAGGTAACGTGACCTGCTACAGATTACACTAACATACATTAGAGAGCACTGGAGGTTGCTGAGGGGAGGGAGGCTCACAATAATGGCTGGAACGGAGTAAATGGAATGGCATCAAACACATGGGAACCATGTTTGATGTATTTGATACCATTCCACTAATTCCGCTCCAGTCATTACCACGAGCCCATCCTCCCCAATTAAGGTGCCACCAACCTCCTGTGGTATAGACATATTTTTGATCTTTGATGATTCATCATACATTCATGATTTACATAATTTACATATAGTCTCAAAACATATATACTTTTAAAGATATTCGAAAGTATGACAGTTTACCAAATTAGAAGAAGCTAAATACCATGAACTACCAGGCCCCATCATCTGCCCAGTGTTTACATATGAAGTTGAAACGGCTGTCAACATGCATGCCACTTCCTTGTTTGACATAATGAACCCAAACTAAGCAATTTTACAGCCTCCATCTCCACAAATATCTCACTGAAAAATAGAAGTGGAATTTCAGAAACCCACACCAGCAAAATCTACAACAATTGAAAATATTCTCATATTCAACAATATGATGAATTGTACTAAAGGCTGTGGTCATGACAACTGATATCACTGAATTGAGTCTCTGGGATTTGTCTGTGATTCCGTGTGATGCAGGAGCTGTGACATCCTTCTCTGATTATTAAAATGTTCAGAAAGGTCATCGAGCTTAATGAAAAAAATAACGAAAGGGCACCCGTGTGACACTTCACTGAGCAAGCTGGAACAGGAGTGAGAGAGAGACACTCTGATTGGGCTCCTTTACATTATGGAGCGTTCATTTGACCCATGGGTGACCCTGGGTGACTGACCTTAGGCGTCTCGATGTGGTAGCGGCTCACGAGCCCCAACACATGCTCCACCTTCTGAGGGTAACTCCTGCTGGTCACTCGTACCCGCGACACTCCCTCCTCCTCCTCAGAGTTCTGTAGGAAGGACAGGACAGAATGGATCAATACCCGATTAATATAGCAACACGCATGCCCCGCCCACCCGAGGAGCTGTCTTTTTCAGCCATCTATTTCCTGTGATTTGGGGTGAAAAATCAATTTGTCACTTAAATGGTCGCTGGATTGATTGCATTCATTTGACTCCTGCGACTCTTTCATACTTGCTTGTGCCTGACTTTCTTTCCAATTAACGTTATGACCGTGGAAATGTTTGTAATGACCTGTCAAGCACATCCCGGTAATGGTGGAAAAGGGATCAATGGAATACATTGTCTTATCGTTGAATCAACAAGAACGCTAAACCTTCGTCAGGGATTTAACGCACCGTCACAACATTTACATCACAAGAAAGATACCTTCATTTTGATGGTAGTTAATTTTATGTGGAATTGAAATAGAGTATTCATTTAATATAGTTTAAATGTTTACAAAATTAGATTCCGAAAATGAACACTCGGGAAAGTGATATTATGTCTGCTCTCGCAAACAATGTGAAGTATGTATAGCTCGGTTTAATCTAGAGCCAAGCGTGTTGATCTTGAAACCGAGGGAATCCTGCTATTGACACACTTTAATTAATGAGGCAATATAGACAGGGCAGGTGAGTACAGGGAGGTCTAGACAGAGCAGGTGAATACAGGTAGGATAGACAGAGCAGGTGAGTACAGGTTGGGTAGACAGAGCAGGTGAGTACAGGTAGGGTAGACAGAGCAGGTGAGTACAGGTTGGGTAGACAGAGCAGGTGAGTACAGGTAGGGTAGACAGAGCGGGTGAGTGCAGGTAGGGTAGACAGAGCAGGTGAATACAGGTAGGGTAGACAGAGCAGGTGAGTACAGGTAGGGTAGACAGATCAGGAGAATACAGGTAGGGTAGACAGAGCAGGTGAGTGCAGGTAGGTCTAGACAGAGCAGGTGAGTGCAGGTAGTGTAGACAGAGCAGGTGAGTGCAGGTAGGTCTAGACAGAGCAGGTGAGTACAGGTAGGTCTAGACAGAGCAGGTGAGTGCAGGTAGGTCTAGACAGAGCAGGTGAATACAGGTAAGTCTAGACAGAGCAGGTGAATACAGGTAGGTCTAGACAGAGCAGGTGAGTACAGTTTGGTCTAGAAAGAGCAGGTGAGTACAGGTAGGTCTAGACAGAGCAGGTGAGTGCAGGTAGGTCTAGACAGAGCAGGTGAATACAGGTAGGTCTAGACAGAGCAGGTGAGTACAGGTAGGTCTAGACAGAGCAGGTGAATACAGGTAGGTCTAGACAGAGCAGGTGAGTACAGTTAGGTCTAGAAAGAGCAGGTGAGTACAGGTAGGTCTAGAAAGAGCAGATGAATACAGGTAGGTCTAGAAAGAGCAGATGAATACAGGTAGGTCTAGACAGAGCAGATGAATACAGGTAGGTCTAGACAGAGCAGGTGAATACAGGTAGGTCTAGAAAGAGCAGGTGAATACGGGTAGGTCTAGACAGAGCAGGTGAGTACAGGTAGGTCTAGAGAGAGCAGGTGAGTACAGGTAGGTCTAGACAGAGCAGGTGAATACAGGTAGGTCTAGAGAGAGCAGGTGAGTACAGGTAGGTCTAGACAGAGCATGTGAATACAGGTAGGTCTAGAGAGAGCAGGTGAGTACAGGTAGGTCTAGAGAGAGCATGTGAGTACAGGTAGGTCTAGACAGAGCAGGTGAATACAGGTAGGTCTAGAGAGAGCAGGTGAGTACAGGTAGGTCTAGAGAGAGCAGGTGAGTACAGGTAGGTCTAGAGAGAGCAGGTGAGTACAGGTAGGTCTAGACAGAGCAGGTGAGTACAGGTAGGTCTAGACAGAGCAGGTGAGTACAGGTAGGTCTAGACAGAGCAGGTGAATACAGGTAGGTCTAGAGCAGAGTACAGGTAGGTCTAGACAGAGCAGTACAGGTAGGTCTAGACAGAGCAGGTGAATACAGGTAGGTCTAGAGAGAGCAGGTGAGTACAGGTAGGTCTAGAGAGAGCATGTGAGTACAGGTAGGTCTAGACAGAGCAGGTGAATACAGGTAGGTCTAGACAGAGCAGGTGAGTACAGGTAGGTCTAGACAGAGCAGAGGAGTACAGGTAGGTCTAGACAGAGCAGGTGAATACAGGTAGGTCTAGAAAGAGCAGGTGAGTACAGGTAGGTCTAGACAGAGCAGGTGAGTGCAGGTAGGTCTAGACAGAGCAGGTGAGTGCAGGTAGGTCTAGACAGAGCAGGTGAATACAGGTAGGTCTAGACAGAGCAGGTGAGTACAGGTAGGTCTAGACAGAGCAGGTGAGTACAGGTAGGTCTAGACAGAGCAGGTGAATACAGGTAGGTCTAGAAAGAGCAGGTGAGTACAGGTAGGTCTAGACAGAGCAGGTGAATACAGGTAGGTCTCGACAGAGCAGGTGAATACAGGTAGGTCTAGACAGAGCAGGTAAGTGCAGGTAGGGTAGACAGAGCAGGTGAGTGCAGGTAGGGTAGACAGAGCAGGTGAGTGCAGGTAGGGTAGACAGAGCAGGTGAGTACAGGTAGGGTAGACAGAGCAGGTGAATACAGGTAGGGTAGACAGAGCAGGTGTGTACAGGTAGGGTAGACAGAGCAGGTGAGTGCAGGTAGGGTAGACAGAGCAGGTGAGTGCAGGTAGGGTAGACAGAGCAGGTGAGTGCAGGTAGGGTAGACAGAGCAGGTGAGTGCAGGTAGGGTAGACAGAGCAGGTGTGTACAGGTAGGGTAGACAGAGCAGGTGAGTGCAGGTAGGGTAGACAGAGCAGGTGACTGCAGGTAGGGTAGACAGAGCAGGTGACTGCAGGTAAGGTAGACAGAGCAGGTGAGTGCAGGTAGGGTAGACAGAGCAGGTGTGTACAGGTAGGGTAGACAGAGCAGGTGTGTACAGGTAGGGTAGACAGAGCAGGTGAGTGCAGGTAAGGTGGACAGAGCAGGTGAGTGCAGGTAGGGTGGACAGAGCAGGTGACTGCAGGTAGGGTAGACAGAGCAGGTGACTGCAGGTAGGGTAGACAGAGCAGGTGAGTGCAGGTAGGGTAGACAGAGCAGGTGAGTACAGGTAGATCTAGACAGAGCAGGTGAATACAGGTAGGTCTAGAAAGAGCAGGTGAGTACAGGTAGGTCTAGACAGAGCAGGTGAAGGGTAGACAGAGCAGTGTACAGGTCTCGACAGGGAGACAGAGCAGGTGAATACAGGTAGGTCTAGACAGAGCAGGTAAGTGCAGGTAGGGTAGACAGAGCAGGTGAGTGCAGGTAGGGTAGACAGAGCAGGTGAGTGCAGGTAGGGTAGACAGAGCAGGTGAGTGCAGGTAGGGTAGACAGAGCAGGTGAGCAGGTGAGTGACAGAGCAGGTGAGGGTAGACAGAGCAGGTGAGTGCAGGTAGGGTAGACAGAGCAGGTGAGTACAGGTAGGGTAGACAGAGCAGGTGAGTGCAGGTAGGGTAGACAGAGCAGGTGACTGCAGGTAGGGTAGACAGAGCAGGTGACTGCAGGTAAGGTAGACAGAGCAGGTGAGTGCAGGTAGGGTAGACAGAGCAGGTGAATACAGGTAGGGTAGACAGAGCAGGTGAGTGCAGGTAGGGTAGACAGAGCAGGTGTTTGGTGGTTGCAGCCCTGTTCCACTCATTTCTGTTACTTTATTCATATATGTAAATACAGTTGGCATGCTTATGCAAATGAGGCACATATCATTTTCTTTATTTTAACACAAAATGTATATTTTTAAATACCTGATACAATATGCACATTTATATATGAGTGAAATCAACAACAACAAAAAAGGTGTCTTGGACAATAAATTGAATACCTGAATTCCCACCAAAATCCCTGAACTCTGTGCCAGTAAAATGTTTTATCTGCTATAATCAAGACAATCTCTGATTACAACAATTCAAAACATTTGGAGTATCTTCATCCAATATCCAACTGCTGCACTTATTAGAATAGTTTTTAAAACCTTTGAACAATTTGGATGAGCGTTGCTAGATGAATATTCACACAGTGTTCACTGCCAGAGAAGAGTCCAATCCAGTAAAACCAGTAAAGAGTCAACGTTTATGGACCTTGTTATGGACAACGTTTATGGGTAGCTATGAGTAATATAGCGGCTGGGCACTCTTCCTGCCTGCCTCTCTCCTAACGACCATTGACTGACTGATATTTGTTGTGCAAACAGTCACCGGGGCCCAGTAGAACAAATGGAGTAAAGCCAGAGTATAAACTGGATGGACCAGTCTATCAAAGATCTGTTGAACATGACAAACATGACAGGAGTAATTCCTACACACTAAAAACAAATGGTTCAATTTGTGTCAAATAAGGGTTATTTGGATTGTGACCATATCGGATCCCTTTTTGATGCTGTACTGAACCCTTATTTGAAGGTTCTATAAAGAACCATGCTCATATGGTTCTAAATGGACCCGTTATGGTGCTATAAAAGAGCCCTTTCCTAAGGTTCTATAAAGAACTATTACACCAGGTTCTATATAGCTCCAAAAGGGGTTCCACTATCATTAAAACCCTTTGAATGCAAAGATCCATTGAAGGGCTCAAAGGGTTCTTTGGGTCTGTATGGTTCCACATAGAACCATCCCCTCTCCCGAGGAACCCTCATTCCTTGGTGTGTGTGCTCCAGGCTAATGCAGGACAGGCTGGTAGCCTAAAGACTGTAACTGTATGAAAGGATATGAGGATGTTGGCAGCTATTGATTCTTACACACCACGTTATTCAACATTAAATCTGACACAGAGGCTTAGCCTACCTGTGAGCTGCTGTGGCCACAGCTTAACCCGCACAGACCCTTAACAGACAGCAGAGGGCAGCGTTCAGAGTAGACCAAGGTCACAAAAGGCTCGGGCCAAAATTGGATTGATTACTATCCTGATGATCAAGGCTCCCGCGCTTCTTTGTCCTCCCAGCAGAAGTGAAAGCGTGTCCTGATCTTACCCTTAACACGAGGCTGATGTTGTAATATAGACACCACACTAACAGAAGCATGCAGGCTACTTGACCTCAACCACACTCACTTGAGCAAGAGCTTGAGTTAAACACATCCCTCATCCCGTAAAAAGCATGACATACAGACAGCTGTATCATATTTCAAATGAATGCTTGTAAACTGTCATTGTGGTTCGGTACTTTAACAAAGCATGTAGCTGAGTCGCTGCATGCTTCTGAATATGTTATCGGTGAGATGATAAGTGAGCTTTGCTGTGAGCGTCAATCACACGGCTCTGTTCCCACATGGCAGTGCTGACAGGCAGGTCAACTGACACCGGCAGGGTCAAGGGTGCCCCTTGCCCTCTCAGTCCAATGGTGGCCGCTAGGAGGATGGCCTCGGCAGCACTAGCAGGTCACTCATCACACACAGGCAAACGCACACACAAATGCAGGCACCCCCCCCCCCACCCACCCCCCACCCCACACACACACACACACACACACACACACACACACACACACACACACACACACACACACACACACACACACACTCTCTCTCTCTCTCTCCGTAGTGTGCCCAGAGACAAGCACACATGAACACACTGCACGCAGATGCACGGTCGACAGATGAGTCTATGAGTTACTTATCATGAGTCAACAAACAGCATGCAGTGTTCACTAGAAACATCCCTATGAGCAGTCATGGTAACGAAATAGACCAATCACACAAATAGGACATTCCGTTTTTACAGTATCAGGAATCACACTTTTAGGCCCGAACTAGATTCAACTCTTTGTGCTCTCTGTCACCTGGGGCTGCATGGCAAACAGCCCAGGAACACAAGACACAAAGGACATTGATTTAAGGGCCAGTACTCACTGCCCCCCTCTGAGGGGTCAAAATGTATCGCTCTCTCCCTCCAACAGTAACCAGAGAATTGACTACAGAAATGTGTGTTAAAATAACACTATTGCTGCCATGTCTGGTATCTATCTGAAACTTGTTCTCTGAGGATTACTTTGATGTCATCTATACGGATGGGTGATCTCTGTGTTTACTTGTAGTTCTTCAGAGTGAACTCTGATGATGCTGTATGCAATCGTCTTCTCAGGAATGCTGTCTTGTCTCTATGGTAACAAGCCTACCCTGCAGGTCATCACAAATAGACGTGACCCCTTCCTAGAGGTTGGCTGGTTCGATATATTCGTTTTACTACTTTTGGTTTGGTCCGAAGACTGGTCACCAGTTGATTTTGTATACAAACAAGTCAGATCTGGTAGAAATGGAATGGTCTGTTGTCCTCTCTCTTATCCTGTATCCAGCCCATTAGAGAATGGTCTGTTGTCCTCTCTCTTATCCTGTATCCAGTCCATTAGAGAACGATCTGTTGTCCTCTCTCTTATTCTATATCCAGCCCATTAGAGAATGGTCTGTTGTCCTCTCTCTTATCCTGTATCCAGCCCATTTCTCTTATATCCAGCCCATTAGAGAATGGTCTGTTGTGTATCCAGTCCATTAGAGAATGGTCTGTTGTCCTCTCTCTTATCCAGCCCATTAGAGAATGGTCTGTATCCAGCCCATTAGAGAATGGTCTGTTGTGCTCTCTCTTAGTATCCAGCCCATTAGAGAATGGTCTGTTGTCTCTCTCTTATCTGCCCATTAGAGAATGGTCTGTTGTCCTCTCTCTTATGTCCTCTCTCTTATCCTGTATCCATCCAGCCCATTAGAGAATGGTCTGTTGTCCTCTCTCTTATCCTGTATCCATCCATTAGAGAAGCCCATTAGAGAATGGTCTGTTGTATCCTGTATCCAGTCCATTAGAGAATGGTCTGTTGTCCTCTCTCTTATCCTGTATCCAGCCCATTAGAGAATGGTCTGTTGTCCTCTCTCTTATCCTGTATCCAGTCCATTAGAGAATGGTCTGTTGTCCTCTCTCTTATCCTGTATCCAGCCCATTAGAGAATGGTCTGTTGTCCTCTCTCTTATCCTGTATATCCAGTCCTCTCTCTTATCCTATATCCAGCCCATTAGAGAATGGTCTGTTGTCTCTCCTGTATCCAGTCCATTAGAGAATGGTCTGTTGTCCTCTCTCTTATTCTATATCCAGCCCATTAGAGAATGGTCTGTTGTCCTCTCTCTTATCCTGTATCCAGCCCATTAGAGAATGGTCTGTTGTCCTCTCTCTTATCCTGTATCCAGTCCATTAGAGAATGGTCTGTTGTCCTCTCTCTTATTCTATATCCAACCCATAAGAGAACGGTCTGTTGTTCTCTCTCTTATCCTGTATCCAGCCCTAGAGAATGGTCTGTTGTCCTCTCTCTTTGTCCTGTAGTTCCAGCCCATTAGAGAATGGTCTGTTGTCCTCTCTCTTATCCTGTATCCAGCCCATTAGAGAATGGTCTGTTGTCCTCTCTCTTATCCTGTATCCAGTCCATGAGAGAATGGTTGTATGATACTTTTATATTTCCTAGGCTTCTAGGCCTCTTTGTCCTGTAAGTTAGCCTTAGGATCTAAATGCCTAGAATTAAGCTTTGTTAATGTCAGTATTACCTTGTAACTTGAGATTTATACCTTGTATGTGAATTTTACAAAGTTATTAAATAATACTTGTGTTTTGCATTCACTTCCTATGACCATGTATTGCTCTTAGTCAGCTAAATGCATAATACTTGATTCCACATGGTATTTCTATAATATTAAACGTAGTCAGATAACCTAATATATTCCACTCGTACATCAAGCCTCTCTTGAGCCACCTTCCTTCATTCTATCTCTACAGAAGCTATTCTCCCCCTAACCTGCCTCACTGCACCAAATCAGTGAATTTGCAGACTCATTTAATGTCCCTCCCATCCTCCACTCAGGTGACAGCATGCCTGGAATGCTGATGAGGGCCTCCTCACTGGCCAACCACTGAACTGAGCTGTCCCATTCACTAGCCCCCACTGCTAGGGCTTCCTCACTGACCAGCCACTGATCTGAGCCATCCCATTCACTAGCCCCCACTGCTAGGGCTTCCTCACTGACCAGCCACTGATCTGAGCCATCCCATTCACTAGCCCCCACTGCTAGGGCTTCCTCACTGACCAGCCACTGATCTGAGCCATCCCATTCACTGACCAGCCACTGATCTGAGCCATCCCATTCACTAGCCCCCACTGCTAGGGCCTCCTCACTGACCAGCCACTGATCTGAGCCATCCCATTCACTAGCCCCCACTGCTAGGGCCTCCTCACTGACCAGCCACTGATCTGAGCCATCCCATTCACTAGCCCCCACTGCTAGGGCTTCCTCACTGACCAGCCACTGATCTGAGCCATCCCATTCACTAGCCCCCACTGCTAGGGCCTCCTCACTGACCAGCCACTGATCTGAGCCATCCCATTCACTAGTCCCCCCACTGCTAGGGATGGGGCTGAGGCTGAGGCTGAGCTTCCTGGGGCTGAGACTGATGGACCAGCCACTGATCTGAGCCTCCCAGGATCACTAGGCCCAGGGATGGGGCCTCCTGGGGCTGAGGCAGGGATGGGGCTGAGATAAGGATGGGGCCATGGGGATGGGGCTGAGGCTAGGATGGGGCTGAGGACCAGCTGAGGCTGATCTGAGGCTGGGGATCCCATAAGGATGGCCCCCAAGGCTAGGGATGGGGCTGACTGACCAGGACTGATGGGGCTGAGGAGCCATCCCAAGGATGGCCCCCAGGCTAGGGATTGGGCTCACTGACCAGGCATGGGGCTGATCTGAGGCTGGGGATGGGGCTGAGGAGCCATGGGGCTGAGGATTGGGCTGAGCCTGGGGACTGAGGCTGGGGATGGGGCTGAGGCTGGGGACTGGGCTGAGCCACTGATCTGAGCCATAAGGATTCACTGGGGATGGGGCCCTGGGGATGGGGCTGAGGATAAGGGCTGAGGCTCCTCATGGGGCTGATAAGGATGGGGCTGAGGCTGATGGGGCTGAGCCTGGGGATCCCATTAAGGATGGGGCTGAGGCTGGGGATGGGGCTGAGGCTGGGGATGGGGCTGAGGATGGGGATGGGGCCAGGATAAGGATGGGGCTGAGGCTGGGGATGGGGCTGAGGATAAGGATGGGGCTGAGGATAAGGATGGGGCTGAGGCTGGGGATGGGGCTGAGGATAAGGATGGGGCTGAGGCTGGGGATGGGGCTGAGGCTGGGGATGGGGCTGAGGCTGGGGATGGGGCTGAGGATAAGGATGGGGCTGAGGATAAGGATGGGGCTGAGGCTGGGGATGGGGCTGAGGATAAGGATGGGGCTGAGGATAAGGATGGGGCTGAGCCTGAGGCTGAGGCTAGGGATGGGGCTGAGGGATGGGGCTGATGGATGGGGCTGAGGCTGGGGATTGGGCTGAGGGATGGGGCTGAGGCTGGGGATTGGGCTGAGGGATGGGGCTGAGGCTGGGGATTGGGCTGAGGGATGTGGATGAGGGATGGGGCTGAGGCTGGGGATTGGGCTGAGGGATGGGGCTGAGGCTGGGGCTGAGGCTGAGGAATGGGTCCTAGGCTAGGGATGGCACTGAGGGATGGGGCTGAGGCTGGGGATTGGGCTGAGGGATGGGGCTGAGGCTGGGGATTGGGCTGAGGGATGGGTCCTAGGCTAGGGATGGCACTGAGGGATGGGGCTGAGGCTGGGGATTGGGCTGAGGGATGGGGCTGAGGGATGGGGCTGAGGCTGAGGCTGGGGATTAGGCTGAGGGATGGGGCTGAGGGATGGGTCTGAGGCTAGGGATGGGGCTGGTGTTGAGTATGGGCTGGGGTTGGGAATGGTGACCAGCTGTAATGCAGGGAGGGAGGGCTGGGGAGGGAGGGCTGGGGCCCTTGTGTGGCTGATGTAGTTGTAAGCAGCACCAGGGTGTATCAGAGGAGAGGTGGGTGGGGCACTAGGTCTTTGGTTAAAGCTTTTGACGTGATGTGACGCGTGACCACAGTGTGTGTTTGACATGGGCCAATAAGATGAGGGATTTGAAAAATGATATCTGTCACGTGAGCATTAAATCTGACTGTAATTCATTGAATGAACGAAAATCTGATTACGTTAGGGAAATGATTGGTTCATGACAGTGCAATACTACTAAGGTTGAATAGTTTAAACTAGAAGGTACACATAGGAATCCCTAGAGCCAACAAATACATTGAAGTACTGTGACTGGAATCTTTCTAGAAGCATTCACACCTTCAACAAAGGCATCAGGTTCCTTTCTCCAGGCTTGGCTCCTATTTATGTCATGTCACACACTAAGATACGTGTAGCAGCCACGTACTGTACAACACAATCTTCTGCGTTAACTCGTCCATTCAATTCAATATGGTGAGCGATTACTGACATGTTTATTGCACAGTCCCTATTTGACTGACCATACGTAATGCTATTAATGCATGGATTTTAAAAAATATTGCCATTACTTGATTGTTTTGGGGGCTGGTTAAATCATGACGGGATATAAGACCCAATTTTGGCAGAATGAACATGCTAGGTAAACGAGATTTTTATCGGATGTCCTGGATTGATTTATTATGGACTATCAATATTACATTAAAAACCACTTCACTTAAAGCAGGTGAAAAAGCGGTTGTAAACGGATGCACGAGCGCTCGTGCACAAACACACACACACACACACACACACAATGTGTAATACGAGACCGTAGTATTCCATAAAAAGTGTTCCCTTAATGGACCATAGAAATCAGCCTAGGATCAATTTCATTAACATTTTGACTTAGCTGGAACAAAGTTATGAGGCAATATTGAATCATTCAGGTGATATGAAATCAGGCATCACCTCCCATTCAGGGACCATTACAACATCAATCACAACAAGGTACTACTTTAGAGCAGATACATAGGGCCCTGATTCACAGGCGGTTGTCTAGAGTAAATGGCCTGTAGTTACTGAAGTGTACACCCTACTAGAAAGTTGGTGTTTTATGCTCTCCTGCTTTGAATTGAATTACTTTCTACCAAACTTCTCAGTGTTTATTTTTCCTGAGCTGGTCTATAAATATTACCGGTGGTGACCATGTGATGCAATTGCAAACACTTGTAATGAAAGGTCTGTGTGACATCGTCATCGTGTGACATCGTCATCAGCAGCCCACTGATGAGCACATGGTGTTACCACTGTTGAACTGACTAATGCTGTGATGTCTGTCTTCCTCCATCACTCCCAGACAACCACTTCTTTCTCTCTCTCTCTGTCTCTCTGTCTGTCTGTCTGTCTGTCTGTCTGTCTGTCTGTCTGTCTGTCTTGTCTGTCTGTCTGTCTTGTCTTGTCTTGTCTTGTCTGTCTGTCTGTCTGTCTGTCTGTCTGTCTGTCTGTCTTGTCTGTCTGTCTCTGCATATCACAGAGTCACTATCTCTCTCTCTGTCTGTCTCTCTGTCTGTCTCTCTCTCTCTCTCTCTCTGTCTGTCTCTCTCTGTCTGTCTGTCTCTCTGTCTGTCACTATCTCTCTCTCTCTCTGTCTGTCTCTCTGTCTGTCTGTCACTCTCTCTCTCTTTCTGTCTGTCTCTCTTTGTCTGTCTCTCTCTGTCTGTCTCTCTCTGTCTGTCTGTCTCTGTCTGTCTGTCTCTCTCCCAGACAACTACTACTTTTTCTCTCTCTCCACTTCTGACACCAGTGTAGAAAATGGCGGGACAGGGGAGCGAATCTGGGTTGCTGGAGTGAAAGGTAAACACCCTACGCATAGCACCAATAGAGTTGGCTCACATTAGCAAGGATCGCTACAATCTGTTGTGCATTATGCAAGATGCGTAGAGCATTTTTAAAGGTATTTTTTAAAATCTGGTTAACAGATTTTTACATTGTGTACAAGTTGACTGAGAAAGTGAAGCAGGACTTTCTCGAAGCTTCTCACCTCCCCCGCATCCTCAGCACTGGCCTCCTTCACTGCATTCTGGGTTGTGTTCAGTTGCAGGGTCACCTCGTAACATTCTTGGATATCTGCAAGGAATTGAATAAACACCAAGTTATCAAAATAAAGGCCATTGTCTCCTCAGATGTGAGTACTTGAAAGACAATCCCCCCGCCCCCCAAAAAATAGTTTGTTTCCTTCAGTGTGGTTCTCTGTATGGGTGGGACATCTATTCACTATTTCTCATTTATGTTTTTGTCGAAAACTTTTCTAAATGTTGTTGTACGACTCAAATCCTGTCTGCTCAATGTCCAATCTGCCCCAACTTCAACAACAAGTCATCTTTTGTATGGTCTAATAAAGATCAGCACTCTGCCTCCTACGGAATTGAGTTTAGACTAAATTATAAGGGAGAAGTAGAGATTTCTCCACAAATACCCCATCTGCACGAATGGTATGGCATGAAGACGTTGGACTGTCTGTGATGTCCATAGACCCCCTGAGGTCATTGGTGCCTATACCTAGATGTTAGTCAGATCAGGAAAAACTCCTGTTCTGTGTCACTTCCTCTCACTCCATCACCACTAGGCCATGCTGTGTTCCACTGCTGTCCAGCTCTGTACCGCAGGCCTCCCTCACTGCCAGCCCAAAACGTCTCACCCTCCCAAATCCTGCTTACTCTCCTACCATGACCATTGCCTTCATTTCCTCAACTCATCCACCTTCTTTATTTGAGTTTCTAAAACACTCCCCCTTCCTCTCTTCCCTCTCCTCCTTTCTCTCCCTCCTTTCCTCCCCCTTCCTCTCTCTCCCTCTTCTCCTCCCTTCCCTTCCCCTCTCCTCCCCCTTCCTCCTCTCTCTCCTCCCTTCCCCTCTGCTACCACCTCTCTCTCTCCTCCCTCTCCCTTCATCACCTTTCGGGTCATTTAGCTGCTGTGTCCTGTGGTCACCTATTGACTGGCAGCCACTTGATGAGAATGCGGGGAGACATTGTTGCTGATGTCACATACTGGCCCCCTTGCTGAACTGTTGACATAAAGAGATCGCTGTTCTCATAAGAGCTCAGGCTACAACTTTGTTAGCTGGCAGGACACATGGACAGAAACAATGTGTAGAAAGCAGATCAACAATAACTTGAAATGTATAAATATGTATTGTGTACAAATATGTATGTGATTTCTGTGAACTAGAGCTAAAGGAGTGAAGGCACTGTATGTACCAATGTGTGTGTGTGTGCGTGTGTGTGTGTGTGTGTGTGTGTGTGTGTGTGTGTGTGTGTGTGTGTGTGTGTGTGTGTGTGTGTGTGTGTGTGTGTGTGTGTGTGTGTGTGTGTGTGTGTGTGTGTGTGTGTGTGTGTGTGTGTGTGTATCCCAACAGTGGGAACAAAAGTGGAAGAAGGGGGCATGTGAATCATCACTGTGTAAGAGTGTCTGATTGTGTGGGAGTAGAAGCAGAGATTTTTGCTGCCCAGCTGGTTTGAGAGGCACACACACACACACAATTATTTAGTCCTATGATTTTACAATGTAGTATTTAGCTTTGTTGTAAGCATTGTACAAACAATGCAAACATATAACTTGCCCTGATAGTAAAACAAAATAATTGAGATAAATATATTACTGCATATCGCTCGTGTAAATTGTTCAATTTATTTGAAATTACTTTGCACTAACCACCACTTATATGAAACCATTATCACACGGCAAACCCTTAAAAAAGGTGCATTATCAACAGAGAACAGTGTGTTCAGAGCTGTGAAGAGGTGCAATGTTTTCCCAAAACCCAGAGTCAGATGAAACCTCAGAGGCTGCTGCTTCCTCTTTCTCCAGCTTTCCAAAACATTTTCCAACCCTCGAAGACCACATCAATTCCTGGCCACGGAACAGAAAATACAAACCCTGTTTTATCCCGGTTACCTCTTTCACAGGCCCTCTCACAGATCTCTGTTCAGCACTGTGGACCCGTTTTGGGATGTCCTGGTTAGAATGTGTGCCTCAGTCAGTCTATAATGTCTCCAGCTGTTACATCTCTCTGTTCTACAAACGACACCGGGGGCTTTGTATGTATATGTGTGTGTGTGTGTGTGTGTGTGTGTGTGTGTGTGTGTGTGTGTGTGTGTGTGTGTGTGTGTGTGTGTGTGTGTGTGTGTGTGTGTGTGTGTGTGTGTGTGTGTGTGTGTGTGTGTGTGTGTGTGTGTGTGTACACCCATGTTAGACCCCGCCTCTACGTATATCCGGTAGACCTATTCAAGTGTACTGGAGACATCTCTCCACTCATAGCCAGCTCTGGGTGAATCAGCCTGAAAATAATGTGGCCCTGAGTGCTTTCCATGGGATGACAATGAGCAACAGACAGACAGACACTCTGCTCATTAGAATCTAACAAAATTGGGTCAGAGGTAAAGGAGCGTACAATTCCAACCTCCCTCCCCTCCTACCCTACAATAATATCCTCCTCCACTACTTATGGACTAAGTTGTGGGAGTGTTGTGTGTGGGTGTGTATGTGTGTGTGTGCGTGGTTGGGTGGGTGTTTGTGTGTGCCCAAACCCCCCCCCCTCTAGCCACGACCTCTTCCTGCATGTTTGCATGTTGGGGAACAAAGAGATGAGTCCGCAGTTAAGGCGACCTTTGTTCATGATTGTGCAACCATGCAAAACATCCAATCAAGCGCTCAGTGCTCCAACTTCCCACAGTGCATCACAAGCAAGGGCACTCCCATTCATTCACACATCAAATACTCAAATACTGTACAATGCTGCCCACAGCTGAACTGATGAACACTTCTTTACACCAGTCATGCCAGTTTTCAGTCACTTTCATAATACCTTGTTTGACACAGTGCCAATACTGTTCATTTACACATTTCCCCACTGTGACACAGCATACCGATAGCGATACATTGGCAACAACAAAAATACAGCCAGTGGCAAAAATAGCTTCACCACTACAACAATCCCACTACAACAAGTAGCCTAAACAAAGTCCATCTACCTCTATTTAAATAGGTACTGTACAAATGTACAGTAGTGACAGTAGCAAACAAACCTCGGCCCTGAAGGAAAACAGCAGAGAGCATCTGGGAGGCTAATGCGGTGAGTAATGTTTGAATAACCCTGTGTTCCCGTTAGCTGTGTAAACGTTCAGCACCTCCCCTGTGCCTGGGCTGATGATTAAAACCACATGTTGAGGAGAAAACCCGGGCCTCATTTGACCCCGCTCTGCCCCTGGGTCTAAGACTCTCTCTCTCACCCACAGACTCTCTCGGCTGTATCCTCAGGCTGAACTCAGGCCAGGAGAAACAGAGGGTGAGGATGGCGCGGGCAAAGGCAGCCATGAGCTGTTTTTTTTCTACAGTACTCTACTCTACCGTACCTCCAGCCCCAGACTATGGCTGCACATTCCTGCCCTGGGATCCAGACTCTTTGGAGTGGAATGCTTGGAATCCTGACTCGGAATCTGAAACCCCCTCACTGTACCCCAGCCTACTCTTTGATGTGGAGGCAACCTCTTTAATAAATCAGACATAAACTGCTGGGATAGTCATATGTGGTTTACAAAGCCATCCTTTGAATACTGGAGATATTGACCACATGAACAGGCTGACAGATACATCAATATATCTGGTCTTTTCTGTTGGGATTTTAACACATCGTTTTCTAGTTAGACCGCAGCAACAGTTTCGCTAATAGCACATTATCATCAACGTATCTGTTCAGCGGGTTTGGACAGGCAGGCATCCACGTCTGGAGAGACCACTGGTCACGGTGGACAGCCTCCTCAGTCTACCCTCTTCTCCAGTCCTCCCCCCTGCTCCATGGACCCCCATCCCCCATGGAGGCTCCAGAGTTCTGGGCAGAGCAGCCGAAGCAGCAGACCCACAGGGTAGCATCATTCGGGAATGATAATGATAATTTGAGGGGCCACTCAGCCATTGGTTAAATGGAACTAATTTGTCTCTTTTGCAGGGTAAAAAGACAAAAGTGAAATATAGTTTCACAGGAGCTGATTTGGTGCCGTAACTGCTTATTAAGGTATCGTTGCAATACACTCAAGAATCAGTTTAGCTCATGGTTCCAGTTAAGCAATGATACTGTCGAGGTGGTGAGGTCATGCACATTCATGGTATTGCAAAAATCTATTCTGGACTGGTAACACCCTATTATTACAGCTCATACTGCAGTGTTTTGGCTGTTGCGAATGAACCACATCTAGGAAGTCTTCCTATGAGATGATCCTGACCAAGGCAGGATAAAATGGCACAGTGCAAATACTGACTGATGTGCAAGTTGAAAAAATATGTGTAAAGAAATGTGAGCCTCTGGTAAAACGTTGAGCTCTCTGAGAGGGCCGGCTTGTGATCAGCCCATAGACAGTGTCACGGCCATGTTTAATAGGATTTCATTACCATCCGAGTACATTAGAGAGGGGGGGGGGTTACAGCAAAACCTTTTGTGAGTTGAACTGAAAGGCCTCTTTCATGGGACTTCACTGAAAAACGTTTAGGCTCTTCCCACAAAAATGAATATAACCTGACTGTGCCATCTATGTCTTTTAGCTCTGGTCAAGAACAACCCTCCACACAAAAACAACTAGTGAGGCGTTGCTCATTTTCTTGAAACTAAACGCACTAGTTGAGTGTTTCCCAACCCTGGCCTGGTGGACGCTCAACAGTACACATTGTTATTGTAACCCTGGACAAGTACACCTGATTCAACTTGTCAACTAATCATCAAGCCCTCAATGAGCTGAACGAGGTGTGTTTGTCCACGGCTGTAATGAAAAATGTGTACTGTTTGGTGTACTCGAGGACCAGGGATGGGAAACACTGCACTAGCTGATTTGTTGTCTGGTTGGACTGAGACTTCTTTATTCATAAAATAATAATAGTGAAAGCATGTGCGTATTTTCCTCGTCTTACCAAGTAGGGCGTGAAACAGTTGGCTGCCGAAGATAGCGGAGACCTTCCCCACGCTGGTCTTCAGGGCCTGTTCCTCTGGCCTGGTCAGACTATCCTGGTACTGTCTCAGCAGACCCACTGCCCTCTCTGTGTCTGACAACATGGATGCTTCATGTTAACACCCTCACAGAGCCAGTCGTAGTGATAAAAAGTTAAGAAACTGATCAGATGTGCAGTGCAGTGCAACATTACCATTATGGTCCTTCAAACATTTGGCAATATTATTCCACTATTAGCATAACACAAGTCTAAGTGTACGTGAAACAGTAGGAAATTTCTAAACTGAGGGTTTAGAGGCACACTTGTGATAGGCTACTATGCAATTTAGGATCAAGTTGGTTTTGTTCATTGCTCAAGAGTTTGTCTGACTTTTAGTGCTGCTATGGGCAGGAAAGGGGAGTACTATCAGAACTAGAGTATAGTATGCCTACTCTATACTGAAAAGCAGCCATACTCTATACTGTATACCAGCCATACTCTATACTGTATAGCAGCCATAGTCTATACTGTATAGCAGCCATACCCTATATTGTATAGCAGCCATACCCTATATTGTATAGCAGCCATACCCTATACTGTATAGCAGCCATAGTCTATACTGTATAGCAGCCATACCCTATATTGTATAGCAGCCATACCCTATATTGTATAGCAGCCATACCCTATATTGTATAGCAGCCATACCCTATACTGTATAGCAGCCATAGTCTATACTGTATAGCAGCCATACCCTATATTGTATAGCAGCCATACCCTATATTGTATAGCAGCCATACAGCCTATATACTGTATAGCAGCTATACTGTATATCAGCCATATATACTGTATAGCAGCCATAGTCTATACTGTATAGCAGCCATACCCTATATTGTATAGCAGCCATACTGTATATCAGCCATACTCTATACTGTATATCAGCCATACCCTATACTGTATATCATATATACTGTATAGCAGCTATACTGTATAGCAGCCATACCCTATATTGTATAGCAGCCATACTCTATACTGTATAGCAGCCATACCCTATACTGTATAGCAGCCATACTCTATACTGTATAGCAGCCATACCCTATATTGTATAGCAGCCATACCCTATATTGTATAGCAGCCATACCCTATATTGTATAGCAGCCATACCCTATACTGTATAGCAGCCATAGTCTATACTGTATAGCAGAACATATTCCTATATTGTATAGCAGCCATACCCTATATTGTATAGCAGCCATACCCTATATTGTATAGCAGCCATACTCTATACTGTATAGCAGCCATACCCTATATTGTATAGCAGCCATACTCTATATATGGAACATATGGAATATGGAACATTTCTGGGATCTTTTATTTCAGCTCATCAAACATATGACCAACACTTTACACGTTGCGTTCTGAATTTTGTTCAGTATAGTATTTGAGTACCCCTGCTGTTTACATTGCATGAGGGTGCACAGCTGTTTGCTGAAGCCAGGTGGGAGGTGTAGGTAGCCTAATTAACAGCATTGAGATGATCCACCCTCACTTACTACAACCACATAAAGTTTATTATGAGTAAACTGAATTACTTCCCTTGGCAGTGTGAAAGTGCTCCATGGCAGTAGCCTATATATGAGTTCATGGAAACATACTTCCTGTTTTCGCTTAGAACATTTCAAGTTTCTTCCAAAAATGCACTAGTTCATTCTGTTCATGCTTCATAGCTGACAACACAGTGGCAAAACCACGGAAAACCTACATTGTAGTTTCTATTTTCGACGTGTCATTACTTTAACAACCATAACAGCGAATAAGCCTAAACGTTCTAAAAAAAACTGCCTCGAATAAACTTTTAGTTTAAATCTTTTCCTCTAAACTCCTGAGAAACATTATGTAGGCACTTACCATACTTGTGGACCATGGTGTGTAGAAAATATTTTGAGAACTACTTTTCGAGGCAAGCCGAAAACTAACTTCGGCGTTGAAAGTTGTACCGTTACTCTTCACCAAAACAACTGTAATCCCGCAGTTATAAACGCAACCACCAAAACAGACACTCCCAAATTCGCTCTACACTGAAATGTTACTTTAACCGTAGCAGCAGCAGGGCACTCGGCACGAGAAGAATTTCTTTCATGTGAAGTTCCCGGGAATTCTGTTGAAATAGTGAAAGGGTTTATGCGCCACTGTCGCGGCCTCGGCCCCTCGCCTAAACATGTGATCACTGTATATGAATGAGTCTGTAGCCCACCCATGGGGATGTGGGTCTATAGGCAGCCCAGCACCGACACATTCCTTGTCATTCAAAAATACACCCAGGTTTTTGTGGGATCATTTTCATCGACTAAAATCATAATTTCCATCATCTTCATCATTCATCTCTGCTAATTCTGTTCTCATGTCCTCCGGATCTAATGACACCTGTATATAACTTCGTTTGTTGCCTGTGTTCTATGTTCTGGATTGTTTTTATAATTTTTATTATTATTCAAAAATATTTATTTTTTTGCCCCTTGGTGTGAGAAAAGTGCTTTACAAATGAACTGAATTACTATTATTAATTATTATTATCATCGTCTTCATATCCACCACCACCAACCCGATTACTATCATCAGTATCACCTAGGAACAATTACTTTAAGTTCCAACTTTTTAAAATAGCCAACCAAAAATATTCAATAGTTTGACACTTGACCATCGCACAAAAACCTGGTTACTCCTGCCATCTAGTGGTTGGAGAAGAGACTTTCATATTGCCAAGGACCAGCATCTGCAGCAACTGAACCCAACACATTCCATTTTTTTTATTCAAACAGAATAAATAAATAAATCATGACATGTAATTTTCTGAAACACACGCTCTGTCTCTCACGCACACAACTACTCACTCACGCACGGGCGCGTACACACACGGTCGCGTTCACACACACAGACAGGTGTCAAATCCAGATAACATTTTATTTAAAAAATAGGCTATAAGATGATTTGTGATCATTTTGTAAATCTCTCATTCAGAATGTAAGCCCCAGTGGAAATAGTGCTGACATTTATCAGTGAACCCAACACCAGTAGTTTCCAAATAAGACTTAATGTAAACTTAATGTATACAGTGAACAAATAATATTTTTTTTTACAAATACAGTGTCACGCAAACATTTTCTATAGGAAAACACTATTTACAAATATTTAAAATATATTGAAATAAAATGACAATGAAATGACTTCTTGAATGGCCATCCTTGTGGCAACCCATGTGGTATTTTCACCTTTGCTCATAAATTCTCATAATGAATGTAAAATGTACTTTATGCATGTGATCCACACATTTTTATAGATACTGTCTTTTCAATTAGCCTAATTACTTCCTGATTCAAGACTGAGCCATTCAGACAGTAGGGTGGGGTGGGATGGATTTCTGGATCCAAGCTGAACTATTCGGATGGTAAGAAGGAAGATAGCTCTCTTGATTCCAAAGCAGAAAATGTGTGCATCTCTTTTCTTCTAGAGACAATCAGACACAAACCATTATTCCACTTCCTCATTATAGAATGTCTCTTTATATGATGCTCTTGTGTCCTAGTTTATAAGATCATAAGCACAAATACAGCAGTTATTTTCTTTGCATGTCATTAATGCAACCGAAACACTACAAATTAAATGATTTACACCAACACAAGAATGAAATGTATTATGGTAAGAGAGCATAGTATAATCCTTCTTTATCAGTTCCATTCAAGAAACATACAGTGCCTTCAGAATGTATTCACACCCCTTACATTTTTCCACATTTTGTTGTGTTACAGCCTGAATTTAAAAATGGATTACATTTAGATATTTTTTTAATCACTGGCCTACACACAATACCCCATAATGTCAAAGCGGATTTTTTTTGTTAGTTTGTTTATACAAATTAATACTTTCAAACTGAAATGTCTTGAGTCAATAAGTATTTAAAATTTTAAAATGTACTTAACCAGTTTCATAATAAGTTGCCTGCCCTCAATCTGTGTTCAATAATAGTGTTTCAAATTATTTTTGAATGAAAACCTCATCTTTGTACCCTACACATACAGATAATTGTAAAGTCCCTCAGTCAAGCAGTGAATTACAAACAAAGATTCAACCACAAAGACCAGGGAGGTTTTCCAATGCCTCACAAAGAAGGGCACCTATTGATAGACGGGAAATTTAAAAAATAAAAAACAGACATTGATCATCCCTTTGAGCATGGTGAAGTTAATAATTACACCTAACTCAGTTGCCTGAGAGGAAGGAAACCACTCAGGGATTTCACAATGAGGCCAATGGTGACTTTAAAACAGTGATAGGAAAATTGAGGATTGAATTGAACATTGTATTTACTCCACAATACTAACCTAATTGACAGAGTGAAAAGTACATAATAAGAAATATTCCAAAACATGCATCCTGTTTGCAACAAGGCATTAAAATAATACTGCAAAAATGTGGCAAAGCAATTTACTTTTTGTCCTAAGTACAAAGTGTCATGTTTGGGGCAAATCCAATACAACATATTACTGATTACCACTCTTCATATTTTCAAGCATAGTGGTGGCTGAATCATGTTATGGGTATGCTTGCAATCTTTAAGTACTGAGGAGTTTCAGGATAAAAAATAAACCGAATGGAGCTAAGTACAGGACAAATCCTTCAGGAAAACCTGGTTCAGTCTGCTTTACACCCTACACTGGGAGATGAATTCACCATTCAGTATAACAATAACCTAAAACACAAGGACACATCTACACTGGAGTTGCTTACCAAGAACAAAGTGAATTTTCCTGAGTGGCCCGAATTAAAGTTGACTTAAATCTACTGGCAAGACCTGAAAATTGTTGTCTAGCAATGATCAACAACCAATTTAAAAGAGCTTGAAGAATTTCGAAAGGAATAATGGGCATATGTTGCACAATCCATGTGTGTAAAGCTCTTAGAGACCCAGAAAGACTCACAGCTGTAATCACTGCCAAAGGTTCTTCTACAAAGTATTGACTCAGGGGTATAAATACTTATGTATATTAGATAATTCTGTATTTCAGTTTCTATAAATGTGCAAACATTTAAAAAAACATGTTTTGTCATTATGGGTTATTGTGTGTAGATGGATGATAAAAAAATATATTTAATCAAATTCAGGCTGTAACACAACAAAATGTGGAATAAATCAAGGGGTATGAATACTTTGCATTGCAGATAGCAATGAAGGCATTGCAGATAGCAATTATCTTAGTAGTTAGTACCGTACAGGAAACAGTAAACATTGCTAAAAAGGGAAATCAATTTGAATTTTTTCATGTTTATTATATTGATCATCAATGTCTACTAGCAAAACCCATCTTTAGCATGACTGAGACAGCACCTTTTTCAAAGCAGAAAACTAAAGGGAACAAATCAGGTCCTAAAATTCCAGACTGTTTCCATTGTCTTTTACAAGCAATACTAGTGTACTACTCACCTATTTAAGATGAAGAGTGTGAACATTATGAGCAATGACCCCAGGTCCAATGTGATCCATATACATCTGTATGTATCACGTCCCTGAAACACACAGACACACATAAAATACGTACCAGCAAACCGAGTAGGTACATTTATACGACCCATAGATGGCGCACAAGATGAAAAACATGTAAGAAAATGTCAAGTTCAATTCTACACATGGATATCATGATACAGTTGAAGTCAGAATTTTACATATACATTTCAGCTTTTATTTCTTTCATCGCATTCCCAGTGGGTCAGAAGTTTACATACACTCAATTAGTATTTGGTATCATTACCTTTAAATTGTTTAACTTGGGTCAAGCGTTTCGGGAAGCCTTCCACAAGCTTCCCACAATAAGTTGGGTGAATTTTGGCCAATCCTCCTGACAGAGTTGATGTACCTGAATCAGGTTTGTAGGCCTCCTTGCTTGCACACGGTTTTTCAGTTCTGCCCACACATTTTCTATAAGATTGAGGTCAGGGCTTTGTGATGGCCACTCCAATACCTTGACTTTGTTGTCCTTAAGCCATTTTGCCATAACTTTGGAAGTATGCTTGGGGTCATTGTCCATTTGGAAAACCCATTTGCGACCAAGCTTTAGACTGATGTCTTGAGATGTTGCTTCAATATATCCACATAATTAACTCCCCTCATGATGCCATCTATTTTGTGAAGTGCACCAGTCCCTCCTGCAGCAAAGCACCCCCACAACATGATGCTGCCATCCCCGTGCTTCACAGTTGCGATGGTGTTCTTCGACTTGCAAGCCTCCCCCTTTTTTCTACAAACATAACGATGGTCATTACGGCCAAACAGTTCTATTTTTGTTTCATCAGACCAGAGGACATCCCTCCAAAAAGTACGATCTTTGTCCCCATGTGCAGTTGCAAACGTAGTCTGACTTTTTTAATGGTGGTTTTGGAGCAGTGGCTTCATCTTAGCTGAGCGGCCTTTCAGGTTATGTCAATATAGGACACGTTTTACTATGGATATACGTAGATACTTTTGTACCTGTTTCATCCAGCATCTTCACAAGGTCCTTTGCTGTTGTTCTGGGATTGATTTGCACTTTTTGCACCAAAGTACGTTCATCTCTAGGAGACAGAATGCATCTCCTTCCTGAGCGGTATGATGGCTGCGTGGTCCCATGGTGTTTATACTTGCGTACTATTGTTTGTACAGATGAACGTGGTACCTTCAGGCGTTCGGAAATTACTCCCAAGGATGAACCAGATTTGTGGAGGACTACAATTATTTTTCTGAGGTCTTGGCTGATTTCTTTTGATTTTCCCATAATGTCAAGCAAAGAGGCACTGAGTTTGAAGGTAGGCCTTGAAATACATCTACAGGTACACCTCCAATTGACTCAAATGATGCCAATCAGAAGCTTCTAAAGCCATGACATAATTTTCTGGAATTTTCCAAGCTGTTTAAAGGCACAGTCAACTTAGTGTATATAAACCTCTGATCCACTGGAATTGTGATACAGTGAATTATAAAATAATCTGTCTGTAAACAATTGTTTGAAAAATTACTTTTGTGATGCACAAAGAGGTGTATGTAAACATCTGACCAACCTAAGTGTATGTAAACTTCCGACTTCAACTGTATATGTTAACTAATGTTTAAAAGCAACGTTGACTTTGTGAGAATTACAATGTCTGGGTGGGGTGATCTGTTTGACCTTTGAAGAGGGGGTGACTATGGGAGAGTGAAGAAGATGGGGTTTGATGTTGGTCCCTCACCATTGTCCAGTCAGGCTTGTTCTTGTCCTGTAGGACAGAGCAGGCGTTGGTGGTCACAGAGCTGGCCCCCGAGCACCACATTAAAGAGAAGAGCCATGGTTCATTCACCACCCACAGGTTCACCGAAACATTCCTGTTCCGAAGCTCCCTGTCTCACACAAACACACACAAACACAAATTCAGTAGCGAATGAAAAGATTAGGTGAACATAGCAACATATAATCAGTAGTAGCTTAGACAGAGTTACTTCAGCAAACATGACACCTGTTAAAGACTACAGACAGGAGTGGTTAATCATACTGTAAGGTGTCATACTATTAAAGGAAACATCATGCTTGTTCAGACAACACTTTCCCATTCATTTCACTAAATCAACAGAAACTAATCATCCCATGAGGAACTTTCACTACTGGGCTCTCAGCCATTCGAAATCCACCTGTGCGAAAACATGATTTGAATCTCATTCCCCCCTGAGGCATTGTGTGCATCTCAGTCTAAGATAGTGCCATTTCCTTGTCTCAGCACGCCAACATAAACACTTGTAATTATGAAACCAGTACACCTGCAGCTGTCAGCACAGACAGGTAGAATGTGGTTTTGGAATGAAGGTTTATTTGGCCACAGCTCTGAGAAAAGCGTGGGCGCTTTGAGGTAGGCTACTGACCCGATCTCTGCGACGCTCAACGCACTGTACTTGACATTCAGATAATCTGCTCCATCATGGTTCATATCAAGCACATTGTTGTAAACCTGTTTGAACCCTGGTGCAACCTTCTTCACATCCTCCCTATGTGTGGGGGGAAGCCAGAGGATCTAGAGAGAGGAGAAACACACTGTCAAACAACTGTAATACGAGTATAACTACACAGAACTGGTGAAGTAGTGACACTGATAGACATTCCCCTAACCTTGTCGTGGGGGATGCCAGAGTTGAGGATGGTTTTCACAGTGTCATTAGTGTCATTGTTGTTGTCATTCTTCAAGTCAAAGATGACAGAGGTGTTATGAGTCTTGGCCAGGTCAAGCAGCTGCAGAAGAGAGGGAACACTCTGGTTCCCAGCTGTCTTCTTCTCCTGTTCTGAGAGCTGGGACACTGAACGGAATGGATCTGTCTGAAAGGGAGATATGCATAGTATATATGTCATTATGTCAATCATTTTTTAAATTTAACCTTTATTTAACTAGGCAAGTCTGTTAAGAACAAATTCTTATTAACAATGATGGCCTAGAAACAGTGGGTTAACTCCCTTGTTCAGGGGCAGAACAACAGATTTTTACCTCGTCAGCTCGGGGATTCGATCGAGCAACCTTTCGGTTACTCACCCAACGCTCTAAACACTAGGCTACCTGACGCCCCTAGTCAATGAGTTGGTATAGTTCAACTAAGCGGAAATAATTTCCAACTAATAATAATTTGGGGGGTGCTTATACTGTGTAATGGAAATGTGTTTCTTTAATATCCCAACTCCCCCCTGAGACATCTGCAGGGATTGGGGTCACAGCCAGGGTCACCATTGTACAGCATCCCTGGAGCAATTAGTGTATCTGCCTTGCTCAGGGGCACATTTCTCATCCTGTAGGCTGCGGTATTCAAACCAGCGACCTCTCGGTTACTGGCCCAACGCTTTGACCTCAAGGCTACCTGCCGCCCCACTACAAAATACAAGGGAGGCTGGTGAAATTGGATATCACCCTTACCTTCAGGAACCAATCACCAGTGTTTAATTCCTGTAGCTCCTCCCAGGTGAGGTTTGTGCTGTGGTTCAAGTCTTTCCCAGGGAACTTCTGTAGAACATCTGTAGTCCTCCTCAGGAAATGGTTGCCGTTGTCGTGCATCAGGTAAGGAACTCTGTCCTTACTGGAGGAGAAAGAAACGTCAATAAACTGCCTCTTTGGGTCTTTGAAAAGCGCTATATAAATCCCATGCATCCTTATTATTAAACTGAAAACAATTTGAAACAGCAGTGCCCTTTTGATCTATCTCTGCCACGTCTATGTACAGGAAGCCGCCCTAGTCCCCCGGGTACCTGAGCTGCACGTCCGTCTCAAAGGCAGTCACGTTGCACCCCACACTCCTCCTGAACGACATCATGGTGTTCTCTGGGGCCAGCTGAAAACACAGAGAGAGAGGACAGATGGGTGAGAAACACTCCGGTGACTACCCTGACTCTGTGTGAACACTGAGCCATGCTGCATATGTTACAGCTGAGATGGGTGGGCCTACGGTGGCGATAGTGGAGAGGACTGGAGCAACGTAATGGGGGCAGAGCAACATGCCTTGTGGTGCCATCACATGACTGGACAGCAATTCAAGCTTCAGACCTCTGGTTCATATTTATACTGAATCATAAGGGATGATTATGAAACTTATGTCAACAGTAAAACACATCAGCCATTTTTGGATGATGGTCTTATAGCTCTGTAATCAAGTCGTATCCACTGTATGACTACGGTAGCCAATCACCTTTAGGTGCTTAGCATTTCCCAGCTTAGCACTTTAATATTGAGACCATAGAACCACAGTATGATAAATTAAGTGGGCACTTCCTCACCATTGGTGCTCCGCGATGACCAAAGAGGGCAGGTTTAGGGGGCAGCTGTTTCTCGTCCACCAGACAAGGGGATTGGATGAGGAGTGGGCTGAGGAACATTGCCACTGACACGCCAGCAAACACTACCATGATGAGGATCTTAGAGGCTGACAGACACAGGTTAACAAACAAATCAGTCATACTTTAACTGTTGTTGTGAATGCAAAAAGGCAAGGAAAGAAGATAGTCAACGGATTTGAAATTGTTCCAGGGTTCACAGAACTCAATTATACTCTATCAATATTGAATTCATATCTATAGGTTTGTACTGTACATCTCATATTATTGATGTCACGGTGAGTATTTGTGTATTTTCATTGGACAAGTTCAGCACTGACCTACTCTGCGGGATCTATGGAAGCCCTGGAACACCAGCCAGCTGACCAGGGTCAGGGCTCCAACCCCTCCCATCTGTAGGAATGGAGCCGTGGCCTGAGGGAGATCAACGTTACATACAGTGTATTACACACAGCAGGGAGCTGCATACTGCTGGCAAAGCACTGACCCTAAACACACAGGCTTACTCCACACCTCACTCTAGCTCGAACATTCTCACACACACACACACACACACACACACACACACACACACACACACACACACACACACACACACACACACACACACACACACACACACACACACACACACACACACACACACACACACAGTTCCATGGTGCTGTACATTGGCCCTACTAAACCTGCAGTGACAGAAGAACCGTGTGCCACTCTTCTTTCCACTGTAGACTTATTCCAGCGATGCCCAGGGTGATGAAGACCACACCTAAAAACAGGAACAACTGGACAGAGCAAACCACAACACAATATAATGCAGTCAATACACCTGAAGTGACTTACTATGGTTAAATCAGCCATGCTATTGCCATTCATGTTATGCCACTATAGCTGTGCACTTCTTAAATAACATGTAAAGGGAAACATTCTCGGAAACAAAGAATGTTCCTAATACCTTGTGCAGACAGTGTAAGTCCAAAGGCTCTTTCAAGGCAAGTTGGAACAGCGCAAAGACCTGCAATTGTACAGCCATTACAACTCAGCTGATGTCAACGACATACTGTAAATACATTGACAGGTGTGTGAATTGTGTCTCTCACCAGTAATAGGGTGCAGTAGATGGTCAACACAGCAGAGATGATGATTAGCACCATGAACCAGTTCACCCACAGTTTCAGAATGGAAAAGGCCTTCCTGGTACGGGACAATTGAGGGCAGATCACAGGGTTTGAGTCCATTGCTGTCAGTGTGTGCGTTTGCGTTTGTGTCTGCAGCTGTATGTGCACACATGCACACACAGAGTGTATGACCAAGCTCACCAGTTAACATCCTCGCGGTCATTGAAGGCCATCAGACAGACGTACATCCAGAACAGAGTGAGGAGGGACACAGCGGTAAGGACTGACAACCTGCAGCGGGAGCACTGTAGCAAGGAGAGTCAACAATTACTCCTGGAGCCCTAAACCTGTTCTCATTTCTACTGACATTGGAAGATCTCATTACTAAACTTCTTTGTCAGGAAGACATTTAACTTCCAGGATGAAATAAAAAGTATGCAAATGGGTTGTTTCAACAGTCAGAAACTGTTTGCAGGACTTGCATCCAATGAATTTGATTGATCTCCGGGGTTCATTTGAAAATGATTAAAATAACCCCTAGCTATGGTTTACAAACACATATTCTCTGAGTGCTATTGTACTTCTGATCAACAAGTGTGTTGTGTGTGCATGTGCATTGGTGTGTGTGTGTTTGGGTGCATGTGAGTGTGTGTTTGTGTGCATGTAAGTGTGTGTTTGTGTGCATGTAAGTGTGTGTTTGTGTGCATGTAAGGGTAAGTGTGCATGCAAGGGGGGTGTCTGAAGGGCTCAGCGGTTAGCTCCCTCAGGGCTGTTGGAGCCTCTCCAATGCCTCTTCATGTTTGGTTTCGCCTGCTATTCCATTCATCCATAAAAGGAATCAAAAACAGCATCCACCATCCACCCACCCTTAATTGTGTCCAAACAACCCCCCCCCCCCCCCCCCACACACACACACACTTAAGACACCTAAGACACTAATGGTTTGTCCCCTTTTCACTTCTGTCCAGTGGTGTAAAGTACTTAAGTAAAAGTACTTTAAAGAATGATTTAAGTCATTTTGTGGGGTATCTGTACTTTATTATTTATATTTTTGCCAACTTTTACTTCACTACATTCCTAAAGAAAATGATGTACATTTTACTCCATACATTTTCCCTGACACCCAAAAGTACTCGTTACATTTTGACTGGAAAATGGTCCAATTCAGGCACTTATCAAGAGAACATTCCCGGTCATCCCTATTGCCTCTGATGTGGCAGACTCACTAAACACAAATGCTTTGTTTTTAAATTATATGAGTGTTGGAGTGTGCCCCGAGATATCCATACATTTTAAAAGAAAAAGTAAATGGTGCTGTCTGGTTTGCTTAATATAAGGAATGTGAAATGATTTATAATTTTACTTTTGATACTTAAGTATACTTTAGCAATTCCATTTACTTTTAGACTTTTACTCAAGTAGTATTTTACTGGTTGACTTCAACTTTTTCTCAAGTCATTTTCTATTAAGGTAACTTTACTTTTATTCCAGTATGACATTTGTGTACTTTTTTTCACCACTTGATCTTTCCCAGATACGCTTTTACCCAGCCAGTAGGAGCTTGTTTGTTCAGTTCAGAAAGTAGTCCTGGCACACATGCACATGCTCTACTCTGCATCGCAATCTCCCTCCCAATTATCCTGCCCTTATTTACACAACAGGTCTGAATGAATGGATGCCTCTCCAATAACATCCATCCACATCTCACTGGCCTCACTGGAATAAAGGCTTCCGATTATACAACCACAATGAGTTTATAAAAGGGGAAAAATCCTCACGTTTCCACTGAATGTTGCCCAATGGAATGTTAATCCATTATAATCACGGTAATGCAGGTACAAGAAATTGAACTGCAGAGAAGGCGCAAGCAAATTCAAAGCTGAATTCCCTTGGCAGTGTCTCAGCGACTGCTGCTGCTGGGGGACGATGACGATGATGATTTTTATTGCAACACATATCAAAGCAGTGTGAACATTTCCTTGTAGACCAACTGTAGCTCTGACCTGAGAGAAGTCACTAAAAACAACATTTGAGCTACATGGAATTACAGTACATAGTAATACACTGATTATAGGTCGCTCTGGATAAGAGTGTCTGCTAAATTATTCAAATGTCAAATGTACATAAACCAAAAGGTGAGGATAGTGAGAAGTTGGTGCCAAAAATAATAATTGTCTTAATGAATGTCCTGTAGTTACAGTATATTCTACACACAATAAAATTCTAGGCATACAGTACTCACTTTTCGTATCCTCTCACTGGGGTGCCTCCAGTAGCAGCTATATACCCCCCTGCAGCATATTCGGCAACAGCTGTCCTCTGACATCATCACCTTATCTCTTGATTCACAGTAAACAAAAAGGGGGTTCCTGTCCAGAGGAGTGGGGATCCTGTCTGTCCTAGAGGGTTTGGATAGAGCGGTGGGGTGTGTGGGGGGTGGACAGCTCTGTGCTCTGTAGGTGAGGAGAGGGGTTCCACTCTGCTGAGGGCTGACTCACCACTCTGAACCTACACAGTGTAGGAGGAGAGAGAGAGACGAAAAGAGTAAGGACGGGAGAGTGAGGGATAAAGAGGGAATATCTGTGAGTATTAGGGCCATCCCTGTTCAATACATCCCTGAATAGAGCTTCTATGTTGGGGGCCGGCCTGGCTGGCTGCTGACAGAGCTGACAATGGCCGACCCTGTGGGGTTCTGTAAGAGGCCTCAGAGTGAAGTCGCGCCATAAGACCCTCTGTTCCAATACAATATGGGAGAACTGACAGTGACAGGCACATCCATACACAGGGTGGGAGCAGGGATGGAGAGGAAGGAGGAGGAGGGGGTTCATTGTCACTAGGGGGTTGCAGTGGGGAGACTTTAACCAGGGGTTTAGTATGGGGGACTGGCATCCTGGTTTTACCAAACCAAGACATAAAGCTTCACAATATAAAAATGTTACTTTGTAAAGAGGGTTAAAAGATGGTTAAACAGGCTGAGGCAGATCCATGCTGTTATTCTCTTTACTGGGGTGTTGATAAGAAACTAGGGCAGGGTGCCCAGTTCCTAAAGAACAACAGAATGGTGAAATACACATTTCAAGTTACAGACTCGTAGCTATTCTAATGAGTCAGTGAATTTCTAAATCGTTCAACAACATTGTAAAGCAAATTGACATTAGACCATCTATTGATCAAAAAAATATTTAAAGCATGAGCTGTTAATCCATGAAGTTAGCCTTTACAGAGAGGGGCACATGCAGTGTGAAGGTATTCTGTGCTGTGGAAAGCCCTCCGGTCAGGCTCATGTGAACCTTATGATCACAGGGGCATGTCTGAGCAGGTCGGCAATAAGTGAAACTCCAAGAAATCTGAATAGATTTTACCGCATGAAACCAGATGCCTTGCCATTGTGAAATGTAAGATGACTAGGTTACAACTGAAGAGACTAAAAATGTATGTACAGAATTGAATTTCAGGATGGTGGGGGGGACCTCCCTTAAATCCACCACCTCTTGCCCAGGGCTCTCTTGAAAAAGAGACTGCCAGCTGCTACAGAATCACAGTGTTCACAGAATGTCATCAATACAACACAACGGCGAATAATTCGTGTGTCCTTGTACACCCAGTCTGGCATCAATCACTAGCAACAGATATGAGAATAATCCATAACATTCTGCTTCAAGTCGAGTGACCATCAACTCACACCGTAAGTTGAGTAAATGAGATGTTTCGTCTAACAAATATGGATATTATTTTTCGGACCACACACGTTTAAAGGAATGTTTTTGATGCTGTTGCCATCTTCCTGTTCATTGTCGGATGTTTTGTATTCTATGTTTTTATGTATTCGTATTGTAATGGGGTAATTTAACATCACTAAAGTTCGCATTTAGTTTAGACTGATCAACACAATGTTTATCATATTCAGATTTTCTCTAATAAACATAAAGTGTTCTATTTGTAACACTCAAGGGCTGTGTTTACACCCGGCCGTCCAATTCGGATCTTTTTTCACTAATTGGTATTTTGAACAATCAGATCAGTTCTGAAAAAGATCCGATGTGATTGGTCAAAAGACCAATTGGTGGAAAAAGGATCAGAATTTGTCTGCCTGTCTAAACACAGCCCTTGAGTGTTACAAATAGAACACTTTATGTTTATTAGAGAAAATCTGAATATGATAAACATTGTGTTGATCAGTCTAAACTAAATGCGAACTTTAATGATGTTAAATTACCCCATTACAATACGAATACATAAAAACATAGAATACAAAACATCCGACAAAGAACAGGAAGATGGCAACAGCATCAAAAACATTCCTTTAAACGTGTGTGGTCCGAAAAATAATATCCATATTTGTTAGACGAAACATCTCATTTACTCCTAACAATATTAAGTTATGTTGTCAGCAGTGTTACCAGTGTGAGAAAACATGATGTACACCTTGCTACACATCAAGCACTACGACTTGGCAGTTACATAGTAAGCATTCTTTGTTCCATGCACAGGTGAGCATGGTCAACTAGCCTACACGGAAATAAGGGAAGCTTACTGATCAGAACAGGAAAGGGGAAGATTATTTTATTTGAGCCAAGATTCCAACATGTTTTATCAACTACCTGTCTACAAAGACTGTTGCAATTGAATCATGGATCTAAACCTGATTGTTGCCCTTTTAAATATGAGCACTTGAAATCAAATGAAATGTGCCTTGACTGTCCTGGATTTTAACATTTGGAATGCTTTAAAAATACTAAATTAAACCCACTCATGATGACATAAAAACGGTAATAAAATGCCATACAAAAGTAAGCGACAGAAATCACAGCCTACTATTTAGCTATTTCTGTGGTGAACCCTGCAATGAGTAATGTGATTCAGAAGTTTTTTTGATGTGCTAGTTAGAATGTGACCTACTGCATCATAACCACAGTCCACACAGCACATTTCACGTTCTCCTCAATTTACCAAAGTTTAAAAACAACAGATAACCATCTCAGTTCAATACTGATACAGACTGAATGTGTTTAATTCAACATTTAGTTGAAATAGGCAGATCTATTAGTCAATTTGAGTTCATTTGACAACGCATTAAAATGCAGTAGGCTAGTAAAAGCTGGAGGCATGAGATGCACCATACCTTTAGATCATAGTGTGTGTGCATCTCTATTGCAACACCATAACAGCCGGTGATGTTCTGTTCATCAACTTGTTCTAGTCCAGTCCACTATATTTCATTACCTCTTTTCTGTGCCTGTTGTTCTGCCGTCCACTCCGGTTCTTTGTGGAAATATGTGGCAGGAATGTTAATGAATCAGAATGAATGGGTGCAAGTCCCTAAAGTAGCAAGGGGGAGGGGTATGCCTATTTAGAGGGAGGCACTCAAACGCAGGTAGCCTACAACTGCAGAGAAAGCATTGTCAGATCTGTCAAATTAGAATGAACATGTGTAAGGGTAGAGGCAGGGACGTTTTTCAAGCACCTCATCAATGTACTAAATATATGCTATTAACTTCATCATTTAAGTGTCAGAAAACCAGGGCTTCTGTCTGAGGATGTCTACAGCTGTACCACCGCATTTCAATGAACTCTGAGGAAACCAAGCATACTTGAGTCAGTTATTACAGTAAACTAAAAGTGAAACTAAATCTAAAATGATATAATTTAAAAAACGATTCAATAAACTGAAATAAAATAATGAATAAACCCGTTAGAAAAACAAAAACATATACTGAAACTATACTGAACAAAAATATAAACGCAACACGCAGCAATTCCAAAACCTTTTCTGATTTACAGTTCAAATAAGGAAATCAGTCAATTGAAATATATTCATTAGGCCCTAATCTAATCTATTTATTTTTTTAAATGGTATTATTATAAAAAAATGTATCTGGATTTCACATGACTGGTAATACAGATATGCATCTGTTGGTCACTGATACTGTGCCTTTAAAAAAAAGTAGGGGTGTGGATCAGAAAATGAGTCAAATGAGTCAGTATCTGGTGTGATTACCATTTGGCTCATGTTTGTGGAACAGGGAGAGTAAGGGAAGACACCTGTATAAGATCCAGGAAAGTTGACGGCGGGCGGCGGGGTTGGTCCTCAGGCTGAGAAAGAAGGAAGGAAATTGTAGACACAAGGCTGAGACTGGGACACACAAGGCTAAATAGTACATTGAATGTGGTGGGGAAACATCTGACTGGGAGGTGTGATCATTATCAGGAGGTGATGGAGACAGTGGAACATGTATTTCAGTGCCAGAAATATGTGAGAGAAAGGGAGCAATTGTTATTAGATTTGAGGAGTAATACGGTTGAAGAGCCAGGATTAAATGAACTGCTGGAGAAATCTTCAGGGGATGTAGTATTTATGTAGTTTCCTTAGGGAGACAAAATTATTGGGAAGGATTTAGACCTTCCCTGTCTCTGGTCCACACTCGAGTTGGTGACGATAATGCACCTTAAAGTTGGTTGCCAACCGCCATATACAATCCACAGAAGTAGAAGAAGAATTTACCTCGTGCAGTGCGACACCTCCAATCGCATAGAGTTGATCAGGCTGTTGATTGTGGCCTGTGGAATGTTGTCCCACTCCTCTTCATTGGATGTGCGAAGTTGCTGGATATCGGCGGGAACTGGAACAAGCTGTCATACACGTTGATCTGGAGCATCCCCAACTTGATCAATTGGTGACATGTCTGGTGATTATGCAGGCCATGGAAGAACTGGGACATTTTCAGCTTCCAGGAACTGTGTGCAGATCCTTGTGACATCGGGCCATTCATTATCATGCTGAAACATGAGTTGATGGCGGCGGATGAATGGCACGACAATGGGCCTCAGGATCTCGTCACGGTATCTCTGTGCATTCAAATTGCCATCGATAAAATGCAATTGTGTTCGTTGTCCATAGCTTATGCCTGCCACCATAGGGGCAATCTGTACACAACGTTGACATCAGCAAACCGTTTGCCCACACAACGCCATACACGCTGTCTGCCATCTGCACAGTACAGTTGAAACAGGGATTCGTCCGTGAAGAGGACACTTCTCCAGCGTGCCAGTGGACATCGAATGTGAGCATTTGCCCACTGAAGTCGGTTACGATGCCGAACTGCAGTCAAGTCAAGATCCCGGGGATGGACGACCACACAGATGAGCTTGTGGAGAAATTCTTTGGTTATGCAAGCCAACAGTTTCATGTTGGAGGAGAGAGAAACAAAGAGTAAGAAAGGGAGATTTAGAGATAAAGAGGGAATATCTGTGAGTCTGCCACGAGCAGCACCGCATCTCATTGACTTTACCGTCGGACACCAGATTGCTATAACATATGTGGTTAGGGAGTGAACGTTGTTTATCATAAGGGTTACATGGAGAATATCGGACCTCTATGAAATGAAAACGGATGGCCTTCCTTTCAACAAAATACATTTGACCTGACCTGACCACACTTGAATAAAAACAAGTGACCCTCCCAATTCCCCCAAAATAATAATTAAAACAAAGAGATAGAGGTCAAAGAGAGGTCTACCATTTACCCTCACTTCTTGGACAGACCAGATATGCAGTTTCGAAACTGTTCTTGGTCCAGTGAGCAATACATGGCAAACTAAATACATTTGATGACGCACAGGGCTGTGAGGCAGAGTACAAGAGTAGGAGTGGAAATATCTCCTTTATAGTAAAAGTATTGCATGAATCTATCCTCGTATTTGCAGAAAAAAAATTGCCTTTCATAAAAATGTCATGCAATTCAACATAATTTTACATATTAACAGAATCCTTTTTAATATCACACAAATTACCAAAATGGCAGACTAAGCATGGACAGAGAGATATGCCTACCTGTTCATCTTATCACAATTCTCCATTGCCAAATCAGTGTTTTGTTTGTAATGAAATTCTTCCTGTTTATAAATTATTACATCCGAGAGACTTCATTAGGAATCTGAGCATGATACTTTCAAACGTTAGGCCTACCTTTCAATCCCAGACAGAGTAGGCCTACCTTTCAATCCCAGACAGAGTAGGCCTACCTTTCAATCCCAGACAGAGTAGGCCTACCTTTCAATCCCAGACAGAGTAGGCCTTACAACACAGAAACTGAAAGCTTTAACTGCTGGCAACTCTTCTCTGAATGTCAAAGAAACTAAACAATGATCTTCCCATATGCAGCTTGTTTCATTGCCGTGGGAAGTAGGTGTGCTGAGGGTGCTGCAACCACTGAAAAACCTGAATTGAAAAAAATATATATATATACAATACCAGTCAAAAGTTTGGACACACCTAGTAATTCAAGGATTTTTCTTTATTTGTACTATTTTCAAATCAAATCAAATCAAATCAAATTTATTTATATAGCCCTTCGTACATCAGCTGATATCTCAAAGTGCTGTACAGAAACCCAGCCTAAAACCCCAAACAGCAAGCAATGCAGGTGTAGAAGCACGGTGGCTAGGAAAAACTCCCTAGAAAAGCCAAAACCTAGGAAGAAACCTAGAGAGGAACCAGGCTATGTGGGGTGGCCAGTCCTCTTCTGGCTGTGCCGGGTAGAGATTATAACAGAACATGGCCAAGATGTTCAAATGTTCATAAATGACCAGCATGGTCGAATAATAATAAGGCAGAACAGTTGAAACTGGAGCAGCAGCACGGCCAGGTGGACTGGGGACAGCAAAGTCATCATGTCAAGTAGTCCTGGGGCATGGTCCTAGGGCCGCGGTTCAGTTGAAACTGGAGCAGCAGCACGGCCAGGTGGACTGGGGACAGCAAGGAGTCATCATGTCAGGTAGTCCTGGGGCATGGTCCTAGGGCTCAGGTCCTCCGAGAGAGAGAAGGAGAGAATTAGAGAACGCACACTTAGATGACAGGAGAAGTACTCCAGATATAACAAACTGACCCCAGCCCCCGACACATAAACTACTGCAGCATAAATACTGAAGGCTGAGACAGGAGGGGTCAGGAGACACTGTGGCCCCACCCGAGGACACCCCCGGACAGGGCCAAACAGGAAGGATATAACCCCACCCACTATGCCAAAGCACAGCCCCCACACCACTGGAGGGATATCTTCAACCACCAACTTACCATCCTGAGACAAAGCTGAGTATAGCCCGCAAAGATCTCCGCCACGGCACAACCCAAGGGAGGGGGGGGCGCCAACCCAGACAGGATGACCACATCAGTGAATCAACCCACTCAGGTGACGCACCCCCTCAGGGACGGCATGAGAGAGCCCCAGCAAGCCAGTGACTCAGCCCCTGTAATAGGGTTAGAGGCAGAGAATCCCAGTGGAAAGAGGGGAACCGGCCAGGCAGAGACAGCAAGGGTGGTTCGTTGCTCCAGAGCCTTTCCGTTCACCTTCCCACTCCTGGGCCAGACTACACTCAATCATATGACCCACTGAAGAGATGAGTCTTCAGTAAAGACTTAAAGGTTGAGACCGAGTTTGCGTCTCTGACATGGGTAGGCAGACCGTTCCATAAAAATGGAGCTCTATAGGAGAAAGCCCTGCCTCCAGCTGTTTGCTTAGAAATTCTAGGGACAATTAGGAGGCCTGCGTCTTGTGACCGTAGCGTACTACGGCAGGACCAAATCAGAGAGATAGGTAGGAGCAAGCCCATGCAATGCTTTGTAGGTTAGCAGTAAAACCTTGAAATCAGCCCTTGCTTTGACAGGAAGCCAGTGTAGGGAGGCTAGCACTGGAGTAATATGATCAAATTTTTGGTTCTAGTCAGGATTCTGTATTTAGCACTAACTGAAGTTTATTTAGTGCTTTATCCGGGTAGCCGGAAAGTAGAGCATTGCAGTAGTCTAACCTAGAAGTGACAAAAGCATGGATTAATTTTTCTGCATCATTTTTGGACAGAAAGTTTCTGATTTTTGCAATGTTACGTAGATGGAAAAAAGCTGTCCTTGAAATGGTCTTGATATGTTCTTCAAAAGAGAGATCAGGGTCCAGAGTAACGCCGAGGTCCTTCACAGTTTTATTTGAGATGACTGTACAACCATTAAGATTAATTGTCAGATTCAACAGAAGATCTCTTTGTTTCTTGGGACCTAGAACAAGCATCTCTGTTTTATCCGAGTTTAAAAGTAGAAAGTTTGCTGCCATCCACTTCCTTATGTCTGAAACACATGCTTCTAGCGAGGCAATTTTGGGGCTTCACCATGTTTCATTGAAATGTACAGCTGTGTATCATCCGCATAGCAGTGAAAGTTAACATTATGTTTTCGAATAACATCCCCAAGAGGTAAAATATATAGTGAAAACAACAGCGGTCCTAAAACGGAACCTTGAGGAACACCGAAATTTACAGTTGATTTGTCAGAGGACAAACCATCCACAGAGACAAACTGATATCTTTCCGACAGATAAGATCTAAACCAGGCCAGAACTTGACCGTGTAGACCAATTTGGGTTTCCAATCTCTCCAAAAGAATGTGGTGATCGATGGTATCAAAAGCAGCACTAAGGTCTAGGAGCACGAGGACAGATGCAGAGCCTCGGTCCGATGCCATTAAAATGTCATTTACCACCTTCACAAGTGCCGTCTCAGTGCTATGATGGGGTCTAAAACCAGACTGAAGCATTTCATATACATTGTTTGTCTTCAGGAAGGCAGTGAGTTGCTGAGCAACAGCCTTTTCTAAGATTTTTGAGAGGAATGGAAGATTCGATATAGGCCGATAGTTTTTTATATTTTCTGGGTCAAGGTTTGGCTTTTTCAAGAGAGGCTTTATTACTGCCACTTTTAGTGAGTTTGGTACACATCCGGTGGATAGAGAGCCGTTTATTATGTTCAACATAGGAGGGCCAAGCACAGGAAGCAGCTCTTTCAGTAGTTTAGTTGGAATAGGGTCCAGTAAGCAGCTTGAAGGTTTAGAGGCCAACATTGTAGAGTAACAGTGAAGACAATGAAAACTATGAAATAACACGTGAAATCATGTCGTATCCAAAAAAAATTTAAACAAATCAAAATATATGTTATATTTGAGATTCTTCAAAGTAGCCACCCTTTGCCTTGATGACAGCTTTGCACACTCTTGGCATTCTCCCAACCAGCTTCATGAGGAATGCTTTTCCAACAGTCTTTAAGGTGTTCCCACATAGGCTGAGCACTTGCTGGTTGCTTTTTTTATTTTACCTTTATTGAACTAGGCAAGTCTGTTACTCGAAATCTGTGTAGCATTTATTTGGGCTGCAATTTCAAATTGTATTAGTCACATGTGCCCAATACAACAGGTGTAGACCTCACAGTGAAATGCTTACTTTTGAGCCCCCTAACCAACAATGCAGTTTAAAAAATACAGATAAGAATAAGAAATAAAAGTAACAAGTAATTAAAGAGGAGCAGTAAAATAACAATAGCTAGACTATATACAGGGTGGTACCGGTACAGAGTCAACGTGCGGGGGCACCGGTTAGTTGAGTTAATATGTACATGTAGGGAGAGTTATTAAAGTGACTATGCATAGATGATAACAACAGAGAGTAGCAGCGGTGTAAAAGAAGGGGGGGGCAATGCAAATAGTCTGGGTAGCCATTTGATTAGGTGTTCGGGAGTGTTATGGCTTCGGAGTAGAAGCTGTTTAGAAGACTCTTGGACCTAGACTTGGCGCTCCGGTACCACTTGCTGTGCGGTAGCAGAGAGAACAGTCTATGACTAGAGTGGCTGGAGTCTGACCATTTTTAGCGCCTTCCTCTGACACCGCCTGGTATAGAGGTCCTGGATGGCAGTAAACTTGGCCCTAGTGATGTACTGGGCCGTTCGTACTACCCTCTGTAGTGCCTTGCGGTCGGAGGCTGAGCAGTTGCCATACCAGGCAGTGATGCAACCAGTCAGGATGCTCTTGATGGTGCAGCTGTAGAACCTTTTGAGGATCTGAGGACCTATGCCAAATCTTTTCAGTCTCCTGAGGGGGAATAGGTTTTGTCATGACCGCTTCACGACTGTCTTGGTATGCTTGGACCATGTTAGTTTGTTGGTGATGTGGACACCAAGGAACTTGAAGCTCTCAACCTGCTCCATTGCAGTCGGTCCTCTTTTTCCTGTCGTCCACAATCATCTCCTTTGTCTTGATCACGCTGAGGGAGAAGTTGTTGTCCTGGCACCAAATGGCCAGGTCTCTGACCTCCTCCCTATAGGCTGTCTTGTCGTTGTCGGTGATCAGGCCTACCAATGTTGTGTCATCGGCAAACTTGATGATGGTGTTGTAGTCGTGCCTGGCCATGCAGTCATGAGTGAACAGGGAGTACAGGAGGGCACTGAGCATGCACCCCTGGGGGGGCCCCTGTGTTGAGGATCAGCGTGGCACATGTGTTAAAACCTACCTTTACCACCTGGGGGCGGCCCGTCAGAAAGTCCAGGATCCAGTTGCAGAGGGAGGTGTTTAGTCCCAGGGTTCTTAGCTTAGTGATGAGCTTTGAGGGCACTAAGGTGTTGAACGCTGAGCTGAAGTCGATGAATAGCATTCCTCACATAGGTGATCCTTTTGTCCAGGTGGGAAAGGGCAGTGTGGAGTGCAAGAGATTACATCATATGTGGATCAGTTGGGGCAGTATGTAAATTGGAGTGGGTCTAGGGTTTCTGGGATAATGGTGTCGATGTGAGCCATGATCATCCTTGCAAAGCACTTCATGGCTACAGATACGAGTGCTACAGGTCGGTAGTCATTTAGGCAGGTTACCTTAGTATTCTTGGTCACATGTACTATGGTGGTCTGCTTAAAACATGTTGGTATTACGGACTCGGACAGGGAGAGGTTAAAAATGTCAGTGAAGACACTTGCCAGTTGGCCAGCGCATGCTCGCAATACACATTCTGGTAATCTGTCTGGTCTTGCGACCTTGTGAATGTTGACCTGTTTAAAGGTCTTACTCACATTGGCTGCGGAGACCGTGATCACACAGTGTTTCCCGGATCAGCTGGTGCTCTCATGCATGTTTCAGTGTTATTTGCCTCGAAGCGAGCATAGAAGTAGTTTAGCTCATCTGGTAGGCTCGTGTCACTGGGCAGCTCTCGGCTGTGCTTCCCTTTGTAGTCTGTAATGGTTTACTGGCCCTGCCACATCCGAGGAGATTAAGAGCTGGTGTACTAAGATTCGATCATAGTCCTGTATTGATGCTTTGCCTGTTTGATGGTTCGTCGGAGGGCATAGTGAGATTTCTTACACACTTCCAGGTTAGAGTCCCTCTCCTTGAAAGTGGCAGCTCTGGCATTTCGCTCAGTGCAGATGTTGCCTGTAATCTGTGGCTTCTGGTTGGGGTATGTCTGTATGTGTGTACGGTCACTGTGGGGACGATGTCATCAATGCACTTATGGATGAAGCCAATGACTGATGTGGTGTACTCCTCAATGCCATCAGAGGAATCCCAGAACATATTCCAGTCTGTGCTCGCAAAACAGTCCTGTAGCTTAGCATCTGCTTCATCTGACCACTTTTTTATAGGCCGAGTCACAGGTGCTTCCTGCTTTAATTTTTGCTTGTAAGCAGGAATCAGGAGAATAGAATTATGGTCAGATTTGCCAAATGGAGCGCGAGGGAGAGCTTTGTATGCGTCTCTGTGTGTGGAGTACATGTGATTTAGATTTTTTTTCCTCTGGTTGCACATTTAACATGGTGATAGAAATTTGGTAAAACGTATTTCGGTTACCCTGCATTAAGGTCCCCGGCTACGAGGAGTGCTGCCTTTGGGTGAGCGTTTTCTTGTTTGCTTATGGCGGAATACAGCTCATTCAAGGCTATCTTAGTGCCAGCCTCTGACTGTGGTGGTATGTAAACAGCTACGAAAAATACAAATGAAAGGTCTCTAGGTATTTACCTACCTGTGAATGGACACTTGAAAATCTCTACTCAATGTTGTTGCTAGCACTTTCCCCCCAAAAGTGTACCATCTGGGTTCATTTGGTTGAGTTTACAAAAACAGATCAGCTTAAGATCAACCTCACTGACTGGGGTCTACCATATTTATATTATTTATTTTATATTTCACCTTTATTTAACCAGGTAGGCTAGTTGAGAAAAAGTTCTCATTTACAACTGCGACCTGGCCAAGATAAAGCAAAGCAGTGCGACACAAACAACAACACCGAGTTACACATGGAATAAACAAACACACAGTATATGGGGCTTTGGTGACAAAACGGATGGCACTGTGATAAACTACATCCAATTTGAGTAGAGTGTTGGAGGCTATTTTGTAAATGACATCGCCAAAGTCAAGGATCGGCAGGATGGTCAGTTTTACGAATGTATGTTTGGAAGCATGAGTGAAGGATGCATTGTTGCGAAATAGGAAGCCAATTCTAGATTTAACTTTGGATTGTAGATGCTTAATGTGAGTCTGGAAGGAGAGTTTACAGTCTAACCAGACATCTAGGTATTTGTAGTTGTCCACATATTATAAATCAGAACCGTCCAGAGTAGTGACGCTGGATGGGCAGGCAGGTGTGGTCAGCGATCGGTTGAAGACCATGCATTTAAGAACTGTTGGAGACAACGGAAGGAGAGTTGTATGGCATTGAAGCTCGTCTGGAGGTTAGTTAACACAGTGTCCAAAGAAGGGCCAGAAGTATACAGAATGGTGTCATCTGCATAGAGGTGGATAAGAGAATGACCAGCAGCAAGAGCGACATCATTGACGCATACAGAGAAGAGAGTAAGCCCGAGAATTGAACCCTGTGGCACCTCCATAGAGACTGCCAGAGGTCCGGACAACAGGCCCTCCGATTTGACACACTGAACTCTGTCTGAGAAGTAGTTGGTGAACCAGGCGAGGCAGTCAGTGGGACTCAAAATGGTTGGTGATCTGTTTGTTAACTTGGCTTTCGAAGACCTTCGAAAGGCAGGGTAGGATAGATATAGGTCTGTAGCAGTTTGGGTCTAGAGTGTCTCCCCCTTTGAAGAGGGGGATGACCACGGCAGATTTACAATTTTTGGAGATCTCAGACAATACGAAAGAGGTTGAACAGGCTAGTAATAGGGGTTGAGACAATTTCAACTGATAATTTTAGAAAGAGAGGGTCCAGCTTGTCTAGCCCTACTGATGTGTAGGGGTCCAGATTTTGCAGCTCTTTCAGAACATCAGCTATCTGGATTTGGGTGAAGGAGAAATGGGGAGGCTTGGGCAAGTTGCTGTAGGGGGTGCAGGGCTGTTGACCAGGGTAGGGGTGGCCAGGTGGAAGGCAGGGCCAGCCGTAGAAAAACGCTCATTGAAATTCTCAATTATTGTGGATTTATCGGTGGTGACAGTGTTTCCTAGCCTCAATGCAGTGGGCAGCTTTGAGGAGGTGCTCTTATTCTCCATGGACTTTACAGTGTCCCAGAACTTTTGGGAGTTTGTGCTGCAGGATGCAAATTTCTGTTTGAAAAAGCTAGCCTTAGCTTTCCTAACTGCCTGTGTATATTGGTTCCTGAATTCCCTGAAAAGTTGCATATCGTGGGAGCTATATGATGCTAATGCCATACGCCACAGAATGTTTTTGTGCTGGTCAAGGGCAGTCAGGTCTGGAGTAAACCACAGGCTATATCTGTTTCTGTTCTACATTTTTGGAATGGGGCATAATTAGTTAAGATTGTGAGGAAAGCACTTTTAAAGAATAACCAGGCATCTTCTACTGACGGAATGAGGTCAATATCTTTCCAGGATACCCGGGCCAGGTCGATTAGAAAGGCCAGCTCGCTGAAGTGTTTTAGGGAGCGTTTGACAGTGATGAGGGGTGGTCGTTTGTCCGCAGACCCATTACGGACACAAGCAATGAGGCACTGATCGCTGAGATCCTGGTTGAAGACAGCAGAGGTGTATTTGGAGGGCAGGTTGGTTAGGATGATATCTATGAGGGTGCTTAGATTTTAGGATGGCCGGGTAGGTTAAGCATGTCCCAGTTTAGGTCACCTAACAGCACGAGCTCTGAAGATAGTTGGGGGGCAATCAATTCACAAATGGTGTCCAGGGCACAGCTGGGGGCAGAAGGTGGTCTATAGCAAGCGGCGAGAGAGACTTGTTTCTGGAAAGGTGGATTTTTAAAAGTAGAAGCTCAAATTGTTTGGGCACAGACCTGGATACTAAGACAGAACTCTGCAGGCTATCTCTGAAGTAGATTGCAACTCCGCCTCCTTTGGCAGTTCTATCTTGGCGGAAAATGTTATAGTAGTTATAATTTCAGGGTTTTTGATGGCCTTCCAAAGCCAGGATTCAGACACAGCTAGGACATCCGGGTTGGCAGAGTGTGCTAAAGCAGTGAATAAAACAAACTTAGGGATGAGGCTTCTAATGTTACCATGCATGAAACCAAGGCTTTTACAGTTAGAAGTCAACAAATGAGAGGGTCTGGGGAATGGGAGTGGAGCAAGGCATTGCAGGGCCTGGATTAACCTCTACATCACCAGAGGAACAGAGAAGAATTAGGAAAAGGGTACGGCTAAGGGCTATAAGAACTGGTCGTCTAGTATGTTCGGAACAGAGAGTAAAGGGAGCAGGTTTCTGGGAGCGGTAGAATAGATTCAATGCATAATGTACAGACAAAGGTATGGTAGGATGTGAATACAGTTGAGGTAAACCTAGGTATTGAGTGACGATGAGAGAGGTAGTGTCTTTACAGACATCAATTAAACCAGGTGAGGTCAACACATGTGCGGGAGGTGGGACAAGAGGGTTAGCTGAGGCATATTGAGCAGGGCTGGAGGCTCTACAGTGAAATAAGACAATAATCCCTAACCAAAACAGCAATAGATAAGGCATATTGACATTGGGGAGAGATGAGTCATGGGCAGAACAAGCAAGGAGGGTGGCAGAGCAAAACACGAGCTAGTGAGATGCTTTTGGCGCGTTCTAGCATGTATTTGCATATTTCCTTTAGGGAACGCCTATTCTGTGAAGTGCATGTGTGCAATAACTCAATTTGCCCTTCATTCCTAAACAACCCAATTTTGTAAAACTTTGACAAAGGGTAAAAGCTACAAAACTTAGTCCACTCTGTTCATAACAGATTATAGTTTTGGAAACAGAAAACTACATAGAGATCAAATATTTCATCAATTAGAAAATTAGCATAATTCAGTCAAAATCCATCTTGCGCCATCTTCTCCCACTGCCGGCCAATGGGGTTCCTCTCATTACCATATTTGGTAGTGAGTGGAAACGCCAACTGGATGCTTCACAATTATAGTTCAGGTGAAATATCTGGCTAATTTTTCTATCTGTAATAATTGCGCTTACTAACACTAATAAGTTAACAAGTGTTTAGTTACATTGAAAAGGATCTAACGTTACTCATGGGGCTTTATTTTCCGCTGGCGTTAAGGCGGCGCTAGCATCAAACATGTTAATTTTTACATTTTACATTAACTATCGCACTGGCATTTCCCAGCCCTAACGCAAGGTTTGGCAAGTTACCCGTCTTATAAAAACTCCTTGAGCTCAGATGGGCGGGGTAGACTTTTTTTTAGTTGTGTCCTTAAAAACATTATCCAAAGTGCACATTTTGGACAGCGCTGATAGGGATATTTAAGATTAACCTAAAGCTGATTATGGCAGTAACGCAGTTGGTTATGGCATGAATTTTGGCAACGCACACTGCCAATATATATGCGCATGGAACAAGTGTAGCCTCATGTGCTTTTGGTGCCTGTACACTTTGTATTTATGAAACATTTTTTTTTTAACATAATGTTTTTTCCCATTTTGTTTTATTTGATTGATTTATTAAAAACCAAACATAGCCTCCCCTCCACTCAATTAAGTGTTTTTTTTTGTCTGCCCAATGCAATCGGAAAGCAGTCACGACTGTCGATAAAGGGTTTGGCTCCTGAGACCGCTTGGAAATAAATCTTAATCACTAAATATTTATTAAAATATTAAGTTTGAGAGGAGTGAAACCCTCCAGTGTTTGCGTTGTTCTAATATTACATGCCCACAGGGGGGAATGTTCTATTTTTTCATTTAACCTTTATTTAACCAGGAAAAGTCATCTGAGACCCAGTGTATTTTTGAAGGGAGACCTGGCCAAGAAGGCAGCAACAATCAATGCATTACAGAATTAAAACATACAACAATACAATACAATAACATGATCCAGCCTAAAAAAGGCTTTTACACTCCTCTGTAAAGGTCTCCCATCAACATTTTAAATTCATTCAGTGGCACTAACATGGATTGTAGACTATTCCATGCCTCTGGTGCACAAGAGGAGAAGGCAGTCTTGCCTTGTACTGTGAATGTCCTGGGGACTTTAAGTAGAAACCACAGCAGACCGGGTATGGTAACTGCTGGTGGTGAAGGAGACCAGACTACAGAGGTAAAGAGGGAGTTTACCCAAAAGGGCTTTGTAGATAAACACATACAAATTTAGCTTTCTGCACATTTAAAGTGAGGTCCAACTCACCATGGTGGGTGAGTGACTTGGTATTTGTAATAAAGGTCATGAATGTTGTTTTTATGTACATTCAAGACCAGTTTGAGACCATAAAGGGAGGCCTGCGGTGACTGAAAAGCAGGAGCTCTTCAACAGCCTGAACCAAACAAGGAGCACATGCATATGATTGTATCATCTGCATATAGATGTAACTTTGCTGGTTGCATCCCATTTCCCAAATTGTTAATAAAAATTTAGAACAACACAGGAGCTAAAATGGAACCCTGGGGCACACCACTATTAATCTCAAGCAAGCTAGTCTTGTGATTGTCAGTATATACACATTGTGTTCTGTCAGAAAGATAGTTCCTCAACCAATTTACTGCCCCTTCACTGAGACCAATGTTACTAGCTAGCAACAATTCATGGTCAACTGAATCAAATGCCTTTGATAAATCAACAATGTTGCTTTTTATCAAGTGCATTTATGATGTCATTTGCCACTGCTATAGCTTCAGTTGTGGTGCTGTGCCCCGATCTAAAGCCAGACTGAACCCTGCTCAGTATGTTCTTTTCAAATAATATGTTTTTTTAACTGAGTTCACTAGGGAGTCATAGACTTTGACCAGGATATGGAGTTTAGAGATAGGACGATAATTAATAGCATCTGAGGGATCTCCACCCTTTAGCAGTGGGAGAACATACGCTGATTTCCAAAGGCTGGGTATGGAATTGGTCAAGAGACTCAAGTTGAAAATATGAGCCACAGGCTCAGTAATAATACCAGCTGGTATCTTTAAGACGAAGGGATCCAGGTTGTCTGGACCTGCAGACTTTTTAGTGTCTATTGCCTTTAGTGCTTTATAGAACTCAGCATAAGACACAGGCTCAAAGTTAAAATGGTTCACATGAGGGCCCATATCATAGATGAGCTTACATTAGAGGCCTGGGCCACACCATTATCAAAAACTGAACCAGCAGATATGAAGTGCTTGTTAAAAACCCCTACAATATCTGCTTTATCCTTCACTTCATTAGAATCCCTCATTAAATGGTCAGGAAGGCCAGAGGATACATTCGAACCTGACACTGATTTGATTAGCTTCCAGAACATGGTAGGTTTGTTTAGGTTCTCTGTGACTGCATTTAAATAGTCATCTGATTGGGACTTCCTGATCAATCCTGTGCATTTGTTTCTTAGCGCTCTGAAGGAGGCCCAGTCAACAGAAGCATTTGTATGTCTAGCTTGAGCCCAAGAGACATTTCTCTTTCTAATTCATTTTCTGAAAACCAAGGATTTTCCCTTCCACTGATTCTACATTTCTTCACAGGGGCATGCTTATCACAAATGGACACACATGTCATATAAAAATAGTCCCAGGCAGCGGTCAACATCGGGAATCAGACTTAACTGTGTCAATATAATAGTACAGATCCTGTAAGCACACGTACTCACCAAACTGTCTAAAATGTATTTTAAAAATATAATGGGGTTTGACTTTGGTATGTATTTATTTTCTAACACAAGCAATTGCACAGTGATCACTGACATCGTTACAGAATATCTAGGTCGATGTGTATTTGTGAGGGGTATTCCTTTTAGAATAATGTTCAATAGCGTTGATTTGTTAGTTGCTCTGGGTTCAGTCTTGTCGGCACATTAATTAATTGCACGAGATTCAGAGTCACACAGTTCTTTAAAATAGTACAGATGTCCCAGTTAAAATATCCTAAAATAATGAATGCAGAGTCATTTAAGTTGTGCAGGACATCAGAAAGAGTTAAGTGCGTCTCCCGAAGACGAAGGGGTCTGTCGCAGCCGACTACAATGATGTGGGATTCCTTATGTAACCGTATAGCTTCCATCCCACTCCTCGCCCCTACCTGGGCTTGAAGCAGGGACCCTCTGCACACATCAACAACTGACACCGACAAAGCACCGTTACACACCACTCCACAAAAGCCACGGCCCCTGCAGAGCAAGGGGAACCCCTACTTCAAGGTCTCAAAGCGAGTGACGTCACCATTTGAAACACTATTAGCGCGCACCACGGCTAACTAGCTAGCCATTTCACATCCGTTACACTTATATACGTTCACTTTAATCGCAAGCAATTCAAAATGTTTGGCTTTGGTAATCGAGATCATTTCCGAGGTGTTAAACTTGAATTTCACATAGATTGCAACCCCTCCTCCTTTACTCATCTGATCTGTTCTAAAAACCGCGGACCCATCAATAGAAATCTGTCATAAAACCGCGGACCCATCAATAGTTATTTGTCAGATTTCTTTGGCCAAGTTTCTGATAAAACCATTACGTTTGCATTTGTCGAATTGGCCCATATTCTCATCATGTCTATTTTTGGAAATAGACTTCTGACATTAACATGCAAGAGGCCAACACATGCTATGTTTGTAAAATCCTAGGGAGTTGGTAGAGATTGCATGGTATCTACCGGCCCAGAGGTTGGTCGCACATTATCAGAGATAAACAATAAAAGCATAACAATATATCTCAGTTGCCTAATGTGTGAGGACTTGGTGGAGCCAGCACCATTGTCAATAAAACGAGCTGAGTCTTTTGACAGAGAAAAAAAGTAATTCAAGAGTTTGAGATTTTGGAAGTATGCCATCAAGTGTAGGTCCAGTTGCGTTTGAGACTGGTACAAATGTAATTGCAGAGAGAGACCAAGTTCCTGGTAGTTTTGACATGGTCTCGTCGAAGTGTTTACAAATTGTAGGCCATAAAGCGAAGATAATTCACTCACCCGACTAGTGAGTGAATCATTTATTTAACCTTTATTTAACAGTTAAGAACACATTTTTATTTCGAATGACTGCCTACCCCGGCCAAACCCCCCCAAACGCGGACAATTGTGCGCCGCACATAGGGCAGCCGGTGGTGATACGGCTGCGATGCTTGTAGACCGCAGCACCACTCAGGATCCATGAGGAAAGCATCTCTCTCTTTTGTGGCTTGGCATGTGAAGCAATGTCAAATTAGCAATGAATGGGCTTTCATAAAGATACACCATTAGTAGTTATTTTACTCACATACATACAAGTTTGATTACACGACAAAGAGCAGGCACAGTAACAGATACATAATGCCGGTTATTAGAGGTCTTTCAGCACAAGTGTGCAACGACCAGTCGATGTTGTGTAGAACGATGTAGATTTTCCCACGGCCGATGGTGCATCAGGTTTCCCAATCTGGCAACCGCTTCTCACACATGCTTCGAACACTCCGACAGCCTCGCTGTATTTTGGTACACCAGAATTACATTCATTTCCAATCAAACGCTGCGTTTGCCTTGCAGCATTGCGTTGCAGAGGCAGTTGCAGTGCATACATTAGATTTATCGAAAGTATGCGTCAAACTGTATGCGTAGACGGCTTGACAGAAATGGTAGTAGAAGGTGAATGTTAAAACGTTGTCTGAATACATATCCAGATGATGCTGCGTACTATTTTGCGCTATTGCTCGCAAACAGACGTTCCTGACTCGGCGCGCGCTCCAACTCCAAAAAGGTGTAGGCTACAGTTTACGAGCGACCCGAGGCAGAAAAAAGGCCTTTTTCAATCAGATGTATTTGTACAAGCAAATTTCGTAAAAATAGAAACTGAGATCTAAAAATAATGTTGTTATATTCAGCATCAACCTTCACATCAAAAGTGTTTGCTTCTATAGACAGTATCAAGGTCAACATAAACCATGTCTGATACAGTTTGGAAAATCTAGTCTCCATTGTGGTCCTATGTAGTAAAACTCCCACAAATGCCCCATGTTATAATTGTGATGTTTGTATATTTTTTTAGGACTGCATTTTTGTATGATGTTTTGCTCAACCCTAATTAATTGTATTGTACTTGGCCTATGTGGTGCATTTTTTTGGTGTCTGTGTAACCCCTGTTAAAAGAAAATAACATTATAATGTAAAGATAATTACAACAACAAAAAAACAATGTTAAATCTCAGATCTCAAGGATCAGACATACAAACGACAGACTGATTGACTGCCATCTTGGATTGCCTGGAAATTATGGTGCCTGTAAGTGTGACATAGCCTATTTAAAACAAGTTGTTGTTTCGTTTTGTTTAGAATTTGATTAGAATTTTTCATTCTCTTTTTTAGTCCTTATTAATAATGAATTGAATCTTGTTTATTGACCATGTTTGGCATGTCCATGCTCAGCTATAATGTCTAGCCCCTATATCAGTGTGAATGCTATTGAATTATAATTGCAATTACTTAGAACAATGTGGACTGCAGGTGGGTTCAAGTTAACCTATTTAGCAAAAATGGGATAGGTCTACATTTTGTTAGTTAGTTTCTATAAGCCATTTAACAAATATAACGGACTAACATTGGAATTTGAGTTGATTCGAAGACAATATACAAAAGACCGTTAACACACAACCCGAAGCAACCACATACAATACTTTGCCATGGAGCACGTTCTGATTGAGGGGCCAAGTCTCAACACATCCACAACTTGTTAATTCATCAAAACCCAGCCTTTTTGCACACCAACGCCAGCAAGTTCAGCGATAATTGTGATAGTGGAAATAGCTAAAATATTTCTGACACACCCTGAACCTATAGCGCTACTGCCTGTGCTTAGATTTACCATTGTGTTTGTTAAAATAGAGCCCATAGTGTGTTGACACAAGTAACTAGCTACCTAAACATGCTGGGTGTGTCTCACGCAAATAAGACCATCGAGCTCAGCTAACGTTAGCTAGCTAGATAGTTACAGTATCTAGCGAGTAGCGACCATAGCATATTTGCCAGCTAGCCTAGTTGGCAGGCCCAACAAAAACTACAGCTAACCTTAGCTACCTATGCTAAATCGTCCAGCAGAATTCATGTATGCAGAATTCATGTATCCAAAAAGGTTAAACAAATTGCATGGAAAGCGTACTTTCCCCTCTCCTGTTTTGACATTTTTGACCTACAGCACTTAGTTTTTTTAGTGGCAATCTTTAATGTCTGGAATTTGCACACTGACCTTCTTGACCCAGTTCTTTGCACACTGTTACATTATGTCAATATCAACACGTGGGCACATTCGAGGTTGTCATTATTTCGTGCCTTTTGTGCAGATGGGCAAGACCTTGACTTGATGTGAGAAATAAATAATTGCACCAATGCATCACATCCAATTGTGAGAGTGAAACTCTTGCAGGGTTTGTCTTATGACCATTTTAAGTGCATTTATAAAACATTATTCAACCAAGCTTATTACAATTTGGCCAACAAAAATGACTATCTCACAATTTTAACCATAATTCGGTGCTATCCGGGATCCTTAGGACGCCCTACCCTAAACCATAACCCTTACCGTAACCATTTGAAATGTCAACTTCAATGGGGTAGAGACATCCCAAGGATCCAGAATTGCACAAACCTTTGGTGCAGAGTTGGTCAATGAGGTGGTCAATTTTCAATTGGCTAACACGTATCACATGGTTTTTGCAGGCTGAACATGGTGCATTGGGATGTTATCGTAAACTTTAACATTTGTAACAACCATGGTAACAAGTATTTGTTATTACACCCCTGTAATTACAGACTGCAGTTACCACCAGTTAGTTACAGTACATGTTGTTATTACAGTGTAACTATGAATTATTACAATTAATTACAACACTTGCCTCATGTTTCAAAGCTAAATGGTTGTTGCGGAAATTGACCCACGACTACTGTTTACTTTGTGCATCTACGTCATCTGTCTACCTTTAAACCAAACCTAACCTACCTGAGCCATCACCTTATGCAATACTGCCCCACAGTGGCAAGAAGTGGCATCTCCAAAAACACAAACCCTACACAACACATATATGTCTCCAAGACTCCCCACACATAGGCTACTTTCTGTTCTTTAACACCAAAACTAATACTGAAACTAAATAATATAAAAACAACATTGGGATAAAAATCTAACAAGTAAATCAGATCTGAAACCTAACTGAAATAAAAACCCAAGCATAGGCTACTTTCTGTTCTTTAACACCAAAACTAAAACTGAAACGAAATATTGTAACAACATAACTGAAATGAAAACAAAACTATAATAATCCTGGAAGGAACTGACCTGACGTGAGAGTTGTTAATTAGACTTAAAGTCCTTTCAACAACAATACCTACACTTCTAACCTTTAAAAGCTCAACAAAATACATGTAATACTTGGTTTCTGTTGGAAATGGTCACACACATTATTTTCTCCTGTGCTCTTGACCAAGATGAACATGTAAGCTACAAAGGCAAAAAGCACAGAAGGTATGAAAGGATGATAGGCCTAATGCATTTCTTTCATCTAGTTCATCTTTGGAGTTTAGCCTAATTGATCTATTTTCAATGTGGGTGTCATCTTGCCTACTGGGGACCACCCCATACCAACTTTATTAATTAACCCATCTAGGCATAATACATGTTTGAACAGAGATATATCCATTCATTCTCATCAGACCACAACAGTCCTATGCAGGCTACACCTTGCAGTGCAATAGCACATAGGCTATCTTATGTCTGGAGCAGATGTTATGGACACACACTGTGTCTCGGCATCTTAACTGAGCACTTGACCATGTTCGCAAGAAATAAGAAACTCATACAGTACCAGTCAAAAGTTTGGACACACCTACTCATTCAAGGGTTTTTCATTTATTTTTTACTATATTGTATAATAATAGTGAAGACATCAAAACTATGAAATAACACATATGGAATCATCTAGTAACAAAAAAAGTGTTAAACAAATCAAAATATATTTTATCTTTGAGATTCTTCAAAGTAGCCACCCTTTGTCTTGATGACAGCTTTGCACACTATTGGCATTCTCTCACCCAGTTTTACGACTTTACAACCACGTCGTAAATTCCTTGCAGAGACTCTTGTCTCCCTGACCATGCAGTATGGGAGAGAGACCTAAGGAACTCAGTAGACCAAAGGAACTCTCCCGCCAAATTCTACTACATCCCAGAACAATATTCCTATTTTGGAGAATGTGTAAACGGTTGGAGGAGAAGCCAGTCCGTTTTGTTTTGACATCATCTATGCGTGACTTCTTCTCACAGAGGAGGCCAAAAGCCTTCCCCTCCAGATTCTCCTTCTGAATCCTCACCATGTTCTCCTCCACGGAGTCCTTCACTATGAACTTAGTGATGACAACGTCTCTCTTCTGGCCGAGGCGGTGACAGCGGTCCATACCCTGGTCCTCTGTTGCTGGGTTCCAGGCTGGGTCCATGAGGAAGATGCACGAGGCAGTGTGAGGTTTAGCCCCACACCTCCGGCTTTGATTGAAAGAAACATGAATAATGGGCTGCCGGGTGCAATTGCTCTGAAACTCCTGGATGACCTGCGCCCACCTCTTCTGGCTCAGTGCCGTCCAGGCGCACAAACCTGAACACCTCCTCCTAGAGAAGGACCTCCAGTAGAGTGAGGAAGTAGAGATAACCAGATTCTTTCTGCTGTTGTCCTTACGGTGCGGTCTGAGCAGGCTAGACATGAGAGTCTCCACTTTGGAGGTTGCTCTCTTCTTCCTGAGGAAACTCCACCAGCTCACTGGCCTTGATCTGGCCTCTGCACAGAGGTCACCGTGCCTGTTCGCTTGTGCTGTACAGTTTATGACCATTTCAAGAAATAATACAAAGTCCACCTTTTTAACATGTAGCATTTCACTACCCCTTGGTTGATGAGAAACCTTCACTGGTCTTGGTGGCTCTACTACCATTGCTTCTTCCCTGCCACTTGTTCCTTCCAATTTTCTCACCGCCTCCAGATAGGAGACAGGCTGGACACTCCTTACTCTTGCCACCTCATTTTCCCTCACCCTAACAGGGCACTCCAAGAAATCAGGTGCATGTTCACCTCCACCTCAGCCCTGATACGAAAATCCATGCAGGACACATTCCACTCCACATCTTTTTGAGTCTTAACACACGCTTCTTCTGCTCCGCAGACACACACAAAAAATCATAATAAGACCACTTCTTGTAACTCTCCCTACTCCACACTTTCTTCCAACACATTCCAGATTTTCCTGGAGATGTTAAACGGATTTCCCACGTAGCATTCATTCCTTCATTCAAAACCCTGACTCTGATAAAAAAAATAGTCTAGTGGCTTCCTATTTTCCAACATAGCTTTACTTCTCGTTTCCCTTTTTCTTTGCCACTGTAACCCACTCATTCCCATTTTCTGTACTATTAGCTTCACTCGACTCACTAGTTTCAAACAAAACCTCAGTTTCCGCCATCTTCCGTCCGTCTGCTCTCTTCCTGGGTCCGATTGGCTCACGGTCTTATGTGAAAACAAATCTTCCAATTAGCTGATTCACTTTCTATGCCCACTTCCAGGCACTCAACTGACCAGAATAGTAAACACAGCCTGCAAAGTAACTGGTCGACCATAGGCAGGTTTGAGTTAGTCTGTTACACAAGGCAACCAAAAAGAAGGCATTGGCTGTCCATTGGCGACCGCTTCCACCCTCAGTTGGAGAGACTTCCCTCTGGCCAGCTCTTCAGAATGCCCATGGCCAAGAAGAATGTGTTCAAACATTCATTTGTTCCTTGTGCTGTTGGAATACTAAATGCAAACTAAATTGTATCAGTATATGTACTTATCTATCCAGTGCAGTTGGGGGACAGCGGTCGGTTGTGAGTGAATGTATTAATGTTTTTGGTGTATGCAAAATGATGGACTGACTGGTTTAAATGTGTATGCGTATGTGACCCTTTTATTTATTTTGTTTTACATTTTTATTTAAATTGTATTATTTTATTATATATACAAACAAGAGTACATAAACCTAACAGATGGGTATTACATGTCAAGATTCATTTTCAATTTGTTAAATACTTTTATGGTGCGTATTGCTTTTTTGTTTTTACATTTACTGATCATTTCAAAATCATATTTAAATTCTATTTTAAATAATGTGAAGAGGGGTTTGTTCTCCACCCACTTCAATTTAAGGACAAAGAATCTTCCATGAAAGATTAACAACTTAAAAATTGAAGTTAAATCAGGGTCCGTATAATTTGGTTCAAAATAAAACATAATATAGTCTTTCAAATTAACATTAATAGTTGTTTCTTTGAAAATAAAATCTTCTAACTCACACCAAAATCTACTGACATAAGAGCAGACCCAAAATAAATGGTCAAGAGTTTCTGGGTCACAGTCACAAAATACACATTTGTGTATTTGTATGCGACTTTGGAAGGTGATTCTAAAGAAACAAATTCCATCCTTGATGGACAATAAAGTTTTATTATTTTCTATGCAGTAATCCATCACTCGTCGGCAGGGCGTGGCTTGAAGGGGAAGTTGTCTTTTTTGCCTGGTAAGATTGTTTGTTGCTATTTGTAGCTAGCTAACACATTACATTAATAAAATAACGGTGTTTATATTTTGGATTCATTGTAACATTTAAAGTCATCTGTAGTTTACTTGCTACACTTGCGTTATATTGTCAGAATGACGATGGTGCAGCTCGTAATCACCGCCTAAGCTAGCTAGCTAACTGGTGATAGCTAGCGAACAACAAATGTCAGGACACGCTTCCCAGCTGGCACGAGAGGAATATTGATTTTGTTCTTGATATTTTCGACAACAAGGGTAATATTCTCACATATTAACAATTTATAACATTGAAAGAGTTTCCAATACCTTTCAGAGTTTATTTCTGTGATCAAAGCCGTTCCCAGTGGTCTAACCACACTAATGAAAACTCATCTTAGTTTTGGGAATGATCACAAAGTTTATCCAGAACTCAGATTGGAAGGCGTGGGCTTACTTTAGAGATCTTGTTGTAATAAATATATACGACAAATTCTTCATTCACAAAACCAACTTACACCGAGAGGAAAGTTTTTCTGGAACATGCTTATTCCTGACATTGTCTGGAAAAATGCATGGTTAAGGCCTTACAAATATTGTATACCAAACAAAGTTAAGGAAGTGCACTTCAAAATTGTACATAAGATATATCCATGTAATTCTATGATATCCAAATTTGTGGCTATTGATGATATCAGCGTTTTCTGTGAAAAAGGTGAGAATCTGTCTCACTTGTTCTTTGAATGTAAATATGTGTCAGAATTTTGGGAAAACCTTGCAAAATACTTATTTACCATTATGAACACTGCCTATGTTTTTGACATGAAATATATAATATGTTACTATTGCAATGATAACAAGACCACAGATTTTTTTTATTTCTATGTATTCTTGTTGCCAAATACTTGCCAAAAAATTACACATTTTTCTGATTGAATTCAACTATTTTATTAAAACATTAACCAGAGTGAACAACAACAAGAATAACATCTTCCTGAATCATTATTATATTAAGATTTTTTTGAGTGATTACAATTGCACTCAAATGTATTTTTTGTATTGTTTTATTGCTCTTTTCTTGTTAATACCTGTGTTTTGTTTTGTTAGAAATGTTTGATGTAGCAATGTAAGTTTATTTTAGTATTATGAGTAAAAAAATGTCAGGACAGGTTGCGAACATGAAAAATGCAGGTACTAATGGCTAAGCCAGTAACGTTTATGGATGTTGATTTGAGTCCCTGTTCAATAAGTTATTGTCTCGCTTATACTGTTATTGCAGAGGCAAACCTCCTATGATTATATATTGCCTTATTTTATTTAGCCAAATTGCCTGTACATCTGTGATTTTGCCAGCACAGAATAAGGTCTCTGAATTCCTCTCGCCTGTCCATGACAAAATGAACCCCTCCCTTTTAGAAAAAAAAGTAAGTTGCACCCCAGCAAAATCGTGAATCGCTAATTAAGCATTGACACAAAACAACGAAGTGCACTTGACCGGTACAATTGTTCCTCATTGAAATCGCTAAGAGCCAATTTATGCTTGATCCGAAATGTGGGCCTCTGGAGGTACGCAGAGGCCAAATTATTCTCTGTATCGCATCGCCGTGCTCTTCTCAAATGTTTTAACAGTGCAGCGACGCATTGTAACAATGCCAAATTGTGCACTGCATCTCAGTGCAAGAGGCATCGATGCAGTCCCTGGTTCGGATCCAGGTTGCATCACATCCGGCTGTGATTGGGAGTCCCATATGGTGCGGCGCACAATTGGCCCAGCATCGTCAGGGTTTGGCCAGGATAGGCCGTCATTGTAAATAAGAATTGTTCTTAACCGACATGCCTAGTTAAATTAAAGGTAAAAAATTAAATTGATGTACAGTAGATGAAGGCGGGAGGTCCTGTATAAACACAAACTCACTTTCTTGACAACATCTTTCACAACATGCCCTGACTTCTGCATAGGTCATATCACTGTAAATGCTCCACGGCCAATGCAGACATTCGGATTGACCATGCAGCGCCATCTAGTGTCCCACAGCCTCCAAACAGACATAACCTATTGTTTTGGAGAGACTATTGCATGCTGTAATGATAATTGCCTATGCTTTTTTTTTAACCAATAGGTTTTGAAACCATGGACCAAAAGATCCCGTATGATGACTACCAACTCCCAGTTGTCTTTTTGCCTTCCTACGAGAGTCCCCCAGCATGGATAGCCCCGCAGGAGGTATGAGTCTGACATGGCATCCATACCCTGTCATAACACTGGCAACGTTCAGTCTAGGGCGCCGCCACCACAGATCTTCAACGATGTTCCCTCTCTGTCTGTGTAGCGTATCCACCATCCTGACTACAACAATGAGCTGACCCAGTTCCTGCCACGCACCATTGTGTTGAAGAAACCTCCGGGGGCACAGTTAGGCTTCAACATCCGTGGGGGCAAGGCCTCTCAGCTGGGCATCTTCATCTCCAAGGTGTGTGTGTGAGAAAGAGGATGAGGCTCGTGCTACTGCCCAATTACACTTCTAAGGCTCCCAAATGTTGGCATCTCTGTTTTCTCCTATCTCCTTCATATCTCTGTGTGTATGATAGGTGGTCCCAGATTCGGACGCCCACAGAGCAGAGCTCCAGGAGGGAGATCAGGTGCTGTCTGTCAATGAAGTGGACTTCCAGGACATAGAGCACTCGAGGGTCAGTGATAGAATGTACACACCAGTGGAGGCTGGTGGGAAGGACTATGGCTGAAATGGAATCAATGTAATGGTACCAAACACATGGAAACAATGTGTTTGACTCTGTTCCATTGATACCACTCACACTCCTATAGCTCCTCCCACCAGCCTCCTCTGGTACACACCACACTATACCTCTTGATAAATCTCATTACTTAATTTTGTACTGCAGCACTAAACGTATGTGTATAAAAAGATTCACACTTTGCGGCAATACATTTGTCACTCATAGAAAAGGTTTCTTCTCCTCTCAGGCTGTTGAGATTCTGAAGACTGCCAGAGAGATTCTGATGAGGGTGCGCTTCTTTCCCTACAGTAAGTGTTGCCATCACCTGCTCCGCCATCTAATATTTTAGGTGCCTAAATTGTATCTGACGCCATTATTGCCTCACTTTCTCCTCTCCAACCTGTGAAGTTTTAATAACGGTTGTTATATAACTTCCTGTTTCCCATAGACTACCAGAGACAGAAGGAAAGGACTGTGCATTAGGTGGCAGACGAGTTCCCCGGGAGAGTGTGTGAGTGTCCGTCTTGTAGGAGTTGATGTCCTTGGTGGATAGACCTGCACTTCACTAGTGTCCTCCTCCCACAGACTACAGCCCCTGTCCTCCGTTTCAACCTAAGGATGAACGACCGCATGACTAACTGGATCCATTCACATTTACACCCCAGGACCACATAAAGACATTGCATTCCCCCTCCGCATACTAAACGATGCACACTGCTTCAGATGCTGAAAGGATGTTGTTATATCAGGTGTTCACTCACTTGCACAGTGAGTCATGCCCTGAAGACACGACATAGAGTAATGTATATTATTTGCATACCATAATGCTCCAGGTCCCTGAAAGACAGGGTCCTGAAAAAGGGACGTTTCTGTTTTTGCTGAGTTTATAGACATACACTTCGGAAAGTATTCAGACCCCTTGACTTTTTCCACATTTTACGTTAGCCTTATTCTAAAATTACATTGTTTTTAAAAGATTGTTGCATTTATTTTTGTTCAGTGTATTTATATACATTTATACACAGTTTAATGATATTCCAAAAAACATTAGAATGGACCGAGGACCTGATAATGCCTTGATACTGTAAAAGATTAAGTTAATTTAATATGAAATGTTTCGATTATCTAAGATAACATTTTTCCAGACGAGCTATTACAAACTGTAGAACTATTATTAACTAACTTAAATTATATTTGACATAACATGTCGACTATTAAGGTGCCAACGTCCTTCATTCAACTATGGCGACACCATCATCTCATATAAATTAATACTTGCCTTGTATGAAGCTCAATACATTAAACAAAATCACATTGTTTCCTGTGCTGTAGTTTATGATCCATCACTTATAAAATGTCAGCATGGAATGAGTTCCAAATCTGTTTTTACATGTCAAAATAGATTAGATGGTGTAAATAAATCACTTGTCCATTAATGACCCTAAAGATGGAGTCAGGATAGTAGAACCTGTTTTCACGGTGTAAACTCTATCTTCTGTCCTGTGACCCACTTCACAGATCATGTTCTTGTAAAACACTAAATAAAACACGTCTAAACTCTCAAGCCTCGCTATAACTTTATTTGATCTTCTGTGATGTAGAAGTCCGTCACTGGCCGCGGGCAGCATTTGGTTGTTTAAGGCACACATTCATCACTCCTCCCTGCTCCGTTATAAGATAACTTGTGTGTCGACCCATATTGTTAACTTAACTTCTCTGTCTTAGTGCATACATTTCACACTTGTCAGTGTTCATTTTTAATATAAGTTATATGTATTATACTTATCTATGTTGTGGATGAGCCCGTTTGTTTGTTTGTTCTGTTCCTCTCTCTATCTCTGTAGCTTTCGGGTATGCTGGATAAGGACCTAAGCAAAGGGAATTGGGCTGACTTTGTAGTGCCTGTCCCAAATTGCTCAGTAATGTAATGGGCATATTAAAATAAACTGTCAGTAGTGATGTAATTTTGTAAATGTTATGTGGTGATATTGTTTAAAAAACAATGTTGCAATGTATATACGTTAGTATGTTTAGTTAATGGAAAATGTAGGTTTGACTAGGTAATTGCATAATTAATTAGGGTTAATTGTTCTGAGGGGAGGGGCTAGCCCTACAAAAGGAGCCTCTCTTTCAGTTAATGGAGAGGCATTTTGGATTGAGCTGTGAATGGGGCAGCATTGTTTTCAGCGGTCCCATAAGGTATACATTTGATGGCAGTACTGTTGTTTTTTTGTTCTGGAATCACTTTGTAAATAAACACCCTGAAGCACAGAAGAACATTTGCGTCTCCGCCATCTTTTTTTTATTTTGATAGAGGTTAAGTTTTCCAGTATAGCCTTCTGGCCTATTCTACGTGACAGTGACACATTTGGTTTCCTCTTTCAATGAAAGAATCATTACATGGTTACAGAAGCTTAATCTGGGCTAAATCAGGTTGGGGCAGCAGGTAGCCTAGTGGTTAGAGCATTGGACCAGTAACCGGAAGGTTGCTCGATCGAATCCCCAAGCTGACAAGGAAAAACATATAAAGGTCATGTAGGCTAAATCAGGTCATGCGCCACATGCAACTACAATATGTTCCCTGAAACACAAACACCCCCCTTCCTGAGAAAAACAGGTCTCCCTGTATTGCTCCAGTGACACCACAGTAGATTAACTTGTTGTTCCACTTTGAGTTTCTGTTGGGGGGGGGGGTTGACTGACTGTCACAGCAAAACACTGATTACACACACATACACGTGAACCCTATGAGGTTTATAAAAAAAATGTACAATCATTTGTCTTCAAAGTCAAGTTCAAGAGCTGTATGCAAGGCTAACTTCAGGATCCTTGCTTGCTCTGTCATGACATTACTTATCAGTAACTTTATGAAAATAAATACACTTTAAAAGGGGTAAGGTCTAGGATGGTGATTATTCAGGTAATAACACAAAAGAAATCATACAATTCACTGTGTACATTTGTTAAAATACTATGTATGATATTATGCTAAAACTATTTCCATTTAATTAAGTCACCATTGGTTCCTATATGCAGTGCCTACAGTAAGTCCAAAGCATGCATATATAACCAGCAATGGAATGAATTCCACTGTCTCCCTCCCAGATTGCACAAACTTTCAATAAATACCCATTTGGGAACCTACAGAAAAACAAGGCACTTTCTGTCTAGTCATACTCATGGTTTCCAGTCATAAAGACAATAGTGAAATACAATGAAGCTCAAAAAAACAAGTATTCCATCAAATAAAAAATCATACACAAATACAATCTTTTCACTTTAATTTATACTCAGGAAATCAAAACAGCCAATCCTGGCTTTTCTTTAACTTGGTTCTGAATTATTCCAAACCTCATATCAAATTGTATAAAACACTATCAAGCATGGCTGGTAATATAAAATACCTGATGCTGTCGTTTCTAAAAGTAGCTGTACGTAACAATCAACAACCAAGTCCATCTAGCACCTCTGCCAGTGCACTGTCTGGAGTTGGCACAGTTCGTTGGCAAAAACTGGCTGCATTATCAGTTCAGGTGGAGGGGAAGAACCATAATTTCCACTTGTTGGTATGTTGTTCAGCTCCATAAGGCCAAACAGATGTAAACAGTTTATTCTCTCGTCCTCCATATAGGCATAAATAGTGGTTTATAAGGCAAGAACTGGATAAGTACAAAATAAATTGGGGGTGGATCTTAAAACTTTAAAGATTGGGATCATGTGCCATGGAGAGGTTGAGGACTTGAGTCTTTAGGTCTGCGTGAGCTTGTCCATCCATCCTCTCTTGTCTAGGCTTCATCTCCTCTGACAGACGTGCTCAGCTGCTGTCCTCTGCTTTGTTACTCTCCTGAATGTCCAGCTGAGAGCTCTCATCTACGTTCTCCAGAGAGTCTGCCCGCTGGATGGTCAGCTCGGCCGGGTCCATCATGGGCAGGGTGCTTTGCTCTGGATACAACCAGGGCTTCTGATCCGGAGAGTTCTGCTCTTTCCACTCTGGGTAACTCTGGCCCGCCTTGTGCACACACTTCAGTACCTGCAGGGAGAGAGGAGTGCGTCAGAGAACGAGACCTGAGCCTCAGCCTAGTTTTTCCCCTTCACCTCGTTTTTTTTGTACAGTTCTGCCCTGGGTCATATGCATTTACAGTCCTTCAGAATGTATTCACACCTCCCAAAGCCTTTACTTTTTCCACTTGTTCTGTTACAGCCTGAATTTAAAATGGATTCAATTGAGATTGTGTGTCACTGGCCTACAGCCAAAATACCCCATAATGTTAAAGTGGAATTATGTTTTTAGAAATGTTTACAAATTAATTCAAAGTGAAAAGCTGAAATGTCTTGAGTCAATAAGTATTTTATGGAGGATGGATCAACAGCATTGTAGTTACTCCACAATACTAATATAATTGACAGAGTGAAAAGAAGGAAACCTGTACAGAATACAAATACCCCAAAACATGAATCCTGTTTGCAATAAGGCACTAAAGTAAAACTGCTAAATAAACGTGGCAAAGAAATTAACTTCATGTCCTGAATACAAAGCGTTATGTGTGTCAAATCCAACAACATATCAACTGAGTACCACTCTTAAAGAATGTCAATTTAATCAATTTTCAAATTAGGCTGTAACACATCAAAATGTGTAGAAAAAGCCAAGGGGTGTGAATAGTTTCTGAAGGCACTGTACATAATGTAATGATATTACAAAGAGCGTAAGTGGAGTGCAATTTAAGATGATTAACAGCTAGCTGTTAATCATTAATCATCAGGTTTCCATTCAATCACAGTTATGAGCCACACACACAGTCTCGGTTTCGCACACAAAGACACACCTTGCCCTGAATAGTTTCATGCTGCACATGCTATGAAACCAGAAGAACAAGTTATACAGGGCTGCTGAGAGTCATTTTCTCTTCCTGAGAGAGACTTAAATGTCAAAAAAATAAAACAGAGCTGGACTGGACCTTCCAGTGGGTTTTTTATGGTTACCATGGTAATTTAAGGGACTTGAAACCCACTCTCAATATTCTTAAGATGGCAAGCTTTTGCTACCTAGTTCAGGACAAGAATTACCATCGTAACACGCACAAACACACAGAGGTATTGGCTGATTGTTGCTTTGGAACTAAATTAAAAACCAGTTATAACTCTGTCGTCAAACACAAAGAAGCTACAGAATTTAGCAGAAGGAGAAGATTAGTAACAATGGCTGATATTATTCGTACCCTGGGAGCCAGAACCTGAGACGCTTTGTTCACCACCCACTTTGGAAGAGAACCTGAAATACAGAATAAACCAAATAATCAATATTCACAGCAACTCTTGGTACCTGTAGTATAACATACCCTGTATCAAATATCTTTCAGTAAAGAAAAGACAACTGAAGCATAGGATCTGAAGAAGGTCAGTGGGTCTCACCTTTGGGGTCAGCCTGTGAGAGGTAGGTAAAGGAGCAGCTATTGGGTCCTGTGGCCTTCACCAGGTAGCCAGTCAGGAGGGAGATGGCTCTCACAAGGTCCTTTTTGGGAGGATATTTCTGTGACGGAAGAAATAAGAACCAAATCAGCTGAGATTTTGGGCGTATGTAGAACGATGTAACATCCAGTACCTATTAGTAACGGAATGTTACATTGCAATAAAAACATAATTTCTTCATCCCCATTAGAACCACCTCATCTTGTTAAATATACATTAGGTGGTTCTGTTATATGACTCATCTACAGTGCCTTTCAAAATAATTCAGACCCTTTGGATTTATTCACATTTTCTTGTGTTACAAAGTATGATTACAATGACTTATCTTTTTTTTTTTTTGCAACAATCTACACAAAATACTCTGTAATGTCAAAGTGGAAGAACAATTTATATATTTTTGTTAAGATTCATAAAATGTATTAAATAAAACAGTCTTTGCATAAGTATTCAGCTCCTGAGTCCATACATGTTGGCAATAATTACAGCTGTAAGTCTTCTTGGGTAAGTGCACACCTGGATTGTGCAATATTTGCCCATTAATGTTTTCAAAATTCTTCAAGCTCTGTCAAGATGTTGGGGATCATTGCAAGACAGCAATTTTAATTTCTTGCCATAGAATTTCAATTAGATTTAACCCTATCAGTCCCGAGACCCCAGCAAAAATCAGCTTTTCATTTTTTCTGACAATCATTTATCTACATGTCCAGCCCTTATATTTAGCTTCACAATGAAGTGTTTTACCATTTTCTTTTCAGGACAACCAGGTCTACAAGTAGAACACAAAATTATTTGACATTCAAAAGTTGCATTCAAAAATTGGATAAAAATGAATTTATATGAATGTTGTAAGTACAGAAATGGTTTGCTCAGTGGGAAATGAATATCCAAATAGTCAGTGACAACTGTGTTGAGTTTGTGACAGCAACTATGTGAGCTTATAGACACCATGTCCTGGGATTTCCTATGACCTATGTAGATGAACCCCTCAGCTTCTAACGACTTGTGTAGCTTGTGAGGGACATAGAGCAAAACATGCGTGTTCGTTAGTCTCAGCTTTTCAGAAATACTGTAGCTTGAATACTTTGTAGCTCAAACCATTCTCACTCTACAGACATTTTTGTAAAAAAGACCCAGCCCCGGGCCCCTTCGAGATCCGCCCTTGTCTCACACAGACTAATGGTTGATACCACCATTTTTAAAAGGGGTTAGAAGTCCTAAATCACACCGGTGGGACTCATTGGGTTGTGTCAAAACTGTAGCTTGGCCACTCAGGAACATTCACTGTCTTCTTGGTAAGCAACTCCAGTGTAGCTTTGGCCTTGTGTTTTAGGTTATTGTCCTGCTGAATGGTGAATTCATCTCCCAGAGTCCTGTGGAAAGTGGACTTGAGCCAGGTTGCCTGTGCTTAGCCCCATCCCGTTTCTTTTTATTCTGGTATCCCCCCAGTCTTTGCCAATGTAAAGCATACCCATACCATGATGCAGCCACCACCAAGCTTGAAAATAAGGAGGCAGTTACTCAGTGATGTGTTGGATTTACCCCAAACATAAGGCTTTGCATTTAGGCCAAAAAGTGTATTTCTTTGCCATGTTTTTTTTTCTTAGTATTACTTAAGTGCCTTGTTCCATACAAGTATTTGTGTTCTTCTTTTCACTCTGTCATTTAGGTCATTATTATAGAGTCCCTACAATGCTGTTGATCCATCCTCAGTTTCCTCCCATCATATCCATTGATCTCGAACCTGTTTTAAAATCTCCAATGGCCTCATGGTAACATCCCTGAGCAGTTTCCTTCCTGTACTGCAGCTCAGTTCAGAAGGACGACTGTATCTTTGAGGTGTCTGGGTGATTTAATACATCATCCACAGCATAATTATTAACCAGCTCATCTTTAAGATATATTAAATGTCTGATTTGTTATTGTTACCCATCTACCAATTACTGCCCTTCTTAATGATGCTTTCAAAAAGCTCCCTGGTCTTTGTACTTGAATCTGTGCTCGAAATTCAATACTTGACTGAGGGACCTTACAGATGTTGTATGTATGGGGGCAGAGACATGCTTAATCATTTAAAAATCATGTCAACCCCTATTATTGCATACAGAGTGAGTCCATGTAACTTATGTGATTTGTTAAGCCAAATTTGACTCCTGAACTAATTTAGGCTTGCCTGAACAAAGTCTGAATACTTATGCAATGACTATATTCTAGTCTTTTTTTTTCTTCAAATGTTTCAACTTTGACATTAAAGTATTTTATGTATATTGTCGACAACAACAAAAAAGACAATTAAATCCATTTGAATCCCACTTTGTAACACAAAATGTGAAGAAATCCAAGGGGTCTGAATACTTTTGCAAGGGCCTGTATGAGGACAATAACTGCCATTGAACTATAGGAACGGCAGAGCGGAGACAGACTGCTGTATATACTGGGTGGTTGCTGAGAGCCAGAGAGTCTACAGACCATGGAGGTGAAGGCGCATGGCATACGTACCAGGTGTTTGACTGAGTAGTTAACGATCACATACTCGTCGTCCGTCACCTGCCACGAACGCAACGTCACCACATCTCTGTTCCTCAGTGGTTTCGGACACAGCCCTGAAAACCAAAAGGGACAACAACAAATGAAAAACTACTTGAGGAGAGCTTCCTACAAACACCCTCTTGTCATGGTAACCAAAGATTCCGAAGACCTTCAATGGCAGCAACTGCACTCTCGTGTAGACTACAAATACACTCTAAAAACCAGCTCCCTTATGCCTTATCTGAACTCCTGAGGGCAGAATAAGAAGTACACTACAACTGCTGATGGAACCAATGCGATATGGTGTAATGGAAGTTAGTGAGAGAGGAGGCAATGGAAACAGAGACACAGTGGAGGGGCACCATGCAGAAATGGGTTCCTCAAAGCAATGGGACAGTGGAAGGAATGTAAATAAAATACTTTACACCAGATTTATTGCACATTTTCAACCGGGGTTATCTTTGAACCACAAACGTTTAGTAAATTTGACCCGTCGGGTTTTTGCACTGTAAAGAAAGAGACAATGACAGAGGAATGTGGAATAGCACTTCTAACTCAAGCAAATAAGAGGCACGCACATGAGTAGTAGCCCACATCAGTGTTAGGGGAGAGCCGGGCAATGTCAAAGCTCTCCAACATGGTGGGGTCCCACTTTTTGCGATACAGGCCATCATGAAGGACGTCGTACATGGTGGCGGCTGACACATCTTTTATGGTCATTCTGCACTGAAATCCAAACAGCAAAAGAGAGCATTGAAGTCAATTGATTATTGAAGTAACACAATAAATTCATTCCATCTCAAGATCAGGCCTTATCTGTTGAGTACTCACTACAATAAAATACGATACCAGATAAACCAATGGTCATGGAAAACTGGAAACCCCGAGGTGTTCTTGTAACAATGCTGCCACACAAAAGTAAAAGGATTGTGGTGGAATTGTGGAACAGAAAACCCGTGTTACGCTGTCACCAAGGGACATTGAAATGTCAAAAGACTACTTAGCGCCGGGCTCTTCAACCCCGTTTCTGGAGAGCTACCCTCCTGAAAGGTTTTCGCTCCAACCCCAGCTGTAACTAACCGTATTCAGCTCATCAACCGGCTAATTATTAGAATCAGGTGCGCTAGATTAGGGTTGGACGGCAGCTCTCCAGGAACAGGGGTGGAGAGCCCCGATAGAGATACATTGGAAAAGGTCAGGCAAAGGACAGGAATGGGTAAAAGTTAGCCCTTTAATGCAATGTCTATTGCTCTATTCAGACTATGGGATTCATAATAGAAAACAGGATATTCCCATATTTTGTTAATATAGTTAACTATATATAGTTGACTGGAACGAATTGCAAAAATCACTGAAGTTGGAGACTTATATCTCCCCACTAACTTTAAGTGTCAGCTGTCAGAGCTGTACACAGCCCATCTGTAAATTGCCCACCCATCCAACCAACTACCAACCTCATCCCCATATTTGTTTTTCTGCTCTTTTGCACACCAGTATTTCGACTTGCACATCCTCATCTGCAGATATATCACTCCAGTGTAAATTGCTAAATTGTAATTACTTCACCACTATTGGCCTATTTATTGCCTTACCTTTTGGACAAGTATGGGGCAGCAGTGTAGCCTAGTGGTTAGAGCGTTGGACTAGTAACCGCAAGGTTGAGAGTTCAAACCCCCGAGCTGACAAGGTACCAAATCTGTCGTTCTGCCCCTGAACAGGCAGTTAACCCACTGTTCCCAGGCTGTCATTGAAAATAAGAATTTGTTCTTAACTGACTTGCCTGGTTAAATAAAGGTAAAAAAAGTATACAGTACTTGGCCTATTTATTGCCTTACCATTTGAACATGTATACAGTACTTGGCCTATTTATTGCTTTACCTTTTGAACAAGTATACAGTACTTGGCCTATTTATTGCCTTACCTTTTGAACAAGTATACAGTACTTGGCCTATTTATTGCCTTACCTTTTGAACAAGTATACAGTACTTGGCCTATTTATTGCCTTACCTTTTGAACAAGTATACAGTACTTGGCCTATTTATTTGCACACACTGTAACTTGTTCTCAACTGGCCTACTTCATTTGCACACACTGTAAACATACTTTTCTATTGTGTTATTGACTGTACTTTGTTTATTCCATGTGTAGCTCTGTGTTGCTGTTTTTGTCGCACCGCTTTGCTTTATCTCGGACAGGTCGCAGTTGTAAATGAGCACTTGTTCTCAACTGGCCTACCTGGTTAAATGAAGGTGGGGGAAAATATATATATATAGAGAGAACATATTTTGGTCAAACAACTCAACTTATCCATGACCATAAACTGTTAAGTGTTAGTGCTAAAACATTAGGCTACACTACTGTGTATCAAATCGACAGTCAAGTCAAGCCAGTGTCCTCACCTTTATCTTGTGAACTTTAGGGATGTTTTTGTTTCCTTGAGGGGATGATGCTACTGGGGCCACCTCGACCCAGACCTCCATTCCGTTCTTGTCATATTTACTGTACCAGTTGTCTGTTGACAAGGCTTGTCTTCTGAAGTCTGTGAAGACTGCCTCGTCTGGTATAATTCCCGAAAGAATTCGAGACATAATAACGTTCTGGATGAACGGGAAAAAGGGTAGCTACTTAATAAGCAGTAAAACAAGTGCGAACGGCAATGCTAGTAAAGTCACTGAATTAATGTTGTGTATCCAGTCCGATCCTCCTGCCTCCAAATGCTATTCTATTATGACAGTGAGATCAATCCGGATATACTCACTAATTATCATATCAAGTTAGACTAGATTTTTGTGCTGGATTCCTGACCCACCCAGCTTCCAGCCGAAAATAATGCAGAACAACTCTACACGTAACTGCTTCCGGAATTCAAACAGGTAGCCTACTGGAATCTTTTCTTGTCTACACAGTGCCCACATGGTTTTGGAATGAGAACAACTACTCCTAGCTTGTGTTAGCTCAACTTGGCTGACATTGGGAATGATGGTATCCCTAGATTTAATTCGTCTAGATTTAATTCGTACATAAAGTCCAGGGCCCAGTTTCCCAAAAGCATATTAAGGCTACGTCAATCGTTTTAACCTTGGTAGGAGAATCGTTAAATCTCCTAGCTGTTTCCCAAAACCATCGTTACTAAAGTGATTATTGAAAACGCTCGTTATTTACCGACCACTCGTTGAACACCCAAGTACGTCGTTAATGTTTTTTTTGCCCTTCCGCGACACTTTATACAGACTTCCGCAAAACACAATCAAAATGTTTATCTGTCTTTTGTGCTGACAACTTCAGAAGGAATGTGACAACTACAAAGTTGCCAATTTCTTTGCATAACAAGCGAAGGATATAAAGACGCTTCAAATGAAAACCGAGATTACTGTATTAAAATATAAATAGGCCATAGTTTAGGCTACATAGACCTATATATTTCAATGATATTTAAATCAGACTCATGTCAATTCAATTGAGTTGTATTTAGCTATTTGTACACTGTCAAAGTTTTGCCTCTATATATTATTCATGATGTGTGACGTGTGCAATGTGACAAATCTTGATTTTGGTAATTAATTATTGTTGGGTATTAGAATATTAGAAGCCACCTCAATAGTTGTAGCCATAGGTGATATCTCGGAATAATTATGACCTTCAGGTCTTAAGGTAAAATCGAAAACGGAGAACGCTGATCCTATCAGTCATAAATAGTTTATGCTTGGCCAATAAGTCACTCTCAAAGTCTACATACTGTATATTGTAAATGCACAATATCTTATGCAAAAATAAAATGTCCTCCTGGCACAGAAACGGTCACATTGTTGGTTACAATTATCACTAATGCATTGTGGAATACATGACAAGGCCCATACATCTATTGATCAGGGCTACACTGTAGTGACAAAAGGCAACATTCCATTCATTAGGGCCAATAACCTTTGACCTGTAATACTATATTACACGGATAAAAAAAGAAAGAGGTAAAATAAGATATTTTAAAGACCACACTGATAAAAAAACAAATCTGACATTCTTCATTTTGTAGGAACAAAGTTAAATTAACATTTCTAAAGTAATGTGTATGTAAAGGTAGGCTTATCCTATTAGTAATATTCATAAAAATCATTTGCGAGAAGCTTGGAACAGTTTTGGTGAAATACCTTTACTTCATGTGATACACTTGTGTTCTTTAACTATCCTTTTTGTTTACAGCAGAGTAATACTAACAGTACATTATTATTCACAGAAACATTGCTAAACACTAGTAGACATATTTCAACTGGACAGACACTTCAGAAAAGCACAGAGCTGAGTATTCAGTCAGCGACAGGTAATAGATTTAGCTATTAAGCTAAAGGTTGTTTGATGTAATTAAATACTTATCTACATTTGTTTAAACATTTTAAAATGTTGACATTTGCAAACAATCTACAGCTATTGGTGTGTGGTTGTGCCATTTTTGACTGTGGTTATTTGGGTTGTGTATGCCACCGTGTGTACGTGGTAAAGGACAGTGGTGAAGAGAAGCCTTTTCTGTACCTAAACCAATCCACTGACTATACACACTGCAGGGAGTCAACATCATCACTGTGACCGTGGTGACTTGAGACGAAACAACCAGGCCTGGCTTTTGCTTTGAAATTCAGCATCCAAGCAGAGACACGGAAATAAATAAAACACTAACTTCCACGTGCGTGCCAGCAACTCTAATTTTTGTCAAGCATACAATGCAATTTTACAGTTGCTTGTGTTAAATACATTAAAAACAACATTCATACAGGCAATAGCAATAAAAATTATCTTCACTGCACTTGTTTTTTTACAGCAAGGGTGTTAGGAAGCGTTAGCTGTATCTGAGAATCAACTATCTAAACTGCTCTACAAAACAACTAATGAAGCCAGAGGCCCGTCAGCAGGCCTCTCGATCTTTACAATATTGGGACTCGATTCAGTGCACACCGTTGGTGAACAAACAAGCAAGGCATCTGTGTTCTTAACCGTCTATAAATCCTGCATGATGAGCACGCTGTTCCTGCAAGTGTGATGAAAACAAGACAATACATATATCAATTGGAGGGTGATTAGGAGACATTGTATGGGCCAAGTGACATGTTTCCATTTAGTGTGTAAAAGGGTTGACACCTGCTCACTCCATAGCCCCACACATGGACTTGAATCACCTTTTCTCCTCAGACACAAGATGTTTGTATGCATGTAGATGACTGAGGAACGTTTCTCTGACAGAGCAGCCATAGTTTTGAAGTGTACATCAGTAGATTTAAGTTAGTATTTTCCAGTACAATGAATTTGGGATTATATCCCCTTTCTAAAAATGTATACCCTTGTTTCCTATCGGATTGGCTACACGTACTTTCTGAAGCATCCCCTTGGCCAAACCTGCCAAATTAACAAACCAGCCGCCATTGAAATCTTCAGTCGACTAACTACAGTAATCCTAAATGAAGTTATTTGGCTGTTCTTGCCCTTAAAAATATCCCTTATTCATTAGGCTTTTGAGCCAACAATGATTCAATGATTCAAAATAATGTTCATTAAGTTGAGGGGAATCTTTTTGCAACAAAGTATTTAAAGAATTATGGGAATCAGTAACAGACACCTTGTTGATCACATATATAGAATACTGTAGCTGACCCACTAGACTCTCCATTGGAAATAAAACCAAAGAACTAAAAAGGGACTGAGACCTTTCATAGTCACTTAAATAATCTCAAACAATATCACTTTACAACAATGTCAAGTGTGATGGCACTAATGCTCCAAAAAGTGCAATAACCCAGGAGCATTTAGTTGTCAGTCTGCAGTCCTAAATAATGCCATGCAGTTGGATGACAATCTGATCATATTCAGCATTTAACCTATTCTGTGTTGACAGTATTACCTTTAATATAATCTTTAGATCTGTTTAAATACAGAGTAATAGCACATCCACACAGTTACTCTGAAAAATCACTGAGTCGAAAGAGGTTCTGCAGCCGATGGCAGTGAGCCATGGGTGGGGAGAGTGGCCACTGAGACACAAGCTGTTGGTGGGGAGGAGGCAGGTCAGGTGGGGGTTTAGGTGTTTACTAGCAGGAGCAGCTGCTCTCTGTCACAGCCATCTCCGGCGGCTTCTCCAGTTTGATATCGATCACTGAGAGAGGAAGTGCTTAAGGAATATTCTCCATTAGACATTTCATGCATCAAACATTTAGGGGGGGATATTATGCAAGTTCAACTAAATTAAATCAATAAGCAACAGATAACATTACAACAGACACTGACACATTTCTGGAGTGTTGATTACATGTTGAGCTCAAACACACTACAAACCATTCTGCCTCGGGAATAACCCCTTTGTGAAAAGATACTGTCCTCTTTGCTCTTCTCTGGTGTGCTATCCATCCCAGGAAGGGCTGCGGCAACACGGCGAAACAGCTGAGGAATCACAAGAAAGGAAACAGTGGAGCAAAACAGCCGTACCACACAGTGCATCAATAATGTAATGTTGGCCACATAAGTTAAAGCCTAGATGGTAAGTCAATATTTAAGAGATCATTTCACACTTAAAAAAAAAAAAAAAAAAAAAAATCTACAGTATATTTGTACATGGGGCAACATGACAAAATTGATCCTGATATTTAATACACATTAAGAGTCGTTAACTTGCGTCAAATTGGTCATGTGATTATTTAGATTCTATCCCCATTCAATAAGCCTGTTGATGGCTCCATGCGAAACAGTGAGAAACACAAGCAGACATTATGTGGAACGAGGCAAAATAAGAAAAAACAACATGGAGCCAGACAGCGCAGTACAATTGATGCCGAAGCGTTCTAAAGCAATGGACGTGAACGTCAACACAACACCTGAGCACTGAAGTGAATCACAACGCAGAGAGGACAAGGAGGGCAGGCCATGCGGAGTCAAGGGAAAAGAGAAGGGAAAACTAGAAGTTGTGAAAATAGTCTTGGAGGGAAGATTGGGCTGGACTATCCTGAGTGAACAGAAGCTCTACCTGTTTGACATTGTAGCCAGTCTTTGCGCTGGTTTCAATGAACATGACATTCAGTTCCTTAGCTCTCTGCTCGCCCTCTTCCGTGGTGATCTGTCTGCTCAAGCCACAGCCGAGAGGTGGAGAGATGGAGGGATAGACAGACATGAAAGAGGACAGGCCGAGAGGGAAAGGGGGAGATGGAGAGAAAACGAAGAGCTCAGAGTTTTTGGTTAGAAAGAGAGAGGGTTAGTTTGGTCATGCCTCTGAGAGACAAACGGATAGGAGGGAGCAGCTTTGCTGAGAAAAGATGAAACAGCTTGATACGCTATAGAGGGAATCCAAAGTCACTCACAGCACAGTCACTTGGTCCACATTAAACATCTAATCCACGTAGTACATGACAAATTACTCTCCCTAAGGGGGAAAATAATGAGCAGTTCTGGAGGCTGTTTGAACATCTGCTGGTGGTAACTGGACACCCACCTGTTTGACGTTATAGCCAGCCTTGGCACTGGTCTCTATGTACATCACATTGAGTTCACGAGCTTTCCTTTCTGCAGTCTCTACAGACACTTGTCTGCCATGGTCCCAGGGGGATTGACAGGAGGGGAAGGTGGTGTCAGGGGGTTGGGAGTGGACACCAAATCAAAGTGACATGGGGAGACACCGGGGAGAGGGAACAAAAAAATGTTGATAAAACCAAAATTTGACCAAAAAGAAACGTTTAACCAAAAAGTAAGCAGGGTGAACATGGAGTAAAGTTCAATAGATCAAAAACAGAAAACACTTGAAAATGAATGTTGTGCCCAATATACTCATTAAAATCTAAATAAGATGGGATGCCAAATACAATCGAGGGAGGAGGAACCAGGCTGAGACAAAGTGTTCACACATACAACAGTTGTCAAATAGGTCAACATCCAGTTCAGAGACAACATTGCTGTTTACCACCTCATCAACTCTCCACACACACACACACACACACCATGTACCTTTTATCAGCCAGGTCTGTTTTGTTTCCCACAAGCATGATAATGACATCACTTCCTCTCTCTGTTCTGACATCATCAATCCACTTAGAGGTTTGCTGGAATGAATTGAGGTCTGAGTGGAAGAACAGTAGCAATTCAGAACGCATACAGAGTGAGCATGATCACTTTAAATATCTTATGAGGTTTGAACTCCGGGTGAAGGGGATATGAACACGTTAGGTACATTTGCAAATCAGAACAGTCATTGCTCCTCATTGAAAGTACAGTTGATTTCAGCGGAGGAGTGAACACACAGTAGCCAGGTGTTAGTAAGCAAAAGTAAACAGTAAGTTAAGTTTAAGCACATAAAGGAATAGTAGTCCCCACGCCACTGTTAATACAAGGGAAAACTCCCTAACCTCCATGAAGTTGCATCATCAAAGTCCCTACATGGCGACACTAAATGCCTCCAATAATAGCAACACTACTCATACATTAGAAGCTGTTGAGGTTTGCTACTGTCTTATGACAGCATCCTTTCCAATGTAATATCCCAGTTCCCCCCCCCCCATTACAGTGATGAGAGCACAGCTCTAACTCACTGGTGATATCATAAACCACCACAGCGATGGTGGAGTCGCGGATGTAGCTGGGAATGAGACTACGGAAACGCTCCTGTCCAGCAGTGTCCCAGAGCTGGAGTCGGACCTGGGGAGTGGGATGGAGGAGAAGGAAACGGGACAGACGGAAAGGGAAAATGGAAAAGAGGAACGACATAAAATAGTTGCAAGAGAACATCATGGCAGCAGAGGCGGAAATGCTCATGCATCCTGGAATAGGAAAAAGCTTTCCCATGTATCTAGCAGATGACCTGTTCCCAATGTTGATGCTTTTTAGTTACCTAGTACAGATGGCAAACGTTCCAAATCAATGCATTTGGAGCAAGGAAAGCATTTCCCCATTCCTTAGACAAGCCCCTTTAGGGACAACATTTCCACAAGCACAATCACCACTGGATGTACTGAGAGGACTACCATTCCACTCTATTGGAACCATTTCACCAACAATGTCACTTATAATATCTACTGACTTTATGGTAGCACATAATTCTCAGACAATGGAAGCCCTGAAGCACTAGGAGGCTATTTTCATTACTACAGTCCAGTGACGTTGCCAAGCTGCGGAAATGCTGTTTGCCCTGTTCTCCCCTTCCGTCCACTGAGGGAAGGGCAGGGAGGTGATACCTACTTGCTATGTCATAAACCACCACAGCAGCGGCTGAGTCTCTGATGTAGCTGGGGATGAGACTGCGGAACCGCTCCTGCCCGGCTGTATCCCACAGCTGGAGCCGAATCTGTGGCCAACCACACAACAAACCGAGGAGCGGACACAGTTCGAAACCCAGCCATGGGGATGGAGGGGAGGGGTGGACAGAGACAAAAACGTATGATGATGGAACTAAAAACAGAATCATGGTAGGAAAGAAAACATGGGCTAAATGAAAACTGCAACTCATAGTGCATCTACGTCCATGCTTTAAACCAGCAGTCTAGTCAGGATTAGATAAAAAGAAGACTACCTAAGCCCCTTTTTGACAGTGGCTTGGAGGGGGATATACAATGGTTTCATACGGGCACAAACTTAAGGGACATGTGAAATGGTTTCAAGTGATGCAGATGATATAGAAGCCAAGTGGTACTTACCGTACGATCTTCTAGATACATTGTTTTCGATAAAAAGTCTATGCCAATTGTTGCCTGCAAGACAAAAAACATTATTCTCAGATACTGACAAACTGCATGACTGTACTACATTCAACAATAAGCCAAAGAAAAATATGGCCTTGTGTCCTTGTTTCCCCCCCAGTTTTGTATCATATTGTATGCAAGCTATAATCAGGTTACAAAAAACAGAACATGGCTATCAAAGGCAGACATTTCCACCAAGCAAAACAACCCAAAGCTCAGAGTGGTGTGGATGCCAACTAATGTTGCCCTTTTTCTCAGAGGACCTGAGCCCTAGGACCATGCCTCAGAACAACCTGGCCTGATGACTCCTTTCTGTCCCCAGTCCACATGGTGGTGCTGCTGCTCCAGTTTCAACTGTTCTGCCTGCGGCTATGGAACCGTCACCTGTTCACCGGACGTTCTACCTGTCCCAGATCTGATGTTTTAAACTCTAGAGACAGCAGGTGCAGTAGAGATACTCAGAATGATCAGCTATGAAACACCAACTGACATCTACTCCTGAGGTGCTGACCTGTTGCACCCTCTACAACCACTGTGATTATTATTATCTGACCCTGCTGGACATCTATGAACATTTGAACATCTTGGCCATGTTCTGTTATGATCTCTACCCGGCACAGCCAGAAGAGGATTGGCCACCGCTCATAGCCTGGTTCCTCTCTAGTTTTCGGCCTTGCTAGGGAGTTTTTCCTAGCCACCGTGCTTCTACACCTGCATTGCTTGCTGTTTGGGGTTTTAGGCTGGGTTTCTGTACAGCACTTTGAGATATCAGCTGACGTAAGAAGGGCTTTATAAATACATTTGATTGATGTGTTAGTTACATGCAATGAATTACCAGTACTGTACTTGAGATAAGATAATGTACCTGATAGGTGTTGTCAAAGCTGTCATACATAAACCTGGTGATAAGCGATGTCTTTCCCACTGTGAAGACAGAACATTTCATTTACATTGACATTTTCTAAATTCTGCATGATCCTCTGCAACTGTAATTCGTGAGGAAAAGCAATAAAACGTACCTTTATAATAAACATTTAGCTATTTAAAACACAATACTGACAGTGATCATATATGTGATGGTGTTGTTTATTTCCATGATAAATCGAAAAACTAGGCGTTGGAGTACTGACCCACGCTGAGCTGGCAAAGGGTGGAGCCACGAATGAAGGCGATAACTAGTTAACGTTAGCTAGCTAAAATTGACTGGAAAATCGATATACCGTTTTGGGGCTATGCAAATCTGAATTAATATTTGTTTGAGGAAATAATATAGCATATGTCTGGTTTATTTCTCTGAATGTTGACGTTTGTCACAGGAAATGGCCAAGGTTGAATAAAAGGCTCAGTGAGTTAGCAAGCTCAACTGGCTCCCCTCTGACAGACGTGGCTTAGCAAACTGACTCCACCCACACAAGCTGAAGTTAGATACCAAGTAAACAGAAAAACATTCACATCAAATGGAAAGAATGTAACTTGAACTCGTGAATGACACCGACAGTTCAGTATCTTAACGTTAGTTAGTTTCGGGATACGACCAAATATATTACCAAGCTAACGTTAGCTAGTACCTAAATTAGCTAGATAGCTTTATCCACCAATATCTTTGGCAACATGATTTCAAGCAACCAATTTTTGCTGATTCAAAGGGATAACGTTAGCTAGTAAGCAAGTTCCCTTGGCTAACATATAGCTAAATAACATAACAAGGCGTCGTTTAGCATAATCTTTCTGTTTCGGCCTGGCTAGCTAACAGCCAGGCTAACGTCGGATAGCGGTACTCTCACCAAAACAAATACTCACATGCTCTGCTGAAAAGACCTCCACTTACCACTTTGTTCGCCTAAGAATACAAGCTTGAATTTCCGCAGAGGGTTGCCAAACTCTCCACCGCCGGTCGTGGTCGACATCTTTATTAAACGATAAATAACAGCTGGCTAGCTATATTGCCAATTTCCTAAGCTGTCTCGACGGGAAAGAGACACAGGGTAGTATATCGATAGCCTAGCTTTTGTTATGTGCTGTGTGTATGCTAGTTCTGTATGTGAAATTGTGACGCGCGAGCCAGCACCCCCTGACGGACAGACTACGAGTACCAAAAAGTGCAGGGTTGCATTCCAAACACTTAAAAGACACACCCTATCCCCTCAGCCCTCAAATTAAGTGGACACTTCTGATGACGTATCCTGACGTCGGACGAGTATACACTTGCAAGGCAACGGTCGAGGGAAGAATTCATTAATTTCAAATGGGATCTCTCTTGCCCGGAAATGTGTCACTAGTTCATACCAACTGTTGTGTGTGCCTTATATGTGCTACAGTCAATTATGATTGCATTTCATATCTTGGCTAAAAGACAGCTCCCAAAAATGAGTTAATGTAATTTTTGCTATATTAAACACATGCTTAATTATGTGGACAAGTATCCTGCCTCTATTGTATTGTGTTTTGGAGAAATTGGGGGTCATGTTAGCAGTAACTGCATACTGTGAAACCAAGTTAAATATACAAGCCATTTTTCTAATTTCCACGCTGTGATCAGTTACTGCATTTTTGCTTGGTAGGGCAGCATAGTCCCTGTGCCCAAGAACAACAGTGATAGCCTATAGGGAGGAGGTCAGAGACCTGGCCGTGTGGTGCCAGGACAACAACCGCTCCCTCAACGTGATCAAGGCAAAGGAGATGATTGTAGACTACAGGAAAAGGATGGCCGAGCACACCCCATTCTCATTGATGGGGCTGCAGTGGAGCAGGTTGAGAGCTTCAAGTTCCTTGGTGTCCACATCACCAACAAACTATCATGGTCTAAACACACTAAGACAGTCGTGAAGAGGGCACGACAAAACCTATTCCCCCTCAAGAGACTGAAATGATTTGGCATGGGTCCTCAGATCCTCAAAAGTTTCTATATCTGCACCATAGAGAGCATGCTGACTGGTTGCATCACTGCCTGGTATAGCAACAGCTCGGCCTCCGACCGAAAGGCACTACAAAGGGTAGTACATCACTGGTGCCAAGCTTCCTGCCATCCAGGACCTCTATACCAGGCGGTGTCAGAGGAAGACTCCATCCACCCTAGTCATTGACTGTTCTCCAAAAGGCTTCTTAACAGCTTCTACCCCCAAGCCATAAGACTCCTGAACACCTCATCGAAGGGCTACCCAGACCCCTCTTTTACGCTGCTGCTACTCTCTGTTTATTATCTGTGCATAGTCACTTTAACTCTACGTGCATGTACATATTACCTCAATTACCTGGACTAACCGGTGCCCCTGCACATTGACTCTGTACCGGTACCCCCTATATGTAACCTCGCTATTGTTATTTTACTGCTGCTGCTTAATTACTTGTTACTTTTCTTTTATATTTTTTACTTATTTTTTCTTAACTTCTTAAAGCACTGTTGGTTAAGAGCTTGTAAGTAAGCATTTCACTGTTGTATTCGGCGCATGTGACAAATAACATTTGATTTGATTAGATTTGATCCGCAGACATGAAGTGTTAGCCAACCTACTATATCAGGTAAATGGAAAATGACAATGTATATGTGTGATATCAGGAAAAGAAATGTGCTCAAGTTAATGTTTACAAAAGCTAACCAAACAAAAACATAATTACTTTTATGATACGTGTCTGAGTCGTCATGTGCATTAGTAGCACAATTTTACATTCATTTTTACTAACACTTGTGTGTTGACTTCTCCATATTAACATTGGTTTTAAGTTTTGGCTCACTTTTCTTTGCGGATAGACAATCTGGACCCTCTTTTTGTAAAATGATCTGCCAAAATTGTTGCAACCCCTATTACCTCTTCAAAGGGGGTGACACTCTAGACCCAAACTGCTACAGACCTATATCTATTCTATCCTGCCTTTCTAGGGTCTTTGAAAGCCAAGTTAACAAACAGATTACCAACCATTTTGAATCTCAGCGTACCTTCTCCGCTATGCAATCTGGTTTCAGAGCTTGTCATAGGTACATCTCAGCCACGCTCAAGGTCCTAAATGATATCATAACCGCCATCGATAAGAGACATTACTATGCAGCCGTATTCATCGACCTGGCTAAGGCTTTCGACCCTTGTCAATCACAACATTCTTATTGGCAGACTCAACAGCCTTGGTTTCTCAAATGATTGCCTCGCTTGGTTCACCAACTACTTCTCCGATAGAGTTCAGTATGTCAAATCGGAGGGCCTGTTGTCCGGACCTCTGGCAGTCTCTATGGGGGTGCCACAGGGTTCATTTCTCGGGCCGACTCTCTTCTCTGTATACATCAATGATGTTGCTCTCGCTGCTGGTGATTCTTTGATCCACCTCTACGCAGACGACATCATTCTGTATACCTCTGGCCTTCTTTGGACACTGTGTTAACAAACCTTCAAAGCCATACAACACTCCTTCTGTGGCCTCCAACTGCTTTTAAATGCTAATAAAACTAAATGCATGCTCTTCAACCGTTTGCTGCCCGCACCTGCCCACTTGTCCAACATCACTACTCTGGACGATTCTGACTTAGAATATGTGGACAACTACAAATACCTAGGTTAGACTGTAAACTCTCCTTCCAGACTCACATTCAACTTCTCCAATCCAAAACTAAATCTAGAATTGGCATCCTATTTTGCAACAAAGCATCCTTCACTCATGCTTCCAAACATACTCTTGTAAAACTGACCATCCTACCGATCCTTGACTTCGGCAATGTTAATTACAAAATGGCCTCCAACACTCTACTCTACACTCTATTGGATGCAGTCTATCACAGTGCCATCCGTTTTGTAACCAAAGCCCCATATACTACCCACGAGCCAACGAGACCTGTATGCTCTCGTTGGCTGGCCCTCGCTTCATACTCGTCACCAAACCCACTGGCTCCAGGTCATCTACAAGTTTCTGCTAGGTAAAGCCCCGCCTTATCTCAGCTCACTGGTCACCATAGCAGCACCCACCTGTAGCACGCGCTCCAGAAGGTATATCTCACTGCTCACCCCCAAATCCAATTCTTCCTTTGGCCCGCCTCTCCTTACAGTTCTCTGCTGCCAATGACTGGAACGAACTGCAAACATCTCTGAAGCTGGAGACTCTTACCTCCCTCACTAGCTTTAAGCACCAGCTGTCAGAGCAGCTCACACATCACTGCACCTGTACATAGCTCATCTGTAAATAGCCCATCCAATCTACCTCATCCCCATACTGTATTTATTTATTTATCTTGCTCCTTTGCACCCCAGTATCTCTACTTGCACATTCATCTTCTGCACACCCTACATTCCAGTGTTTAATTGCTATATTGTAATTACTTCGTCACCATGGCCTATTTATTGCATTTACCTCTCTTATCCTACCTCATTTGCACATGCTGTATATAGATTGTCCTACTCTATTATTGATGGACAAGTTTATGTTTGTTTATTCCATGTAACTCTGTCTTGTTGTATGTGTCAAACTGTTTTGCTTTATCTTGGCCAGGTCGCAGTTGCCAATGAGAACTTGTTCTCAACTAGCCTTCCTGGTTAAAAATTTAAAAAAATATAAAACAAAATATAAAAATAAAATAAAAATTGGACTAACAAAACAAATAGCCGCGGGGATTCCCCCAAGGGCATAAGGCGAGTGTAAGTGGAGGAGTGTGTGTCTTTTATGAGTTCAAAATGCAGCCCAATGGACAAGTCTTCTTATTTGATAAGGTTTAACGGCGGTTGGCATCTGATAAACGTTGCATTACCGCCACCTACTAGACTGGAGTATAACTACCTTGTACTGTGCTTAAAAAATTTATGAAAATCAACAAATCCCCTATCATCTAACCCTACAGTCACAAAATGTATTTCACTTGTTGGCCTATCCCTCAGTATTAGTACAGATCTATTACTCACACCACTCCTCCCAGGATCCCTCCCCTAGACCAATCTTCCTCTACATCCTTCAATGCCTCAGCATACGACAACCTCTGCACTACTCTAACCCTGGAAACCTCAACCTGCCTCTCTCACACGGGACATTTCTGAACCCCAGCCCCATTGGGCACCTTTAAAATTACCACATACCACTACTTTCCCCCATGCTACACATTCCTTTGTCTCATGCCCTTCTGCACATTTCTCACACCTAGGAACTTCCCTCCTACACACTGCTGCCACATGCCCATAAGTTTGACACCTGTAACAACGTAATGTTTTCGGCACAAATGCTCGTATGGGATTACTTCTATATCCTAACATCACTTTGTCAAACAAAGACTCAACATCCAAACTTAAAAGGACAGACAATGACTAATTTGTTTCACCACTCGTGCCACCCTGTCTGCGTCTTACCAAACAACGAGCATCACAAACACTGGGTACTTTCACCGCTACCCCAGTAATCACTCCTTTCAATGGCACCCTTTTCTTGAGAGCAGAACAATTCACATCTCTTTTCCCCGTTCGTTTAACACGGAGTGCCTGCTACCTATGACCAGCAGAAACACAAACAATTATCACAAGAGCTCTTTTAGTTACGTTGACTGATTCCACAGCACCCAACTCTTGTTTTCACCCACCCTAAAACCACAAATGTATCAGCCAAAAGGCAGGGCTCCACTTTTTCCAAAAATTGAATTTCTACCGTCACAGACTCCTCTTTCTCCTGACCCTCGGTGCAAACAACAATGAACAAGTGATGGTGCTACAATTTGCTTTGTTGCAACTTATTTCTTATGTTGTAAAATATAATACATAGCTAATGGTTTAAATGTTCGGAATTATTCGTCTGTGGGCTTATGTGACTGCATTAGCCATAGTCCATGTGTGACACGCTAGGAACTATAGTTTTGGTCCACGTTTCCCAGGGGCCCTAATTAGTGTGAAAGATATAAAATCACCGCATTCCAGTTTGTACTTGTGCTTGTCGTTTGTTTCAGACCCATTTGAAACCCCATGCTGTCTTGATAATTGTTTGGGGTGTGTGGTTGTTTGTGTTCAGACATTGTTTGTTTGAGGTTGACAAAATGCAAGAGTTTATTGCATTGAAAAACATGCAATTGGCCCAACATCCTTTGTTGTTTGCAGATTGTCATGTGTTTGGAATGGCTTTGATGGCTGTGGGGAATTGCTTATCGTAATCAGAGGAGAGAAGCGGTGAACTAACAGAAGACCGTGAGGAGATACACTAAAGATTTTACACAGAAAGTAGGAGGTGAACATCTTTTTATTTTTTTGTTGTTGAATAAGACATGATCCTGTGTAGCTCAGCTGGTAGAGTTTAGCACTTGCTATGCCAGGGTTGAGGGTTCGATTCCCATGAGGGACCTACATGAAAATGGATGCACTCACCAAGTTGCTCTGAATAGGTGCGTTTGCTAAATGACTGAAATGTACAGTGCCACAATCAGGGTTCCCCCACAGCCTGCTCCCCACTTGTTCATATAACTCTCATATGCTGGTACAGTTCCTTTTGAGATACCATCATGTGTGCAAAAAAATAAATAGCTGTTATATACTCTTTATTGTAGAGTTCACTTTAAAAAGCAAAACAATTTAAACTATTGAAATTACTTTTGGACCTATAGTGGCTAGTAATTAATTGTGTTTTGTTCAAGGGGACTCAGAGCCCTCATCTATCTGCTATATGATGCCATCCCAGTGTGCCCTCATCAGTAGGTGTAATGTTGATGAAGGGTCTAAGCAAGAGAGAAAGCAATATTGTTGTTGTGATCCTCTTGGGTCTCTGCTATATGTTATTGGTGCTCAGTTTCTTTGGTGTCAGTTGGCCTTTCAACGAGTCTGTTGCTGTTGCTCTTACTGATCGTTCTTCTGCATCTTCTGTTGGGGAATCTACTCAAATTTTATATCCGTTCTAGAGGGGGAGACATGGACAAACACAACATAACATCAGCTATCTGACAAGGAATTGCTTGAATATGTGGTTGTTCTGTTCAATAGTTTCTCTCTTTTTGAGTCCACTATCAAACCATGAAGTCTTGTGCATTGTACTACAGCAGTCATAGCCGTGGGAAGTAGGGGTGTTGAGGGTGTTGCAGCACCTCCTCCAGAGTGGCGCAGCGTTCTAAGGCACTGCATCTCAGTGCTAGAGGCGACACTACAGAACATGGTTCAATCCTGGACTGTATCACAACTGGCTGTGATCGGGAGTCCAATAGGGTGGTGCGCAATTAGCCGGGGTTGTCTGTCATTGAATTTGTTCTTAACTGACTTGCCTGCTGAAATAAAAATATTTATTAACTATTATTACCCAATACAAAACATCTTCCTGCGGCCATGACAGTGGTATCTCTATATCATCCTAATTGGCATATGTATCCAAGTGTATGATCGTTCAGTAGCACAATACACAAGCATATTAAGAGGATACATTGTGTTGACATTGTGCACTTCTTTAAGAGCTATTTCTATACCTTGACAGTATATCCAATGAGCAACAATGGAAAATGTTTCTTTAACTGCAACTATTTCAACCCTTTCCAAATAATAATGTTTTTCTATCCCTTGAAGAAGTGAATATTGGGCCGAAAACATGTGACATTGAGAGTGACCTCACCTGCACCACACAGGCATTTATTCCACTGGGCTGCAGTTCATAAATGCACAAACACACATAAGATCAACATTCTTATGGTAACAATTAGAAACTATAGACTCAATGGAAAACTGAAATTGTCACGCATGCCAGAATATCATCACGTATGAATCCCCCATTTCACACTGATAAACCAGGTGGTAGAGTCATACTTACACATCTGCAGGTTTGGGAGACATCAATACCAAAGGTAATTCTACTCCGACATCACTGTGGCGAAACAAAATGTACATTATCAGTGGGCAACATAATCATGTTTCTCCAACAAAACCTTGCTGACGTTCATGTACACCGAGTGACAAAACATTAAGAACACCTGCTCTTTCCATGACATAGACTGACCAGGTGAAAATTATAATCTCTTATTGATGACACTTGTTAAATCCACTTCAATCAATGTAGATGAAGGGGAAGAGACAGGTTAAAGAAGGATTTTGAAGCCTTGAGATATGATTGAGAAATGTGTATGTGTGCCATTCAGAGGGTGAATGGGCAAGACAAAAAAATTAAAGTGTTTTTGAACAGGGTATGGTAGTAGGTGCCAGGCATGCCGGTTTGTGTAAAGTACTGCGACGCTGCTGTGTTTTTCACGCTCAACAGTTTCCCATGGGTACTCTGTTTGTCATGTAATAAAGTGCACATATCATATATCATCTCCTGTTCTTACCTGGCTGTTAGGCCTCCCAAGAGGCCTCCGCTGGAGACCAAGAGGTTCACCTTGATTTTGTAAGCAACTAAGATTCCCTGCATTCCTTTATCCATGCCAGGACGAATGCTAGGAGAGGGGAGGACAGAACAGGGATGGGTTACCTCAGGCTTTTTGACAATAGATGATGATGCAGAAAAGTTTTTTTATCATCATCTACAGAAGGAGAGCGGGGTGTGGTGGAGATACACCACCGTTCAAAAGTTTGAGGTCACTTAGAAATGTCCTTGTTTTTGAAATACAATTATTTTTTGTCCAATAAAATAACATCAAGTTGATCAGACATACAGTGTAGACATTGTTAATGTTGTAAATGACTATTGTAGCTGGAAACAGCTGATTTCTTTTAATGGAATACCTACATAGGCGTACAGAGGCCCATTATCAGCAACCATGACTCTTGTGTTCCAATGCCACGCTGTGTTAGCTAATCCAAGTTTATCATTTTAAAAGGCTAATTGATCATTAGTAAACACTTTAGCAATTATGTTAGCACAGCTGAAAACGGTTGTTCTGATTAAATAAGCAATAAAACTGGCCTTCTTTAGTTGAGTATCTGGAGCATCAGCATTTGTGTGTTCGATTACAGGCTCAAAATGACCAGAAACAAAGAACCTTTTTCTGAAACTCGTCATTCTATTCTTGTTCTGAGAAATGAAGGCTATTCCATGCGAGAAATTGCCAAGAAACTGAAGATCTCGTACAACGCTGTGTACTACTCCCTTCACAGAACAGAGCAAACTGGCTAACCAGAATATAAAGAGGGGTGAGAGGCCCCGGTGCACAACTGAGCAAGAGGACAAGTACATTAGAGTGTATAGTTTGAGAAACAGATGCCTCACAAGTCCTCAACTGGAAGCTTCATTAAATAGTACCCGCAAAACACCAGTTGAGCTTTTCTTTCAAAAACAAAGACATTTCTAAGTGATCCCAAACTTTTGAACAGTAGTGTATGTCTTGGGTAACTCACTGACTCACAGTGTGGTAGAAGCCAGGTTGGTATCTTCATCCTTTAGTCTGCCGTCCACAGCCAGACCACGCTTCTCTTTGTTGTTGGACAGAAGAGGGATCACCGTGAAAGTCTTCTCCAGGGTGGATTCTCCTTTTACTTCCTCCCTGCGCAGGACGACCACACAAACAGGACATTGTGATTCACCAACAGTGAGAATCAAAATACACTTTATTGTTTGACTCAGTATTGGGTTATAGACACAAGGTTTAGTAATTCTACATTACAGTAGAAATGGAATGAATGTGTTCTTAACTTACGCAAATTCTTCATTCAGAACAGTCTTGGTATATTTGTCTGCTTGGTAAAGCAGCACCTCTGTTGTCTGGTCAACTGGTCAGAAAGATGTGTGTTGGTCAGAACAAGAGTTGAAACACACACGCAATCATGACAGAGAATAATATATATATTTGCAGACATTTTTCTCCAAAGCGACTTACAGTCATCTGTGCATACATTTTACGTATGGGTTGCCCCGTGAATCAAACCCACAATCCTGGTGTTGCGAGCGCCATGCTCTACCAACGAAGCCAATCAGAACAGAAAACCACTTTTACGTTGACTCACTTGTTATTTTTATTTTCTTCACCACTTTTGCGGTTTCATTGTTGATTTTGACTTTTACAGGGATTGGGTCTCCATGGAAATAGAGCTGAAAGTCACCAAAGGAAAGCAATCATATTCAAATAAACAGGAATCATACAGAATGATCCATCAACAGAAAACCAGCCCAGTAATCAACGTTCTCCTAGGCTGACAGGATACAAGTCTAATAAATGGAAGGGCTACAGGCCTACCTCCTTCTCTATAGAGGCCTCCAGGTGGACTAGCTTGTCAGACATCATGAAGTTCTTGCTGATGTCAGCCTGGGGTCCAGCAGGTATTGTTCCTGGGGCAAACTGGATCTTACGAATGATCAGACGGCAAGTGTCCCTGACAGGAGAGAGGAAGAGAGGGGTAGAAAACCATCAGAACACACACTCATCTGATTACTGGCAACAGCAAATGGTATGCACAGTAGTGGAATTCCACTGATACGCACTTCTTGTTAATTTTCTCATCAGGGTCGTCTGCCTCATTGGCGATGTAGGCTTTCACCTCATAGTCGACACCACAAGCCTGCAGAGGTAGGAAACAAAGGAGTGATTTGTCTTTGATGAAATGATAAAATTGAGAGAGTGAAAAAGAAGAAATAGAGAGAAGATTAGAGAGAGAGAGCAAGAGGAGAGACACATACCTTGCCGACATCCTCTGGTGCAGGCTGAAGGCCGACTGAGCATGGTAGGTTGGTATCAATCTGAAACGGACAGGAAGTAAGAAGTGATCAGGTGTGGATAGGTACAAACCAACAGGCTAGGATGTCCATTTCCTTCAAAGGTCCAATGTAGCCATTTTTTATCTCAATATCATATCATTTCTGGGTAGCAATTTAGTACATTACTGTGATTGTTTTCAATTAAAATGGTATTAGCAAATAGCAATATCTCAAGCAAGAATCTTGTTAATCTTGTTTGGGAGTGGTCTGAGTAGGGAGGGGAAAACTGAAAACTATCTGTTATTGGCAAAGAGGTATGGAACTGTCTTTGTTATTGGTCTATTAACTAATTTTATTTATTTATTTAATTTACTGCTGATGTCACCAGGCAGGCCAAAACTCCCTCCCACCAAAACATGCTGAAATTTCAGGCAGTCTTAAAGGGCATTATCATAATTTTACCAATTTCACAGTATTATTCCAACTTCACAGTGTATATATAAAATCTATATAAAACACAGGAAAATCAAGTTTTGGACTGCACTAGGCCATTCATGGGATTGTACATTGTGACAAAAGTCTTTGATGTGATTTGCAACATCAGCTAAAAGTGCGGACCGAGATTACACATTGTGTGGCTGAACAGTGAGCTATGCACAGACATAATATCTTTTTTATGTGATGCCGTGTGAAGGATGAGACAGAAGGAAACACACAGTGAAACTCACATTGAAAGTGAAGGCATGGCCTTGGTCCTCACATTTCTTCAGGAGGGCCTCCTGCATGGGGGTGTTGGCTGGTTTGGTGCCAACAACAGGGTAGATCTGCTGCCTCTGTATCCAGATGTCTTTTCTGTAGTTCATCCCGATCAGGTCCAGGTCGTCACTCCCATAACGGAAGGAGCATGCTAGATACACCCATACTGCAACGAGATTAAAGATAGATCTTTGATTTTAAGACTGAACCTCGATGGGCTGAATTGGACTTCATGCATCTTTCCTGGTTCAATAGATACAGTGAAATCAACTTATTGTTACCTTTCCTGCCTTCAAGTTCAGCGGGGTCAACCTTGATCACACCATCTGCAAGAGAAGATATATGTATGAAAAACACACACACACACACACACACACACACACACACACACACACACACACACACACACACACACACACACACACACACACACACACACACACACACACACACACACACACACACACACACACACACAGATACACTAGTCTTAGATTAGTAAAGTGCAAAGATATTCAGAGATAACTTTGTAACACACCGACGATATCAACAGTCTCCACATGGTCCACGAAGTCTCTCTTCCCCAGGTAGAGAGCAATCTGGGAAAAGGAGAAAGGGATAGAGAGACATTACTTCCTGTCTGTAATCAACACCATATAGATAGGCCTAATCTCAGTTATCTTGATGGAGCATGAGGAATCGCAGTGCCGTTTGTAAGTTGGCTCGGTTAGAGGAAGCCTATGGATTCCTGCTCTGGTATGCGATAAGTGCATCAGAGCAGGCCTCGACCAGTGTGTCTCACAGCTATGATGTCAGAGGGGGTCCTTACCGAGCCGTTGCCGCTGGTCTTCTTGTAGATCCTACAGAGAGACGGTGACAGGAAGTTTAGACACTAGATTGGATTCAACAAATCTGTATCATGCAATATAACTATTAATTGTGTCCTCCATTCATTGTAGGACACATGTTGTCTTAACCTAAACCCTGTCATCATTAGAATCTCCGTCTAATTCCACTTAGTGGTATTAGTTAGTTATCGTACCCTCGTGGCAGTGGGTCTTTACAGTCTTTAAACTCACTGCACTTTTTGTGATTGCTATCCTTACTGAGCCATCCCAGTACGTTGCTTAGTGACCTACCCTAACTGGCCTGCTGTCAGTTCCAGTTGAATTAAAAGTTGAGGCCTCTACTCCCCCTCCCTCCATCCCTCCCTCCTCCCACTGAGGCTCTGGGTTGATTAGGACCCAGGGTGGCATGGGAGCCACTGGCATGACTGGTACAGCCAGCTATCTTCACGTAACAATGAGGCAACCACAATGTTTTTTCATATGGTATCTCATAATATAATCCTATCAGATCAATATTCCTGATGTCCTTCTTACCTCGCCTAATCCCTTATATCAGTTTATCAATCAGTATAGCACGCATCGCTATTTGCCTATTTGCTCACATCTTTGCTCGTGTTTGCTGTTAATTCTAAACTGCTCTATTCCGGATCTAATCCAGAGATGATCCGTCCTAATCAGGTTCTTTCTGGATCCTCTTAACCTTAGAAGTGTCACACATCCTTACATGACACAGGCAATGTGCTAAAGGTAGCAAAGTAATTACATTGACATTTTAGTCATTTGGTAGACTCTCTTATCCAGAGCGACTTACAGAGGCAATTAGGGTTAAGTGCTTTGCTCAAGGGCACATCGGCAGATTTTTCACCTAGCCAGCTCTGGGATTCAAACCAGTGACGTTTGGGTTACTCGCTGTTAACCGCTTGGCTACCTGCTGCCCTAATAGATATTCATAATCTAGCGTCAGCGTCTCTGTTCTGTGCCACAGTCTATGGTTTGGTATGTTCTGAAAATAAACTCTACCTCGATATATCTGTAGAAATTAGACATTTTTGGTAGGTGATTGGGGAATTTAAAAGATACTCACTTTGCCATGTCTGTGATTAATTGGATGAGGTTGTCTGTAGAGGTAGAAAATACAGTTTAATGAAATGTATTAGGATACAATAACAAGTAACACTCTTCCAAACTAAATAAGAGTCCTCCCTGGTTGCAAATTAGTTATATGGTGGAAGCTGGACAATTTCAACTTAGTATTTGATTTGATTAGTCTAAACCAGTGTAACTAATCAGTGGGAGATAAACATGATGCGTTGGTCCCTTAATCTGATTCGCTACGCTGGTAATTACACAGATCAAATCAAAGACAAATTACCCCCTAGGCAAAAACTGCTTGAATCAACGTTGTTCCCACATCATTTCAACATAAAACATTTTTGGGGATGATCTTAAATCAACGTGGAAAACTGATCGGATTTACAACAAATAGATAAGGGAATTTCATCTTTTTTTCACCCAAATTTTAACCCAAATCCAATGGCACGTTGACATTTGTTGTTGATTTCACATTGAATTCACGTTTAGTTGACAACTCAACCAAATGTAAATCAAAAATAGACCTTGAATTGACGTCTGTGTACAGTGAGTAGTTTGTTCCTACTCTTATTTGCAACCAGATTTAGCTAATGCCTAAATGAAATTGGCTACTGCAATGTAAATATGCTTAAAATGAGCTCTGTCCGAGATAACTCTCTGCACTGTCTATTTCTGACCGAGGCTGCCATTGTCAATACAGGTGACATATTCATATATTTCAAAATGGACACATCACATGTCCTGTACATTCAAAGAAGTTGGTCAAATCCACCATGTTCTACAACAGTTTTTTGATCATACTCTGTGCCTAGTATCAGTTTTAAAGACCCCTGATAAATGATATCTGCAATGAAAGGTTAAGACAAATGTTCCTTCTCATTCCATGACAACAAAGCAAGGTGGGCAAATCCAGCCCTGGGCAGCCTCAGTGAGTGTAGGTCGTTGTTCCAGTGCATCCCTAACCTGAGCAGGGCTGGAAGACAAGCTTGCTCACACTGTTACCCATATTCAATCCTTGCAGTAAAGGCTACATGGCACGTCCAACCATCTCCTAATCAGTCATTCCTAGAATCAGCGTGATAGTTATCACTTAAGATGTAAATTAGATGCAGTTTTCTGAGATGTTGACAAGATAAGATGTCATGCACAATATGATCCCCCATGCATGATGTCATCGTTCCCCAGTGGGCTATGCTGTTGATGTAAAGCAGGGTCCGCCGGTCTTGCGTTGTACTCACCTCAGTGTCTTGACTGTGTCTGTTGTCTGGTGCTGCTGTCCCTGTAATCCGTCACTCTGTGCATGTGTAGCGAGTTTTAGCATCTACCACCTTCCGTCCTCCACCTTTATACCTCGACCTCTCAACCCCACCACCCTCCCTTTGGCTTCCCCTGCCGTTATAAGAAGCTACTTTTAGGCCATATCCTATTAATTAATTAGCTGGCTGAGTTTTTTGGGCTACAACAGGGTTACAAATAAGCAGAGAAGGTGACTTAAAAGGATTAAATCCTGAGTAACTTGTTGTTGAATAGGTGGGTGTAAGGAATGGGGCTGTTTGGTTGTATTAAAGGGAATATGATCAAATCAAATCAAATTGTATTAGTCACATACACATGGTTAGCAGATGTTAACGCGAGTGTAGTGAAATGCTTGTGCTTCTAGTTCTGACCATGCAGTAATATCTAACAAGTAATCTAATAATTTCACAACAACTACCTTATACACACAAGTGTAAGGAATGAATAAGAATATGTACATATAAATATATGGATGAGCAATGGCCAAACGGTTTAGGCAAGATGCAGTAGATGGTATAGAGTACAGTATATACATATGAGATGAGTAATGAGGGTATGTAAACATTATATAAAGTGGCATTGCTTAAAGGGACTAGTGATACATTTATTACATCCAATTTTAAATTATTAAAATGGCTAGAGATTTGAGTCAGTATGTTGGCAGCAGCCACTCAATGTTAGTGATGGCTGTTTAACAGTCTGGTGGCCTTGAGATAGAAGCTGCTTTTCAGTCTCTCGGTCCCAGCTTTGATGCACCTGTACTGACCTCGCCTTCTGGATGATAGCGGGGTGAACAGGCAGTGGCTCAGGTGGTTGTTGTCCTTGATGATCTTTTTGGCCTTCCTGTGACATCGGGTGGTGTAGGTGTCTTGGAGGGCAGGTAGTTTGTCCCCGATGATGCGTTGTGCAAACTGCACCACCCTCTGGAGAGCCTTGCGGTTGTGGGAAGCGGAGATACAGCCCGACCGGATGCTCTCGATTGTGTATCTGTAAAAGTTTGTGAGTGTTTTTGGTGACAAGCCAAATTTCTTCAGCCTCCCGAGGTGTATGGCCACGCAGTCATGGGTGAACAGGGAGTACAGGAGAGGGCTGAGAACCGACACTTGTGGGGCCCCAGTGTTGAGGATCAGCGGGGGGAGATGTTGTTTCCTACCCTCACCACCTGGGGGCGGCCCGTCAGAAAGTACAGTACCCAGTTGCACAGGGTCTCGAGCTTGATGACGAGTTTGGAGGGTACTTTGGTGTTAAATGCTGAGCTGTAGTCGATGAACAGCATTCTCACATAGGTACTCCTCTTGTCCAGATGGGTTAGGGCAGTGTGCAGTGTGATTGCAATTGTGTCATCTGTGGACCTATTGGGGCGGTAAGCAAATTGGAGTGGGTCTAGGGTGTCAGGTAGGGTGAAGGTGATATGATCCTTGACAAGTCTCTCAAAGCACTTCATGATGACGGAAGTGAGTGCTACGAGGCACTAGTCATTTAGCTCAGTTACCTTAGCTTTCTTGGGAACAGGAATAATGGTGGCCATCTTGAAGTATGTGGGGACAGCAGACTAGGATAGGGCTTGATTGAATATGTCTGTAAACACATCATCCAGCTTGTCTGCTCATGCTCTGAGGACACGGCTGGGGATGCCGTCTGGGCCGGCAGCCTTGCGAGGGTTAACACGTTTAAATGTTTTTCTCACGTTAGCTGTGGTGAAGGAGAGACCGCAGGATTTTGGTAGCGGGCTATTTTAGTTTGTCTTGCTGGTCTTAATCCCAGACAAAGGTCTTGTCCTTTGTCAGTCTACATCTCTGTGTGCATGTTATCCTGTCTGGGTCCATTTTGGGCTTGTATTCTCTGTGGTGCCTTGGCTTGCACTATGAGTCAGTACAGAAGGATAACAATACCATTGGGGGACGCCACCACACAACTGGCTATGCTCTCTCCCTCAGTGTGTGTATGTGAGGCATACAAGCCACGTGTCTGTCTGTCTGTCTGCCTGCCTGCCTGCCTGTCTGTCTGTCTATCTGTCTGTCTGTCTGTCTGTTTGTCTCTCTGTATCTGTCGGTCTCTATCTGCCTGTCTGTCTGTCTGTCTGTCTGTCTGTCTGTCTGTCTGTCTGTCTGTCTGTCTGTCTGCCTGCCTGTCTGTCTGTCTGTCTGTCTGCCTGTCTGTCTGTCTCTCTGTATCTGTCGGTCTCTATCTGCCTCTCTGTTTGTCTGTCTGTCTGTCTGTCGGTCTGTTTGTATCTCTGTATCTGTCTGTCTCTATCTGCCTGTCTGTCTGTCTGTCTGTCTGTCTGTCTGTCTGTCTGTCGGTCTGTTTGTATCTCTGTATCTGTCTGTCTCTATCTGCCTGTCTGTCTGTCTGTCTGTCTGTCTGTTTGTCTCTCTGTATCTGTCGGTCTCTATCTGCCTGTCTGTCTGTCTGTCTGTCTGTCTGTCTGTCTGTCTGTATCTGTCGGTCTCTATCTGTCTGTCTGTGTCTCTGTCTGTCTGTCTGTCTGTCTGTCTGTCTGTCTGTCTGTCTGTCTGTCTGTCGGTCTGTCGGTCTGTCGGTCTGTTTGTCTCTCTGTATCTGTCAGTCTCTATCTGTCTGTCTGTGTCTCTGTCTGTCTGTTTGTCTCTCTGTATCTGTCGGTCTCTATCTGCCTGTCTGTCTGTCTGTCTGTTTGTCTCTCTGTATCTGTCGGTCTCTATCTGTCTGTCTGTGTCTCTGTCTGTCTGTCTGTCCGTCTGTCCGTATGTATGTATGTTTCTACTTGTCTGTCTGTCTCTGACTCATAATAAGCCACTTAGTGGACATGTCTGAATCTAAATCTAGTTGTCACTCAAAGGGGAAATCAACAGTGGAAACAGCCTTCCCTCCTCTGTTTTGGTAAAACGCTAAGGGATGGGCCTGGAGAAATGTAACCACTTTCAAATTGATAGACATATCTATGGATGCAAGGGCTGACCATCCAATATATCAAATTATAGTTTTAAACAGGTTTTCAGGCTATACAGTCCAGTGTTTGTTTACATTCACAATGTTTACAAACATTGGAGTAAAACAAGCTTATATTTGAGGTTTTGATCAGGTACAACAGTTGAACTAAGCTCATGAGGCATGTATAAGTTATATCCTTCAATAATCAATGGGTACATTATATATACAAAGTATGTGGACAACCCTTCAAATTAGTGGATTCGGCTATTTCAGCCACACCCGTTGCTGACAGGTGTATAAAATCGAACGCACAGCAAAGACCTAGATGTAGACACAGGAGGTGGATAGTACAAGTCTCAGAGTTTATTACAGTACAAGGGGCAGGCAAAGAGTCATAATCCAAATCAGAGTTAGGCTGGTACAGGCGGGCAGGCAATCGGTAGGTCAAGGCAGGCAAAGAGTCGTAATCCAAATCAGTCAGGCAGGTGGAGGACTGCAGGCAGGATCTGGACAGGCAAAAAGTTCAGAACTGGGAAGACTAGAAAAAACTAGCACACATGCAACAAGAGAACACGCTGGTAGGACTTGACGGGACAAGACGAACTGGCAACAGACAAACAGAAAACGCAGGTATAAATACACAGGGGATAATGGCAGAAGATAGGAGACACCTGGTGGGGGTGGAGACAAGCACAAAGGTGAAACATAGTTGAAACAGATCAGGATGTGACAAGTTTGTCAAATTTCTGCCCTGCTAGAGCTGCCCCGGTCAACTGTAAGTGCTGTTATTGTGAAGTGGTAGGCCACACAAGCTCACAGAACGGGACTGCCGAGTGTTGAAGCAGGTAGCGAGCAAAAATTGCCTGTCCTCAGTTGCAACACTCACTGTCGAGTTCCAAACTGCCTCTGGAAGCAACATTAGCACTGTTTGTCGGGAGCTTCATGAAATGGGTTTCCATGGCCCAGCAGCCGCATACAAGCCTAAGATCACCATATGCAATGCCAAATGTCAGCTGGAGTAGTGTAAAGCTCGCCGCCATTGGACTCTGGAGCAGTGGAAACGTGTTCTCTGGATTGATGAATCGCACTTCACCATCTGGCAGTCTGAAGGGCTATTCTGGATTTGGCGGATGCCAGGAGAATGTTACCAGGAGAATGTTACCTGCCCAAATACATAGTGCCAACTGTAAATGGTCTGGGGCTGTTTTTCATGGTTCGGGCAAGGCCCCTTAGTTCCAGTGAAGGGAAATCTTAATGCTACAGCATACAATGACGTCCTAGATGATTGTTAATATATATACATATATTACCCCTTTTCGTGGTATCCAATTGGTATCCAACAGTCTTGTCTCATCATTGCAACTCCCACACGAACTCGTGAGAGGCGTAGGTCGAGAGCTGTGCGTCCTCCAAACCACAACCCAACCAAGCCTCAAGGCTTCTTGATACAATGCCCGCCGGAAGCCAGCCTCTTATATACTGCTTACACAGACAACTTATATTTGCATGATTTACATGATTCATTATTCATAATTAATTCATCATTAACATTTGGTTCATGCATGTGACCGACCAATACCTCACGAGGCTTCTTCTCTCCAAGCTGAGACCTTGAAACTGAGACACCTGTTCTCAAAACAATATTCTGGGCACACTGGCAAATTGCTTATACTGATAGTGAGGATTCCTCCCAGGCACGATCAATCAGTCACTTGCATGAACCCAGTCAAATTGGTTATCAGAAAAGAACAAACACAACATTTTCCTTCACAATATACAGTACCAGTCAAACGTTTGGACACACCTACTCATTCAAGGGTTTTTCTATATTTGTATTATTTTCCACATTGTAGTATAATAGTGAAGACATCAAAACTATGAAATAACACACATGGAATCATGCAGTAAGCAAAAAAGTGTTAAACAAATCTAAATAAATTCTAGATTTTAGATTCTTCAAAGTAGCCACCCTTTCCCTTGATGACAGCTTTGAACACTCTTGGCATTCTCTCAACCAGCTTCACCTGGAATGCTTTTCCAACAGCCTGGAAGGAGTTCCCACATATGCTGAGCACTTGTTGGCTTATTTTCCTTCACTCTGCGCTCCAACTCATCCCAAAACATCTCAATTGGGATGAGGTCAAGTGATTGTGGAGGCCAGGTCATCTGATGCAGCACTCCATCACTCTCCTTCTTGGTCAAAAAGCCCTTACACAGCCTGGAGTGTTGGGTCATTGTCCTGTTGAAAAACAAGTGATAGTCTCACTACGCGCAAACAAGATGGGATGGCATATCGCTGCAGAATGCTGTGGTAGCCATGCTGGTGAAGTGTGCCTTGAAATCTAAATAAAACACTGACAGTGTATTAGCAAAGCACCCCACACCATCACACGCCCTCCTCCATGATTCACGATGGGAACCACACATGCGGAGATCATCCTTTCACATACTCTTCGTGTCACAAATATACGACGGTTGGAACCAAAATTCTCACATTTGGACTCGTCAGACCAAAGGACAGATTTGCACCTGTCTAATGTCCATTGTTCATGTTTCTTGGCCCAAGCCAGTCTCTTCTTCTTATTGGTGTCCTTCAGTAGTGGTTTCATTGCAGAAATTTGACCATGAAGGCCTGATTCATGCAGTCTCCTCTGAACAGTTGATGTTGAGATGTGTCAGTTACTTGAACTCTGTGAAGCATTTATTTGGGCTGCAAACTGAGGTGCAGATAACTCCAGTGAACGTATCCTCTGCAGCAGAAGTGAATCTGGGTCTTCTTTCCTGTGGTGGTCCTCATGACAGCCAGTTTCATCATGGAGCAAAATGGTTTTTGCGACTGCACTTGAAGAAACGTTCAAAGTTCTTGAATTTTTCCGAATTGACCGACCTTCAAGTCTTAACGTAATGATGGACTGTGGTTTCTCTTTGCTTATTTGAGCTGTTCTTGCCAGATTATGGACCTGGTCTTTTATGAAATAGGGCTATCTTCTACCTTGTCACAACACAACTGAAACGCATTAAGAAGGAAATAAAATCCACAAATTAACTTTTAACAAGGCAAACCTGTTAATTGAAATGCATTCCAGTTGACTACCTCATGAAGCTGGTTGAGAGAAGGCCAAGAGTGTGCAAAGCTGTCTTCAAAGCAAAGGATGGCTAAATTAAATAATCTCCTATATATAATAGTTTATTAGATAATAGATTATAACAGTTAATGGCCAAGATGTTCAAACGTTCCTAGATGACCAGCAGGGTCAAATAATTATAATCACAGTGGTTGTAGAGGGTGCAACAGGTCAGCATTTCAGGAGTGAATGTCAGTTGGCTTTTCATAGCCGAGCATTCAGAGTTCAAGACAGCAGGTGCGGTAGAGAGAGAGAGTTGAAAACAGCTGGTCCTGGACAAGGTAGTACATCTGTTGAACAGGTCAGGGTTCCATAGCCATAGGCAAAAGAGTTGAAACTGGAGCAGCTGCATGACCAGGTGGACTGGGGACAGCAAGGAGTCATCGGGTCAGGTAGTCCTGAGGCATGGTCCCAGGAGATCCAGGAGATATTCATTAAAAAAACGAATTCCAACAGTTTTATCTGAGTGCTCAAATCTGTATGCCTACCTACCAAATTCCAGCACTACTACTGCCCTTGTGAAAGCCACACACTCCTGGCTGACAGCTACAGACTCCACAAAAACAACAATGGTGAGGGTGTTAACAGCTGATATGTCCAAAGCCTTTGATCTAGTAGATCACACAAAGCTCCTGCAACATCTGTCTGGCATTGAACTGTGTTCAAGGTTAATAGCCTAGATACACCACAGGAAGAAGACAGAGGGTGATGGTTACTAGCCTGGCTCCACAGCTACACCACAGGAAGAAGTCAGAGGGTGATGGTTACTAGCCTGGCTCCACAGCTACACCACAGGAAGAAGTCAGAGGGTGATGGTTACTAGCCTGGCTCCACAGATACACCACAGGAAGAAGACAGAGGGTGATGGTTACTAGCCTGGCTCAGCAGCTACACCACAGGAAGAAGACAGAGGGTGATGGTTACTAGCCTGGCTCCACAGATACACCACAGGAAGAAGACAGAGGGTGATGGTTACTAGCCTGGCTCCACAGATACACCACAGGAAGAAGACAGAGGGTGATGGTTACTAGCCTGGCTCCACAGATACACCACAGGAAGAAGGCAGAGGGTGATGGTTACTAGCCTGGCTCCACAGATACACCACAGGAAGAAGACAGAGGGTGATGGTTACTAGCCTGGCTCCACAGCTACACCACAGGAAGAAGACAGAGGGTGATGGTTACTAGCCTGGCTCCACAGCTACACCACCGGTAAAAGGAAGAGGGTGATGGTTACTAGCCTGGCTCAGCAGCTACACCACGGGAAGAAGACAGAGGGTGATGGTTACTAGCCTGGCTCCACAGATACACCACAGGAAGAAGGCAGAGGGTGATGGTTACTAGCCTGGCTCCACAGATACACCACAGGAAGAAGGCAGAGGGTGATGGTTACTAGCCTGGCTCAGCAGCTACACCACAGGAAGAAGATAGAGGGTGATGGTTACTAGCCTGGCTCCACAGATACACCACAGGAAGAAGGCAGAGGGTGATGGTTACTAGCCTGGCTCCACAGATACACCACAGGAAGAAGGCAGAGGGTGATGGTTACTAGCCTGGCTCCACAGATACACCACAGGAAGAAGACAGAGGGTGATGGTTACTAGCCTGGCTCCACAGATACACCACAGGAAGAAGACAGAGGGTGATGGTTACTAGCCTGGCTCCACAGATATGTTCTATGGAGGGGTGATGCTAAACAGCTCCAGGCGTTCCATGCTTTTCTTAACTCCTGTTCTGAGCATCTGAGATTTACTATGCAATTTGATACACGTCAAATCAGTTTTCTTGATCTTCTGATCTTGTGTGAAGATAATGTTTTATACACTGATCTTTACAGTAAACCTACTGATCGTAACAGTTTGTTGAGGGCTGATAGTTGTCACCCACTTCCCTTGAAAAACAGTTTGCCCGACAGCCAATTCTGTCGAATCAAAAGAATTTGCAAAAAACAGTCCGATTTCGACAGAAATATGGCTGAGACGCAAAGAAAGTTCAAGGAGAGGGGCTACAAGAATGATTAGATTAATATTGCCATTGAGAAAATTCAAAACAAAACGAGACATGACCTTTTTCAAGGTAAGTCTCGCAAAAAGACGCATTCTTGCGTTCTAACTACCCGTTATTCAAAGTGCTCTGAACAAATTAAGGGAATTGTTCACAAACATTGGCACATCCTAAAATCCGATGATAGTCTTGGTAATGTGTTTTTGGACCTTCCCTTGGTCGTATTCTCGCGGGGCAGAAATCTCAGAGACCAATTGGTACACTCTGATTTACCACCCCAAGATATTCCTGAACAACGTCTATTTGCGCCCCTACTGGATGGAAATTACAAATGTAATGGCTGTGCTCAATGCAATGGCACTTATAAATGTAGATCCTTCAAACACCCACAAACAGGGAAATCGATCCCAATAAAAGGTGTTATTACGTGCTCCACTAAGGCAGTTATTTATCTTATAACTTGTCCTTGTGGTAAAAATTATGTAGGTAAAACACAGCGTGAATTAAAAGTACTTATCTCAGAGCATCGTAGCACCATTAGGTGTAAAAACTTGACTTATCCAGTTGCGGCCCACTTCTTGGAGGCAGGCCACTCGATTTCGTCTCTGCGTTATATTGGCATCGAACATGTCACCCTCCCTAGGAGAGGGGGTGACCTTGATAATTTATTGTTAAAACGAGAAGCTGCCTGGATCTTTAATTTAAAGACCCTTGCGCCCTTCGGTCTCAACGTAGACTTTGATCTGAAGCCATTCTTGTGATTATTGTGACTTTGCCATTGTAATTGTGTGTAAACTTGTATAGTCAAATTAATCTATGATCGTATGCTATCCATTTGTTTGTATGCTGTTCTTTGTATGACATTTTAATATTTGATTATTAACCAATGATATTAGGCCACTCCTGGCCATGATTACAGACACCTGTGTCCTTTGACATTATATAAACGAGTCATCCCGCAGTGTTTGTGATTATACCCTGATGAAGACAGCTTGGCTGTCGAAACGTTGGTATTAAAATTTTTGCATCTGAGCTCCAAGAGTGTGCGGCTCTCTTTTATTTTTATTTTCTGGCTCCACAGATACACCACAGGAAGAAGACAGAGGGTGATGGTTACTAGCCTGGCTCCACAGATACACCACAGGAAGAAGACAGAGGGTGATGGTTACTAGCCTGGCTCCACAGCTACACCACAGGAAGAAGACAGAGGGTGATGGTTACTAGCCTGGCTCCACAGCTACACCACAGGAAGAAGACAGAGGTTGATGGTTACTAGCCTGGCTCCACAGCTACACCACAGGAAGAAGACAGAGGGTGATGGTTACTAGCCTGGCTCCACAGATACACCACAGGAAGAAGACAGAGGGTGATGGTTACTAGCCTGGCTCCACAGCTACACCACGGGAAGAAGGTAGAATGTGATGGTTACTAGCCTGGCTCAGTAGCTACACCACCGAAAGAAGACAGAGGGTGATGGTTACTAGCCTGGCTCCACAGCTACACTGTGGCCCCATCCAAAGATAAACATCCACTTTGCCAAAGCACAGCCCCCACACTACTAGAGGGACATCCGCAAACCACCGACTTACTACCCTGAGACAAGGCTGAGTATAGCCCATGAAGATCTCCCCCATGGCACAAACCCGAGGGGGCGCCAAAGTCAGTGACTCAACCCACTCAAGTGATGCACCCCTCCTAGGGACGGCATGAAAGAGCACCAGTAAGCCAGTGACTCAGCCCCCATAATAGGGTCAGAAACAGAGTATCCCAGTGGAGAGAGGGGAACCGGCCAGGCAGCGAAAGCAAGGGCAGTTTTTCACTTCAATGCTTTTCCGTTCACCCTCGCACCCCTGGGCCAGACCACACTCAATCATATGACCTACTGAAGAGATGAGTCTTCAATAAAGACTTAAAGATCAGGACAGAGTCTGCGTCTCTCACAAGGAAAGGCAGACCATTTCATAAAAATGGAGCTCTATAGGAGAAAGCCCTGCCTCCAGCTGTTTGCTTAGAAATTCTAGGAACAATAAGGAGGCCTGCCTCTTGTGACCGTAGCGTACATGTAGGTATGTGTGGTAGGACCAAATTGGAGCAAGCCCATGTAATGCTTTGTAGGTTAGCAGTAAAACCTTGAAATCATACCTAGCCTTAACAGGAAGCCAGAGGCTAGCGCTGGAGTAATTTAATATTTTTTTTTTGCTTCTTGTCAAGATTCTAGCAGCCATGTTTAGCACAAACTGAAGCTTATTCAGTGCTTTATCTGGTTAGCCAGAAAGTAGAGCATTGATGTAGTCTAATCTAGATGTGCATAATTTTTGGACAAAAAGTTTCAGATTTTTGCAATGATACGAAGTTGGAAAAAAGCTGTCCTTGAATTCTTGATATGTTTGTCAAAAGAGAACAGTGTCCAGAGTAACGCTGAGGTCCTTCACAGTTTTATTTGAGATGACTGCATAACCATCAAGATTAATTGTCAGATCCAACAGAAGATCTCGTTTTTTTGGACCTAGAATAGTAATCTCCTTTTTGTCCGAGTTTAAAAGTAAAACATTTGTCGTCATCCACTGCATCTCAGTGCTTGAGGCGTCAGTATAGACACCCTGGTTCGAATCCAGGCTGTATCACAACTGGCCAGGTGGCGCACAATTGGCCCAACGTTGTCCGGGTTTGGCCGGTGTAGGCCGCCATTATAAATATGAATTTGTTCTTAACTGACTTGCCTAGTTCAATAAAGGTTACATGTCTGAAACACAGGCTTCCAGGGAGGGCAAATTTGGGTCTTCACCATGTTTCATTGAAATGTACAGCTGTGTATCGTCCACATAGCAGTGAAAGTTAACATTATGTTTCTGAACGACATCACCAAGAGGTAAATTATATAGTGAGAACAATAGTTGTCCTAAAACGGAACCTTGAGGAACACCGAAAATTACAAATAAAATAAAATACAATTTTCTTTGTCACATACACATGGTTAGCAGATGTTAATGTGAGTGTAGAGAAATGCTTGTGCTTCTAGTTCCGACAATGCAGTAATAACCAACGAGTAATCTAACCTAACAATTCCAAAACTACTACCGTATGCACACAAGAGTAAAGGGATAAAGAATATATGAATAGTGATGGTACAGAACAGCATAGGCAAGATGCAGCAGATGGTACATACATATGAGATGAGTAATGTAGGGTATGTAAACATTATTTTTTTCCCCTTTATGCAAGTCAGTTAAGAACAATTTCTTATTTTCAATGATGGCCTAGGAACAGTGGGTTTACTGTCTGTTCAGGAGCAGAACGACAGATTTGTACCTTGTCAGCGCAGAGATTTGAACTTTTCGGTTACTAGTCCAACACTCTAACCACTAGGCTACCCTGCCGACCCACATAAAGTGGCATAGTTTAAAGTGGCTAGTGAAACACGTATTACATAAAGATAGCAAGATGCCGTAGATGATATAGAGTACAGTATATACATATGAGATGAGTAATGTAGGGTATGTAAACATTATATGGCTAGTGGCTAGTAATACATTTTTTCCATCAATTTCCATTACTAAAGTGGTTGGAGTTGAGTCAGTATGTTGGCAGCAGCCACTCAATGTTAGTGGTGGCTGTTTAACAGTCGGATGGCCTTGAGATAGAAGCTGTTTTTCAGTCTCTCGGCCCCTGCTTTGATGCACCTGTACTGACCTCACCTTCTGGATGATAGCGGGGTGAACAGGCGGTGGCTCGGGTGGTGGTTGTCCTTGATGATCTTTATGGCCTTCCTGTGACATCAGGTGGTGTAGGTGTCCTGGAGTTTGCCCCCGGTGATGCGTAGAGCTGACCTCACTACCCTCTGGAGAGCCTTGCGGTTGTGGTTGCCGTACCAGGCGGTGATACAGCCCGACAGGATGCTCTCGATTGTACATCTGTCGAGGTTTGTGAGTGCTTTTTGTGAGAAGCCCAATTTCTTCAGCCTCCTGAGGTTGAAGAGGCGCTGTTGCGCCTTCTTCACCACGCTGTCTGTGTGGGTGGACCAATTCAGTTTGTCCGTGTTGTGTACACCGAGGAACTTAAAACTTACTACCCTCTCCACTACTGTCCCGTCAATGTGGATAGGGGGATGCTCCCTCTGCTGTTTCCTGAAGTCCACAATCATCTCCTTTGTTTTGTTGACGTTGAGTGTGAGGTTATTTTCCTGACACCACACTCCGAGGGCCCTCACCTCCTCCCTGTAGGCCATCTCGTTGGTAATCAAGCCTACCACTGTAGTGTCCTCCGCAAATTTGATGATTGAGTTGGAGGCGTGCATGGCCACGCAGTCGTGGGTGAACAGGGAGTACAGGAGAGGGCTCAGAACGCACACTTGTGGGGCCCCAGTGTTGCGGATCAGCGGGGTGGAGATGTTGTTACCTACCCTCACCACCCGGGGGCGGCCCGTCAGGAAGTCCAGTACCCAGTTGCACTGGGCGGGGCCGAGACCCAGGGTCTGGAGGGTACTATGGTGTTAAATGTTGAGCTGTAATCGATGAACAGCATTCTCACGTAGTAGTCAGTCTGGGAGCAAGACATCCTGGTCCGCGATGGGGCTGGTTTTCTTTATGTAATCCGTGATTACCTGTAGACCCTGCCACATACCTCTTGTGTCTGAACCGGTGAATTGCAACTCTACTTTGTCTCTATACTCACGGCTAGCTTGTTTGATTGCCTTGCGGGGGGAATAGCTGCACTGTTTGTATTCGGTTATGTTTCCGGTCACCTTGCCCTGGTTAAAAGCTGTGGTTCGCGTTTTCAGTTTCACGCGAATGCTGCCATCAATCCACGGTTTCTGGTTTGGGAATGTTTTAATCGGTGCTGTGGGTATAACATCGCCGATGCACTTTCTAATGAACTCGCTCACTGAATCAGCGTATTCGTCAATGTTGTTGTTTTACGCAATGCGGAACATATCCCAATCCACGTGATCGAAGCAGTCTTGAAGCATGGAATCAGATTGGTCGGACCAGCGTTGAACAGGCCTGAGCGCAGGAGCTTCTTGTTTTAGTCTCTGTCTGAAGGCTGGAAGCAACTAAATGTAGTCGTGGTCAGATTTTCCAAAAGGAGGGCGGGGGAGGAACTTATATGCATCGCGGAAGTTAGAATAACAATGATCCAGGGTTTTACCCGCCCTGGTTGCGCAATCGATATGCTAATAGAATTTAGGGAGTCTTGTTCTCAGATCAGCCTTGTTAAAATCCCCAGCTTCAATGAATGCAGCCTCAGGATATGTGGTTTCCAGTTTACATAGAGTCAAATAAAGTTCGTTCAGGGCCATCGATGTGTCTACTTGGGGGGGAATATATACGGCTGTGATTATAATCGAAGAGAATTCCCTTGGTAGATAATGCGGTCGAAATTTGATTGTGAGGAATTCTACGTCAGGTGAACAGAAGAACTTGAGTTCCTGTATGTTGTTATGATCACACCACGTCTCATTAATCATAAGGCATACCCCCCACCCCTCTTCTTACCAGAAAGATGCTTGTTTCTGTCGGCGCGATGCGTGAAGAAACCAGCTGGCTGCACCGACTCCGTTAGCGTCTCTCGAGTGAGCCATGTTTCTGTGAAGCAAAGAACGTTACAGTCTCTGATGTCTCTCTGGAATGCTACCCTTGCTCGGATTTCATCAACCTTGTTGTCAAGAGACTGGACATTGGCGAGTAGTATGCTAGGGAGTGGTGCGCGATGTGCCCGTCTCCGGAGCCTGACCAGAAGACCGCTTCGCTTGACCCCTTTTACGGCGTCGTTGTTTTGGGTCACCAGCTGGGATCCGATCCATTGTCCTGGGTGGAAGGCAAAACACAGGATCCGCTTCGGGAAAGTCACATTCCTGGTCGTAATGATTGTGAGTTGCAGTTGCTCTTATATTCAGTAGTTCCTCCCAACTGTATGTAATGAAACCTAAGATTACCTGTGGTACCAATGTAAGAAATAACACCTAAAATCACAAAATACTGCATAGTTTCCTAGGAACGCGAAGTGAGGCGGCCATCTCTGTCAGAGCCGGAAGTGAACTGATTTGTCAGAGGACAAACCATCCACAGAGACAAACTGATATCCTTCCATCAGATAAAATCTAAACCGGGCCAGAATTTATCCGTCTAGACCAATTAGGGGTTTCCAATCTCTCCAAAATAATGTGGTGATCAATGTTGGCAAAAGCAGCATTAAGGTCTAGGAGCACGAGGACAGATGTAGAGCCTTTGTCTGATGTCATTAAAAGGTAATTTACCACCTTTATGAGGGCAGTCTCCGTGCTATGATGGCGTCTAAAACCAGCCTGAAGCATTTTGTATACATTGTTTGTCTAAAGGAAGTTAATGAGTTGCTACGCAACAGTTGTTGTTTTATTGAGAATAATGGGATATTCGATATAGGCCAATCTTTTTTTACATTTTCTGGGTCAAGGTTTGGCTCTTTCAAGAGAGGCTTTATTTCTGCCCCTTTTAGTGAGTTCAGTACACATCCAGTGGATAGAGAGCCGTTTATTATGTTCAACATAGGAGGGCCATGTACAGGAAGCAGCTCTTTCAGTAGTTTAGTTGGAATAAGGTCCAGTATGCAGCTTGAAGGTTTAGAGGCCATTACTATTTTCATGAATGTGTCAAGAGGTATAGGATTAAAAAACTTGATTTTCTCCACTGATCCTAGGTCCTGGCAGTGTTGTGCAGACTCAGGACAATAGAGCTTAGGACATATACGCAGCTGCAAAGAGGAGTCCGTAATTTGCTTTCTAACGATCATGATCTTTTCATTAATGAAGTTCACGAATTCATCACTGCTGAAAGCCATCCTCTCTTGGGGAATGCTGCTATTTAGTTTGCTTTGCGACAGTATCAAAAATAAATGTAGAATCATTCTTATTCTCCTCTCTGGAAAAATAGGATGATCAAGTAGCAGAGAGGACTCTTCAACATTACACGGTACAGTCATTCCAAGCTAGTCGGAAGACTTCCAGTTTGGTGGAGTGCCATTTCCGTTCCAATTTTCTGGAAGCTTGCTTTATGGCTCGGGTATTTTCTGTATACCAGGGAGCTAGTTTCTTAGGTGTGTCGACTGAATCTAGTGGTTTTTAGGGATGAAACTGCATCTAGGGTATTACGCAAAGTTACATTTAGTTCCTCAGGTAGGTGGTTAACCAATTTATGTTCTCTGAAGTCCTTGGGTAGGCGGAGGGAGTCTGGAAAGGCATCTAGCAATCTTTGGGTTGTCGAGAATTTGTAACACGGCTTTTGATGATCCTTGGCTGGGGTCTAAGCAGATTATTTGTTGCGATTGCAAACGTAATAAGATGGTGGTTATGAGGAAAAATGTTAAGATCCACAATATTTATTCCTTTGGACAAAACTAGGTCCAGGGTATGACTATGGCAGTGAGTAGAGACATGTTGCACAAAACCTACTGAGTCGATAATGGCTCCGAAAGCCTTTTGGAGTGTGTCTGTAAACTTTTCCATGTGAATTTTAGAATCACCAAAAATGTGAATATTAACTGCCATGACTACAAGGTCCGATAGGAATTCAGGAAACTCAGTTTGGAATGCTGTATACGGCCCAGGAGGCCACGTGTGCTCCCTCTAAGGCCACTAGGTCACCAGGCTGCTCGTTATGGCGCACACCTGTCACCATCGTTACGCGCATCTGCGCATAATGACACTCACCTGGACTCCATCACCTCCTTGATTACCTGCCCTTTATGTGTCACTCCCTTTGGTTTCTTCGCCAGTTGTCATTATTTCTGTTCCTGGGTCATGTCTATTTGTTATTTGTGCTATGTGTTTGTTTCATTTATTTATTAAAACCCTCACTCCCTGAACTTGCTTCCCAAGTCTCAGCGTAAATCGTTACAGAATAACGACTCAACTAAGGGAAGCATCAGGGCGTGTTTTGTTTTGTTTTTGTGTTAGAGGTGATGTCGGGTTCGGGTGTTGGAGCCGGAGCTACCTGGAAGGTCTCAGCCGGTTTGTCGGATTCCCATGCCTCGGCGGGTTCGACCGGATCCCCTGTCTCAGCTGGATCCCCTGTCTCAGCTGGCTCGACAGATTTCCATACCTCAGCGGGACTGATAAGCTCCATGCCTCAGCTGGCTCAAGAGGCTGCCATGCCTCAGCGGGTTCGATAGGCTCCCATGCCTCAGCTGGGTGAACAGGTTCCATGCGTCGACCGAGGCAAGTCTCAGCCAGCTCATCAGGTTTCTGCGCCTCAAGGGAGGCGTACGGGCCGCTCCGGATCACCGGGATTGTTCCTGTGGTTGGCGTCCTGCGGCTGGAGTCGAATGTGCCGGGGAGGGGGTACTGTCAAGTATGCTCTCTCTCCGGCGCTCTAGGTTGCCGCGCTCCCGCACCTCAGCTGGATCGACAGGTTCCCGCGGCTTAGCAGAGGTGACCAGTCCACTCTTGATCCCCAGGATCATCATCTTGGTCGGCATCCTGCAGCTGAAGCAGCGAGTTGGCAGGGGGTACTGTCACATGTGCTCCCTCTCCGGCATCTAGGTCACCAGGCTGCTCGTTATGGTGCACACTTGTCACCATCGTTACACGCGTGTTCGCATAATGACACTCACCTGGACTCCATCACCTTCTTGACCTCCTTCCCCAGTCATCATTGTTTCAGTTCCTGGGTCATGTCTGTGCATTGTTTGTGTTACATGTTTTGTTTAATTTATTTATTAAAACACTCACTCCCTGATATTGCGTACATCGTTACACTATATAAAGGGATTGAGTAGGGTGCATAGATTTCATGACTAAATGCTCAAAAGGTGACCTGGCCTCCACAATCACCTGACCTCAACCCAATTGAGATGGTTTGGGATGAGTTTGACCGCAAGATGAAGGAAAAGCAGGAAACAAGTGCTCAGCATATGTGGGAACTCCTTCAAGACTGTTGCAAAAGCATTCCAGGTGAAGCTGGTTGAGAGAATGCCAAGAGTGTGCAAAGCTGTCATCAAGGCAAAGGGTGGCTACTTGGAAGAATTTAAAATATATTTAGATTTGTTTAACACTGTTTTGCTTACTGCATGATTCCATGTGTTTTATTTCATAGTTCTGATGGCTTCACTATTATACTACAATGTAGAAAAAAATAAAGAAACCCTTGAATGAGTAGGTGTGTCCCAACTTTTGACTGGTATTGTATATATTTATTTTTTTCTAAGCAGGTAGAGCTCAAAATATGTGGGGTCGCCACTGGTCCATCTGTAGATGCTATACAGACTATCAATAACATTTAAACTATCTACAAGCCCTAGCATTAACCTTAACCTTAACCCTTATCCTAACCCTAAACTTAACCCTTACCCGAAACAACTTCTTTGCTCGCTTTAAGGACAATACAGTGCCACCGACACAGCCCGCTACCAAAACCTGCGGGCTCTCCTTCACCGCAGCCAACGTGAGTAAAACATTTAAACTTGTTAACCCTCGCAGGGCTGCCAGCCCAGACGGCATCCCTAGCCGCGTCCTCAGAGTATGCGCAGACCAGCTGGATGGTGTGTTTATGGACATATTCAATCAATCCCTATCCTAGTCTGCTGTCCCCACATGCTTCAAGAGGGCCACTATTGTTCCTGTTCACAAGAAAGCTAAGATAACTGAGCGAAATGACTATGACTCACGTAGCACTCACTTCCGTCATCATGAAGTGCTTTGAGAGACTTGTCAAGGATCATATAACCCCCACCCTACCTGACACCCTAGACACACTCCAATTTGCTTACCACCACAATAGGTCCACAGACGACGCAATCGCAATCACACTGCACACTGCCCTAACCCATCTGGACAAGAGGAATACCTATGTAAGAATGCTGTTCATCGACTACAGCTCAGCATTTAACACCATAGTACCCTCCAAACTCGTGACTAAGCTCGAGACCCTGGGTCTCGACCCCGCCTTGTGCAACTGAAGTCCTGGACTTCCTGGCGTGCTGCCCCCAGGTGGTGAGGGTAGGAAACAACATCTCCACCCCACTGATCCTTAACACCGGGGCCCCACAAGGGTGCGTTCTCAGCCCTCTCCTGTACTCTCTGTTTTCCCATGACTGCGTGGCCATGCACGCCTTCAACTCAATCATCAAATTTGCAGACTACACTACGGTGGTTGGCTTGATTACCAACAATGACGAGGCGGTCTACAGGGAGGAGGTGAGGGCCCTCGGAGTGTGGTGTCAGGAAAATAACCTCTCACTCAACGTCAACAAAACAAAGGAGATGATCATGGACTTCAGGAAACAGCAGAGGGAGCACCCCCCCTATCCACATCGACAGGACAGTAGTGGAGAGGGTGGAAAATTTTAAGTTCCTCAGCGTATACATCACGGACAAACTGAAATGGTCCACCCACACAGACAGCCTAGTGAAGAAGGCGCAGCAGCACCTCTTCAACCTCAGGAGGCTGAAGAAATTTGGCTTGTCACCAAAATCACTCACAAACTTTTACAGATGCCCTCCAGGACACCTACACCACCCGATGTCACAGGAAGGCCAAAAAGATCATCAAGGACAACAACCACCCGAGGCACTGCCTGTTCACCCCGCTATCATCCAGAAGGCGAGGTCAGTACAGGTGCATCAAAGCTGGGGCCGAGAGACTGAAAAACAGCTTCAATCTCCAGGCCAACAAACTGATAAACAGCCATCACTAACATTGAGTGGCTGTTGCCAACATACTGACTCAAATATCGAGCCACTTTAATAATTAGAAATTGGATGTTATAAATGTATCACTAGTCACTTTAAACAATGCCACTTAATATAATGTTTACATACCCTACATTACTCATCTCATATGTATATACTCTACTCTTTACCATCTACCTCATCTTGCCTATGCCGTTTGGCTATCGCTCATCCATATATTTATATGTACATATTCTTATTCATTCCTTTGCACTTGTGTGTATAAGGTAGTTGTTGTGAAATTGTTAGATCACTTGTGAGATATTACTGCATGGTCGGAACTAGAAGCACAAGCATTTCGCTACACTCACATTAACATCTGCTAACCATGTGTATGTGACCAATACATTTTGATTTTGATTTGATTTGAACCCTAGCCCGAACCTTAACCTTAACCCTTACCATAACCCTTATTCTAAACCTAAACCTAACCCTAACCTTAGAAAGAAGTTGCTTATCAACAGATGGCCCGGCCCTGCCTGCTGCCATTCATGGGCCAGAAAGGCTGGGATTTCCTTAAATGTAACCAGACAGAAGGACACCTGCTGGGGATTACGTTGCCGGATCATGAGGGCAGGTTGAGATGATCAAGAGGAGGCCGGCCGAAGAAGGGTAACTGGGAATACCTGTAAGTACGTTAATACCTGTGACCTGTACTCCTCCTCAGTAACCTCACTACCCCTTCTCCTACTGAACATATTACTGTAGCAAAGAATAGAATGATTCTATTTATGTGTACTGTACAGCTCTTTGAAAGACACCTGGCACTCCAGGAAAGACACTGCGGCAGACAATGCAACAGCTCTATCTTGAGTTTCAATCGGGTATGAATTCAAGCCACGCAACACAAAAAAGGAAAGTTGATTCCACTAAAACAGTTCATTTTGGGTTCTACCGGGCCTTCAGTAAGCATGATTAGGTTATTTTCTCCATTGATTTCAGTATGACTCTCCATATGAGGGTGATGCCATAGATACAGTGAAGAGGTAAATGGAATTCGAACAAAACAATGGAAATGCCATGGAAACGTGTGGGGGAAAGATGCCATGGGGGAAAGAGATGCCTCATTGCCCCCCAGCAAAATTAGCCTACATTTTGGCTACTGTTTATACAATGTGTGTATTTCACACTATGTTGAGGTAAAAATTGGAGTATAATGCTTACATGGATGTCAAGCACAATACATGTTCACGTCATCGTCACCTATCAACTGCATTACAGTTAAAAATGATTTTGACTCCCATCACTGATTTCTCTAAGCTAGCTATGCTATCCGTTTATATATGAACGGAGGTTAGCATTTAGCAGTCACTTCTTCTAAACCTGAAAAGGGACTACTTCTAAATGTTAGGCAGTGAAAACAGTCAAAATACATCCACATCGTAACCACATTGTGGGCCTGTTACGATGCATCTGCAGTATAGTCAATCATTCAATGATGACGAAGAACAATGAACACACAAAAAATGAGGGGTTCAAACAAGGGTTCTCCTAAGGTCCTTAAAGTTCTTTGAAGAACATTAGGGTTATTGACACTGAAAAATGCCCCCAAAAGGTACTTCCAAGAACCCCATAGGAGTTAGGGTTAGTCGAGGAACCTTCTTAGTTCTTGGGGGTTCTTGCAGGAACCTAACTGCCAAACTGAAAAAACAGCAGGTGCAGGCACTTAACTGAACATGTTTAATATCTCCTCAATTTAAGGTAAGGTTTCAAGGAACCTTTTCTTTTTCGAGTGCATCTGCTCTGTGTGCACTAACTAAAAGGAACAAACACTTCCTCATTCCTGTATCTTAGTGTCTATTGGTCAGGTCTGTGGCAAAGTGAATTCGTACCTTAGGAACTATATTTATTTTATTGATGTTGATATCGTTATACATTTTTAGAAAAAATGGTTCCAAAGGAAGGGGTTCTTCGGCTGTCCCCATAAGATAGAACCACATGGAACCAAAAAGGGTTCTAACTGGAACCAAAAAAGGGTTCTTCCAAGGGTTCTCCTATTTCGACAGCCGATTAGCCCTTTTAGGTTCTAGATAGCACCTTTTTGTCTAAGTGTATGAATGTAAACCAGTGTAGCTAATCACTGGGAGTTGAGATTACCAGAACAATGCATTGGTCCCTTAATCTGAGTTGAGTTCAGATTAAGACATTTCACTTCTGAATCCATCCTCTTCCCCATGGATGTCCTAACAAATTCAAGACTTCATGTACATAGACACACTTAAAGATCCCTCCCGTTTTGTCTGAAGTATACTCCATAAGTGGCATTAACCAAGCGGCAAGGAGTAAAGCTACTCGAGGAGATTTTGCTAATGCCTAAATGAAATTGGTTAGCGCAATGTTAATATGTTAAAATCTGCTTAAAATGAGCTCAGTCTGAGTTAACTCTGTGCAATGTCTAGATCTGACTGAGGCTGCTATTTTAAACATTCTACAACCACTGCCAATACAGGTGACATATTCATATATTTCAAATGGGCACCACATGTCCTGTACAGTCGTGGCCAAAAGTTTTGAGAATGACACATATATTAATTTCCACAAAGTTTGCTGTTTCAGTGTCTTTAGATATTGTCAGATGTTACTATGGAATAAGTATAATTACAAGCATTTCATAAGTGTCAAAGACTTTTATTGACAATTACATGAAGTTGATGCAAAGAGTCAATTTTTGCAGTGTTGTACCCTTCTTTTTCAAGACCACTGCAATCCGCCCTGGCATGCTGTCTATTAACTTCTGGGCCACATCCTGACTGATGGCAGCCCATTCTTACATAATCAATGCTTGGAGTTTGTCAGAATTTGTGGGTTTTTGTTTGTCCACCCGCCTCTTGAGGATTGACCACAAGTTCTCAATGGGATTAAGGTCTGCGGAGTTTCTGTAACGGTTTTCTTCTGGTGAAAGAGAGGCGGACCAAAATGCAGCATGGTTAGTTTTGTACATCTTTAATAAAGATGAAAGTACAACAATCTACAAAACAAGAAATGTGAAAAAAATGAAACAGCCCTATCTGGTGCAACAAACACAGAGATAGGAACAATCACCCACAAGAGACCTAAAGAATATGGCTGCCTAAATATGGTTCCCAATCAGAGACAACGATAAAACCTGCCTCTGATTGAGAACCAGTTTCCTGGCCATGGACCCAAAATATCGATGTTTTGTTCCCCGAGCCACTTAGCTATCGCTTTTGCCTTATGGCAAGGCGTCCCATCATGCTGGAAAAGGCATTGTTCGTCACCAAACTGTTCCTGGATGGTTGGGAGAAGTTGCTCTCGGAGGATGTCTTGGTACCATTCTTAATTCATGGCTGTGTTCTTAGGCAAAATTGTGAGTGAGCCCATTCCCTTGGCTGAGAAGCAACCCCACACATGAATGGTCTCAGGATGCTTTACTGTTGGCATGACAGGACTGATGGTAGCGCTCACCTTGTCATCTCCGGACAGGCTTTTTTTCCGGATGCCCCAAACAATCGGAAAAGGGGATTCATCAGAGAAAACAACTTGACCCCAGTCCTCAGCAGTCTGCAGTACCTTTTGCAGAATATCAGTCTGTCACTGATGTTTTTCCTGGAGAGAAGTGGCTTCTTTGCTGCCCTTCTTGACACCAGGCCATCCTCCAAAAGTCTTCACCTCACTGTGCGTGCAGATGCACTCACACCTGCCTGCTGCCATTCCTGAGCAAGCTCTGTACTGGTGGTGCCCCGATTCCGCAGCTGAATCAACTTTAGGAGATGGTCCTGGCGCTTGCTGGACTTTCTTGGGCGCCCTGAAGCCTTCTTCACAACAATTGAACCGTGCTCCTTTAAGTTCTTGATGATCCAATAAATGGTTGATTTAGGTGCAATCTTACTGGCAGCAATATCCTTGCCTGTGAAGCCTTTTTTTGTGCAAAGCAATGATGACGGAACATGCTTCCTTGCAGATAACCATGTTTTTTGTGGGATTCAGTTCATTTGCATGGCAAAGAGGGACTTTGCAATTAATTGCAATTCATCCGATCACTCTTCATAACATTCTGGAGTATATGCAAATTGCCATCATACAAACTGAGGCAGCAGACTTTGTGAAAATTAATATTTGAGTCAGTCTCAAAACTTTTGGCCGCGACTGTTCATTCAAAGAAGTTGATAAAAATCCACCCTATTCTACAACAGTTTTTTGATAATACTCTGTGCCTACTGTCAGTTTAAAGACCCTTGATAAATGATATATGTAACGAAAGGTTAAGACAGATGTTCCTTCCATTCTATTCCAATAAATCAAGGTGGTGCAAGTCCAGATATTGATATCGTAATATCCACTGTGTGTGATTTCTTTATCGATGAGAGATATCGTTGGACTTGAGATGCCAGAATAGCAATGTTAGTGTGAAATCATTGGCTGTGTCTTATTGATAAGCCTCTTACGCCTCGCACTTCTGGCAGCTTGATTCTCCACTTCTCAACGAAAGCCTAAGTTGCTATAAGTGTGTAGAAAATCGCCTATCCTCATTCACACTGGGCTTAACTGGACTCAGTGCTGCTTTTAGACACCGTTAATTGAAGTGCACTGAATGTGTGGACTAGGATGCCATCCCAATGTGTTGTTGGTACAGTATGGTCCATACTTTGCATTGTAAGCATTACAAGAATTGTATAATGAAATCAATTCAATCAATGTGTATTTCCTATTTATCTCCTATTTTTTAGCTGGTGCCAAAAAAAAAGGATGTAGAGGGATTAAGGTACACAGAAAAAAGCTTGGTCCAGGAACATCCAACACCATAGTTGTATTTGCAGGCCTCTCCCTTGGTTATATAATGAGTTTTCGCGGTATTCGCCTGCCAATTTCAGCTGAAGGAAGGAGATCACAAAGTATGTCTTCATCTAATCCCCTTACAGCTAAACTCGCTCCCATTTGCGCTCCATGTGGTTGAAAACTTGATATAGACAAAAAGTAACTTAATCAATGTCCCGGACCGCTGGAGAGACCAGTTATAACACACAAAATCACCACACCCTGCAGGATTATAAAAGCCACAACAAGTGACATGGAGACCAGTGGAGGCTGCTGAGGGAAGGACGACTCATAATCATGTCTGGAACAGAGCAAATGGAAAGGCATCAAACACAGGGAAACCATGGAAACCAGTGGAGGCTGCTGAGGGAAGGACGGCTCATAATCATGTCTGGAACAGAGCAAATGGAAAGGTATCAAACACAGGGAAACCATGGAAACCAGTGGAGGCTGCTGAGGGAAGGACGGCTCATAATCATGTCTGGAACAGAGCAAATGGAAAGGTATCAAACACAGGGAAACCATGGAAACCAGTGGAGGCTGCTGAGGGAAGGACGGCTCATAATCATGTCTGGAACAGAGCAAATGGAAAGGCATCAATTAAGGTGCCACCAACGTCCTGTGATGGAGAGTGAAGAACAGGACACTGATCGATATGCAAGGAGACTAATGTGTATGAATAAAACACAAATGTGTATATTTTGAAAATGTTATCACATGTATCAAAATGACCAATTCAAACAGTTGTGGTGTAGGACTCTGTATTGACTTTATATTGCACTATACTCATCTATATCAATACAACGTGTAGTCAGACCCCCAACTAAAGCACCAGTACTGAGCAACGTACGTCAGCCATGAGGTCCACCTGTTTCTGTGTCCTCCCATACTTTCTCAGTGGTGATGGGCAGGCAGGTATTAGCTATGAGATATATAGGGTCACTAAATTGTCAGATTAGGATTACCAGGCTTGGAGAAATTCCAGGGTAAAAGAGTGATGTCCCTATCTTTATGTAGAACAGTGCCAAGAGATCTACTAGGACATACGCATATCCAGGGACCACATTTCTTGGGAAATACCATGGGTATTAACATAACCATTGGATCCAGAAACACTTGGTTGGTAACCAAGGTTTCCCTTCTATCTCCCTCACTCTCTCTCTCTCCCCCTTTCTCTTTCTGACCTTTCCTCTGCCCTGCTTCCTCTTTTGTTGTATTTCCAACAGATTAAGTCTGACTTTGGGACAGATCAGGACGTGTTGATGCAACAGTGTCTTCAGTTGGTTGATGCAGAAAATGAATCCATGTTTTTGTCACTTCTAGATTAGACTACTGCAATGCTCTACTCTCCGGCTACCTGGATAAAGCACAAAATAAACTTCAGTTAGTGCTAAACACGGCTGCTAGAATCTTGACTAGAACCCCCCTAAAACATTTGATCATATTACTCCAGTGCCTCTCTCCATTGGCTTCCTGTTAAGGCCAAGGCTGGTTTCAAGGGTTTTACTGCAACCTACAAAGCATTACATGGACTTGCTGCTACCTATTGCTCCAATTTCGCCGTGCCCTACATACCTACACGTACGCTATGGTCACGAGACGCAGGACTCCTTATTGTCCCTAGAATTTTGAAGCAAACAGCCGGGCATTCTCCTATAGAGCTCTATTTTTATGGAACGGTCTGCCTATGAGAGACGCAGACTCGTTCTCGACCTTTAAGTCTTTACTGAACTATGATTGAGTGTATTCTGGCCCAGGAGTGCGAAGGTGAATGGAAAGGCACTGGAGCAACGAACCGCCCTTACCGTCTCTGCCTGGCCAGCTCCCCTCTTTCCACTGGCCTCTGACCATATTACAGTGGCTTGTTCACTGGCTTACTAGTGCTCTTCCATGCCGTCCCTAGGAGGGGTGTGTCACTTGAGTGGGTTGAGTCACGGACGTGATCTTCCTGTCCGGGTTGGCGCCCACTCGGGTTCGTTCTATGGGAGAGATCTTCGTGGGCTATGCTCAGCCTTGTCTCTGGATAGTAAGTTGGTGGTCTGTTGATGGTCTGTTAATATCCCTCTAGTGGTGTGGGGGCTGTGCTTTGGCAAAGTGGGTGGGGTTACATCCTGCCTGTTTGGCCCTGTCCGGGGATATTGTTGGACGGGGCCACAGTGTCCCCCGACCCAACCCTGTCTCAGTCTCCAGTCTTCAGTATCTATACTGCAGTAGTCTATGTTCCAGGGTGCTAGGGTCAGTCTGTTATATCTGGTGTAATTCTCCCGTCTTATCTGATGTCCTCTGTGAATTTAAGTATGCTCCCTCTAATTCTCTCTCTCTTTCTCTATCCATCCCTCCCCTCCCGGAGGACCTGAGCCCTAGGATCATGCCTCAGGACTACCTGGTCTGATGACTCGTGGCTGTCCCCTGTCCACCTGGTTGTGCTGTTGCTCCTGTTCTGCCTGCGGCTAGGGAACCCTGACCTGTTCACTGGACATGCTACCTTGTCCCAGGCCTGCTGTTTTCGACTCTCTCTCCCTCTGTACTGCACCTGCTGTCTCGACCTCTGAATGCACAGATATGAAAAGCCAGCTTACATTTACTCCTGAGGTACTGACCAGTTGCACCCTCTACAACCACTGTGATTATTATTTGACCCTGCTGGTCAAACATCTTGGCCATGTTCTGTTATAATCTCCACCCGGCACAGCCACAAGAGGACTGGCCACACCTCAGAGCCTGGTTCCTCTCTAGATTTCTTCCTAGATTCCTGCCTTTCTAGGGAGTGTTTCCTAGCCAATGTGCTTCTACATCTGCATTGCTTGCAGTTTTGGGTTTCTGTATAGCACTTTGTGACATCTGCTGATGTGAAATGGGCTTTATAAATACATTTGATTGATTGCTAGATTGATTGAAATGCTTACTTACAGGCCCTTTTCCAACAATACAGAGTTAAAGAAAAATATGTTAAAAATCGATAAAAAAAATAGAAATAGTGACATAAGGAATAAATACACAGCGAATAAGGAATAACAATAACAAGTCAAAATAACATGGCTGTATACAGGGAGTACCAGTACCGAGTTGATGTGCAGTGGTACGAGCTAATGGAGGTAGCTAAATGCAAATAGCAGGGGTAACTAGGCAACAGGATAGATGCAGTAGCAGCAGCGTATGTTGTGTGTGTGTGTGTGTGTGTGTGTGTGTGTGTGTGTGTGTGTGTGTGTGTGTGTGTGTGTGTGTGTGTGTGTGTGTGTGTGTGTGTGTGTGTGTGTGTGTGTGTGTGTGTGTGTGTGTGTGTGTGTGTGGTGTCAGTATGTTATGTGTGTGTGGGCATGTAACGTGGGGGATTTTACACATAAATGCCTAATACACCAAATGTAACCACCACAGGTTTTAGGATAAGGCAGGATCAATAGACACTTGAACTGGGTACTGGTATAGAAACGCAACACAGGATTATCAATAATATCCTTTTATTACAAAGATATCAGGTGAAAATGTACAAACAGGGCTGTACTGGTTGGGCTTGGAATCATACCAAAAAGGCAAGTTACAGTGTGTCTCAGTCTTCAGTACAAAATGGCTACACCAATAATTGAGTAGTTGCATGCAATGTCAGGGGAAGTATCCTAGCCAGCACAGCAAACAGGTGGAAAACACAGCAAACCAGATCCTAGTGTAACACAGCAAACCAGATCCTAGTGTAACACAGCAAACCAGATCCTAGTGTAACACAGCAAACCAGATCCTAGTGTAACACAGCAAACCAGATCCTAGTGTAACACAGCAAAGCTCACAGTATTCAATCAGGATTAAACATCAAAAGGTCTTCACAGACTAAAGCGCCCAAGCAATAAACAGGCAAGACCTTAACTGTAGCAATAGACACAATAGATTACAAACACAAGAATGACATTGTTGACTTGTCTCCAAGTCCACACAGCCAAACCCAAGTGTACTCTGGATACTTACAGCTCGCACATTAACACAAACACACAGAGACTGTATAAAAGATGTTATCTGTGAGTTTGCAAGCTACTCTTGGTCTGGTTTGTAACTTGGGAGACAGCAGCAGTCTGTCGCTGTCTTTCCCTACTCCCGCTCCAGGAAATGCACCACCGGTTTGTAGGAACAGGTGGAGGTGCATTCTGTAGAGCCGCTTCTACAATTCAGAGGACAACAGTAATTGCTAAAATAGTGGCACCTCCGCCCTGTTACAGGCATATGTAGTGAGTGCGTATGTCTGTTTTAGGGTGTCAGTGTAAGTACGTGTGAGTGCGTGGGTAGAGTCCCGTGTTTGTGCATCGAGTCATTGCAAGAGAGCTAGTTCAAAAAAGGTTAAATGCAGGCAGTCCGGATAGCCAATTGATTAGCTATTTAACAGTCTTGTTAGCAGTCTTATCGCTTGGGGGTAGAAGCTGTTCAGGGTCCTGTTGGTTCCAGACTTGGTGCATTGGTACCGCTTGCCATGAAGTAGCAGAGAGAACAGTCTATGGCTTGGGTGGCTGGAGTCTTTTTTTGGGGGGGCCTTCCTCTGACACCGCCTGGTATAGAGGTCCTGGATGGCAGGGAGCTCGGCCCCAGTGACGTACTGGGCCGTACTCACCACCGTCTGTGCCTTGCAGTTGCGGTACCAAGTGGTGATGCAACCAGTCAAGATGCTCTTAATGGTACAGCTGTAGATCTTTTTGAGGATCTTTTGAGGGAGGTGTTCAGTCCCAGGATCCTATGCTTGGTGATGAGCTTGAAGAGGATTATGGTGTTGAATGGTGAGCTGTAGTCAATAAACAGCATACTTACATAGATATTCCTTTTGTCCAGGTGGGTGAGGGCAGTGTGGAGTACAAGAGATATCATCTGTGGATCTGTTGGGGCGGTATGCGATTGGAGTGGGTCTAGGGTTTCTGGGATCATGGCTATATATGTGAGTGCTACGGGGCGATACTCATTTAGGCAGGTTACCTTGGCATTCTTGGGCACGGGTACAGTGGTGGTCTGCTTAAAACAAGTTGGTATTACAGATAGGTTGAAAATGTCAGTGAAGACACTTGCCAGCTGGTCAGCCCATGCTCGGTATTCCATCTGGCCCTGGGGCCTTACGAATGTTAACATGTTTACATTCGCAAGAGCGAGATCACAAGGTCGTCTGGAATAGCTGGTGCTCTCACGCAAGGTTCATTGTTGCTTGCCTCGAAGCGAGCATAGAAGGCATTTAGTTTGTCTGGGTAGCTTGCAGCTGGATTTCCCTCTGTAATATGTGATAGTTTGCTAGCGCTGATACATTCGTCGAGCTGATATGGTAGACAGGCTTCCTCCATCAGTGCAGAACTTAGGGCCATTATAGAAAGTGAAAGTAGATAACTAAGTTACAAGAAAGGGCAGGTTGGTTGTTATAGATTCCTGTGTAAATCCAGTGTTTCCCTAAACATATTAGCCCTGGTATTTAAACGGACAGCGACAGGTGATGGATGAGCCCAGGGTAATAATAAGACCGGGTCAGACAGGACCAGACAGGACCAGAAAGGACAGGACCGGGTTAGGATGGGTGGGCAGAGTGGTGTGGGGCTCAGCAGTCACTGTCCAATAAGGGCCAGCAGGTAGCCTAGTGGTTAGAGCATTGGGCCAGTAACTGAAAGGTTGCTGGATCGAAGCCCGAGCTGACAAGTTAAAAATCTGTTGTTCTGCCATTGAACAAGGCGGTTAACCCACTGTTCCTAGGCTATCATTGTAAATAAGAATTTGTTCTTAACTGACTTGCCTAGTTAAATAAAGGTTATAAAAATAAGACGCAGCCACATGGAGGCACAACAATGACTGGTTTATGACCTTCAGAAAGTGGTGAGATGGCATTGGGCCTGTAATAAACAGAGGAGTTGGGAGGGTGGGCAATGGTGTGTGTGATGGATTTCTGCTGAGTAGTAAGAGGCAGCACAGCTGGAGACAAAAAAACTGACCACAATACCCTGGGAGAAGAGGAGGGGCATTGTTGTGGAGGACAAAAATATGATTCAGAAAGTAAGGGATGATCAAATTCATATGGAGGCTGCTTTTCTGCTGAGAAAGGAGGGAGAGAAGGCAGGGAAGTTAGTGAGAGTGACATGGAGAAGGGGCAGGGGAAAGAGAGAGGGGGAGGTGAAAGAGAGAGTTGAGAAAGAGAGAGGGGAAGAGAAGGAGACGGTTGGAGGGATAAAGAGAGAGGGGTAAAGCTAGCCAGCACAGTGGAAAAAAGTCTGGAAAAGAGGACTAGAACGCACAAGTGAGACAGACAGTGGCTGTGCCAAGCAACCCACCTGAGTGTGCACGGCATTGCTGTGTTTGGTCTTTGAAAATTCAGGAAAAAGATGGAAGAGAATGAGGGGGGAGGAGGAGGACAAGGGAGGGGTGAGCCCAGAGAAAGGAGTCTGCTGGCAGTGTTGGTTAATGAAGTATAGTCACTCGCAGGAATTATTTTGGCTGCTCCGTCAGTTTTTTTCTCTCTCTCTTCCTTCTTACTCACATCTGGAGCGGGGAGTCACTTCCTCTGTCTGTGCTGCCCGCGTTGTGCTTTAACAGGGCTCGTCCTCTCGTCCTCTACTATCCCTTCCCCTCCTCCTCTGACGATACTCCAAAGAGATACGGAACACATTACCCCAGGGGGATGGGACCTCCCCAAAACACTCTCAGCACAGGACCGACCAGGGACCCTGGACATCCCCCACCAACACCCCCCACCCACCCTCTGGAATCTACGTCTGAAAACAGAGAGGGAGAGAGAGAGACTGATATCCAGAGAGAACTGCAACCATCAGATGAACTCTCTGTAGGGTGTTCCCCCTTTCCCTTATATGGCAAAACAACTGGGAAATGATTTGAATTTGTCTGGTTTCTCTTGCACGGCTGCCTGGGCGCTGACTTCTATCCACCACAGCAGGCTGTGCAGCAGGGTTTGTTTGTGTGGCTGACTGACTGCTTTTGGTTCTTCTTTTCTGTGTTGTTTGCATGCAGGGCTTTTGAGGGGACAGCAGGCAGGAGCATTGCTGGTGTTTGTGGTGAGGCTACAGGCACTGCTGTCAGTGCCCCCAGGGGTGGTTGGCTTTACGCACAATTGCTCTCTCTCTCTCTCTCTCTCTCTCTCTCTCTCTCTCTCTCTCTCTCTCCTCCACAATGGGCTCTGTCTGCCTGAGACGAACATCCGGCTGGCAGCAGCCTGCACACTGAGACGGTGTCTTTCTGAGGGGGAGCTAACAGCAAGGTGGGCCAAAGTTCATCTAGAGGAAGCAACTGGAGTTCTGGAATCTGGACACACACAGAAATCTGTGGGAGGGTTATTCACTCTGACTCTACAACGGCAACAATCCTCAACCACAACAGGACGCGTAACCCAGTAAGACCCCGGAGGGGGTGCCTGTAGTAAATGAGGAGGGCTGCTGTTGATGTTCCTGAGTTGACCTTATTAATTAGGACCAGAATGCTGGAGAAGCTGTGAACACTCAAGAGGACAGCACAACGTGAGCTCCTGATTGGAGGGTCCCATGGTGCCATGACACAGGTGTCTGAGACAGACTGTGTGTGTCGCCTCTGACCTTCTACCTTACTGTGGTTTACTCTGTTGGAAAGACAGACACTCCACTGACTGACAGGTGGACAACAACACCGTCGGATGTCATGGCGATGGCGGCATGGTACCACCGTGACATCAGCCGTGTGCATGCAGAGGACCTGTTGGCCCGGGCTGGGAGGGACGGCAGCTTCCTTGTCAGGGACAGTGAGTCGGTGCCTGGAGCCTACGCCCTCTGTCTGCTGTGAGTACACACACACACACACACACACACACACACACACACACACACACACACACACACACACACACACACACACACACACACACACACACACACACACACACACACACACACACACACACACACACACACACACACACACACAAACACACACACACACTTATTTTCCACCTCTGAGTGTGTATGGTCATTATGAACCCAGTGGTGCTCGCAGTCAGACACCCACACCTGCTCATGGGACACTGGTAACTTTCCCCTACATGTCAGTGGAAGGGGAACTAACCTCATATTCACAAGTTTTATAGACTCAATGACTGTCTCAATGTCTGTATTGTATTCAGCAGCCTGTCTCTCTGTCATCTCCATCAGTCTCACCCAGAGCTGGGCCGGTGGGCAGGGAGAAGGTTGTGGCTCAGCCCAAGAACAGTCAGGCTGCCCTGTCCTGATACAGCCCAACCCAGCCTGGCCAGTGTGTGTGTGTAACCCTGGTTAGGGCTCCCTGCCCCCCTCTCCTCTCGTCTCCTCTCTCATTCATTCAGTCTTCCTTGGGGCCCCTGGAAGAGGGAGGGAGCTGCTGTGACCACATGGCTCTCTGTGCAAAGCGGCCCTGAGCCAGACACATTCCTGAAAGCTGAGCCCCACTGCTGCTCATGCTGCTCACTCACTCCCTCTCTCTTTCTCACTCCCTCTCTCTTTCTCACTTCCTCTCTCTTTCTCACTCCCTCTCTCTTTCTCACTCCCTCTCTCTTGCTCACTCCCTCTCTCTCTCTCTCACTCCCTCTCTCTTTCTCAATCCCTCTCTCTTTCTCACTCCCTCTCTCTCCCTCGCTCGCTCGTTTGCTCCCTCTCTCTGAATTCAATTAAATTCAAGGGCTTTATTGGCATGGGAAACATATGTTAGCATTGCCAAAGCAAGTGAACTAGATAATGAATAAAGTGAAATAAACAATAAAAATGTACAGTAAAAGTTACACTCCAAAAGACTAAAGACATTTAAAATGTCATGTTATGTCTATATACAGTGTTGTTACGATGTGGAAATGGTTAAAGTACAAAAGGGAAAATAAATAAACATAAATGTGGGTTGTATTTACAATGGTGTTTGTTCTTCACTGGTTGCCCTTTTCTTGTGGCAACAGGTCACAAATCGTATTGCTGTGATGGCACACTGTGATATTTCACCCAGTAGATATGGGTCTGCCAGGTCTGCCTACGGCGGCCTTTCTCAATAGCAAGGTCATGCTCATTGAGTCTGTACATAGTCAACGTTTGGGTCAGTCACACTGGTCAGGTATTCTGCCACTGTGGACTCTCTGTTTAGGGCCAAATAGCATTCTAGTTTGCTCTGCTTTTTTGTTGATTCTTTCAAATGTGTCAAGTAATTATCATTTTGTTTTCTCATGATTTGGTTGGGTCTAATAGGCGGTCATTGTAAATAAGAATTTGTTCATAACTGATTTGCCTTGGTAAATATAGGTTAAATTAAAAAAATATATTGTGTTGCTGTCCTGGGGCTCTGTGGGGTGTGTTTGTGTTTGTGAACAGAGCCCCAGGACCAGCTTGCTTAGGGGACACTTCTCCAGGTTCATCTCTCTGTTGGTGATGGCTTTGTTATGGAAGGTTTGGGAATCACTTCCTTTTAGGTGGTTGTAGAATTTAATGGCTCTTTTCTGGATTTTGATAATTAGCGGGTATCGGCCTAATTCCGCTCTGGAAGCATTATTTGTTATTTTACGTTGTACACAGAGGATATTTTTGCAGAATTCTGCATGCGTTTGCAAGAGTCTCAATTTGGTGTTTGTCCCATTTTGTGAGTTCTTGGTTGGTGAGCGGACCCCAGACCTCACAACCATAAAGGGCAATGGGTTCTAGAAGTGAAAAATATTTTTATCCAGATCCTAATTGGTATGTCGAATTTGATGCCCCCCCCCCCCCCCCCCAAGCTTTCAACAGGGGGCTTTCAACAAGGGGATTTTTTATGCCAGCAGCACACCACCCTGCATACCACTGCTGGCTTGCTTCTGAAGCTAAGCAGGGTTGGTCCTGGTCAGTCCCTGGATGGGTGACCAGATGCTGCTGGAAGTGGTGTTGGAGGGCCAGTAGGATGCACTCTTTCCTCTGGTCTAAAAAATATCCCAAGGCAGTGATTGGGGACACTGCCCTGTGTAGGGTGCTGTCTTTCGGATGGGACATTAAACAGGTGTCCTGACTATCTGAGGTCATTAAAGATCCCATGGCACTTATTGTATGAGTAGGGGTGTTAACCCTGGTGTCCTGTCTATATTCCCAATCTGTCCCTCAAACCATCACAGTCAGCTAATAATCCCCAGTTTACAATTGGCTCATTCATTCCCCTGTAACTATTCCCCAGGTCGTTGCTGCAAATGAGAATGTGTTCTCAGTCAACTTACCTGGTAAAATAATGGATAAATAAAATTCAACAAGGGGCTTTCAACAGAAGGCTTTCAACAGGGGGCTTATTAACAGAGGGGGAGTTACAGGCATTTACTGTACTGTGTCTCAAGGTCGTGCGAGGTAGTAGAGATAAAAGTTAGCTCTCCTTTGTGTACTTGACAAAGACAAAGTGGTATGATTTTACTACCAAGTGATTATTATGGAACATGAAGCCCACATGTTTCAGGCGAGTGACACCCCTCAGGACGGTTTGTGTAGTTGTGGCTTGTGTAAACAGTGGTGTGTAAGAACAGTAGGTCTATGGGTAGTCATGTCGTCTCATGCTACCGCAGTGGACTGTGAAGTTGCTAAAATAACCACGTAAATGAGTCACACCATCAACAAATTGGCGTCTTGTTTATAAAGTTGCAGTGTTTTTTAACAAGGGCAGCACATGTGCTCTTCCTCAGTTTATTTCTGTCCCAAAGGCAGTGGTATAGTGCTGTTGTGATGTCTTGGAGTTCATCGTACCTTTATGAATGTTATTTTCCCCCTTTCAGGTTCCAACGGCACGTTCACACTTATCGTATTCTTCCTGATGTAGATGGCCTATTAGCTGTTCAGGTGAGTGACCATCGTTAAAGTTCATGTTCGAGTTTCCATACCCCACTCACATTGAAAGTCGGGACAATCCTTGTTCGACAGGGAAACATTGTTTTTATAGTTACAAAAGATATATATTTGAGCTTAAAAAATATTGATGATAATTTTATAAGGGAAAAGATCTGTTTTGGGAATTTTCTAAATATTTTCTATGTTAGTCATTTCCATGTCAGCTCTATAGTATGGAAATGCCTTTGTCTGGAGCAAAGGATCTCAATTTGAAACCCTTCAAAAAAGTGTTTTGAATTCTATAAACTGCCAATAATAGATATTAACTGAGCAATTATCTTATGTAGTTTCTTGCAATAACCCTCTGGGACTTTAAAGAACATTTCTCTCAAAACTCAGATTCCTAAACGATGTGCCCGGAGATTTGGTCAATATGTCTAAAATCCTAAATGAATCAGGAATAAGCAGGGGCAGCTATGCCATAAGGACCCCTTGTTGTCGTGTCACAAGACTTCTCATAGTCTGTAAACTTCTCTCCTTTTGATAGATTTAAACAAACAATATTGAAATCTCCATGGTCACAACCATAAACTGTCAACTCCATCTGCCTGATAGATCGAGATATAATATGAATTCTGGTTCAAAAATGTTAGATTTAATAAGGTTTTAGAATTTTTGAATCATAAAGCAACTGAGGAAAAATGAAATTGCTACTGTATATATGACTTGAATGAGCTGTCAACTCCATCCGATTTATTTATGTTGAATGATCTGATGGAATGGTCATGTTTTTATCGGGGATTTTCAAATTAATAATTATCCATGTTTTAGAAATGTTTGTATTGAACTTTAATTTTTAGGGGTGAAAATGTTTTGAGTATCGTTTTCAACTCCGTCAGTGGCTTGTTAAATCCATCACTGATGGCTAAACTCCCTCAAAATATTGTTTTGGGGTCAATATTCATAAAAAAATCGCTGTTCTGCAACAATATGTTCACACTTTTGTGATAATGTTTGCTTTATGAATGTCGTTTTATTTTTTATTTGTATTTATTTATTTTTAAAAAAGTTTGCCTTTTTCTCCCCAATTCCGTGGTATCTAATTGGTAGTTACCGTTTTGTCTCATCGTTGCAACTCCCGCACTCAGGAGAGGCGAAGGTTGGGAGCCGTGCGTCCTCCGAAACACAACCCAACCAAGCTGCAGTGCTTCTTGACACAATGCCCAATTAACCCGGAATCCAGCCGTACCAATGTGTCGGAGGAAACACTGTACACCTGGCAACCATATCAGCATGCACTGCTCCCGGCCCACCACAGTAGTCGCTAGCGCGCAATCGGACAACAACATCCCTGCTGGCCAAAGCCTCCCCTAACTTGGACGACGCTGGGCCAATTGTCCACCTCCCCATTGGTCTCCCAGTCTCGGCCGGCTGCAACAGAGCCTGGACTCGAACCCAGAATCTCTAGTTGCACAGCTTGTACTGCGATGCAGTGCCTTAGACCACTGCACCACTCGGGAGGCATGATTGTTGTTTTATGTAAAAACAAAAACGTGCTAAAATGCTAACGAAATTAGCCTTTTATGGTGTCTGACAAAGGTGACATGAATCCAGTTAGTTGCAAATTTCTGAGAAAATAAATAGCTGATACTTTGGTCTATCAAGATATTTATTTCAAACTGTGTTAATATTAACACAATTACTATTAAGACAAATATGTGTGGGAAACAGTTGAGATTGTCCCGTCTTTAAAGAATCTCTGAACTAGTAGGGCTGTGCACAGACCTGTCAGGGGGCAGGTGCTCAAAATGAATAAGGGCACCCACCGGCACCCCCCTATTTCATCATTCATATCTCAAAATGAATAAGGGCACCCACCGGCACCCCCCTATTGCATCATTCATATCTCAAAGTTCATAACATAATAACCGCTTCTGTTGTGATTTTGTTATTTACATTTTGAGCATTGGCCTATTTATTTCCGCAGCAGCACACACTCATCGCAAATTATAAGCAAGGAAGTTACAGTGCCTCCTAAAGACATTGAGAAAAGAGGGTGGGCTATCTGCTGATCATTGATCAAAATCAAATCAAATTTGATTGGTCACATACACATGTTTAGCAGATGTTAATGCGGGTAATAGCGAAATGCTTGTAGATGAAAAATCAGATTTTTTTTTTTTTTACTGATTGTGATTTATCTTCATTCCTCTTAACTAATAACTAACTTCATAATCTTCTAACTCATGATTTATGGCTGGCTGTGGATATTTTAGTATATGGTGGTTAGCTAGAGTATAGAGGTGTTTCCCAACCCTGGCCTCGTGTACGCTCAACAGTACACATTGTTATTGTAACCCTGGACAAGTACACCTGATTCAACTTGTCAACTAATCATCAAGCCCTCAATGAGCTGAATGAGGTGTGTTTGTCCACGGCTGTAATGAAAAATGTGTACTGTTGGGGGTACTCAAGGACCAGGGTTAGGAAACTCTCTAGATCAGGATGTCCCAAACATGGTCCTACATTGTAGAATAATAGTGAAGACATCAAAACAATGAAATAACACTTATGAAATCATGTAGTAACCAAAAATGTGTTAAACAAATCAATGTATTTTTTATATTTGAGATTTGTCGAAGTAGCCACCCTTTGCCTTGACAGATTTGCACACTCTTGGCATTCTCTCAACCAGATGCACGCGGTAGTCACCTGGAATGCATTTCAATTAACAGGTGTGCCTTGTTAAAAGTTCATTTGTGGAATTTCTTTCCTTAATGCGTTTGAGCCAATCAGTAATGTTGTGACAAAGTAGGGGTGGTATACAGAAGATAGCCTTATTTGGTAAAAGTACATATTATGGCAAGAACAGCTCAAATAAGCAAAGAGAAACAAGAGTCCATCATTACTTTAAGACATGAAGGTCAGTCAAACCGGAAAAGTGCAGTTGCAAAAAACATCTAGCGCTACGATGAAACGGACTCTCATGAGGACCGCCACAGGAAGGAAGACCCAGAGTTACCTCTGCTGCAGAGGATACGTTCATTAGAGTTACAAGCATCCCAAATTGCAGCCCTAATAAATGCTTCACAGAGTTCAAGTAACAGACACATCTCAACATCAACTGTTCCTTCTTTGGATGACTTCACTATGATTCTACAATGTAGAAAATAGTCAAATTAAAGAAAAACCCTTGAAACTTTCGACTGGGACTGTGTATATAAATGATTGAATTATTTACAGTACCATAAGGGTACAAACAACTATCATCAAGCTAGCAAGAAGCAAGATAAGACCAAAACTCACTTGGCGAGTGGGAGGGCAAAGGCGCAAGTTCTCGGCCACAGGTAGACCCTTATCTGTGCCTGGTAAATAAGCTAATATACTGTAACCTACATGTTCAAGTGCAACAGTATCCTCTTGTAGCAACCACTAACGAGAAAGAATGCGTAGTACAATACTGTAGTTGTTATCATTACTCTACGACAACAGAGTTGTGCTGTCTGTTTTAATGGAAACAGGAAGCGTCTTGTGTTCACATACTGGGCTCATTCTGCTACAGACCTTGATGTTTGAACGGCATCTCTTTCTGCCATGTTGCCACATGCTCCGAGCGTGACCTCAGCTGCACAGAGGACAAATTGTGTGTGTGTGTGTGTCACAAATTCCTGCGCTACCCATGCACTGGGTCGTTGACCAGTGCTCCAAAGGGGGTTGGTTCTGTTTGTGCTTTGAGTGTGTGTGTGTGTGTGTGTGTCATGGACAGGGATGTGTGTGTTGAGGGTTAGCCGGGCAGAGGATAGGGGTGGCTGGGATTGGTTGGTGTGTGGCGGTTATATGTGTGTGTATTAGACACAGTAACTATTGGGGACGACTCAATTCAAGAGCCGCAGTGTCTGGTCCTAATTATTATCAGGACCAACACAGACAAAAACTAAAAGGTTTTAGGCAGCCTGTACATTCCTTCACCGTGACTATGTGCGCAAGTCCAAAGACAACAGCTCAAATACTTTATTGTCAGATCAGGGCTTTTATCCACATACTGTATCTCAGCTTCATTTGTTTTCCCCTGAAGTCACTAAAGTCTCCAATAAGCAGATTGTCTAGTTGGCTTTGAAGCCATTACCACGTAGGGATTAGGGGGGTTGCTTCCTAGTTTTTCTGAGAGAGTTATTTTAAAGAGAGGGATATTTTGAGCAAAAAGAGAAGCCATTTTTGTCTCCTTGTGTCATTCTGTCCTTATTTGCTTTATAATCACTTTTCAAGAGCTCCTCGAAAAAAATTCATCAATCATTTGAAATCCCTGGCAGCTGGGACAGGTAATGTCTGCCCTCCACCAAAAAAATCAAACCACACGAGAAAAACAAACACTTCTAAAATGAAGAACATGTTTTCTCTGTTTTGCGGTGTTGCAGTGAGTGCCCCTGTGGGCTTTGTGTCTGAGTTTGTCTATGACATCTAATAGGTCTGTGCCTGCAGCGTTGTGGGTATTATGAGTGCATTTAGTGTAAACACTCTTTGTGTCTTTGACTGGCACCTTAATGTGTTTGTCTATGGCTGGTGAACGTGTGTTTCCCCCTCCGTGTTTACTGTACATGTCTGAGGCGTCTGTCGGTTGGAGTGTTGTTTATATCGGGCAGCGGGTGTGTACGGTAGACTGGCTCAGGACACAGAGGTCGGCTAGTAAACTGCTGGAACACTGTGACTCATGGCAGCCAATATTGGCAGTGACCAGGACGTGGGTGGTTGGTTGTGATACCATCTCCTGGCCTGTGGGGATAGTAGGGGTTTCTGCAGTCCGCTGGATGGTGTGTGTTTGATGTGGTTCTTGCACTGGCCATTCAAACAGAGGTGAGGGGCTGTGGCTTCTGTTTGGCACCTCCAGGATCTAGGAGATTAGCACCTCTTTTCCAAAGGTCCCTTCTGAGTATATCCAGGTAATTTAGGCTTCCAGACACGAGGAGCTCTGGAGACATGCAGTCACATTCAAAACATCAACAGCCATTTTTCTTTTGTGGATAATGTTAGAACAACATATGCTGACACTGAACAGATGCACTGCATATCTGAGACAGTCTTCCAAGCTTTAGGAGCTTTTACGAACAGTTTAAGAACATGATGATCACCTGTGTTGTGTAGGTGCTATATATATATATATATATTTATAAACTGGGTGGTTCGAGCCCTGAATGCTGATTGGCTGACAGCCGTGGTATATCAGACCGTATACCACAGGTGTGACAAAACACTTATTTTTAGTGTTATAATTACATTGGCAAACAGTTTATAACAGCAATAGGGCACCTCGGGGGTTTGTGATAGATGACCAATGTACCACAGCTAAGGGCTGTGTTCAGGCACTCTGCGTTGCGTCGCGCTTAAGAACAGCCCTTAGTCGTGGTATATTGGCTGTATACCATACCCCCCGGGCCTTAATGCTTAAATATATAAATGTCCTTGTTTTTTAAAGAAAACCACATTTTCTGTCAGTTAAAATAACATCAAATTGATCAGAAATACAATGTAGACATTGTTAATGTTGTAAATGTCTATTGTAGCTGGAAACAACAGATTTTTTGATGGAATATATACATAGGCATACATAGGCCCATTATCAGCAACTATCACTCCTGTTTTCCAATGCCACGTTGTGTTAGCTAATCAAAGTTTATCATTTTAAAAGGCTAATTGATCATTAGAAAACACTTTAGCAATTATGTTAGCACAGCTGAAAACTGTTGTTCTGATTAAAGAAGCAATAAAACTGGCCTTCTTTAGTTGAGTATCTGGAGCATCAGCATTTGTTTGTTTGATTACAGGCTCAAAATGACCAGAAACAAAGAACTTTCTTCTGAAACTCGTCAGCCTATTCTTGTTCTGAGAAATGAAGGCTATTCCGTGTGAGAAATTGCCAAGAAACTGAATATCTCGTACAACGCTGTGTACTACTCCCTTCACAGAACATTACAAACTGGCCCTAACCAGAATAGAAAGAGGAGTGGGAGGCCCCGGTGCACAACTGAGCAAGAAGACAAGTACATTAGAGTGTCTAGTTTGAGAAACAGATGCCTCACAAGTCCTCAACTGGCTGCTTCTAGGCATAGTTGCAAAGAAAAAGCCATATCTCAGACTGGCCAATATAAAGAAAATATTAAGATGGGAAAAAGAACACAGACACTGGACAGAGGAACTCTACCTAGAAGGCCAGCATCCCGGAGTCGCCTCTTCACTGTTGACGTTGAGAATGGTGTTTTGTGGGTACTATTTATTGAAGCTGTCAGTTGAGGATTTGTGAGGCATCTGTTTGTGTCAAGAACTGCAATGCTGCTGGGGCTTTCACACTCAACAGTTTCCAATGTGTATCAAGAATGGTCCACCCCCCAAAGGACATCCATCCAACTTGACACAACTGTGGGATGCATTAGAGTCAACATGAGCCAGCATCCCTGTGGAACGCTTGCAACACCTTGTAGAGTCCATGCCCTGATGAATTGAGGCTGTTCTGAGGGCAAAAGGGGGTGAAACTCAATAATCGGAAGGTGTTCCTAATGCTTTGTACACCCAGTGTATGTCTGTGTGTATGTTTCCCCACAGACTTCTCAGGGGGTGCAGGTGAATTGTTTCCGTACACTGGGGGACCTGGTGTTGGGGTACCAGCACCCCCATAAGGGTCTGGTCACCCCTCTGCTGTACCCTGTGGGGAGGGACATGGAGCCTGGGGATGAGAGCTCAGGTGATGATGAGAAGCCAGGGCTGGTGTGGAGTCCCAGCCCATTCCCAGTCTCGGTCAGTATATCTCCCCCCGCAGGACTCCCAGTGACCCCGTCCCCACACCTCCTCTTCCTCCACAGGCTACAGGAGCTCAACACATCCAGGTACAGAAGTCCCCATCACACACCATGAGTATATAGATGTACAAAATGTGTAACATTGGTCTGGGGATTTAGAGATGAAAGTACTTTAGCACTTTCCTGTGGTGTCTCTCTGCAACTTGCTTGAGTGGTGTTTGTGGTCCCCTGGTTTCACAGCATGGCAGGTGAGGTGGTTGGGCTGCTCAGTGAGTATCTGCGCAGTGAGCTGCCTCTGGATGTGGAGGGTCTACGTAGAGGAGCAACAGGCCTACGCCATCTACACCAAACCCTGGGCACCGCATGCCAGGGGCTCAACAGGTGGGTTTCACCATGTTATAACTGCTATTACAGTTCAAGTGATCTGCGTCATTTGGTGTTTGGGATGTGAGGATTTTGTTGGTTATCATGAGGAGAAAATTAAATGGATTCTCTGATCCACAGTGAGATTGACCTGATCATGTCCAGTTTGGAGACGCTGGCCAAAGTGTTTGACCATCCTATCTGCCCTTTAACCTCCACCAAGCCACAGGTACATCCCTTCTGTGATATATCCTGTTTGACCTGTCCTGTCTGTCCTGGCCTGTCTGTCCTGTCCTGTCTGCCCTGTCCTGTCTGTTCTGTCCTGTCCTGTCCTGTCCTGTCCTGTCTTGTCTTGTCTTGTCTGTCCTGTCCTGTCATGTACTGTCTGCCCTGTCTGTCCTGTCATGTCCTGTCTGCCCTGTCTGTCCTGTCTTGTCCTGTCCTGTCTTGTCTGTCCTGTCCTGTCCTGTCTGTCCTGTCCTGTCCTGTCTGTCCTGTCCTGTCTGTCCTGACTGTCCTACCTTGTCTGTCCTTATATGTCTGTCCTGCCCTGTCTATCTTTCCCTGTCCTGTCTGTCCTGTCATGTCATGTCTGTCCTACCCTATCTGTCCTGTCTGTCCTGTCCTGTCTGTCCTGCCTGTCAGTCATACCTTGTCTGTAACCCTCTGTCTACTCTACTATGGTCCACAGGGGACCTACAAACTAAAAAGACAAAAAATAATGGAAATCTGCTTTGTTACGCCCTCTAGTGCACCAATTGAAAATAAAAATGCTCTATGTTCCCTTCATGGGGTACAATATACAGTATACTGAGTGTAAAAAACATTAAGGACACCTGCTCTTTCCTTGACATAGACTGACCAAGTGAATCCAGGTGAAAGCTGTGATCATTTATTGATGTTACTTGTTAAATCCACTTCAATCAGTGTAGATGAAGGGGAGCAGACAGGTTAAAGAAGGATTTTTAATCCTTGAGACCATTGAGACATTGATTGTGTATGTATGCTAGTCAGAGGGTGACTGGGCAAGACAAAATATTTAAGTGCCTTTGAACAGGGTATGGTAGTAGGTGCCAGGAGCACCGTTTGTGTCACGAACTGCAACGCGGCTGGGCTTTTCACTCTCAACAGTATCCCGTGTTTATCAAAAATGGTCCACCACCCAAAGGACATCCAGCCAACTTGACACAACTGTGGGAAGCACTGGAGTCAAAATGGGCCAGCATCCCTGTAGAACACTTTCGACACCTTGTAGAGTCCATGCCCTGATGAATTGAGGCTGTTCTGAGGGCAAAAGGGGGTGAAACTCAATATTAGGAAGTTGTTCCTAATGCTTTGTACACTCAGTGTATGTCCATCTGTATTCCACATAGCACACAGCAACTTACTATATTAATGTACCTCCTTTCAGAACACGGGTAAAGGTCAGGACATGGAGTTGGACAGCCTGCTGTGTAAGATCTCTGTCCTGGTCAGCCTGCTCTCCTCCCTGGAGAAGAGGGTTGGTACCCACATCCTCACACACTACCTGCCCAGTACATATCAGTCATAGTTTCATGGTCTAGACCAGTGGTTCCCAAGGACCCCTGGGTTTACTTGGCTTATTAATAGAGGGTACTTGAGAAGACTCACGATTGGCAAAATGCACATGAGGTGGTACTTCAGGGGTACTCAGGGCAGAGGAAAATTCAGTTGGCGGTGCAGGAACCGAAACAGGTTGGGGACCACTGGCCTATACAGTCTGACACTCTCTATGCTCTGACTGTGCAGGTGCTGAAAGCTCTTCAAGATGCTGTGACCAATCACAACCTGGCTGTGCAGCCTGCCCCTCCACCTGAGCCCGCTCTTGCTCCAGCTCCAGCCCCTGGACCAGCTCCAGCTCCAGCCCCTGCTCCAGCTCCAGCTCCAGCTCCTGCTCCAGCTCCTGTCCCTGTAGCCAAGAACCATTCCAGGCCCATACCTGTCCGCTCCTTTCAGGTGAAAGAGAGCGACAAGGGAAACTTTTAAGGGGGGATATTTTGATCATCTTTGAGGTACAGTGATTCCTATTTTTCATCATCTGTGTGTGTGTGTTTATGTGTGTTTGTGTGTGTGTGCTTCTGTCTGTGTGTGTGTGTGCTTCTGTCTGTGTGTGTGCTTCTGTCTGTGTGTGTGCTTCTGTCTGTGTGTGTGCTTCTATCTGTGTGTGTGCTTCTGTGTGTGTGTGTGTCTAGATTAAGATGGTGCGTTATGGCAGACAGACAGTGTCATTGGATGTGGACACAGGAGTGCTGCTGTTTGACAGGAAGGCCGGGTCATTTGGAGTGGAGACGGTCTCACATGAACAGAGTAGGAGCACGACAACGACATCTAATGCTACTTGACTGAGTTTGCTCAGGTTCAGTGATCTTAAATGCTTCACCTATTTTTCAGTTCTGCAGCTAGTCATGTTCCAGAGCAGCCCAGCCAAGCTGCGCATGGTCGTGGACAGTCATCACAACAACCCACTGGAGCTCATGTTTGAGAGTGCAAGGGTACATCAAGTTCTACATTCAGCTGTATGCAGGGGCCCCCCTTAAATGTGTCCTGTCCAAAAAATATGTACTTAATAATGTTTTGTTGTTGTTGTTGTTTCTCTGTAATACTTCGAGCCACTGAGCAATTTTATGAAGTTGTCTTCAGCCCAGATAGCTTCCCAATCTCCCAACCTTATAACTAGCTGCCAAGATGCCATTTCAGGCGATCCATCAAGTTAGAGTAGCCTAGCTGGCATGTGTCAGGATTTGGCCAGGGTTGTTCCGGGTTTTGGTCAGTAGATGCCCCCATTGTGCTTTTTGTCCCTATGTTTTTCCCTTGATCCCCATTATTATTTGCACCTGTGTCTCGTTTCCCCTGATTGTATTTAAACCCTTTGTTTCCCTCAGTTCTGTGCTCTGTGTTTGTATGTTAGCACCCTGCCCTTGTGTTCTGTGTGCTCTTGTCGATTCCGGGTGACGTTCTTGTGGTATTCTGTTTTTTGTTTTTGTTTATTTTTTGGTGAGTTTCTTTTGAGTTCTTTTTGTGTTTTACCTACCACCTTTTGGATTTGCCATTTTTTGTATTTTAGGATTTTTTCTTTATTAAATACACCGTCTTAAGTACTGCTGTGTCTGCCTCATCTTCTGGGTTCTGCTGTCTATTCGTGGCTCAGTTGGTTAAGTGACTGTTTCTCACTCCGGAGACCCAGGTTCGAAACCGGGTCCTGACAGAAACACAGAGCCAAAAATGAACCCAGAGGCAGCCAGTTCCCAGGACCTTTTGCCACGCTGTCCCACCACCAGGAGACTGTCCAACGCCACGAAGCCGCCCTGGTTCAGCAAGAGGCCTTAATGGCTAGACATTCTCATCTTCTGTCGGAGATGCTGACTTCCATTAAGCAAATATCTGATCGACTTACCCCGGCAACAGTTCCCGTCCCAGTACCTCAAGTTCAAGTACCCATGGCAGTTAACCCCCTGGCTGAACCTCGTCTTCCACCTCCCCAACGGTTCTCAGGTGATCCAAGTGCTTGTAAAGGGTTTCTCACTCAATGTTCTCTCTCCTTTGAGCTGCAACCCTCGTCGTTTCCCACCGACCGGTCTAAGATCGCATATATCATCACCCTGCTGTCGGAAAAAGCCCTGGCCTGGGCTACTGCTGTGTGGGATGCCCATAGTTCCTGCTGTGCCAGCTACTCTGCCTTTGCTGAGGAATTCAAACGAGTGTTTCAAGGCCCAAGCAGTGGTTCTGACTCAGCCAAACAGCTCCTGACTCTCCATCAAGGTTGGCGCAGCGTGACGGACTATGCCATCCAGTTCCGCACGGTGGCAGCAGCGAGTGGCTGGAACAACGAGGCGCTCACGGTGTGCTTTCTGAAAGGCCTTTCCGACACTATCCAAGATGAACTGGCCACTCGGGAACCACCGGACAATCTCGAGTCCCTGATCAAGTTGGCCTCACGCATTGACCAGCGTCTGAGAGAGAGAGAACTCAACCGTAGACCTCTAGCCCCTATCAGTCCCAGCTCCGAGTCCCCACCTTTATCATCGCTGGCTCCACCGGAACCCATGCAGATTGGACGCATCTCCCAGGCTGAGAGAGACCGCCGGATGAGGGAGCGACGCTGTCTATATTGCGGCAAACCGGGCCATTTCCGTTCCACGTGTCCCGGGCTCCAGGGAAACGCTCTGTCCCGTACAGACCGGGGGGAACTGTAACGGGAAACATAACCTCCTCCCATCCGTCCAACTCCCATCTGCTCATTCCAGTCACCCTCTCCTGGGACAACCACAAGCTTCACCTTCAAGCCTTGGTAGACTCTGGAGCCGCAGGTAACTTCATGGATGGTGTCTGGGCGAAGGAGAATGGCGTTCCCTCTGAACCTCTAAGTGACCCCATGAAGGTTACTACATTGGATGGAAGCCCTTTGGGATCTGGACTTGTCACTCATGTCACTACCTCCTTGAGACTTTCAGTTTCACAACACCAGGAATTGATGAACTTTCATTTGATCTCCTGTTCCGAGTTCCCTCTCGTCCTTGGATACCCCTGGCTTCACAGCCATAACCCTCACATCGACTGGTCTGTGGGCACTATCAAGCAGTGGGGTCCTACGTGCCAAGCTACTTGTATTTTCCAGAATTCCCGAGTTCTACTCCCGAGTCTTTAGAATCCATCGACCTGACCCGAGTTCCCGAGTGTTACCATGACCTCAAACTGGTGTTTAGCAAACAGAGGGCCACCATGCTACCACCCCATAGACCTTACGATTGCCCCATCGACCTGTTTCCGGGCACTTGCCCCCCAGGGGTCGGATCTTTTCCCTATCTCCACCCGAACGAGCTGCTATGGATACCTACATCAAGGACGCTCTGGAAGCAGGCCTCATGCGTCCATCCACCTCCCCGGCGGGAGCAGGGTTTTTCTTTGTGGCCAAGAAAGACGGTGGGTTACGTCCTTGCATCGACTACCGGGGACTCAATGACATAACCGTCCGTAACCGTTACCCGCTACCCCTTATGGCCACAGCCTTCGAGCTGCTCCAGGAAGCAGTTGTTTTCACTAAGCTTGACCTGCGGAACGCATACCATCTTGTGCGGATCAGACCTGGTGACGAGTGGAAGACCGCTTTCAACACGCCTACTGGTCACTATGAATACTTGGTGATGCCCTTCGGCCTGACCAACGCCCCAGCGGTGTTCCAAGCGCTCATAAACGATGTGCTTAGGGATATGCTTAACATATTTGTGTTCGTTTACTTGGATGACATCCTCATCTTTTCGAGCTCCCTTCAAGAACACACTAAGCATGTCAGACAAGTACTCAAACGCCTCCTGGACAGCCATCTGTACGTTAAGCCGGAAAAATGTGAATTCCATTCATCCCGAGTACAATTCCTGGGATTTGTAGTGGAACCCGGTCGAATCCAAATGGACCCTAGGAAGGTAGGGGCGGTAGCGGATTGGCCCACCCCCAAATCCGTTAAGGATGTTCAGCGTTTCCTGGGCTTCACAAACTTTTACCGCAAGTTCATCAAGAACTTCAGTTTGGTGGCAGCTCCTCTCTCAGCTTTAACCAAAGGTGGCAATGCAAGGTTTTTTTGGGGAAGAGAAGCTGAGACGGCCTTCCAAGGACTCAAGCAGCGCATCCTCTCTGCTCTCATCCTGATACTACCGACTACGGATGAACCATTTGTGGTGGAGGTAGACGCATCAGAGGTTGGTGTTGGAGCTGTCCTGTCTCAGAGGGGTGAAGACAAGAAGCTTCATCCGTGCGCTTTCTTCTCACACCGGCTTACCCCGGCTGAGAGGAACTACGATGTGGGGGATCGTGAACTCCTAGCGGTTAAGATGGCATTGAAGGAATGGAGACACTGGCTCGAGGGGGCTTCTCACCCGTTTCAAGTGCTTACGGACCACAAAAATCTGGAGTATATCCAGCAGGCGAAACGATTGAACTCTAGACAAGCTAGATGGTCTCTTTCCTTCAATCGATTCCAGTTTATCCTCACCTATCGGCCCGGGTCGAAGAATCTCAAACCGGATGCCCTGTCCCGAGTCTACGCTCCTGCCATTCGAGATGACACGGACATGCCTGTCCTTCCTGCTGCTAAGATTGTGGCTCCGATCTCGTGGCAAGTTGAGGATACCGTGAGACGTGCTCAAGCTAGCGAACCGGACCCTAAAGGAGGCCCTGCCAATCGGTTGTTTGTCCCCAAGGCAGTGAGGACTCAGGTCCTTCTGTGGGGGCACTCCTCTCGCCTCACCTGTCATCCGGGCGTAGGTCGCACCTTGGAGTTCATCCAGCGTAAGTTCTGGTGGCCTACCATAAGAGAAGACGTTGCCACTTTCGTCAATGCCTGCCCCGTGTGCTGCCAGGGCAAATCTTCTCACCTCCGCCCTCAAGGACTCCTTCACCCTTTACCTGTTCCCCACAGACCCTGGTCCCATATCTCATTGGACTTTATTACTGGACTTCCTCCATCCCATGGCAATACTACTATCCTAGTCATAATCGACAGGTTTTCAAAGGCGGCCAGGTTCGTCCCTCTGACTAAGTTACCTTCTGCCAAGGAAACGGCTGAGTTGGTAATTAATCATGTGTTCCGAGTCTTCGGCATTCCTCAAGATGTGGTTTCTGACAGAGGTCCCCAGTTCGCCTCAAGGTTTTGGAAGGCCTTCTGCCAACTCATGGGGGCTTCTGCCAGTCTATCTTCAGGGTACCATCCGGAGTCCAACGGCCAAACAGAGAGGATGAATCAAGAGCTGGAAACCACCCTCCGATGTATGACTCGTGACAACCCGTCCACATGGTCATCCTTTATTGTTTGGGCCGAATACGCGCACAACACCTTGCGCTCCTCCTCCACTGGTATGTCCCCGCACGAGTGTCAGTTTGGCTATGCTCCTCCATTGTTCCCGGACCAGGAGGCAGAAGTCAGAGTGCCTTCAGCCTTAAGGTTCGTCAGACGCTGTCGGCTTATGTGGAGGAAGACCCGTCTTAATCTGATGCGTTCCTCACAGAGGTATCAACAACAAGCCAACAGACGTCGCCGTCCCGGGCCTACCCTGCGCCCCGGCCAGAGAGTCTGGCTCTCCACAAGAGACTTACCTCTACGGGTGGAGTCTCGCAAGCTGTCCCAAAAATACATCGGTCCCTTCAAGGTTGCCAGGAGAGTTAACCCAGTTTCTTATCGCCTACACTTACCCAGATCCCTTAAGATTAATCCCACATTTCATGTGTCATTGTTAAAACCTGTTGTTTTTTCTCCCCTTGTCCCGGCAGACAGACCTCCCCCTCCGCCTCGTGTCATTGGAGGCCAGCCGGCTTATACCGTCCACCGGATACTGGATTCCCGCCGGGTGCAGCGGTCCTGGCAGTATCTGGTGGACTGGGAAGGCTACGGTCCTGAGGAGCGCTCCTGGGTTCCTGCCAAAGACATCCTGGACCCTGACCTCATTCGTCAGTTCAGGGTCCTCCACCCTGAGAGAGCTGGTAGGAACGTCAGGAGCCGTTCCTAGGGGGGGGATTCTGTCAGGATTTGGCCAGGGTTGTTCCGGGTTTTGGTCAGTAGATGCCCCCATTGTGCTTTTTGTCCCTTTGTTTTTCCCTTGATCCCCATTATTATTTGCACCTGTGTCTCGTTTCCCCTGATTGTATTTAAACCCTTTGTTTCCCTCAGTTCTGTGCTCTGTGTTTCTATGTTAGCACCCTGCCCTTGTGTTCTGTGTGCTCTTGTCGATTCCGGGTGACGTTCTTGTGGTATTCTGTTTTTTGTTTTTGTTTATTTTTTGGTGAGTTTCTTTTGAGTTCTTTTTGTGTTTTACCTACCACCTTTTGGATTTGCCATTTTTTGTATTTTAGGATTTTTTCTTTATTAAATACACCGTCTTAAGTACTGCTGTGTCTGCCTCATCTTCTGGGTTCTGCTGTCTATTCGTGGCTCAGTTGGTTAAGTGACTGTTTCTCACTCCGGAGACCCAGGTTCGAAACCGGGTCCTGACAGCATGGCTGTTGGACTTCAGAAAAGCAAGCAATGTCTTGAATAAGACTCACATTCCTTTAAACAAAGTGATTATGGCTCTAGATTGCAGGAAAAAGCTGTTTGAAACATTTAAAATTCTCCGAATTACAGTCAAGGGGGTGAGGGGCCTCTATCCCAGCCATCCCCATGTACTTTGTGCCCCCTCTGATGTGCATGTTTCTATCCATCGGATTCCATTGTAGTCTTTACATTGACTGAGAACACTCTCTCTTCCCTCCAGAAACGGGAGGCGTTCTGCCAGCTGCTACAGCTGATGAAGACCAGGCACTCCCGTCTGAGTGAACCTGACCTCATTTCTGTGTTTGTGGGCAGCTGGAACATGGGTAACGAAGACACCTATGGCACCTCGCTGTCCTAGAGCAATGTCTTTCACTATTACTGTCTGACATCAATACTATCACTGGTAGCGCTAGCTACGGCTAGCTAAGTTATTACAGGGTTATTACACTGGAGAGACATAATTATCTTATTGGAAACATGAGCACTAGATGTTGGTCTATGTTAGCCCCTCACAAATGATCTTAATGCCTGTGTGTTCAGGTGGCTCCCCTCCCCCTCGCAGTCTGCAGTCCTGGGTGACGTGCTGTGGTCTGGGTCGAACCCCAGATGAGTCCACAGCTCTGCTGCCTCATGACATCTATGCCCTGGGTACCCAGGAGAACTCTCAGGGGGAGAAGGAGTGGACCGAGCACGTCAAGACTACCCTACACAGCTACACTCACATAGAGTACAAACAGGTGAGCATCAGTTTTCCCTCTCTTGGTCTCCATTTATCGCCATCTATCTCAGTTTTCTCGCTCTGCCTCGCTCTCTTTCTCTTTTCTCTTTCTCGCTCTCTACTGTATGTGCATCAACTAGATTCAGCCACGGGTATTTTCTTTCCTTGAGCGGATGGTCGGGGGGCCGGAACACAACTACTAATCATTTGTAGACTGCAAAGTGACCACAAGAAGCCCAAACAGATTTAATGTTGGACTAAAACATAATCATTTCAAACCTTGCCGACATTAGTGCACGATAACTTGTCTCTCTATTATGGGTGGGAATACTTGGAAATAGATTTCTTAAATAAAAATCACTTGGAGCTGATTTCCTGTTGTTTTTCCTGCCAAATAAAACCACCCGTGGGCCAAATAAAACCACCCGTGGGCCAAATAAAACCACCCGTGGGCCAAATAAAACCACCCGTGGGCCAAATAAAACCACCCGTGGGCCAAATAAAACCACCCGTGGGCCAAATTGGGGATCCCTGCCTTATGGGATATTTGTTTGATGTACGTTTTCTTTTACCCATTCATCCTGAAATAATGATTGGTGTTAATTTACTGTACATGGTGCTTGACTTGGACTGAAATAGGTGCCTGTACTCATTTTGGGTACTGTTTATATTTAGGTGCAGAAGCTGCACAATATATTTTAGCTAACATTCTGTAAGAGGAACAGGAGCTCAAGCAGTAGAACATGTATGGTGCCGGTACTCAGCTCCGGTGATCTCCTGTTCCAAGTCAAGTACTGCTTGCCATTGCTCTCTGTATGTGCACGTTGTCGACCAGAGGTACACAACACAGGGTGTAGAAACTGTATGTCTATAAAATAACAAAATAACATGTTGACATTGAGTTCTCATTCATTTACCAGATTCTTCCTGGAGTTTGACAAGAGAACTTCTAAAAACAAATGTCTGTGATTACGATACTTTCATGAAAAATCAAGACACCGTGTATGTTATAATTACTTTAGTCTTGTTTACACAGCAGTACTGTCAACATATGTCTATGCCTATGTCTTGATTGGGGCGGCAGGTAGCCTAGATGTTATAGCATTGGGACAGTAATCGAAAGGTTGCAAGATTAAATCCCTGAGCTGATAAGGTAAAAATCTATAGTTCTGCCCCTGTTAAAGGCAGTTAAATCACTGTTCCTAGGCCGTCATTGTAAATACGAATTTGTTCTTAACTGACTTGCCTAGCTAAATAAAGGAAAAATAAAATTGCTCTGTTATAGTGTACTGTGGTGATGTGTCCTGCAGGTGGCAGTACAGTCCCTGTGGAACATGAGGCTGGCAGTGTTTGTGAAGCCAGAGCACGAGAGTCGCATCAGCCATGTGAACACAGCCAGTGTGAAGACTGGCCTGGGGAACACACTGGGTATGATGCCAGGCCTCTACTTGGGTCGTTTATGGGTTGGCTACCCATAACACCACACCCTCCTTCTCTCAGAAAACCACACGGTGGCCAACTTCCTAAGACATCAGAGCATCGTCATTAAGAGGAATGAAATGTGTTTTTAATTACTCAGTTTAACCTTTCAAATGGATCTGCTTCCAGGAAACAAGGGTGCTGTTGGCGTCTCCTTCCTCTTCAACAGTACCTCTTTTGGGTTTGTCAACTGCCATCTGACCTCTGGCAGTGAGAAAGTAGTCAGGTATGCACAGCAATTTCCTATGTCCAGCTGGTTGACTGGTAGAACATTTGGCTGTTCAACACAGATGTCATCAGATTGATGTGTATGGTGTGACATGCCAGGGCTGCACAGTGTGTGAATGTTCCTACTCTATGCGTGCAGCATATCTATGTGTGCCCCTAAATGTCCCTGTGCTTGTGGTCCTGTCAGGAGGAACCAGAACTTTGCCGACATCGTCAGGCTGTTGTCCCTGGGTGACCGGCAGCTCAGTGTCTTTGACGTGAGCCTGCGCTTCACACATCTCTTCTGGTGTGGAGACCTCAACTACAGGCTGGACCTGGACGTACAGGTCAGACAGACCCGTCTCCTCTTTCATTGTGCCCCCAGAAAATAGATCACATGTCGTGTAACCCGGAAAACAGAGCCTTGCCTTACTTTCTCTTACACTGAAGCTGAGTTCCCCGTTTTACAGGACATTCTGAAACATGTGTCCAACCGGGAGTTTGATGAGCTCATGTGTGCTGATCAGCTAACACAAGAACGACACAAGAGAAAGGCCTTTCTCCATTTCAGTGAGTAGCATCCTACAGCTCCTTCATCCTCCTCCCAGTTGATGTCAAGCTGTTTGTTTATGTGTGGGTGAAAATAGCTGTGTTATTGATTCTGCTCAGTCAATTTCTCCTCTTCATTGCTTTTGTCTCAGAATCTACCCCCTCTCTCTCCCATCTCTCTCTCTCTCCGAGGGCTTTATTGGCATGGGAAACATATGTTTACATTGCCAAAGCAAGTGAAATAGATAATAAACACAAGTGAAATAAACAATGCAAAATGAACAGTAAACATTTCACTCAAAAAAGTTTCTAAAGAATAAATGCATTTCAAATGTCAAATGTCATATTATGTGCAAATAGTTAAAGTGCAAAAGGGAAGATAAATAAACATGGGTTGTATTTACAATGGTGTTTGTTCTTCACTGGTTGCCCTTTTCTTGTGGTAACAGGTCACAAATCTTGCCTCTGTGATGGCACACTGTGGTATCTCTCCTATCTCTCTCTCCTATCTCTCTATATCCTATATCTCTCTCTCCATTTCTCTCCCTTTGTCCTGGTTTAAGAGGAAGAGAAGATTGTGTTTCCGCCCACCTATCGGTACGAGAGGGGGTCCAGGGACAGCTACCTGTGGCAGAAGTACAAGACCTCTGGCGTGAGTCTACCTCCCTGTGACACTCTCTGACACAACCTCTCAGAGCTGCATCATGTCCCACGTCATGCTGTTGTCTGAATGACTTTAAATCCCAAAGTGATGAGTAATTCACACCAAGCATTACCTGTGAGTCTTGTGAAGAAGTCGACAAATAAGTACATGTCATAATGCTACCATACACCCCGAAATAGACTAAACAGAGACTTATAGCTCCCTACCGGACTTCCTTTATGCGTAACCCAATCAGTTTTAATGGGGGTCACAGGGGTCACGGGGCTAATAATACCTCACAGGCTGAAATGGCTGGTAGGATTGGAGTGCAGGGTTCCCTTCGTTGTATAATTCAATTTTGAATCAATGCTATTTTTACATACCTCACATCTAACAAAAACAGACTTTACATATAGTCATTATTCTGTTCTGTGTCAACAGGTGCGTGTCAATGTGCCGTCATGGTGTGACCGGATTCTGTGGAAGTCCTACTCAGAGACACATATCACCTGCAACTCCTATGGTGGGTTTGTTTCGGACATTTTTTTTAGGTGCATAACATTATCCTCAGACATAACAGCATTGTGGTTTAGCATTTAGACACAGCAAATTGGATATCATAGTATTATTTCCTGTGGCATTCCAAAATGAGACATTTCGTGGCCATTTCTTTCATTGTTTTCCTGTAAAATGTGAGAGGCCCTGTTAAGGTATGATTGGCAACTCCTACGTCCTCTGGTCTGTGGTCCTCAGACGAACAGTCATTTCCTCACCGCGGCCCTGACTCCAGGACCATGCTTTTGACTTCCATCAGCAAACACAGTATACTCACCATACACCATTACAGTCATTAAAGGATGGCTAGTTTAGTCTATGCCACAGGTTTTGATGATAATGTCGAACAACATAGAGTACTGAAGTCATCATCAGTGACATAAGAGTGCTCATTTGATGGTACACTTAACAGCATAATGATAACGGACAGGTCGGTATCATTATGACAGGTCGGTATCATTATGACAGGTCGGTATCATTATGACAGGTCTGTATCATTATGACAGGTCGGTATCATTATGACAGGTCTGTATCATTATGACAGGTCTGTATCATTATGACAGGTCTGTATCATTATGACAGGTCGGTATCATTATGACAGGGCTGTATCATTATGACAGGGCTGTATCATTATGACAGGGCTGTATCATTATGACAGGTCTGTATCATTATGACAGGTCTGTATCATTATGACAGGTCGGTATCATTATGACAGGTCGGTATCATTATGACAGGTCTGTATCATTATGACAGGTGTGTATCATTATGACAGGTCGGTATCATTATGACAGGTCGGTATCATTATGACAGGTCTGTATCATTATGACAGGTCTGTATCATTATGACAGGTCGGTATCATTATGACAGGTCTGTGTCATTATGACAGGTCGGTATCATTATGACAGGGCTGTATCATTATGACAGGGCTGTATCATTATGACAGGGCTGTATCATTATGACAGGGCTGTATCATTATGACAGGGCTGTATCATTATGACTGTTATGTATCATTATGACAGGTCTGTATCATTATGACAGGTCGGTATCATTATGACAGGTCGGTATCATTATGACAGGTCGGTATCATTATGACAGGTCGGTATCATTATGACAGGTCGGTATCATTATGACAGGTCGGTATCATTATGACAGGTCTGTATCATTATGACAGGTCTGTATCATTATGACAGGTCGGTATCATTATGACAGGTCTGTATCATTATGACAGGTCTGTATCATTATGACAGGTCTGTATCATTATGACAGGTCTGTATCATTATGACAGGTCGGTATCATTATGACAGGTCTGTATCATTATGACAGGGCTGTATCATTATGACAGGGCTGTATCATTATGACAGGTCTGTATCATTATGACAGGGCTGTATCATTATGACAGGTCTGTATCATTATGACAGTTCTGTATCATTATGACAGGTCGGTATCATTATGACAGGTCGGTATCATTATGACAGGTCTGTATCATTATGACAGGTCTGTATCATTATGACAGGTCGGTATCATTATGACAGTTCTGTATCATTATGACAGGTCTGTATCATTATGACAGGTCTGTATCATTATGACAGGTCGGTATCATTATGACAGGTCGGTATCATTATGACAGGTCGGTATCATTATGACAGGTCGGTATCATTATGACATGTCTGTATCATTATGACAGGTATGTATCATTATGACAGGTATGTATCATTATGACAGGGCTGTATCATTATGACAGGGCTGTATCATTATGACTGTTATGTATCATTATGACAGGTCTGTATCATTATGACAGGTCGGTATCATTATGACAGGTCGGTATCATTATGACAGGTCGGTATCATTATGACAGGTCGGTATCATTATGACAGGTCGGTATCATTATGACAGGTCTGTATCATTATGACAGGTCGGTATCATTATGACAGGTCTGTATCATTATGACAGGGCTGTATCATTATGACAGGGCTGTATCATTATGACAGGTCTGTATCATTATGACAGGGCTGTATCATTATGACAGGTCTGTATCATTATGACAGTTCTGTATCATTATGACAGGTCGGTATCATTATGACAGGTCGGTATCATTATGACAGGTCTGTATCATTATGACAGGTCTGTATCATTATGACAGGTCGGTATCATTATGACAGTTCTGTATCATTATGACAGGTCTGTATCATTATGACAGGTCTGTATCATTATGACAGGTCGGTATCATTATGACAGGTCGGTATCATTATGACAGGTCGGTATCATTATGACATGTCTGTATCATTATGACAGGTATGTATCATTATGACAGGTATGTATCATTATGACAGGTCTGTATCATTATGACAGGTCTGTATCATTATGGCAGGTCTGTATCATTATGACAGGTCGGTATCATTATGACAGGTCGGTATCATTATGACAGTTATGTATCATTATGACAGGTCTGTATCATTATGACAGGGCTGTATCATTATGACAGGGCTGTATCATTATGACAGGGCTGTATCATTATGACAGGGCTGTATCATTATGACTGGTATGTATCATTATGACAGGTCGGTATCATTATGACTGGTCTGTATCATTATGACAGGGCTGTATCATTATGACTGGTCTGTATCATTATGACTGGGCTGTATCATTATGACTGGTATGTATCATTATGACAGGGCTGTATCATTATGACTGAGATCTCTGTGTCTGTCTCCAGGTTGTACAGATGACATCTTCACCAGTGACCATTCGCCTGTTTTCGCCACGTTCCATGTAGGGGTGACATCAAAGTTCAAAATAGGTGGAGTCATTGTAGTTATTTTGGCATGATCGTTTTAATGAATACACGTAAGACAATATAATGTTTATGCTCGCTTGTGGCCTTTTAATGCCTCCAAACAGAGCCAAGCTTGAGCATGGAGAGGGCCTGGATAGAGTTAGAGGGCATCGAGGCTATTGTGAAGACAGCCGGCAAAGCCAAGTTCTTCATTGAGTTTCACTCATCCTGCCTTGACGGTGCTTTGTCCTTCATAACATTTTCTCAGATAGTTCATCTGAAGTTCTATAATATAATGATGTGATGAATGACTTTGTTTTCTTGCAGAGATCCGCCGTTCCATAGAGAATGACTCACAGAGCTGTGACGTGCCTTGCTTCCTCAAACTGGGCTGGTCTTCCAAGCAGCTGCCCAAGGTAAATAAATCAATCTGGAGATAGATCACCAGACCCATCCCAAAGACACATACAATGCATTAGGAAAGTATACAGACCCCTTCACTTTTTCCACATATTCGTCATAAAGCTACACACAATACCTGATAATGACAAAGCAAAAACAGTTTTTTAGACATTTTTTCTAATTTATGAACAATAAAAAACAGAAATACCTTATTTACATAAGTATTCAGAACCTTTGCTATGAGACTCGAAATTGAGCTCAGGTGCATCCTGTTTCCATTGATCATCCTTGAGATGTTTTTCATTGCTGTCCACCTGTGGTAAATTCAATTGAATCGACATGATTTGGAAAGGCTCACACCTGTCTATATAAAGGTCCCACAGTTGACAGTGCATGTCAGAGCAAAAACCAAGCCATGAGGTCAAAGGAATTGTCCATAGAGCTCCGAGACAGGATTGTGTCGAGGCACAGATCTGGGGAAGGGTACCAAAAAATATCTGCAGCATTTGAAGGTCCCCAAAAACACAGTGGCCTCCATCATCCTTAACTGGAAGGAGTTGGAACCACCAAGACTTCCTAGAGCTGGCCGCCCGGCCAAACTGAGCAATCCGGGGAGAACGGCATTGGTCAGGGAGGTGACCTAGAAGCCGTTGGTCACTCTGACAGAGCTCCAGATTTCCTCTGTGGAAATGGGAGAACCTCCCAGAAAGACAACCATCTCTGCAGCACTCCACCAATAAGGCCTTTATGGTAAAGTGACCAGACGGAAGCCACTCCTCAGTAAATGGCACATGACAGCCCTCTTGGAGTTTGCCAAAATGCACCTAAAGGGCTCTCAGACCATGAGAAACAAGATTATCTGGTCTGAATGGAAAGCATCACGTCTGGAGGAAACCTGGCACCATCCCTACAGTAAAGCATGGTGGTGGCAGCATCATGCTGTGGGATGTTTTTCAGCAACAGGGACTGGGAGACTAGTCAGGATTGAGGGAAAGATGAACGGAGCAAAGTACAGAGAGATCCTTGATGAAAACCTGCTCCAGAGCTCTCAGGACCTCAGACTTGGGCTACGATTCACCTTCCAACAGGACAACAAACCTAAGCACACAGCCGAGTCAACACAAGAGTTGCTTCGGGACAGGTCTCGGACTTGAACCTGATCGAACATCTCTGGAGAGACCTGAAAATAGCTGTGCAGCGACACTCCCCATCCAACCTGACAGAGCTTGAGAGGATCTGCAGAGAACAATGGGAGAAACTCCCCAAATACAGGTGTGATAAGCTTGTAGCATCATACCCAAGAAGACTTGAGGCTGTAATTGCTGCCAAAGGTGCTTAAACAAAGTACTGAGTAAAGGGTATGAATACTTATGTAAATGTGATATTGCAAAAAATGTAGATTGATGAGGAGAAAAAACAAAAAATGTTGAGAATGCACTGTAGCTAACCTTTGTGTGTGTCTACATATCATAGCTTCTCCCGATCGTCTCTGACATGGAGTTCCTTCAGGATCAGCACCTCCTGCTGTGCGTCAAGTCATGTGATGGGTTTGAGTCATACGGTTGGTCATGAGTCTTTTATTTCACCTTTATTTAACTTGGCAAGTCAGTTAAGAACAAATTCTTATTTACAAAGACGGCCTACACCGGCCAAACCCTAACCAGGACGACGCTGGGCCAATTGTGCTCCGCCCTATAGGACTTCCGATCACTGCCGGTTGTGATACAGCCCGGGATTGAACCAGGAGCTGTAGTGATGCCGCTAGCCTTGTGATGCAGTGCCTTAGAACACTGCCCCACTCCAGAGCCCATAAGTCCTTCCCTTCATGTTCATAACCACCACCATTCACTACTTTGCCTCTCATCAGTCATTTCGCAAGAAGTCAATCAACGCCCCCTTGAAACCTATTAATTGACAAGTGTATTTTAGGTACAGATCAATGACCAGTTTACCTTCTCCAAGTCTTAATCTTAACCATTACGGGAGAAAGAAGCTTCATCCCACTTCACTGTTGATCCTACTGTTGGTCCTGTAGGTGAGTGCTGTGTGGCGCTGCGCTCCCTCATCGGCGCGGCGGAGCTGTTTGAAATGTTTCTGACCCACCGGGGCGAGGAGATGGGCTCCATACGTGGGCGGGTCAGGGTCCACGTGCCCAAGGACCGGCGAGGTACACGTGAGAAGATCTACGGTGGGTTAGCCTGCTGCCATCCTGCCAACCTCTCCTCTCTTCACTCTGCTGTCCTCTCGTTCAGTCTCCTCTCTTCACTCTGCTCTCCTCTCTTCACTCTGCTATCCTCTCGTTTAGTCTCCTCTCTTCACTCTGCTCTCCTTTCTTCACTCTGCTCACCTCTCTTCACTCTGCTCTCCTCTCGTTTAGTCTCCTCTCTTCACTCTGCTCTTCACTCTGCTATCCTCTCGTTTAGTCTCCTCTCTTCACTCTGCTCTCCTCTCTTCACTCTGCTCTCCTCTCGTTTAGTCTCCTCTCTTCACTCTGCTCTCCTCTCTTCACTCTGCTCTCCTCTCGTTTAGTCTCCTCTCTTCACTCTTCCCTCCTCTCTTCACTCTTCCTCTCCTCTCTTCACTCTTCCTCTCCTCTCTTCACTCTGCTCTCCTTTCTTCACTCTGCTCTCCTCTCTTCACTCTGCTCTCCTCTCATTTAGTCTCCTCTCTTCACTCTGCTCTCCTCTCTTCACTCTGCTCTCCTCTCTTCACTCTGCTCTCCTCTCGTTTAGTCTCCTCTCTTCACTCTGCTCGTACTATTGCTTCTCGCTGTGTTTCCATCGTGACAGTCCATGTGCCCTCTGGTTCTCCTGTGTATCTTTCAATGCTTTCTCTATTTGGTTCCTCAATGATCCACATCTTGGCATTCTCTCTCTCTGGTCTCTGCCCTGGTTTCTTCTTTTTGGCTCCTCAATGATCCAAGGATTTCTCTCGTGTACCTCGCTGGTCTCTGCCCCGACTTCCTATTTTTTATCTCATCAATGACCCAATGCTTTCTCTCTCTCTGGTCTCTGCCCTGACTTCCTCTTTTTGGCTTCTCAATGACCCAAGGCTTTCTCTCTCTCTGGTCTCTGCCCTGACTTCCTCTTTTTGGCTTCTCAATGACCCAATGCTTTCTCTCTCTCTGGTCTCTGCCCTGACTTCCTCTTTTTGGCTCCTCAATGACCCAAGGCTTTCTCTCTCTCTGGTCTCTGCCCTGACTTCCTCTTTTTGGCTTCTCAATGACCCAATGCTTTCTCTCTCTCTGGTCTCTGCCCTGACTTCCTCTTTTTGGCTCCTCAATGACCCAAGCCTTTTTCTCTCTCTGGTCTCTGCCCTGACTTCCTTTTTGGCTCCTCAATGACCCAAGCCTTTCTCTCTCTCTGGTCTCTGCCCTGACTTCCTCTTTTTGGCTCCTCAATGACCCAAGCCTTTTTCTCTCTCTGGTCTCTGCCCTGACTTCCTCTTTTTGGCTCCTCAATGACCCAAGCCTTTCTCTCTCTCTGGTCTCTGCCCTGACTTCCTCTTTTTGGATCCTCAATGACCCAAGGCTTTCTCTCTCTCTGGTCTCTGCCCTGACTTCCTATTTTTTATCTCCTCAATGACCCAAGGCTTTCTCTCTCTCTGGTCTCTGCCCTGACTTCCTCTTTTGGCTCCTCCCTGGCTGAGCCTGACGAGATGCATCCTGACACATTCAAAGGACACAGTGTGAGTGGGTGCCCTTAACCCTATAGGTCAATCCTCACACATTGCCATGGCAACACGCAAACACAGCCACCACATGCTAGTCTGGGTCTTAACCCCAGACAACACAGAACATATGAAGAAGACATGAGTTAGAGTATGTCCAGTAAACACCTGTTTGGCTTTTTCAGAGTGGTTCTGCTTCGAGAAGGATGAGAAGGGTCTGGTGAGGGGACGCTTGTCTCCTCAGTCCACTCAGGCACCTATCAGCCGGTGAGGATATTTTGGAGTTTTTCAAGACGCTCACAGTGAAACTAACATACATTGTCAACATTTGATTAAAGATGTAGTTGGTTAGTGATGGGCAAATAGTTATGGTTTAGTCTCATTATGATTTGTCCATTCATTTCAGATCCTCACCCCCTCCACCCAAGCCAGCCCCTAGCAGTTACACAAACCCTGCTTACTTCATATTTGAAGGTGTGTCTGTCCTGCGCAGGGTGGAGGAGGCTCCACCCCCTCGTAGGGACCCCCAGGTGGTCTGGGCCGGCGACTCAGCGCTGCAGCTCCCAAAGCTCTCTGGGGGGCGTGGCTATGACAGGAAGTCCACTCGCAGGTCGGACTTCACTGAAATCGAGATTCCAGGCATCCTGCCCCACTACTCCTCCTCCAATGACCATCATCCTCCCCAGGCCAACTCCTCCTATCAGCTCTTCCCAGCAAAAAAAACATTGCCAATCCCCCCTGCCCCGAACCCCACCACCACCTCTCACTATCATGAACAGCCCATACAACCACAACCAAGCAAAAACAATGTTGTCCAGGACGCCATCCTGCCTGCCAAGTACCTGAGGAACATGTACACGAACCACTCCGCTGTCATTAGAGAGACCTCCAGGAGAGAACAGCCTAGGGTGCACCAACAGGAACGAGCCAGCCCTGTAAGGAGCAGCAAACCCACCTCACTCTACCCCTATGTATCCACCCATGTGCCCCACGTCCAGGCCTCAGCCCCCTGGGTGGCGGAGCAGCCAGTTGAGCCCCTAGGGGACCACTCCCTCACAGCCCTGCAGATTGCCAAGTCACTAAGTGAGGTGGACTTCTTCCCTGTAGACCTCAGGGCTCCATCAACACCAGTCCAGAGACCGGCCCAGAGGAATGACCTGGCCATGTCTACCGAGAGAGGCTACTGCTGGGAGAAAGAGGTGGGTGACTAGACACAATATGTAGAGTGGGTCTAGTCATGGTTTTTCTTAAAGTTCACTTGATCAGGAAAAACTCCTATCCTCAATAATATGGCAACAAACACTTTGGTTTGGGCTCATTTTGAGAGGGATGTTTTGGGGGGGGGGTGTCTAATGCAGGTCCTCCGTGGGGCTCCAGAGACAGTGCGGGAGCTACTCAGCACCCTGGGTCTGCAGAATTACACCCTGGGACTCAGCCTCAATGGCTGGGACGACCTGGACTACTTCAGGTGAGAGGAAGAATAATAGTCAATGGAAACGGATTATTTTGGTCTCAGTGGTCTAAGTCAGTTATGGATACCTTTATGACCTTTGCCCTCTCCACAGTGGCATCACAGAGGAGGACCTGCGTGCAGCCGGAGTGTCAAACCCCTCGCATCGCCGGAGGATCCTGGAGAACCTACCCAGGATCTGGGATTCACTATAGACCTACTTCCGTTGTTTGACTTTTCAAACTGAAGCCGAAGGACATCAGTGACAGTTACTTGCCCTAATGGAATATAAGTCTCCACGCCATCATTTAATTTACAGTAACAACGAGTTGCTTTTATGCAAACATACAAAAGACGCAATGCAATGTCCCATGAAATCCTCATCTCACATCCCTTACCATTCACGGGTACACCTTCAAATGAGAGATGTGGATTCAAGCCACTGTCAAACATTTTTATATCCAATTTAGATCCACATAGCCAAATATTGATTATGTGTCTCCTCAGCAGTCACCAAAATGTAGTGTTTACTAAGCATTCACACCCATGACCTCTTCCCCTGCTCTTTCCACTCCTCTACCGACATAGAGAACAGCACGGAGCTTGTTAAAGCACTCAATAAGGGCCACGGAGGGGGAAATATATAGCTGTGCATATTTGCCAGTACACTTTTAAACATGGCCTGTAAAGTTAATATGAAAAAAGTGCCTATCTTTCTGTTTGCTGTCTGATGGTAGCATTATGTTATAACCGGGGTGTAGTTGTTCTTAGTGATAAGAGCAGAATCCATTGGGAGGAATTAGTGAACCCTGGGCTAGTTTATTTACATTCTGTCCTTTACTCCTACATTGTATATCCTGTTTCCCTATCTGGTTATCTCCCTCTTAGACCATAACTCTTGTGCGCTCTTCAAGGGCCACGCACCCATTTAACATGTGTTTCTGTGCACTGTTCAATATTTTTTTTACTGCCTTTTCAAACAGAATTGTATAAAACGAACTGTTGACTGAGTGACAGATAGTGTGGGTTCTTTGACATTGCTATTGCGTTAAACCTGTTCTTGATGCCTGTGGTTATTTGTCAGTGGTGCCACTTAACTGTGGATCTTGGCACTTTACAACTTTATTCTCTGAAGGTTGTTGAAGGAAGTTCATCAGTTTTCCATGTATATTACATTCATTCAACCCAATGGGAGACGATATGAATAAAACAATATTGTGACAACATTATGAAATGGATTGCACATATTTATCAGGACAGTTGGGCCTGTCACGCCCTGACCTTAGAGATCCCTGTTTATTCTCTATATTTTGGTTAGGTCAGGGTGTGACTAGGGTGGGTACTCTAGTTTTTGTATATCTATGTTTTCTTTTTCTTTGTTGGCCTAGTATGGTTCCAAATCAGAAGCAGCTGTCTATCATTGTCTCTGATTGGGGATCATACTTAGGCAGCCCTTTTTCCCACCGTCAGTTGTGGGATCTTGTCTTTGCTTGGTTGCATGTATTTTTTGCATTACGAAGCTTTTCGTTCGTTGTATTGTTTATTGTTTTTTTTTGCTGGTTCACATTTCAATAAAATATGATGAACTCAAATCACGCTGCTCCTTGGTCTACCCTTAACGATGAATGTTACAGGGACCATGCAAAACAAATGAGATTGTGCATTGGGAGGTTTGACATCACAGACTGCACTATGGCAACATGTTTGTTTTGTCTACATAGAAAACTATAAACTATCCGCACCAACTGGGCTATTCCTCTCTTTATGACAAACACCTTGCTGGTACAAACATCCAACGGTGGAAAAGCCAATCCAGAAGACCACACCTTGATATAATCGTTAGGCTAGAAAGCTAGGTATAAGCACAATTACATTCCAATCATAGACTTGACCCGAAACACAATTGCATAACTCTCATCACTCACTTAATTTGCAAAATCATCACAGGTTTAGTAATAATTTATAATTGTTTAATTTGCTAATCGTAACTTTTGTCAAAGTCTTTCTTCATTAACCATCTTCTCGTTTAGACTTGAAGCAGAACTTCCTGTGTCTGTTTTCACACTATATCGTCACTTACACCCACAAACCACACTACTCTGTCTCTGTGGTACACTGACCCGGTAGCTCAGTAGATCAAGGCCTGCATGTTTATGTAAATTGTGCCATTCCAAGAATGTAACCATTGAGCAACAGTCATCATGTGAAAATAACAAGTATCAGTCCTTACAGCAAATGTTCTGCCAATACAAGCAAACTGTATGTGGGTTAGCTAGTTCTGTCAGTCCTACTCATTCTACTTCTATAGTTAACAACAGGTAAGAGTGGATGATGTGTTTGTCTGTGTGAGATTATGAGAAATCTGTATATATTATTGGTCTCTGTGTTAGCTATCTTCTGTGGTGGTGTATACAACACGACAGGTCATTATATCACGAGCCAACACTTTCCTCTGATTCCCTGACAGCAGGTCAGTGACCGCCTGGCTAACCGCTGAGGCAAACGTGTACTGGTCTCCTCTCCTGGATTCAGATTCCGCTGGGTGATAAGACCCCCAGTCAGACTGGCTACGGTGGAACTCTCGTGATGTCATCACAGGACGTCCTCAGGTGATTCTGGGACATTTGGCATACTGTCAAAACAGTGATCCTGCCTGCTTCTCTATAAAAACAAACAGCCATTGTCCTGCCACTACAGGAGGTTGGTTCAATGCCAGATTTGGAACAAAGATGTCTTATACAGTGTGACTGTGATTCAGTGTGACTGTGATTCAGTGTGACTGTGATTCAGTGCGCTTGTTATAAGGTGTGACTGTGATTCAGTGTGACTGTGATACAGTGTGACTGTGATTCTGTGTGGCTGTGATTCAGCGAGACTGTCTGAATGCTCACCTGATGCTAACTCATTCCCAAGGTAGTCTACTAAACAATGTATTAGATTTTGATCTAAAGGGAAATACAGTACACTGACAGTCTGTCTGTGAATGCTATATAAAGCCAGTCAGCCTGTCCTTTGACTGGTACTGAGTGGGTTTCAGTAGTATGATGTGTCACTGGCCCACTCAAATTACACACACACACACACACACACACACACACACACACACACACACACACACACACACACACACACACACACACACACACACACACACACACACACACACACACACACACACACACACACACACACACACAGTAGTACTGACTTATCCAAGGGTCAGGGGTCAGGCTCTAAAGGGGAAGGGAGAGGAGGGGCAGGAGGGCAAATTGAATGGGTTTCTCTAGTGTGCTGTGTCAGCGGCCCACTCACATTCCAGACTTATGAGCCATTAACTGGCCATCACATACACACACGTTGGAACACGCGGACACAAACACACACACACACACACACACACACACACACACACACACACACACGTAGGGCTAAATTATATTGAATAATATGCATATAATATATTTCACTCCTTTAGATATTAGGATTAAACAATGTGCAATCAAGTATTAATAGTTTAGCTGACTAAGATCAAGAAATGGTCATTAGATGTGAATATAAAATGCAACTATTTAATAACATTATAAAGGGAATTAATTACATTATACAAGGCAAAACCATAAGTTACAAGACATTACTGTCAACAAGGCATTAGTTTAGGCATTTGTTGTACATCGTAAAGTTACAAGACAAAGCATGAACAAATCGGTCCGACTCGGGCCATAAGACTAGTAGCCTAGAAATGAGAGCATTCCTCAGAAGACTTTTTCTCCAAGGACAGGATGCAAGAAGAAGCAGGACAGAACAATGTATTCCTATGAAGGTGTGACTTTTTCAAACCAAAACTGACCACCATAGACCAATCAGACCATTTCAAGGTACACTGACATTAAACTAGCTAGCCCAACCTCCACACAGGAGGTCACAGCATCCAAAGGTTTTTCTGGGGGTTCGGTCCAATGCAGATGAGGCAGCATTCCTAAGAAGGGCAATAAAACCTCTTGCATACAGAACAAGTTGTTAGAGAATAAAAGGACCACAGAGATATGTCAAACATCATACATCCATATAGATGTCATCAAAGTTCTCCTCAGAGAACAAGGTTCATATAGACCAAACATGGATGCAGTAATATTATTCATGACTGCGTGGCCGTGCACGTCTCCAACTCAATCAACAACTTTGCTGATGACACAACGGTGGTAGGCCTGATTACCAACAACAATGAGACAGCCTACAGGGAGGTGATGGCCCAGGCGGAGTGGTGCCAGGAGAATAACCTCTACCTCAACGTCAACAAACGCACATATTTGTGGACTTCAGGAGACAGCAGAGAGAGCACCCCACCCCCCACCCCATCCACATCGACGGGTCTCAGTGGAGAGGGTGAAAATCTTCAAGTTCCTCAGCGTGCGCATCACTGACAACCTGAAATGGTCTATCCAGTGTGGTGAAGAAAGCACAACAGCAGCCTCCTCAACCTCAGGGGGTTTAAGAAATGTTTTTGGCCCCTAAGTCCCTCATGAACTTCTACAAATGCAATATTGAGAGCATTCTGTCGGTTTGTATCACTGCCCGGGAACGACAATTGCACAGTTTTCTTGTTTTTGTAATTTATGGACAGCCAGGGGCACATTCCAAAACTCAGATATTAGAGATGACAACTCGTTATATAAACTGGAGGTTTTCCAATGCCTCGCAACTTAGAGTGTTGGACTAGTAACCGGAAGGTTGCAAGTTCAAACCCCCGAGCTGACAAGGTACAAATTTGTCGTTCTGCCCCTGAACAGGCAGTTAACCCACTGTTCCTAGGCCGTCATTGAAAATAAGAATTTGTTCTTAACTGACTTGCCTGGTTAAATAAAGGTTAAATAAAATTTAAAAAAGACCCTGTCTTTCAAAATCCAAATAACTTCACAGATCTTCATTGTAAAGGGTTTAAACACTGTTTCTCATGCTTGTTCAATGAACCATAAACAATTAATGAACATGCACCTGTGGAACGGTCGTTAAGACACTAACAGCTTACAGATAGTAGGCAATTAAGGTCACAGTTATGAAAACTTAGGACACTAAAGAGGCCTTTCTACTGACTCTAAAAAACACCAAAAGAAAGATGCCCAGGGTCCCTGCTCATCTGCGTAAACACGCCATAGGAATGCTGCAAGGAGGCATGAGGACTGCAGATGTGGCCAGGGCAACAAATTGCAATGTCCGTACTATGAGACGTCTAAGACAGTACTACAGGGAGACAGGACGGACAGCTGATCATCCTCGCAGTGGCAGACCACGTGTAACAACACCTGCACAGGATCGGTACATCCGAACATCACACATGCGGGACAGATACAGGATGGCAACAACAACTGCCCGAGTTACACCAAGAACGCACAATCCCTCCATTAGTTGCTCAGACTGTCCTCATTTGGCTGAGAGAGGCTGGACTGAGGACTTGTAGGCCTGTTGTAAGGCAGGTCCTCATCAGACATCACCGGCAACAACGTCGCCTATGGTCACAAACCCACCGTAGCAGGACCAGACAGGACTGGCAAAATGTGCTCTTCACTGACGAATCACGGTTTGTCTCACCAGGGGTGATGGTTGGGTTCGCATTTGTCGTCAAAGGAATGAGCTTTAAACCGAGGCCTGTACTCTGGAGCAGGATCAATTTGTAGCTGGAGGGTACGTCATTGTATCATGGTCTGGGGCGATGTGTCACAGCATCATCGGACTGAGCTTGTTGTCATTGCAGGCAATCTCAACACTGTGCGTTACAGGGAAGACATCCTCTTCACTCATGTGGTACCCTTCCTGCAGGCTCATCCTGACATGACTGACTGTTAATTTGCAAATAATTTCAGTACAAATTTCCTGTGATAGTTGAAGTGTACCTATGATGAAAATTACAGGCCTCTCGTCTTTTTAAGTGGGAGAACTTGCACAATTGGTGGCTGACTAAATACTTTTTGCCCCACTGTACATGAAAGGTCCATAAGTCAAGCAGTGAATTTCAAACACAGATCAATCACAAAGACCTGGGAGGTTTTCCTTTGCCTCGCAAAGAGCACCTATTGGTAGATGGGTAGAAATGAAGAAAAGCAGACATGGTATATCCCTTTGAGCATGGTGGAAGTTATGAATTACACTTTGGATGGTGTATCAGTACACCCAGTCACTACAAAGATACAGGCGTCCTTCCTAACTCAGATGCCGTAGAGGAAGGAAACTCAGGGATTTCACCATGAGACCAATGGTGACATCAAAACAGTTACAGACTTTGCAGTTGCAAATCGTAGTCTGGCTTTTTTATGGCGGTTTTGGAGCAGTGGCTTCTTCCTTGCTGAGCGGCCTTTCAGGTTATGTCGATATAGGACTTGTTTTACTGTGGATATAGATACTTTTGTACCTGTTTCCTCCAGCATCTTCACAAGGTCCTTTGCTGTTGTTCTGGGATTGATTTGCACTTTTCGCACTAAAGTATGTTCATCTCTACAAGACAGAACGCATCTTCTTCCTGAGCGATATGGCGGCTGCGTAGCCCCTTAGTGTTTATACTTGTGTACAATTGTTTGTACAAATGAATGTGGTACCCTTCAGGCGTTTGTAAATTGATCCAAAGGATGAACCAGACTTGTGGAGGTCTACAATTTTTTTCCTGAGGTCTTGGCTGATTTCTTTTGATTTTCCCAAGATGACAGGCAAAGAGGCACTGAGTTTGAAGGTAGGTCTTGAAATACATCCACAGGTACAATCTTCTGACCAATTGGAATTGTGATAGAGTGAATTATAAGTGAAATAATCTGTCTGCAAACAATTGTTGGAAAAATTACTTGTGTCATACACAAAGTAGATGTCCTAACCGACTTGCCAAAACTATTGTTTGTTCACAAGAAATTTGTGGAATGGTTGAAAATGAGTTTTAATGATTCCAACCTAAGTGTATGTAAACTTCCGACTTCAACTGTAGATGGCATCAAAGTTCTGCTCAGAGAACAAGGTTCATATAGACCAAACATGGATTCAGTAATATTATTCATGACTGCGTGGCCGTGCACGTCTCCAACTCAATCAACAACTTTGCTGATGACACAACAGTGGTAGGCTTGATTACCAACAACAATGAGGGGGGTGAGGGCCCTGACGGAGGCCCTTTCTGTCAGCATGTTAAATGTGCAACCAGAGAGGATAAAAACTCTAGACCACCTTTATTCCACACACAAAGACACATACCAAGCTCTCCCTCGCCCTCCATTTGGAAAATCTGACCATAATTATATCCTTCTCATTCCTGCTTACAAGCCAAAATTTAAGCAGGAAGCACCGGTGACTCGGTCTATAAAAAAGTGGTCAGATGAAACAGATGCTAAGCTACAGGACTGTTTAGCTAGCACAGACTGTAAATATGTTCCGGGATTCTTCCAATGGCATTGAGGAGTACACCAAATCAGTCACTGGATTCATCAGTAAGTGCATCGATGACGACGTCCCCACAGTGACTGTACATACATACCCCAACCAGAAGCCATTGATTACAGGCAACATTCACGCTGAGCTAAAGCGTTTTCAAGGAGCGGAACTCTAATCCGGGAGCTTATAAGAAATCCTGCTTTATCCTCAGACGAAAACATCAAACAAGTAAAGCATCAATACAGGACTAAGATCTAATCGTACTACACCAGGTTTGACACTCTTTGGACGTGGCAGGGCTTGCAAACTATTACAGACTACAAAGGGAAGCACAGCCGAGAACTGTTAGCGACATGAGCCTACCAGATGAGCTAAACTACTTCTATGCTCGCTTTGAGGAAAGTAACACTGAAACATGCATGAGAGCATCAGCTGTTTTATTTTTTTACTTTAATTTATTTCACCTTTATTTAACCAGGTAGGCTAGTTGAGAACAAGTTCTCATTTGCAACTGCGACCTGGCCAAGATAAAGCATAGCAGTGTGAACAGACAACACAGAGTTACACATGGAGTAAACAATTAACAAGTCAATAACACAGTAGAAAAAAATAGAGTCTATATACATTGTGTGCAAAAGGCATGAGGAGGTAGGCGAATAATTACAATTTTGCAGATTAACACTGGAGTGATAAATGATCAGACGGTCATGTACAGGTAGAGATATTGGTGTTCAAAGGAGCAGAAAAGTAAATAAATAAAAACAGTATGGGGATAGGTAAAATTGGGTGGACTATTTACCGATAGACTATGTACAGCTGCAGCGATCGGTTAGCTGCTCAGATAGCAGATGTTTGAAATTGGTGAGGGAGATAAAAGTTTCCAACTTCAGCGATTTTTGCAATTCGTTCCAGTCACAGGCAGCAGAGAACTGGAACGAAAGGCGGCCAAATGAGGTGTTGGCTTTAGGGATGATCAGTGAGATACACCTGCTGGAGCGCGTGGTACGGGTGGGTGTTGCCATCGTGACCAGTGAACTGAGATAAGGCGGAGCTTTACCTAGCATGGATTTGTAGATGACCTGGAGCCAGTGGGTCTGGTGACGAATATGTAGTGAGGGCCAGCCGACTAGAGCATACAGGTCGCAGTGGTGGGTGGTATAAGGTGCTTTAGTAACAAAACGGAAGGCATTGTGATAAAATGCATCCAGTTTGCTGAGTAGAGTGTTGGAAGCTATTTTGTAGATGACATCGCCGAAGTCGAGGATCGGTAGGATAGTCAGTTTTGCTAGGGTAAGTTTGGCGGCGTGAGTGAAGGAGGCTTTGTTGCGGAAGTTTACAGTCTAGCCAGACACCTAGGTACTTATAGATGTCCACATATTCTAGGTCGGAACCATCCAGGGTGGTGATGCTAGTCGGGCGTGTGGGTGCAGGCAGGGAACGGTTGAAAAGCATGCATTTGGTTTTACTAGCGTTTAAGAGCAGTTGGAGGCCACGGAAGGAGTATTGTATGGCATTGAAGCTCGTTTGGAGGTTAGGACGGGCCGGAAGTATACAGAATGGTGTCGTCTGTGTAGAGGTGGATCAGGGAATCGCCCGCAGCAAGAGCAACATCATTGATATATACAGAGAAAAGAGTCAGCCCGAGAATTGAACCCTGTGGCACCCCCATAGAGACTGCCAGAGGACTGGACAGCATGCCCTCCGATTTGACACACTGAACTCTGTCTGCAAAGTAGTTGGTGAACCAGGCAAGGCAGTCATCAGAAAACCCGAGGCTACTGAGTCTGCCGATAAGAATATGGTGATTGACAGAGTCGAAAGCCTTTGCAAGGTCGATGAAGACGGCTGCACAATACTGTCTTTTATCGATGGCGGTTATGATATCATTTAGTACCTTGAGCGTGGCTGAGGTGCACCCGTGACCGGCTCGGAAACCAGATTGCACAGCGGAGAAGGTACGGTGGGATTCGAGATGGTCAGTGACCTGTTTGTTGACTTGGCTTTCGAAGACCTTAGATAGGCAGGGCGGGATGGATATAGGTCTGTAACAGTTTGGGTCCAGGGTGTCTCCTCCTTTGAAGAGGGGGATGACTGGGGCAGCTTTCCAATCCTTGGGGATCTCAGACAATATGAAAGAGAGGTTGAACAGGCTGGTAATAGGGGTTGCGACAATGGCGGTGGATAGTTTCAGAAATAGAGGGTCCAGATTGTCAAGCCCAGCTGATTTGTACGGGTCCAGGTTTTGCAGCTCTTTCAGAACATCTGCTATCTGGATTTGGGTAAAGGAGAACCTGGAGAGGCTTGGGCGAATAGCTGCGGGGGGCGGAGCTGTTGACCGAGGTTGGAGTAGCCAGGAGGAAGGCATGGCCAGCCGTTCCGGATGACTGTGTGATCACGCTCTCCGCAGCCGATTTGAGTAATTCACAAGGACGCAGGGCCAGACAGATTACCAGGACGTGTACTCCGAGCATGCACTGACCAACTGGCAAGTGTCTTCACTGACATTTTCAACCTCTCCCTGTCTGAGTCTGTAATGCCAACATGTTTCAAGTAGACCACCATAGTCCCTATGCCAACAAACACTAAGGTAACCTGCCTAAATGACTACCGACCCGTAGCACTCACGTCTGTAGCCATGAAGTGCTTTGAAAGGCAGGTCATGGCTCACATCAACACCATTATCCCAGAAACTGTAGACCTACTCCAATTTGCATACCACCTCTACAAATCCACAGATGATGCAATCTCTATTACACTCCACACTTCCCTTTCAGACCTGGACAAAAGGAAAACCTATTTGAGAATGCTATTCATTGACTAAAGCTCAGCGTTCAATACCATAGGGCCCTAAAAGCTCATCAATAAGCTAAGGACCCTAGGACTAAGCACCTCCCTCTGCAACTGGATCATGGACTTCCTGACAGGCCACCCCAGGAGGTAAGGGTAGGTAACAACACATCCGCCATGCTGATCCTCAACACGGGGACCCCTCAGTCCCCTCCTGTACTCCCTGTTCACTCATGATTGAACGACCAGGCACGACTCCAACACCGTCATTAAGTATGCGGATGACACAACAGTGGTAGGCCTGATCACCGACAACGATGAGACAGCCAATAGGGAGGAGGTCAGAGACCTGACGGTGTGGTTCAAGGACAACAACCTCTCCCTCAACGTGATCAAGACAAAGGAGTTTATTATGGACTACAGAAAAAGGAGGACCGAGCACATCCCCAGTCTCATCGACCGGGCTGTAGTGGAGCAGGTTGAGAGCTTCAAGTTCCTTGGCGTCCACATCACCGACAAACTAACATGGTTCAAGCACACTATGACATTTGTGAAGAAGGCACGACAAAACCTATTCCCCCTCAGGAGACTGAAAAGATTTGGCATGGGTCCTCAGATCCTCGAAAGGTTTTACAGCTGCAACAACGAGAGCATCCTGATGGGTTGCATCACTGCCTGGTATGACAATTGCTCATCCTCCCCTCTCATCCAGAGGGTAGTGCGCATGGCCCAATACATCACCGGGGCCAAGCTTCTTGTCATCCAGGCCCTCTATACCAGGCGGCGTCAGAGGAAGGCCCTAAAATGGCCCTTGTCAGACTCCAGCCACCCTAGTGATAGACTGTTCTCTCTGCTACCGCATGGCAAACGGTATCGGAGCGCCAAGTCTAGGACCAAGAGGCTTCTCATCAGCTTCTACCTCCAAGCCATAAGCCTCCTAATTTTTTTACCCCTTTTTCTCACCAATTTCGTGGTATACAATTGGTTGTTACAGTCCTGTCCCAACGCCGCAATTCCCGTACGGACTCGGGAGAGGCGAAGGTTGTAAGCTGTGCGTCCTCCAAAACACAACCCAACCAAGCCGCACGGCTTCTTGACACAACGCCCGCTTAAGCCGGAAGCCAGCCGCACCAATGTGTTGGAGGACGCACCGTACACCTGGCGACCGTGTCAGTGTGCATTGCGCCCATTCCCCCACAGGAGCCATTGGTTCGCGATGGGACAGGAATATCCCTGCCGGCTAAACCCTCCCCTAACCCTAACTACACTGGGCCAATCGTGGGCCATGCCCTTGGTCTCCTGGTCGCGGCCGCCTGGACTCTAACCAGGTTCTCTCGTGGCACAGCTAGCACTGCGATGCAGTGCCTTAGACTCCCCCCCCCCCTTCTACATTGATGCTACTCTCTGTTATTATCTATGCATAGTCACTTTAATAACTCTACTTACATGTACATATTACCTCAATTACCTCGACACCGGTGCCCCCGCACAGTTAATCTCTCTACCGGTACCCCCTGTAGATATCCTCCCTCTTGTTAGGTTCTAAATATCAGCATAAGAACTTGACGGACACTATGAAAGCTCCAACCAAGGTTATTCACCAATTGGGTCAATACAGCTGCATAAGACAAAATACATATTCACAGAAGCACTGATGTTTAAACCTTGATCCTATGCTGAGTCTCCTACACATCTGAACAGCAAATGCATCTCTGTTGCTAGACAGAACCTTAGTGATATCTGTTCTTCCTCACTTCATCTGACCTGACCTCTGCCCCAACTCACGGCTGTCATGTTTACTCCTATCAGACAGTGTCTTTTCTCCTCCCATCGGATCCCTGATGGCTAAAAATAACATATCCGGACAGAATGTAAACATTATACGTTCCCCTCTCTCCCTCCGTGACATGAATAAATATATTTCATATTTTCAGAACCCAACACCCTCATAGACTTCTACAAATGCAATATTGAGACCATCCTGTCAGGCTGTATCACCATCTGGTACAGCAATTGCACAGTCCACAACCACAGGTCTCTCCAGAGGGTGGTGCGGTCAGTCCAACGCATCACTGGGGACATATTGCCTGCCCTCCTGGAGAGGCGGAGCAGGAGGGCAAATTGAATGGGTTTCTGTAGTGTGCATACAAACACACACAACACATACACAGCAGTACTGACATCTCCATGGGTCAGGGGTCAGGCTTTAAAGGGTAAGGCAGAGGATGGGCAGGAGGGCAAATTACCATCGCAACCCTGGCTCCTCTCCAAAGCTGAACTGGCCCCAGGATATAAGTAGTAACACTGCCGGACCCACTGAAAGAATGCATAGCAAACTAGCACCATGACACCATGACACTTAAATGAACCGGATCTGTTAGAAGATCCGAATTTGCACATTTATCATCAATAGTCATTCACAGTAGAAATACTCCATAGCAATCTTTCACGTGTGGAAGTAATGTTGTTTTTGCAGGGCATCTGTAAGGGCAAAAATATTAACTTAACTCTTAAGGATCGGACCCTTTTTTTCAATTTTCGCCTAAAATGACATATCCAAATCTATCTGCCTGTAGCTCAGGACCTGAGGCAAGGATAGGCATATTCTTGATACCATTTGTGAAAATGTGAAATTAATGTAGGACAATATAGCACATTAGATCTGGTAAAAGATAATACAAAGAAAAAAACATGATTTTTTTGTGTTTTTCCCCACCCCCCATCAGCTTTGGAATGCAAGAGAAAGGCCATAATGTATTATTCCAGCCCAGGCGCAATTTAGATTTTGTCCACTAGGTGGCAGCAGTGTATGTGCCATGTTTTAAACTGATCCAATGAACCATTGCATATCTGTTAAAAATGTTGTATCAAGACTGCCCAAATGTGCCTAACTGGTTTATCAATACATTTTTAAGTTCATAATTGTGCAGTCTCCTCAAGCAATAGCAATGGTATTCTTTCACTGCAATAGCTACTGTAAATTGGACAGTGCAGTTAGGTTAACAAGAATTTAAGCTTTCTACCCATATCAGATATGTCTATGTCCTGTGAAATGTTCTTGTTACTTACAACCTCATGCTAATCACATTAGCCTCTGTTAGCTCAACATCCCGCAGGGGGGACACCGATCCCATAGAGGTTTTAACAAAAGGCACATTTCAACATTTTCAGCGTTAGCATCCTGTTATTGGTGATCACAATGATGTATAGGGATCTCTCTTCCTGCAGAGGTGTGTCCCTATGTTATTTTACTGTATGAGTCAGTACATTGTTTCGGAATTCCTGCAGGAATATGTTCACTTAGATAAACACACTTGAGGCGCCATAAATCAAATCTATATTTTCCTACAGGGCCAGCCCTATGGCTTTGTAGACACACTGTCTAAATATCACTATCTATTGTACAGTAACGGAATCTGAACCCGTATTCACATAGCGTCTCAGAGTTGGAGTGCTGATCTAGGGTCAGGTCCTCCCTGTCAATACAATCTTAGTCATTGTGAACGAAAATGCAAAGCTGATTCTAGATCAGCACTCATACTCTAAAACACTTGGTAATTATGACCCTTGGTCTAATGTATATCTCTAGGAGAATACATATTGTGGTTTCTGGTGGGCCCGTTTCGAGTCATGAGAAAACTGACATTCCCAGCCAGATAAGAACTGTACTATGTATCTCTTCCAACACAAGGTTACTGCTCATGCTGCCCACATTTATTTCTTTATGATCATGTTTATAATTTTATCACTCACATCTCAAGGCAAAATCGGGCAGGTGATGTGGAAAGTTGTCCAGAGACAATATTCAATTTCTCCTATCACGCCAGGATCAACCGCTGTGTAAATGTGGTACTTTGCGACAAACATTTACAGAACTGTGTAAATATTAACTTCATAAAAACAAAACTGGAGCAATGTGTCACCCAGGGAGAGATGTACTGTTTAGTAAGCTGCCATTCTGGAAGGCGTGGGTGGCAGTAGAGAAGCATGATTATGAGAACTAGTGGGATAGAGGTGGGATAGAGGTGGACAAGGTGGAGAGACATAGCAGACTACTTTCTGGTAGAATACACAGTCTGATGAATCCCTTTCACTTTATACTAACCTTATCAGTCATTTGGAAAATCAAATACATTACCAACAACCAATGGTTATTTAAATGGGAACAAACTGATGCTTTATTCTCAATATTGAGACAGCTGCTCTGGTCAATTATTAGTAAGCGAGTGCAATTAGGTGGCTAGTGGAAGTCTAGGTCTGTAATGAACACGATGGGAGATAGAGAGCAGGTTTCAAGGAGAGGGTGCAGCAGGTATTTACTGTAAAGGACCACAGGTGGAGGCAGGTAGCTGGGTCCAGAGGCAGGCAGAAGGTCATACACAGGGGGTCCAAAAAGGCAACAGTACAGGCAGGGAAAAGGCTAGTAATGTTGTCTGGGAGATCAGGCAATAGGTTGATAACAGGAAATCCGATAGGCTAAAGTACAGGTAGGGAATAGGCAAAAGGCGTTGTCAGTGAGACAGGCAACAGCTATCATATACGGGAGGAGTAAATTACGGGGGGGGGGGGGGGGGGGGGGGGTTCAGATGATTGAGACGTGGAGAGTGAGCCGCATTCAGGGGATCTGTGTTTGAGTGTGAGCTGGAAAGTGGGCTGGAAAGTGAGCTGCGTTCAGGGGATCTACGTGTTTGAGAGTGTGAGTTGGAAGCAGTCGTTACAAGATCATTATACAGCTAATCGCAGTTCGTTGTATTTCCACTCTGATGTATTACAGTGTGTATGCAATTAAATACACAGTGGGTCGCCCGCATGTTGAGCCATAATATTTCAGGGGTTTTGGTTATGTGCCAGTTCTCATGAAATTGGTAGGATTAATTCCCCTGCTATTGAAAGGAAGTTACATACTTTTGAGATCAGGTATGTAGTGTCATCTCATCTCATCAATATCCTAATTTGGTCCCTGACACCACTTCTCAATGTGCCGTATGTCTTTATGTATCTGGTTTATAGGCTAAGCACGTAATTTCCAGCTAATCTACTGATTTGCTTTATAGAGTGGTTGCGGTTCTCTGTGAACAATTTGTTTCCGAGGAGGCTTAATCACAAGTTCCTGTGAACATATGGCACATTTACTAAAAAAAAGTCGTAGCAATCTAGACGTTGAAAGTCAATGTTTGAAATCAATGTTATTTTATGAATAACATAACATCATGTTATTATAAAAATATTAAATAATAAAATAAATGCTATTAATCAATGTCAAAATGTTTTTTCAATCGGTGTTATTATAATGAATAAACATTGATTGAATATCGGCTTTGATACGAATAGGCCTAACCTACCTCAGTGATCGCCTATAGGAGTTGGATTTCAGGGGGACGGACGAGGAGAGGGGTCTATTTCCTTTATTTGCCGAACGGTCCAACCCAACCCACAGTCAGTCAGGCGTATATCCTATCTATCCAAACTGTTTGCAAAGATAGTGCACTCACTGCAGCGGTCACATTGGGATCTTAACTGGGTAAGTTGTACACCAATATCTCGGACTTAAATTAAACTTTTAAGTTATATATTCCTTATGTCAGGTTAATTCGCGATAGTACTATTATTACGGTTACTAGGTTATCTAGAAGTCCGCATCGTCGTCAGTTTTTTTCTATGGAATGAAATAGTGCATTCGCGCGTTTCTCTGTAAACTATGTTCCCACCGGGCTAGTTGGATAAGAGATTTAGATACAACACCAATGTTGTCAGTTTATAGTTATAGCTCGGGGAGGTGGGGTGCATTTCAGGGTAGGCTATGTGGGAAGATAAAACTATTGTTTAGGTTAGGCTATGTCTATACGCAGTGCAGTGAACTTTAATTGGCAACGAACATCAGTTAATTCATCAAAGATGCCAACAAGACGCTTTGTATTTTTAACAGAACATGCTGTTATATTTTGTCCCGAAGAAAAGAATCGGGGACTGCTTCAAAATTCAAATTCATGTTTTTGAGCGAAACCAGTATTTTCCCAGTGATGCCATGTGGATACCTAATTTGTTACATTTCTCCACAGATATTACAAGACAAGTTTTGGCTCTCTGCTGAAAAGACAGAAGATGGACTCAGCTATCCACAGCCATCTTGTGCGGAACCAGTCCAGTCTGATTCTGCATGCTGGGTATTCCAACGACACCTGTCGCTTCAATGAGGAGTTTAAGTACATCCTACTGCCTGTGTCCTACAGCCTGGTGTGTGTTATGGGTCTGGTGCTGAACTCAGTGGCTCTGTGGATGTTCCTGACCAAGATGCGACCGTGGAACCCCAGCACCGTCTACATGTTTCACCTGGCCCTGTCAGACTTCCTGTACGTTCTCTCCCTGCCCACCCTCATCTACTACTACGCTAATCGCAGCCACTGGCCCTTTGGCGTCGCCGCCTGCAAGATCGTCCGCTTCTTGTTCTACGCCAACCTCTACTGCAGCATCCTTTTCCTCACCTGCACCAGCGTCCACCGCTACCTGGGCATCTGCCACCCCATCAAGGCCCTGACCATGGTGAAGCCGCGCCATGCCCATGCCGTGTGTGGCATGGTGTGGGCTGCCGTCACGGCGTGTCTGGTGCCCAACCTCATCTTCGTCACCACCAGTCAGAGGGACAACGACACGTTGTGTCACGATACGACCAGTCCGGAGCAGTTTGAGGAGTATGTGGACTACAGCTCTACGGTCATGGTCCTGTTGTTCGGCGTTCCCTTCGTGGTCATCATGGTCTGTTACTGTCTGATGGCGAGGGCTCTGTGTCGGCCAAGACGGGGGCTTTCACCAAGCCAGCGGAGATCACCTTCACGCACCAAGTCCATCAAGCTGATTGTGGTGGTGCTGGTGGTGTTCGCCGTGTGTTTTGTACCTTTCCACATCACACGCACCCTCTACTATACCTACCGCGTGCTGGATGCCAAATGTGAGTTCCTGAACATCGTTAACTTTGCCTATAAGATCACCAGGCCCCTGGCCAGTGTGAACAGTTGTATTGATCCCCTCCTGTATTTCCTGGCTGGGGATCACTACCGCGCTAAGCTGGTCAAAGCTCTCACTGGTAAGAGACAGACAACCACCAGTCGCTCTGCTGCTTACCTGCAAAACCGCCCCAGTAACAACCATGAGATCGCCCTGGTCTATAAGAACTCAGACTCGAAAGCCAGTGGTGAACCTGAGAGATAGTGGGTCATTCATATGGACATCTATGGGGTATCATATATAGATATGGCTAACCTCCGTAATATAAACACGGAGGAAACGGTTAACAGTCCTGGGCTGGCCACCACACAGCTGCACCTCCTTTGGATGCTGTTCTGTCATTTCGGACACCGGATGACTACATGCTGATCGGTAGGGCCTCATTACAGAGCCCAGATCTGTGAGAGGTTCAGTTCCTATAAGGCTGTTGGGGCAAAGCCTTTCCTTAAAGGGGAATGAAGAAGTGGGCTTGGGATTGGTCAGAAAACAGACCCCTTATCACCAACAGCATTTTGCAGCAGTGTTGGGTGCAGTACCGTTAAATCCTATCTACATTCCCCCTTGTTAGCAAGAATCTATGTGAAAACCAAGTCTGTTTTATACATTTACATACAGTCTCTAGTTCCTACTCTGAATGCTTTTCCGTCAGTTTCCCTCATTTTCATTGTGGCGGTTGTAGTGTTTGGAAGACAGAGTTAAAATCCTTTCAACCAGGGAAACAAAACAGTCTCTGTGTCTCTGTCTGAGCCAGACTGTAGTTTCCTACTGTTACCACAGACTGAGGAACTACAGGAACAAAGCCTGTTTTGTACAATAGCTACAGAACTCTGAAGAGCAGAAAGAAAAACAATGTATGCGATCTGTCATCTAAATGTTTGGACTTGTGTTATTATGGCAGAACGTACTCAGAGAGAAGATTTGTGAATGGATATGACAGATGTTAAAAACAGTGTGTTATTGTGATCATCTAGAGAGACGGTCAAAATCCTAGAAAACATTATTTAGACATATGATCGAAGGGTTTCCGCTGGCTTCCAGTAAGAGTGGAGGTGACATCATATTTAGCAACAGGCTCAGATATTGTGAGGCAATCTGAAACAGTTTAACAGAAACAGTGCATGTACCAGGAGACTCATTCTGGTAGATATTGGAGCTTTATCCCTCTCCCAGCTGTTTTTGTCCTTCAGCGCAGAGCCTCCACAGCTGTCTCTCTGTCTGTCTCTGCTGTGAGGAAACCAGGGGAGGGGTGGCGTGGGGGAGTAGAGAGACTGAATGGGTGTGTAGGCCGGAGTATCAACTCCATCCAACAACCCACACTACGGATAAATGGGGGATTTTCCTTCATTATCCAATTGGGACGTAGACTTGCACACAACATGGCTATTTTCTCACTGATTTTGGTTGTTGTTGTTGTGGACAGTCTGTCCATGGCAAAGCAGATGTCTCTGTAAAGTAGATTGCAAGTCAGAGGTCCGTTCCTAAGGGTACTTAAAGTACTTTACTGCTGTCATGTTTAAGCTACTAGTATGTTTATAAAGGGCATTATAACCTAGGTTCAAGGTATGATAGGAAAACACTTGGTTCTATAGGTCTATAACATTATAATGACATTAAATATATGTTTTATATATCTACTTTTTTTGTTTGCTTACTGGTTATCATGTTATTGTTGCACCAACTATTACCAAGTAATAACAATATCCCTATTGTGCAATGTCAATAACCATCCATGACATCGGTTGATTAACCACAATCTAAGTTTGTGTGTGTGTGTATGAAATTGAACTCCATGCCGCAGTGTCTTGCAGACTTGAATGGGGTTATGGTAGAGGGGGTGTGTGGGAAAGTGATGAGCGGTTGCGTGTCTCACCGAAACATGAGGCGTTACTGGGTGTAGGTCCTCCATTAATCAGACAGGGGAGACTTGAGGAAGCGGGAGGACAGAACTGGGCAGCACAGAGAAATAGGACCAGGAAGTGAGCTGGTCATGGTACTGTACTGTTTGGGTTTTTCCCTGCCTGGGCCGTGCCAAGAAAACAAAGCTGGTCCCACCAACACACCATGGAAAAGAGCTTGTGTTTCCTCTTTCCAGACAAGGCTCTGTCTTGATTGTCCATTGTAATCATCCAGAAATAATCTGACATTGAGATCTGAAAGTGGGGAAGACCAGCTCTCCATAAAGGAATAGATAATGTTATGTTCTCCGCAGTACACAGCAGGTGTATTCTCCATCTTTCTGTTGGGCATTACTAGTCGATGCTCTCCTTTCCAAAAGGCTGCATCAACGGGCATATTGAAATACACCTATTTATGCTCAAAGAGACCAGTTGCTACAGTCGTCCAGTGATGTGAATGCAAGCCCCAGGAAGAATATGTTTTACATGGATATGTATCTGAACATTTGTTCTCTGGGTCAGAGGAATGCCATGAGCACTAGCGCCTCTCTGTGGGCTGAGTGAGACAAGATGGATTAGTGGTGTGCATTGGTGCCTTTGAAGATGGAATAGAAATGGAGCAATGGAATAAAAATGTAACCTAGGCCTAAATGGTTTAGTACTAATCACTATATCTTTCTCAAAAAATGTTTACATTTCATTTCAAGGACTTTTAAAAAACATTTTTTTTTTTACAAAATAAGTCTTAGGCCTAACAAAATATATGATCAACTCGGTGGTTAGGATATATAATATTGTGTAAACCAACCACATAAAATGCCATTATGCTATATACTATATCAATGCACCTCTCACTGCACCTCTTTACAGCAGCTTGTTGTTGCATGTAGGATGTTCTCAGCTTGGTCAGTAGGTGTCCCCATTGGCTTCTTTACTGAAGCATGAGCATCGTGAAACCATATCAGTTATTTAGGTATGAGCTTATCACTCTTATTGGGATATAGGCTGATATTGTTCGGGGTGATGATGAGTTGATAATAATCTTAACCAGAAATAAAATAGATAAAAGAGGAAACGTTTTACAATGAGGGGCTTCAACAATATTTTTTTCAGTCAGGACCAAACCAATGTTTGTTTTTTACGGAAATTGACTATATGAAGGGTCTCGATATTTCATATATCAACAAAACATGAGGAATTTATACATTTTAATTGGTATAGTGTAAACAGCCAAGTAAAAAAAGCTCTGTATCGCTTGCTACAGGAGGAGGCTTAATGGAGAAACCATCACGTTTATCATAAAGCAAGTTTATACAGCCTAGTCTCTGTAATTAATTTACCACAAACGATATTTCAATGCTAGAAGTTGGTATAAAATTAAATAAAATGCAAACATACTTATTTGAAACCTCTATTTTGTAAATATCTGTGAATATTGTCCCTTCATATTTTGTAAGGACTACGCACATGCAGAACATGTATTAATGCAATAAGTTCTCTGATATTTGTATACATTTATGAAGGCTGCAATGGACGTATACAATAACCTTTGTAATTTGCGAATAGCATATTTTGATAGATGTAAATTAAAGTATTATGTAAATATTAGCATACATCCACATGCATATGGAAACCATGCGTTGTTATAGCCTACAACTTTCAGAATATTACGCGAAACATATTTTAATAGAACTTGTATAATTTTTTTATTGAGTTATTTCATGTTTAAAGCGTAATGATCTCTAAACATCTCGGCTATTTTGCAGGATATGGGGTTATAAATTCCAAAAGCTTGATGGGCTCCATAAAAACGTATCAGCTGTCGATTATATATACTTTCCACCAAAAACGTAAAATATATTGATTTAATTGAAATATATATACTTAAATAAACACAGAAAATATTTTTGCTGCATGTTTTCATTCGGCCCCATATTTTTTTTCCTTTTTTAATTCGAATATTTTTGTTTTGATATTAGGCTTGCTGACATGCAGTGTTTTAATGTATTGCATGAGATAAACAGCTGCATTTAATTCTATATGGAATTGCATGTATTATTTTTCACCCACTAAGTTATGATCCCATCACAAGAGAAGGATCCGCGCGGGTGGAGTGGAGGTTCGCGCAAATCCTTTTCTTGTGATGGGATCATTACCCTCCAAGGCCATCCGGCGCTGCACAGGTGAGAGGAAAATCTGTGTTGAATGCTCATGGTCACAGTATTGTAGACACCAGACTATGCGAAAAATAACAGATAATACGTTTCTAATCATAGACTATTATATCAAGTGTGAAAGGAAGAAGACGCAGTAAATCGACTTCTCCAGGCGAAGCAAATAATATTCTCCATCATGTTTGTTAGATACATAAAATAAAAACATGTTACCCAATTTTTAAGGAGTCTTTCCAAATCTCTTCGTGTGAGACTACCTATTTTAAATGTAATCTTCAATTGGGGTGGGACATCCCAAGGAGTTTGGCATACGAAACCTAAAGTTGAGTTGATAGGTCCACAGAAGAAGCGGGAACTGATAGGCCTATGTCAACTGAAAGGTGCATGTCTTTTTTTATATAATAATACTTTTTCAAATATCTACTATTACTACTAATAACAGGTTCATAATTCTCCACTAGGAACAGACGTCAATTCAACGTCTATTTCACGTTGGTTCAACGTAATTTCATTGAAAGGACGAGGAAACAACGTTGATTCAACTAGTGTGCGTCCAGTGGGTCAGGCCTACCGCGGCAATAAAATGATTCTGTGAGTTCTGCTAGGGAATCTGCCATAGAGGCTATCTATTGAACTCCATCGACAGTGGTAGCATCCAAATGATATGTTTAGAATGGTCAGAAATGTTTTTGTAAAACAGACATGATATCGAGCTATGAACGAGGGGGCCTGAGGAAATAATTAATGCATTTGGCAAGTGCGGAATATAATGTCTGTATTCTCTAGAAATGAGAAAATACAGTTAGGCCTATCTTAATTCATCTCCCCAATTGAGTCCTACTGAAAAAAATGCGCCAAAACAGTAGGTGCTCGAAGTCAATTGAACTCACACATTTTCGTTGGCCTTGTTGACACAATTTGTTCAATCATTCCACCAGTGAATTTCATACTTTTGGATTCATAAATGTTTCATGTTTATCAGTTAGGCCCACAACAAATGTACTTATAACTTGGTGTAGGGCAAGTGTCAGAGAAATTACACAAGTCATGAGCGTTGGAGAAGATAAGAAAACCATTGCATTGCTGAACAGAGGTCAGTCTTGGAGGTCAGTGTTTTGCCTAATACGACTGTTTGTTAGCCTACTAGCATAGAATGAACAGTGTAGGGTACCTACCCTCTTTTATTTAATGTATTTAAACATAAACTAGTTTTGAGTTTTATTTATGCAAATACACTTGAGTTTATGTTTAGATTTCTAGAGTCAATATCCTATGATATATCCTATGATATGGTATTTGTTGAGCTTCAAGGTTCTCTCTTTGTCTGTAGGCAATTTCTGTAAAGGGACAAATTATTTGGAAGAAATGTAGGATTTCAAGGATGTGTGGATTTGAATTGAACTGGAGAGGCTGAGAGCGGAGGGGAAGAGTGACATAAAGAGGAGAGAAGTTCATTATCCAGGTGAAAAGGAAACCAACGGCTTTTACAGTCTCCATGGGAACCGGCCTTTCTTTTGCTTTCAGACCTATGATAAGGTACTTCACAGCATTAAGCAATTTGCAAGGTAAAAAAGAGGAAATATTGCTTTCCAATGCTAATAGATGTTAGATATTGATTGGCATGGCGATTCATGTAGAGCTTTGCCCTAAATGTTTCACCTGGCACTCTCCAGCCTGTTAAATGGTGACTTTGGACATGAGTGGCTCAGAGGTTATCCCTGATGTCTCTGCGATGCACTGAGGATCTAGACTCTCTCAACTCTCTCTCACTGATCATAACATGTCATTTCGTAGTGGAAAAACACCTATTAGACACTAGAACAGGGATGTGCAACGTTGATGGTGGAGGGGGCCACAAATAATTGGAACTCATCAGATTCCCACTGGCCGTCAGTGGCCCATCGCTGACACACTAAACTAACTGGGAAAGGCAGGAGAGTGGAAGTGCGTGCAGAGGTGTGGATATTGAATTTGCGCTGAAATTCAGAAACCAACGGTGATATCTGTTTTTCCATTTGTTTTACTTGGTATGATTTGTTATTTTCAAACATCAATGTTTGCTCTTTCATCACTAACATTATGTAGACAGTAATTGGACAAGTTAAGAGGCAGATATTCAGCGTCAACCCTCCCTCCCCCTCAACCCCTGGTAGAAATCCCATAAATCCCATTTATGTAAAATCCCATAAATCCCAAACACAGGCTGCTTCATGCCATCAGCATGTCATCATGCCTCAGAGTGGCCTTCAGTGAGCTCCGCAACACAATGGTGTTCATGGCCCCGGGAGCAGCAAGGTCAGGCCGAAGCACAAGGGCAGCCCGTGGGGTGTGATGGAGGCCTAGTTAGTGGGGACCAGGCATTAGCATAGGGTAGAGGCAGGGAGACACGGGCGGGCTCACTCTGTGGGCGGGTGGGCAAGATGGGGCTGTGGCACTCCTGGCAAATAGTTTTAACCCCTATTACAGCAAAGGCATGGTGCCTGGTCTTATCTGGGCCGCTGCAGCCACTCATTAATATTCCGGACATATGACAGTGCTTTCTGTATCATTGTCTGTTAATGGGAGGGATAATCGCTCATTCAATTATCAGACAGTCAACGAAAGACCAATCGCGCCTGCCTTCCCCTAGTTCTCACCAGCGCCGGGGCCACAACAGAGATGCGCCAGTGAGAAAGGGAGAGAGATAGTGGGGATTACACCATATTAGCAACTTTAATAAGACAGATGGCGGGCACCCTGTGAACCAATAGGGGTCTGACTCTGCCGGTGAACAAGAAGATGCACTACTGGAATCATTATCAACAAAGAAAGCTATATGAAATGAAAAAGTGCACCATCTTAAAACAAAGTACTTTTTTCTGTTCATCTTGAAAGTCAGTGATAGAGCCGATCAACGTATCGTTTTACGGTTATTGAGACAGCTTTGCGGTCAGCTTGAAAAGCATCAAAGTAAGTCCGATCCTGTCTTGACCTGTGGTCAGAAATGGTTACTGATAGTTCTGCGATAGACTCTGAATTGCTTCCTCTGTCTGCAGCTTGAACCTGGTCAATGTGGGCCAAAGGTCTGTGAAGTGATCAAGTGCATCATTTATCCCTGTTGATCTGGTCTTTGTGGCCCCGGACCCTGCTCTGTCTGTCATCATGTTGTGGGGCCGTGGCCTGGATATGAAGGGGCTTCTGAGGGTCTACGACTAGGATGACCTCTGGCCTGCTACTGGCCTCTGGAGGGACTCTGTTGCCTTTATCCACACAGGCATGCACTTAAACACACAAGAGGGCAAACACACACGCACACACACACACACACACACACACACACACACACACACACACACACACACACACACACACACACACACACACACACACACACACACACACACACACACACACACACACACACACACATATACACACACACACACGTACACTCTGTCGCTCTCTCTCTCTCTCTCTCTTTCACACACACACACAATCACACATGATAATAGTGAGTTTATTTAGTTATCCTGTGTGCACCTCTTCCTTTCAGGAGGTGGGTCATAAGATTGGGGTTACAGGGCAGATGCAAGGAGGGGAGTTGTAGGTTAAAAAAATATGTGAAATATTAACTAAATCTTATCAAATCCAGAGTTTGATAAATTCTCCCATTTTAAATGAACAGAGGCGTCTGTGGCTGTGGAAGGCCTTTGTTAGAGGACCATTTTCTCCAGCGGAGCCGCACGCCCACAGGGTCAGTGAAGTTACGAAAGTAATTAAAGCTCTGTGATTCACCGCCTGCTGCAGAGAAAAGAAAGCAAGCTGTCATTCTGATTTAGAAAAATAAATTACAATTTTAATAATGGTGTAGGATGGGGGTGCAAGGATGTCTGGAGTCCTGCTTGGTTGGGAGGTTGTGGAGGAGTGCGCGTGGGGAGCTGGGGTGTGTGTGTGTGTGTGGGGGGGGGGGGGGGTTTGCTGGGAGACTACTTATCAATAGTTGCATTTTTTTTTAAACCGCATCGGTAGTACATTGCAGAGAGCACAAGTGCCCTTCAAAAAATAAATTCCCAGAACATTAACATACTGATTTCATGCGCGTGGCAAAGGGCCTGAGCCAATATCAGAGAGGACTCAGCACTCCTATTGTCTGCTGGGACTCTGGTCCCCTCTGATATGAAAATTCAATTATTTTATAACTAGATCTGCTGCTGCGTTTTGACAGTCGACGGTAGCGCCTTGCCAGCTGCATCAGTGTGGGGGACCAGAGGCCCCTGATAGCGAGAGGGAGGTCTTTCACGCCATTGGCGTGTTTTTTGGGGGACAAGATTACCTAAATGTGTTGCATTTAAGGAATGAAAGTTAATCTAATGCCCTGCCATTATCTCACTCAGGTAATTCCAATACCGTCCTTAATCTATGTTTACACACATGCACGCACTTGCGCACTCACTCATTCTTTAACACTTTGAATCTGATTCCCCCACACGCTGTCTGCCTCCAAATGTGGTATGTATGTATTTATTTTGATGTGCATATGCTTACCGAGGTAGAAACTATATCACCTTGGAGTCATTTCCTATGAGACATCAGCAGTTTCCAAGAAGCAATTTTATTGGTTTAGAATAAATGCAATACTCAATGTTTATAGTTATTTATTTATTTTGAAGGTGCATGAACATTGTTCAAATATGCACACATTGGCAGTTTGTTTTCAAGGTGACAAGGTTGTATTTGTTTACAAGGTGATAAGGTTGTGTATGCTTTTATTTAACATATGAGGAATAGGTTTTGGACCTTCACCATTTCAAATGTCCTTGAACAAAGCAATTTTTGTAGTAGGTGAGGAGTAGCGATTTACAGCCATTAAACATGTTAGTATTTTGTATGAGTTGGAACAGTTTGCGTTCATTATCTAAAGACTGGCCTTGTCCTTTATTCTGTCATCACATACAGCAGCGTACACTTATTATACTATACACTCAGTGGCCGTGGCATGCTATATAAAGCAGACAGGCATCGAGGCATTCAGTTACTGTTCAACTGAATGTTAAAATGAGTGACCTAAGCGATTTTGAGTGTGCTATGTCGATGCCAGGTGCGCCGGTTCCAGTATCTCAGAAATGGCTGGCCTCCTGTCAGACATCCAGTCAGCGGCAGTCCTGTGGGCGAAAACAGCTTGTTTGATGAGGAGAGGTCGAAGGAGAATGGCAAGAATCACGCAAGCTAACAGGCGGGCCACAAACAGGCAAATAACGGCGCAGTACAACAGTAGGGTGCAGATCAGCATCTCGGAATGCACAACTCGTTGGTCCTTGTCACGGATGGGCTATTGCAGCAGACGACCTCACCGGTTTCCACTCCTAACAGCTAAAAACAAGAACACTGGACAATTGAGTGGAAAAACATTGCCTGGTTTGTCGGACCAGTCAGGATTTGACGTAAGCAGCATGAGTCCGTGGCCCCATCCTGCCTGGTGTCAAAGGTACAGGCTGGTGGCGGTGGTGTAATGGTGTGGGGAAGGTTTTCCTCGCACACGTTAGGTCCCTTGATACCAATTGAGAAATGTTTCCATGCCCAAATAATTCAGGCTGTTTTGGAAGCAAAGGGGGGTCCTGACCCGGTACCAGATGACTGTACCTAATAAACTTGCCACTGAGTGTAGATACATGTTGTTGACTGAGGCTCCACTCTAGAGGTGTCAATGGGCTGGCTCTCTCAACACCTTCAGTCCTCTCCAGTTTTGTGGGGGGTTATGTTAGGAGCAATGGGGACGTGAAGCTCCCTCTTCTTCACCCAGCACTCCCAAACCACAAAATGGACCACCTTCTTAACCCATCTGGGCCAGGGTGAAGACAAATCTGTCTCCTGCCTCTGCTCATCAGCCTGTGTTGAAGTAGTGAAGTACACACTCAGGAGAAGAATGGAGCATGAATGAGTATTCTCTGCAGGGGGACTGCCATTAGCACTTATTAGCAGTAAGAGTACCATTCAGATAGGGGTCAGTTATTGTCCAACACAATATGTTCTGGTTCTGTCTCTCAGTGTGTCTTTTGTTAGCGCATGTGTTTGGTGTGTGTGTGTGTGTGTGTGTGTGTGTGTGTGTGTGTGTGTGTGTGTGTGTGTGTGTGTGTGTGTGTGTGTGTGTGTGTGTGTGTGTGTGTGTGTGTGTGTGTGTGTGTGTGTGTGTGTGTGTGCAAAGTGCATGTATGCTATGCCTGCTTGCATATGCCTGCCAGGCGTTTGCTGTGTTCTCTACATTGTACATCGGATGTTCATTTGATATTCTTCTACCGCTAAGTCTTTGGGATGAACGAGTGGGTTTATATCTTCATGGTTAGCTGTAGCTGAGCTGAAGGATAATATGTTGTTTTGAATGACCAAAAACAGATATCTGCTCTGAACTGCAGCCATGAAAAAGCTTGTTTTGCCATCATGTGAAAAGCTGTCCACACAGGCCTGTGTTGTGTAAGCATGTGTTTATCTAAATAATATTATTTTTTTCTTCCTTTCCCTGCTCTGATCTGCTATAAGGTCAAATGCTCTGTGTAAAGCTCAGACTACAGTGGGAATGTTTGGTGTGTAAACTTTTTTTTTTTACAGGGAAGCTCCTTTGATCTGCTGAGCCGGCATTCTGCTCCCCTTTTCTGTCCTCTCTACCTGCACACCAGAACTAGGTAGCAGACATGGGGAGGAGACAGGAACGTTTTATCCTCACCCGCCTCACCCCCACCCCTCGGCCTTACCGCCCCCTCCATCAACTCCTCTGTTACCCATGGCTCAGGCAGACGGTGGCGGTGGTACCTTTCACTTCCCGAAATCCGAGAGGCGGAGAGCTGTCATTTGCCAATTTGGCCTGAATGGGGAGGCCAGCAGATTGAATGTCGTTTTCCCACCAGCCTTCGCCATCCAGCCCAGCGGGAGAGGGAGGAGGGAGGATGGAGGAGGGAGGGGGTGTAATGCTAGAGTAAAATGATTGCTTTGATGGCAGTTAACATTATGTGACGGGTGGCACTGATGTGGGACTTCCAGTAAAGACACTGCAGGTTGTTGGCCTTGTTCTATCTCTCTCTCTCTCTCTCTCTCTCTCTCTCTCTCTCTCTCTCTGTCTCTGTCTCTCTCTCTCTCTCTGTGTCTGTTTCTCTGTCTCTCTCTCTCTCTGTCTCTCTCTGTCTCTCTCTCTGTCTCTCTCTCTCTCTCTCTCTCTCTCTCTCTCTCTCTCTCTGTCTGTTTCTCTGTCTCTCTCTCTCTCTGTCTCTCTCTGTCTCTCTCTCTCTGTCTCTCTCTCTCTCCCGACAGGGACGCTGACCATGGCCGGCCCTAGCCTTTTGGAGGACCTAAGCGAGATTTGATTGGGGGGCCCTCCACCTCACGGCAAAACATTTTAGTGGCCCCCTTCTTGACAATGGAGATAAAAATGCACGTTTTAAAGTTAAATTGCTGCTTTTGCCATGGGGGCGGAGAGAATTTTCTAACAAATGTAATGCAATTCTACACATTTTGCCATGACATACCATGTTAATATGATATCTGAGTGAGAATGACTAACAAAATCCATAGGGGGCCACAGGAGTTCAAGGTCCCTGGGCACATGCCCTGCGTGCCCGGTTAGTGTTCACCATGATTACTAGAAGTTTAGAAGCTTGCTAGGCTAACTACCAATCTGAAAAGTGACATGGATAATTGTCATCTAATTGAGTGACTGACATAACAAGAGAAAAACTGCTGATGCGTGTATTCTACTATTCATATTCTCTCAATAGTAAATTGAGACCCCTGACCCCTGTTCCTTGCTTAGGGCCCCCTAGCGGCTGGGGGCCCTTATCGACCGCTTATGCCTGGAGCTGGCCCTGACACTGACACACCTGAAAAGATTATACAGGCCCAACCTCTGCTCTCAGAGCTGTAATTTCTCCCTGATCAATATAATTATACTTCTCCACCCCACCCTCCCTAATGTCAATGGGCCAGACCAGTCCTGTTCTGTGTTGTTGATAAATCTTCCACACACACACGCACATATACATGCACATATGCACGCACGCACACACACACACACACACACACACACACACACACACACACACACACACACACACACACACACACACACACACACACACACACACACACACACACACACACACACACACACACACACACAGAGATCAGCCTGTATGTCTGGGAAGACAATGGCAGAACAAGTCTGACTATGTTCCTTCTCCTGGTTAGGGAGAGAGATAAAATTCATATTATGCACTGCCTTTTATAAAATTGTACAATTTAAAGTTCAAATGTTAACACCACCTTTTCAAATATGAGGAGAATAACATGTTTTCACCTCACATGTGGAATTACAAGTTCACATGTGAAAAACAAACACTAATTTGCAGTTATGTACAGTTGAAGTCAGAAGTTTACATACATTTAGGTTGGAGTCATTAAAACTAGTTTTTACACCACTCCATACATTTCTTGTTAACAAACTATAGTTTTGGCAAGTCGGTTAGGACATCTACTTTGTGCATGACACAAGTCATTTTTCCAACAATTGTTTACAGACAGATTATTTAACTTATAATTCACTGTATCACAATTCCAGTGGGTCAGAAGTTTACATACACTAAGTTGACAGTGCCTTTAAACAGCTTGGAAAATTCCCGAAATTTATGTCATGGCGTCAGAAGCTTCCGATAGGCTAATTGACATAATTTGATTCAGTTGGTAGTGTACCTGTAGATGTATTTCAAGGCCTACCTTAAAACTCAGTGCCTCTGCCTTTTGGAGAAATGTCCTCTGGTCTGATGAAACAAAAATAGAACTGTTTGGCCTTAATGACCATCGTTATGTTTGGAGGAAAAGGGGGAGGCTTGCAAGCTAAAGAAAACCATCCCAACCGTGAAGCACGGGGGTGGCAGCATCATGTTGTGGGGGTGCTTTGCTGCAGGAGGGACTGGTGCACTTCACAAAATAGATGGCTTCATGAGGGTGGAAAAGTATGTGGATATATTGAAGCAACATCAAAAGACATCAGTGAGGAAGTTAAATCTTGGTCGCAAATGGGTCTTCCAAATGGACAATGACCCCAAGCATACTTAAAAAGTTGTGACAAAATAGCTTAATGACAGCAAAGTCAAGGTTTTGGGTGGCCATCACAAAACCCTGACCTCAATCCTATAGAACATTTGTGGGCAGAACTGAAAAGGCGTGTGGAAGCGCCTACAAACCTGACTCAGTTATACCAGCTCTGTCAGGAGGAATGGGCCAAAATTCACTCAACATATTGTGGGAAGCTTGTGGAAGCCAACCTGAAATGTTTGACCCAAGTTAAACAATTTAAAGGCAATGCTACCAAATACTAATTGAGTGTATGTAAACTTCTGACCCACTGGGAATGTGATGAAATAAATAAAAGCTGAAATAAATCATTCTCTCTACTATTATTCTGACTTTTCACATTCTTAAAATAAAGTGGTGATCCCAACTGACCTAAGACAGGGAATTTTTACTCGGATTAAATGTCAGGAATTGTCACACATTCACACAAACATACATCATTACCGAGTATAACATTGACTGCCTTATCGATTGCTGCCTCCCTTCATAGCACGGTAGCATAGCTCCTTCTCAGAGCTTCATTGGGCCCTCATGCTCTGACAGATGGGAGGTTAAAGGCTTCTTAAATGTCTATATCAATCTGCAGGGTTGTCACGGTGACAGAACACCATTAGCTGTCAGTATGCGTCAAGGGGGATCATCAGAACAACATCCCAGAAGTGGATGGATGGCCCTCACTGTCACTATCTCTATGGACATTAGGGCTAGATCAGCCACTAATGGCATTGCTGTAAATACCGAAAATGGTTTTGTAGTTTTAACTCCAATAATCACTAATATGCTTGAATTAAGTTAACCTGCTCAGATGACTTCTGAGGATATTATGAAGTCTAGAATTGCAACATCCTGTATTACAGTGAATCTGATAACACTGACTGCATTGTTATATATCTATTAATACGATCTGTTGAATACTAATATGGTTCTGACCCGGTGAGGGTATTGTCCTTTCAACGCCACACAACAAGCATTGTTGTCCATTCCCCTGGGATAGGAGACGTTTTGTTTGTGTCCTCTTTTCACACCAGCACTCCTTTTTGACACAGAGACTCCTCTCTCTTCTCTCCCGCTGCACTGTAGCTCTTTTCAAAAATGAGAAGCTCCAGGTCAGTTTCCCTTTCCAAGTTTTACGGCCTGCCATGTTGTCTATTCTGCTCAGCTATTTAAAAAATGTTGAATATCAACAATGGCTTTCACTGGTGCATTGTCAACTTTTGTATGAAGCAATCTTGGCTGAATGAGATGGGTCCCAGAGCAGGGAGGGCTCGGCTGTAGCATGCATAGAGACACCACAGACGCCTGCTTGGTTCTCCCTCTCTTGCTCTGCTGCAGGTGGGATTGAGGAGGCAGGAGCAGCCGCCCCTCTCGTCCCTGTCTTAACCCAGCCGGTTGCGTCTGCATGGGGCTGGGCATTCCACCCTCTCGTCAGTCCTCGCCGCGAGCCCTTCCTCATCCCAAGGCCCCATCCCACTGGACATGTCGCCTGGAGCCACTGGACGTGTGACACCTCACCCAGGGATCAGAGAGCCGGACCCCCCGGAGCCCCAGAGGCCAGTCTGAGCTGGGTGAGTGTCTGAGTGTGAGATGGTGGTGGTTGGGAGTTGTGAGGGAGGAAAGTGGGAGGGTGGTGTAGAGAGAGATGGCATGTTCTCTGTAGCTCTATGCAGCTCCAAGACAGCAGAAAATCTAACGGCAAAAAGTTTGCGGTCCATCTGAGTCATAGGGTTTTAATTTACAAAGTTGTTGGGTAGGAATGCATTCACTGTAAGATAAATCATGAAAACATTTTCATGTCCAGTCTGGCAAAAATATCAAATGACTACAAATGATACAGATACAGACATTTTCTGTAAAGGTTTCACCTATTGGTCCGGATGCCATGATTGTATATTGTGTGTGTATTGAGGGGTAAGTTAGTAAAAATTATCAGGCAAAATGTCAAGACACAAGGTGGACAGGGCCAACAGAAGAGATCATGTGATTAAAGTTACTTTTAAAGCAGGTATGTCGCTTTAGATCAGAGCTCAAACTCAAACTAATGGCAATTTGGTGGTTTCAAAATAAATGTGATGGTTTAACAGACCCACTACAGCTTTTTGACTGTAATGTATTGACATGTTAACCTAGTGCACAGGGATGTAATAAAATCTAAATCAAACTTCAAAGACAAAGCTGGCAACAGTTTACGTAATGCATGGCACGATTCACTCCTCCCTTCATACGCTTGAATGCTTCCATGTGTTTACGCGGCTGATCGTGTGTTTGTACAAGCACATGCATCCACGTTTGCGCAAGTGAGTGAGTGAGTGAGTGAGTGAGTGAGTGAGTGAGTGAGTGAGTGAGTGAGTGAGTGAGTGAGAGGGAGGGAGGGAGGAGGGAGGGAGGGAGGGAGGGAGGGAGGGAGGGAGGGAGGGAGGGAGGGAGTGAGTGAGTGAGTGAGTGAGTGAGTGAGTGAGTGAGTGAGTGAGTGAGTGAGTGAGTGAGTGAGTGAGGGAGGGAGGGAGGGAGGGAGGGAGGGAGGGAGGGAGGGAGGGAGGGAGGGAGGGAGGGAGGGAGGGAGGGAAAGGCAAGAGGAAAAGATCAATGAGAGTGAGAGAGCTCCAGTTGGAGGTAGCTTAGTGTCACTGTGTTACTGTCAGTGAGTCTGTGAGACATCTCATCTCCTTTCCTATTTTCTACTTTGTAGAATAATACTGAAGACATCAAAACTATGAAATAACACATATGGGATCATGTAGGAACCAAAAAGTATTAAACAACGTAAAATCAAATGAAATCAAATGAAGTATATTCTTTTTACATTTCAGAAACCAGACAGGAATGTATTTTGTACAGATCAGATTTAGAACAAGGAACACAAATCAAATTAAATTTTATTTGTCACATACACATGGTTAGCAGATGTTAATGCGAGTGTAGCGAAATGCTTGTGCTTCTAGTTCCGACAATGCAGTAATAACCAACGAGTAATCTAACCTAACAATTCCACAACTACTACCTTATACACACAAGTGTAAAGGGATAAAGAATATGTACATAAAGATATATGAATGAGTGATGGTACAGAACGGCATAGGCAAGATGCAGTAGATGGTATAGAGTACAGTATATACATATGAGATGAGTAATGTAGGGTATATAAACATAAAGTGGCATAGTTTAAAGTGGCTAGTGATACATATATTACATAAAGATGGCAAGATGCAGTAGATGATATAGAGTACAGTATATACATATGAGATGAGTAATGTAGGGTATGTAAACATTATATTAAGTGGCATTGTTTAAAGTCGCTAGTGATACATTTTTTACATACATTTCCATAATTAAAGTGGCTGGAGTTGAGTCAGTATGTTGGCAGCAGCCACTCAATGTTAGTGGCGGCTGTTTAACAGTCTAATGGCCTTGTGATAAAAGCTGTTTTTCAGTCTCTCGGTCCCTGCTTTGATGCACCTGTACTGACCTCGCCTTCTGGATAATAGCGGGGTGAACGGGCAGTGGCTCGGGTGGTTGTTGTTCTTGATGATCTTTATGGCCTTCCTGTGACATCGGGTGGTGTAGGTGTCCTGGAGGGCAGGTAGTTTGCCCCCGGTGATGCGTTGTGCAGACCTCACTACCCTCTGGAGAGCCTTACGGTTGTGGTCGGAGCAGTTGCCTTACCAGCCGGTGATACAGCCTGACAGGATGCTCTCGATTGTGCATCTGTAGAAGTTTGTGAGTGCTTTTGGTGACAAGCCGAATTTCTTCAGCCTCCTGAGGTTGCTGCGCCTTCTTCACAACGCTGTCTGTGTGGGTGGGCCAATTCAGTTTGTCCGTGATGTGTAAGCCGAGGAACTTGAAACTTACTACCCTCTCCACTACTGTCCCGTTGATGTGGATAGGGGGGTGCTCCCTCTGCTGTTTCCTGAAGTCCACAATCATCTCCTTTGTTTTGTTGACGTTGAGTGTGAGGTTATTTTCCTGACACCACACTCCGAGGGCCCTCACCTCCTCGCTGTAGGCCGTCTCGTCGTTGTTGGTAATCAATTCTACCACTGTAGTGTCGTCCGCAAACTTGATGATTGAGTTGGAGGCGTGCATGACCACGCAGTCGTGGGTGAACAGGGAGTACAGGAGGGGGCTCAGAACGCACCCTTGTGGGGCCCCAGTGTTGAGGATCAGCGGGGTGGAGATGTTGTTACCTACCCTCACCACCTGGGGGTGACCCGTCAGGAAGTCCAGTACCCAGTCCAGTACCCAGGGTCTCGAGCTTGATGACGAGTTTGGAGGGCACTATGGTGTTAAATGCTGAGCTGTAGTCGATGAACAGCATTCTCACATAGGTATTCCTCTTGTCCAGATGGGTTAGGGCAGTGTGCAGTGTGGTTGCGATTGCGTCGTCTGTGGACCTATTGGGGCGGTAAGCAAATTGGAATGGGTCTAGGGTGTCAGGTAGGGTGGAGGTGATATGGTCCTTGACTAGTCTCTCAAAGCACTTCATGATGACGGAAGTAGGTGCTTACGGGGGGCGGTAGTTGTTTAGCTCAGTTACCTTAGCTTTCTTGGGAACAGGAACAATGGTGGCCCTCTTGAAGCATGTTGGAACAGCAGACTGGGATAAGGATTGATTGAATATGTCCGTAAACACACCAGTCGCTGGTCTGCGCATGCTCTGAGGACATGGCTGTGGATGCCGTCTGGGCCTGCAGCCTTGCGAGGGTTAACACGTTTAAATGTTTTACTCACGGCGGCTGCAGTGAAGGAGAGCCCGCAGGTTTTGGTAGCGGGCCATGTCAGTGGCACCGTATTGTCCTCAAAGCGAGCAAAAAAGTTATTTAGCCTGTCTGGGAGCAAGACATCCTGGTCCGCGAAGGGGCTGGTTTTCTTTTTGTAATCCGTGATTAACTGTAGACCCTGCCACATACCACTTGTGTCTGAGCCGTTGAATTGCGACTCTACTTTGTCTCTATACTCACACTTAGCTTGTTTGATTGCCTTGCGGAGGGAATAGCTACACTGTTTGTATGCTGGTTAATAGCAGTGGTTCACGCTTTCAGTTTCGTGCGAATGCTGCCATAAATCCACGGTTTCTGGTTTGGGAATGTTGGGTGTAACATCGCCAATGCACTTTCTAATGAACTCGCTCACCGAATTAGCGTATTTTTCAATGTTGTTGTTGGACGCAATGCGGAACATATCCCAATCCACGTGATCGAAGCAGACTTGAAGCGTGGAATCAGATTGGTCCGACCAGCGTTGAACAGACCTGAGTGCGGGAGCTTCTTGTTTTAGTCTCTGTCTGTAGGCTGGAAGCAACAAAATGGAGTCGTGGTCAGCTTTTCCGAAAGGAGGGCAGGGGAGGGTCTTATATGCGTCCCGGAAGTTAGAATAACAATGTTCCAGGTGTTTTACCAGCCCTGGTAGCACAATCGATATGCTAATTTAGGGAGTATTGTTTTAAGATTAGCCTTGTTAAAATCCCCAGCTACAATGAATGCAGCCTCAGGATATGTGGTTTCCAGTTTACATAGAGTCAAATAAAACCACCCTTTGCCTTGATGACAGCTTTGCACACTCTTGGCATTCTCTTAACCAGCTTCAAGAGGTAGTCACCTGGAATGCATTTCAATTAACAGGTGTGCCTTGTTAAAAGTTAATTTGTGGAATTTCTTTCCTTCTTAATGCGTTTGAGCCAACCAGTTGTTTTGTGACAAGGTAGGGGTGGTATACATAAGATAGCCCGATTTGGTGAAAGACCAAGTCCATATTATGGCAAGAACAGCTGAAATGTTATTTTTTTATTTAACCAGTTAGGCCAGTTGAGAGCAAGTTCTCATTTGCAACTGCGACCTGGCCAAGATAAAGCAAAGCGGTGCGACAAAACAACAACACAGAGTTACACATAAACGAACGTCAGTCAATAAGCAATAGAAAAATCTATGTACAGTGTGAGCAAATGTAGAAGATTAGGGAGGTAAGGTAATAAATAGGCCATAGAGGCAAAATAATTACAATTTAGCATTAACACTGGAGTGATAGATGTGCAGATGATGTACAAGTAGAGATACTGGGGTGCAAAAGAGCAAAAAGATAAAATACAATATGGGGATGAGGTAGTTGGGTGTGCTATTTTTATTTTTACCAGGCAAGTCAGTTAAGAACAAATTCTTATTTTCAATGACGGCCTGGGAACAGTAGGTTAACTGCCTGTTCAGGGGTAGAACGACAGATTTGTGCCTTGTCAGCTTGGGGGTTTGAACTCGCAACCTTCTGGTTACTAGTCCAATGCTCTAACCACTAGGCTACCCTGCCGCCCCCATTTACAGATTGGCTGTGTACAGGTACAGGGATCACTACACTGTGGGGTTGCAGGGTAGCCTAGTGGTTAGAGTGTTGGACTCATAACCAAAAGGTTGCAAGATCAAATCCCCAAGCTGACAAGGTAAAAATCTGTCGTTCTTCCCCTGAACAAGGTAACACCCACAGTTCCTAGGTTGTCATTGAGAATTTGATTTTATTTATTCATAACTGACTTGCCTAGTCATCAAGACAAAGGGTGGCTACTTTGAAGAATTTCAAATATATTTAGATTTGTTTACACTTTTTTGGTTACTACATTATTCCGTAGGTGTTATTTCATAGTTTTGATGTCTTCACTCTTATTCTACAATGTAGAAAATAGTAAAAATAAAGAATAACCCAAACTTTTGACTGATACTGTATGTGGACATCCCTTCCAATTTGTGGATTTGGCTTTTTCAACAACACCCATTTCTGACAGGTGTATCAGATTGAGAAAACAGCCGTGCAATCTCTACAGACAAACACTGGCAGTAGAATGGCCTTACTGAAAAGCTCAGTGACTTTCAACGTGGCACTGTCATAGAATGCTACATTTCAAGTCAGTTCATCAAATATCTTTCCTGCTATAGTTGCTCCAGTCAACTGTAAGTGCTGTTATTGTGAAGTGGAAACGTCTTGGTGCAACAACAGCTCAGCCGCAAAAAGTTTGATGGAGGAGGACTAATGGTCTGGGGCTGTTTTTCATGGTTTGGGCTAGGCCCCTTAGTTCCAGTGAAGGGCAATCTTAACACTACAGCATACAATGACATTCTAGACTTTTCTGTGCTTCCAACTTTGTGGTATCAGTTTGGGGAAGGCCCTTTCCTGTTTACGCATGACAATGCCCCCGTGCACAAAGTGTGGTCCATACAGATATAGTTTGTTGAGATCGGTCTGGAAGAACTTGACTGGCTTGCACAGAGCCCTGACCTCAACCACATCGAACACCTTTGGGATTAATTGGAACGCCGACTGCAAGCCAGGCCTAATTGCCCAACATCAGTTCCCAACCTCACTAATGCTCTTGTGGCTGAAGTCCCCGCAGCAATGTTCCAACATCTAGTGGAAAGCCTTCCCAGAAGAGTGGAGGCTGTTATAGCTGCAAAGGACGGGGGACGAACTCCATATTAATGCCCATGATTTTGGAATGAGATGTTCGATGAGCAGGTCTACCTTTGGTCATATAGTGTATGTGCCCTTCTGACTGAGATCCTCTTCATTCAATCCCCTGTACAAGTGAAAGACACTGGCTCTGAACGTAGTGTCACAAAGCACACCAGGACAAACCATCAGGATTATAGCACCCAGTACTGGACCATAGATACGTTAGTAAGTCTATTCCTAGACATTGATAGTACTCCTAAAAGCCTGTTTCCTCCATTCAATGTTCTCTGTCAATAATATACAGAACCTAATGTCTGTTCCAGTGGAGGATGCTGAGGATCCTGTCTGTTCCAGTGGAGGATGCTGAGGGGAGGACGGCTCATAATAATATCTGGAACGGAGCAAATGGAATGGGACCAAACCCATAGAAACCATGTGTTTGATATATTTTATGCCATTCCAACGATTCCACTCCAGCCATTACCACGATCCTGTCCTCCCCAAATGAAGGTGCCACCAGCCTCCTGTGGTCTGTTTATTTTCCAGAATGGTGTCAGTCCTGATGTAAAGGGCATGTGGTGGGAAGTGTGTTTTTGAGGGGGTAGCTGTATTTTCTAATGTTCCGTGTTAAAACTCCCAAAAAAGATTTCTCCTCATTCCAGACGTTCCTTACTGCTTATGTAGACTTTGTCCATGTTCAATTGCTTTTCACACATTTGGTTACGTTACAGGCTTGTTCTAAAATGGATCAAATGAATTGTTTTCCTAATCAATCTACACACAATACCCTATTGTACCCTATACCCAAAGCAAAAACAGGTTTTTAGACATTTTTGGCAAAGGTTCAGAATAGTTATGTGAATGTGTTTTTTCTGTTTTTCATAAATTTGCACAAATTTCTAAAAACCTGTTTTTGCTTGTCATTACGGGGTATTGTGTGTAGATGAAAAACGATATAATACATTTTAGAATAAGGCTGTAATGTAACAACGTTTTGAAAAAGTAAAGGGGTCTGAATACTTTCCAATGCGCTGCATGTTTATAGACCCTGGTAAGGCAGTGAGTGAGTTGATGTCATGTTTATAGACCCTGGTAAGGCAGTGAGTGAGTTGATGTCTTGCTACCTCTGGAGATCCAGCCGGCAGCACAGTCCTCTGTCTCACCTCTCAAAGTGAGCTCAGCTCACTCCTCGTTACCTCAGGAAAGGTGCCACCAGCAGCACACTCCTTTCAGACTGGCCAGGCCATCCATTATCCTGTCAACACTCCTACCTCCCCACCTTAGTTTGGGCTCAATTTAGAACACTGTCTGTAATGAAACCACCAGTAATCACCCAAACGCATCTCGTCACGCTCAAGGTAATTAATATATTTGGAGGGCGATGGCTAACTCTTAATTAAATTATGCCTCTTTTAATGAGACCGTGACTGAGACTAAATGTCTGGCCACTATCTCCATTATCAAGTGCTTGGTGCGCAACAGAGATTTGTCATTTTCCTCCAAATCACTCGCAGATTAGGTTTAATGACGCTCATGATTAATCTATCAATTTATACTTGTTTGTTTCTCTCTTAAACATATAATAAATTACATTTTGTAATTACCTCAACCAGCTTTGGCTACTGTAAAAGCCTCCGTTTCTGCAATTAATGCACAAAGTATTCCTATTATAGGTCATTTTTGGGGAGAAAATACAGATAACTTCATGGTATTAATCATATTACAAAATTGGATGTTTTTAATTAATTCAATATACACTCTGAAAATTAATTGCGCATTCTCACAATACTATCTTAAACTAATGAAGGCTCGACAAAGAGACTGCTTATTTTTTTTAAAAGGGGCCAGATTAGTGGGATCTCAATTATGTCTAAAACAAAAGCCAGCCGCTTGCTAGGGCAGGGCGCAAAGAAAGAAGATGATGCTTCAGCACTTTCTCCCAAACAAAAAAAGGAGAACGTTTCTATTGTTTTTGGGGAACTGTAGAACATGGCAATGATTCAAAAGATACACGAGAAATAATGAGTGCTGTAATTAGCCATGCAGTAGGCAATAACAGTCTTTAAAATGATAATGTAGAGTAGACAGAGGTGGTTCATAAAAGGTGATTTACAAGCGTCAACGTCACTAAACAGGATGGCATCATCAGCCTGCAGACAGACAGGGTATTGTGTTAGGAACTCAGCAGCCTGGGGTTGAACAATGACATTAAGCATACTGTACACTCTTAGAAGTTAAGGTGTCTTGAAGAACCTTTTGGGTTGCCACACCGGAGGCTCCTTGAGAAAACCTCTCTGAAAATGGTCTTTCAAGATCCCCTTCTGAAAGCGTATTAGACAAACCCCTGTGTAAAGGTTCTAACCAGAATTGAAGCTACAAAACTGTCAGTGTTCAACATGAACATATACAGCAGAACAGATGAACAGAAATCACATTTATGTTAATATCTATCTTAAAGCCACGCCCCTACTAAGCCTTGCCTCCACTCCAGGATTCCTCCAAGGAATCCTTTGCTACATTGAACCATTAAAAGTTTCCTCCAAGAACCTCTCAAAAAAACGAAGGTGCAAATATGATTGACTGGCAATCCAAGAGATTACAACACATTTTAATACGAGGGCCTTTTCAGTTGAGGAAGTTCTCAGCAACCGAATCTCCTCTCATGCAAACATAGAAGTAGTCATGTTACATCCTCATTTCAAAACAATGCATTGTTATAACAGCCAGCTTGACTCAGTGGCTCAGTAGAAAAAAACATATGACATTTTCTGCTTAATTAAAACTGAATCAAAATTTGCTTTGAATGGTCATGATCTAATATTCTGGGTATTTCAGTATTTTTTTTTTTAATTTAACGCATCATATACCAAATGTGATGTTATGGATGTTTTTTTAATTGTCCATACTAAAAGTAAGGGATTATTGTTTTAAAATGTGCTCCAGGGAGCAAATTGAAAGCCTATATTCATTTAAAATGCTTATTTTCTAATGCCCTTTTTTATGTGACATATGTTCATTAAAGCTTTGAGGTACATTGGCCAATAACCCTTATATAAAATGCACATTTTACTTAAGGAGTCCTTCAGGCATCACAAAATGATTGCCTTTCATTGCCTTGACTAAGTCTATTCAACATATTCACACATTAAGTGTGTGTTATCTATTCTAAAAAGACAAGTAAACAACCCATTCTGTTTTAGTGTTCACCATAGTCATTTAAAATAACCTCTTCTAGCGAGGAAGCAGCTATTGTTACAGCTTGACTAAATTTAGGCCTGTGCCCAGGAGGTTGGTGGCACCTTAATTGGTGAGGACGGGCTTGTGGTAATGGCTGGAGCAGAATCAGTGGAATGGAATCAAATACATCAAACACATGTTTTGATGCCCTTCCCTTTAGCCGTTCCAGACATTATTATGAACCGTCCTCCCCTAGGCAGCCTTCACTGGGCCTGAGAGTTGTAGCTCAAAAGTGACTGCATCTTGTGTCTGTAAGGTGTGTTGCTGTCTTCTCAGTGAGTGTGTGGATGTGTATCGGTGAGTAGGCGAGTCGGTGGGTGTGCTTGAGAAAAAGTGTTTATGGATGCGACCACGAGTACGACACCAAGCAAGAGCTATAAATCCCGAGGTGGCGAGCCTCAGGACACTCTCTTTGGCTAAGTGAGATGGAGCAGAGAGAGTGCTGGGTGGTCACGCCTTGTCTGCTGATGACAGTGACGGGTTAAAGAGATTACACCGGGGTCTCTGTGTGTCAGCAGCCGTGGCCCGGCCCTCCTCACACTGGAACACAATGAGCAACGACATGCTTGGGCTGCTGGGGGGGGGGGGGGGGGGGTGGCATTCCTCACAAACAGCTACAGGGGGGAAATAACATGTTGCATGTTGTCTTTGCTTATCAGCTCAATTGAGACGCTTACATTCCAGCGGGCCCAACAAGGTGGCCAGTTGGCTGGTGGTGGTGAGTTCAGACGTAATATAACGTCTCAGAGCTGAGCTGAGCCTCATCGGTGCAATGACAACACACCAAATGACTCATCTGAAGCAGTGGCAAGACCTTTTCATTAGCCCTGGTGGACAGACGACACAACACTAAAGCTCGTTGGCTGCCTGTGAAAAAGGGGAATGAGTTCTGTTCTGAATGATTGTTTTTCTTCTCTTTGAAGGTATGGAGGACAGGCCCTCTGTCTTAATGACTGACTGACTCACAGACATGGCTTTCAACAACATGGTCGTCCCTGAGGAAGAAATGATGCTCTAACAGTCACACAACCCAACACACAGTGAGTTGAATAGACCCCCCTTCTCCATTCCCCATCTCTCTCGATTCATTAGGCCAGACTACATGGCAATAGGTTTGCTATGAAGGAACCACGAGTTTAAGTGTGGGTGCAGAGACAGTTAGCGGTGAAGGACACATCCACTGCCACTGCAGCATTCTCTGGTTCACACTCACTCAGCTTGTCATGAAAACCACTTCCCCCAGCCCTCCTTTACACCCACTATGAGGATGCACTGAGAGCAGTGATGCTATACACACAAGCCCCTCTTCTACCATTAGCGTGTTTTATTTTGAAATCAAATTATTTCTTTTTTCTTTTATGGAGCTAACATATTCCTAAATATGTATTTATAGATGGCTTACACTCCTTGTCATAGACTGTTTTACGAAATGGTGCTAACGTAATGGATAAATGTTAAATTAACCGTGAACAAATGAATCACTGCTAATAGTGCACTGTCCAACTACTTGATGTGCTCCAGGGATGTATGTACAAGTTGCTGCATGATGCGAACTAGTGTGACATATATCGTTAGGATTACTAAACAGTCAATAATTCGCAAGTGATGATGTTGTTCATCGTTAGCAATAAACCGCAACATTTTAGTATTTTGTAGTCTATCACTGACACTTAACCTTTGGTGTTCCATAGGCTATTACGCAAGGCACGTTATTGTCTTAATAACAGTCTATAAACAGCCGATTGAAAATATACTGTACAAAAATATGAATAAGAATAATAAATATAAATTAACAATATTTGATCATTTAATTAACAACAATGTATGGCCTTTAGTTGTATTCATAGACATAGAACATGTATTTTTATTATATATTCATGATTATTTAACTTTGCAAAATCATTAATTTGGGTGATTCAAAGCTATGGTCATTTTGTCAATGTAATTAGCACATTATGTAATCTCTGGTGAAATGTGATTAGAAGCTAAAATGATTCCACAGTCAGTAATGACCTTGCATTACATACAGACATTAAACACATTAAAATATATATGCAGCAAGGCATGCGGTTAATAACATTAAATATCTACAGGAGCATGAGTTCGTTCAAATGTTACGACTTTTACAACAAATGAGGGTAGTAACCCCGCTCTACTGCCCTTCCTTGAAGTGACCCGTGCATATTATTTTACCTGTGGTAAAACGAGGGAAGACGCAACCATTTACACTGACACAATGGGAACAGCAGACCGTGTGTAAATTGCATCTTCATTTGCATTCCTGGTCCAAAAATCATGCAAATCTTAATGAGACAGTCTCTATTGTGGCTGTAATTGAAAACCCATTCTTTGTTAATTACTGTTTCGCAAAGGCCTTGTCCGCAGTCACTGAGCTGAAACAAAAAAGTTATTGATTCCAGAGGCCGAGGGGTTTAAATGGACATCTAACGCAATGGTTTATAGTCTGTTTGAGGGGATATTCATATTTTCCCAGGCCAAAATGATAGTTTTCCCCCTTGGATTAAATAAAGAACGGTGGGGATCAGTTTCGCATTTCTAACCGCACGTGTTCTCTTTAAATGTATGCCAACAAAGCCTATAGCCAGCAACCAAACCACTGTTATATAGGAATCAGTCTATTGATAAGGCTAGTTAAATACCACATATAACTCTCTCTATTCATATTGGGGGATTTAAATCAGTATATAGTCTTTATTCAAATTATAAAACAAATACACTGCCATGTCTAATAGATTTCTTTCAGTGGGGATATTATAGAATATTAAGTTTACCATGCGCCTTCCAGCACATTGTCCGTCCTGAATTAAATTTCTCTGACCAAAAGCCCTATTCAGTGAGCTTGCATAGGGGCATTGTGCAGACTAACTGCATGCCCTTTCAATGGGGGAATTAATGCATCTTTTGTGTCAATTAGACCGAATTAGAATGAATATTAATTCGCCTGAAGCCCTGCGCAAATAACGTTGTTCATTATATACTTTTTAGTAGGCTATATCCTCTTATCATATTGTGCGGATATGCGATAGCGTGCCTTTCTGTCATTTCCATATTGTTTATTTACTGCTCATTAATACGATTCAGATCAGGAGTGAAATAGAGATTATTCAACATGATGGGTCATAAATGTCTTAATTGTCTTTCATTTGAGGAATACGTTTTTATTCAATCATTTTTATTTAAAAAAATGGTATACATTGGACTATAAAAGAAAAATGACTTGATGGGTTGCCCGAGCTTGTTCCTGTCAATGAATGGGAGCTCTTGGCCAATTGTTGCTGAGAGGCCTTCTGTGGGGGCTGATGCAGTTTATCGAAAGAGACTTTAGTGTGTCTTGGTGTATACTTTATAAGACTTGATTAAAAATATAGTTTTTTCATTTGTCACTCAATTGCTGCATCCCTTGGTGTTGCATGACAAGTTAATCAAATTAAAATAAAGGGCTTGTTTAGAAATACGCTAATATCAGATATGGTAGCTCAACTGGCATTGTTGATTGCACATTACTCTGCATACATGAACATACACACATTTCCTCCAAACACTTTCAACAGTGTGTTTCTGCAAGCCGTGACGCTGCAGGCCATGGGGCCCGAGGGGCATGGAGCTCGCTGAGGCCGAACACTGGCAGGCTTTGCTGGTGGTCCTCCTCGCCCTCCGATTTCGTTAATTAGGAAATGAGGTGCACAGAGGCCCTCATTACCGTACCCCGGGTAACTTCGAGTTTTCCCTTTCCCGCTGTCTGGTCGATTTCCATAAGAAGATTACAAGCGGATAAGTTTGTGAATCTTGACAGATAAACAAATAACTGCTTTCTGAATTAGATGGGTTAACCCAAGCACTAATTAGAGGTTAGCGACAAGTCCTGTGCTCTGTTGATGGCGGATCAATCAACAAAGCTTTTCAATTTATTAACGTCTAGGTAAATCAATATGGTGTTATATGAGCTGGATAGCAAGTGTTGAACTGTTTCTATGGTATTGATTTACATTAATACTGTGTCTTCAACTAAATTCAATGTAGGCTACTCTTTCTCTGACAGACATGTTTTGTAAGTGAATTCCATTCGTTAAATGTATTAAAAGGTCCAATGCAGCCGTTTGTATCTCAATATCAAATCATTTCTGGGTAACAATTAAGTACTTTACACTGTGATGGTTTTTAATGAAAATTGTGAAAAATAAACTACAATTGCTTCTTAGCAAACCGCAATTTCTCAGTAATTTTGCTAGGACGTCTGGGAGTGGCCTGAGTGGGGAGGGGAAAACTGAAAACTAGCTGTTATTGACAGGGGCTTGGAACTCTCTTTCCTATTGGTCTATTAACTAATCTACCACCCAGGGAAGTCACCAAGCAGGCCAAAACTCCATCCCACCAAAACAGGCTGAAATTTCAGGTGGTCTTTGCAAACAGCTCTTACACTGAAAGGGTATTATCATACGTTTTACAATTTCACAGTATTATTCCAACCTCATAGTGTGGAAACATATATAAAACATGGGGAAATCAGGTTTTTGACTGCACTTGGCTTTTAAATAAAATGCAATATCCCCCTATATTTCATCAGCTTGGGTGTGGCGGCAGGTAGCCTAGTGGTTAGAACGTTGGACTAATAACCGAAAGGTTGTTAGATTGAATCCCTGAGCTGACATGATACAAATCTGTTGTTCTGCCCCTGAACAAGGCAGTTAGCCCACTGTTCCTAGGCCGTAATTAAAAATAAGTATTTGGCAAGTTAAATAAAGGGAGAAAATAAATGTAGGCTTGTTTATTACAGCATATTGTTATGGGTACATGGACTATAAATTATATTATTTAATGTCAAGCCTGTGTATTTTCCATCCTTGATCATTATTTTGTTGTAAATCGTATGCTATTCTGTTGAAAAGAGGTGACAATAGGTTATTTAAAGTTTTGATATCAAATAATCTCCCCTTTCGATTTTGAAATCCAATTCACATGCAAAAATATTCTTACCCATGATTTCAATAAATTAGAATAAAACATAGACATTTGGAACTTCTTTAGATTTAATAGTGAAGTCATTAGTGTGCAGAATTCCTTTTCGTTAATATTTAAAAAAAATCCTTAATCGCTCCCAGATCTGTGGTGCTCAAAATTGAGTGGCGGAGGTGTTCATTTAGGACGTTTTTGATAGACGAAGCGCGTGTAGTCATTAGCAGGTGTCAAGTTTCCCCGAGGGCTGGGAGAAAATCTCACTTCTGTTTCAACTGCAAAACAGGAACTGTGTGTTTTGGGTCTTTGCGGTGACCATATTAATAACCATTAGCACTGCAGAGTGAAAACGTTTTACGCACAAGAGCTGTCGAATTTCACGACGAAGTAGCGTAAATATATATGAACTTTCTCAGAGCACCAATCAACCCTTCCTTCCTTCTTGAGAGGTAGGCTGTAAGCAGTTTTCTCCACAAGAGGTCGTTGATGTATCACGTTTTTATCTTTCGCCGCTGTACCATTCCCAATGTTGGCTGTTTTGAGAATTGGCAACTGAGATTAACCAAAATTAGTCGAGAAATAGAAAATGAATCCGCATTTGCAAACATCGATGGACATGGTAAACAAAACATTTAATCCAATACTGTACCAATTACGCACACTTGCTGTGCAGTTTATTTTAAGTAACCCACATTTAAATTTAAAACATCTTCTGTGTCATGCTGTTTTGATTAATCAGACTTTTTGTCAATATGTTAATGTAATAAATACATTCTAACTCAATTCATGATATATTCCCATTTGAAAATGACAAGCACACACATTTTAAATATATTAACAAATTGTTTGTTGTCTGACATTGGCTGCAATTGAAATGGTATTTACAAAAACCCTTCATACAGGAACCTCAAGTTATATATAGATGCCAATCTACAATTCTAATATATCATCTTGATATTTAAAGAGGGACTTTTCTGCCTCTATATTTGCCTTGCATTCATAGGTCTATCTATACAGGCATTGGGACCCCGCCTCCAGTCACCACTTGAATGGGATTATTTGATTTCCACAGTTTTCTTTACCAAGACCGCTTACAAATGATGAAGTTTGTAATGACATGATTTGCTAGAGTTTTATAAATGGTTTATTTATGATCAGTCATGTCTGCAGCACCTACACCTCAAACCTATATATTTAACTATTAGGATAATATATTTGATGTTCAAGGTGACTTGAATTGTCGACTTGATCCGTTCCATCAAACTTATTCGTTTCATTTTAAAACCCTATATAGGCTATGATTCAGTTTGTTTCCGTAAGATTTCAGCCATTTTCTAAAATGTTTCCTGCATGTGAAGTAACTTACATTTTAACATCTCAATATATATATATAATATATAATATAATATATATATATATGTATAGTTTGTTTGAATTACTTCAGATGAACTATAATTAAGCAATAAGGCCAGAGGAGGTGTGGTATAAGGCCAATATACCACGGCTACGGGCTGTTCTTATGCATGACGCAACAAACCCAGAGGTGCCTTATTGATATTATAAACTGGTTACCAACATATTTAGACAATAAAATAAATGTTTTATCATACCCATGCTATACGGTATGATATACCACGGCTGTCAGCCAATCAGCATTCCGGGATCGAACCACCTAGTTTTTTTTTTATCTAATTAACTGTTTTATAATATGTTCTTTATGTATAAAGTTGAATCTATCCCCTTCCTTCTACAACTCCAACCAGAGCACTGTCCAACTCAATTCGGTAGACGAAGCCGTGCTGTGATTGGTCGGGAGCAACGCATTGTTTCGCTGTCAATCCAAATCACATGACCCGGGAACTAATAACAGCTGAGGTTGGCGGACAAGTTTGCAGAGTTCTGTTTCAGAGCGAACTGATGAGCACTGAAAAATTGGAAGCACCTGACAAACTAACATTGCCTGAGCTTCTTTTGACAACTTTTTTTTCTCCCTCACATGAGACTGGTCAGTACTATTTCTATCTCTCTTGTCTTTGATGGTATTTTTGTTGAACTTTATCAACGCCTGAGAGTGAACATTTCAAAGCCGTTCGAATGTATAACATGATGGAAACTGAGATCAAGAGCCCACTCCCGCAGTCCAATTCGGGTTCAGCGGCGGGCAACAAGAACAACAGTGCCAACGACCAGGACCGGGTGAAGCGGCCTATGAATGCTTTCATGGTGTGGTCCCGTGGACAGCGGAGAAAGATGGCACAAGAGAACCCTAAAATGCACAACTCTGAGATTAGCAAGCGGCTCGGTGCAGACTGGAAACTTTTGACCGACGCGGAGAAGAGACCCTTCATCGACGAGGCCAAGCGTCTGCGCGCCATGCACATGAAGGAGCATCCGGATTACAAGTACCGTCCCCGCAGGAAGACCAAGACCCTGCTCAAGAAAGACAAGTATTCTTTGCCTGGAGGACTTCTGGCGCCAGGTGCCAACGCTGTCAACAACGGCGTCTCAGTGGGACAGCGGATGGACAGTTATGCTCACATGAATGGCTGGACCAACAGTGCGTACTCCCTCATGCAGGACCAGTTGGCCTACCCTCAGCATCACAGCCCACAGATTCAGCAGATGCATCGGTATGAGATGGCAGGGCTCCAGTACCCCATGATGTCCTCGGCGCAGACCTACATGAACGCAGCATCCACGTACAGCATGTCCCCCGCATACACGCAGCAAACCTCCAGTGCCATGGGCTTGGGTTCCATGGCCTCCGTGTGCAAGACCGAGCCGAGCTCACCACCTCCGGCGATTACTTCTCACTCCCAGAGAGCGTGTTTGGGGGACCTGAGGGATATGATCAGCATGTACCTGCCTCCCGGTGGCGACAGCTCGGATCACCCGTCCCTGCAGACCAGTCGGTTACACAGTGTACATCCGCACTATCAGACCGCGGGGACTGGCGTGAACGGAACGCTACCCCTAACCCACATTTGAAAAAATGACTATAAACTTAAGTACTTCGTATACTTGAACATTTTGATTGCTAAAATAATCGCCGTTCAGTAGTTAAAAAAAACAAGGCATTTGATTTTTATTTCATTGAGTTGTCCATTTTAAAACTACATATCCTGGGCTGAAACTGAATGTTCAGTCCACCAGAGTAAATTGCATTGCAAATAGGCTTTTATCATGATTTATAAGCAATCAACTTCTGTAGAAGAATTGGACTTCTATTTTAATAATGCCATCATATTTTCTCTGAAAAAGGCATCTGGCCTCGTGAAGAGGCGTTGTATTTCAGAAAAGCTGGATTGAGAGTTGGTTCATACGTGTTTACACTTAATTTGTAGAATGTCAGTGTCGGCTGTGTCCAAATCTTTGTAGTCTTTTTCTTCATGACCTAGGTTTTAATGAAATGTAAGACTGTGGGGTGCAAGTTTTTATTTATAGTAAAAAAAAAAATTGTTATGTTCCATTTGTTTGTCATTTTTTTTTAGTCAGGTTAACCCATCATGGGCCAGGAGGTTTTATTTAAAACTGACGTTTCTACTTATTTTAAGACCATCCTCTATTCTTAAATGATGAATAAATTTGTACGAAACAAGATTACTGAGTCCGTGTGTTTTGGTAATTGTGTGGGTATATGAGCCACCTCATGAGTACTTGTCGATAGGGGACGTGAGTTTGATGGGTGAAATCTGTCAGGTATCATGGGAGATGCCGCTTCACAGAATGAAATGAGTGGAACATTGAAAAGCAAAGTGATTTATCTTAGGCGATGGGTCTAACGAAGTGTGACTAATGAGAACTCAAACATGACGGATGAACACGGTTTTGTATAACTCAAATTTTCATAATCTCGTCCACTTAAAATAGGCCTACTGCAAACACTAATTTTAGTAAATAAAATATACGTTCATTTATATTTTGTATAGTGTTGCATAGCCCAATTTAGTGTTTTGCATAATTCTGTTAATTTAATGATCAGCATATCTTCCAATTATCGAAATATAGGATTTTTTCCCCTCCTAACTTTGGTTGCGGTGAATTTTTATTTTTTTTGCCATGACTATTTTGGCTTAACGAAATACACCGGTATCTGACTAGTTACTCACTTATGCAATTTTGTTGAATAGCTGGGACATGAGAAATACGGCAGCACCTAAAATATGTAGAAGACAATGGTCCTATAAAGTGTCGGTCTAACGTTTTCCTTTTATTGCTGACTTGATTTTTTTCTGAAAAGCGAAATTGTTTTAATTTACTCATCTGAATTTAACGTACTGATTTGCTTGTAAGGCCCATTGGGCTTAACTTTCGCTTCTTACCAAGCCATGACATACAACTAAGGCTACTCAATATAGTGTATTTCGAAATGGAATGTTTTGTCGATTGGGTATATTTACTGTAGTCTGGTTGACTCCATGGAATGTGTTCACTGAATGGTTCTGCCATAAATGATGGCGAACTATGAAGGCTGCGTTGACTCTTAATCTAATCGTTAACGCTCCTTTTCAGTGTGGAGTTCAGCAAAGTCTTTCCAATATTGACTTTGGATCCTTTATACATAGTCATATCAGATGGCAAGGTGAATCTAGGTAGGCCTACCTGTAAATCCACTCCTTTATTGTGCACAGTTCAACGCCAACATGTTCAACGGGGTGACTGAGTGTGACGATTCATATTTGAAGTTTTGTTTTTGTGTGTATATTTTATTAGGATCCTCAATAGCGACGGCTAGTCTTCCAGATGTCCAGTCTTACTAGGGTCAGACACAAGCAAAAAGACACCAGGTAAAATACTTTACAAGTTACATACATTAAAACAGTGTATGCATCTGTTATACATACACAAAAAGTAGGTCGCATGGGGAGAAGCGTTTTGCAGTGAGGTGTGACTTTATTTGTTTTTGGAACCAGGTTTTCTGTCCACTTGCGCTATATGAGATGGGAGTTTCACACCATCATGGCTCTATATACTTTATTTCCTTGTATTTGTTCTGGACCTGGGGACTGTGAAAAGACCCCCTGTAGGGTGTGTAAATTGACTACAAACAATTTGAAATTTTCAACAATGTTTCTTATAAAAACAAGAAGCTCTTGGCCATGCGAGACTGGCATGCATTATTGTCGTGTCTATTATAGCCCTTGGTTGAAGCTCGGTGTTAAATTCAAATGTCCCTGCCAATATGACGCCAATATTTATGAAAATTCGCAAATCAATTTGATTGTAGGTTATGAACACACTCCCTGCCTCTCATGAGCCATTCGTCCGTTACCGAGAACCACAGAGCAGATTTTTAACAAGGTCGTTAGCATGAGGGCGCCAGGTATCCTAGTGGCTAGAGCGTTGGGCCAGTAACCCGAAAGGTTGCTAGATCGATCCCCGAGCTGACAAGGTACAAATATTTTCTTAACTGACTTGCCTAGTTAAATAAAGGATAAATAAAATTAGGGTTGTCAGACAATTGCTTTGGATGACATAGGCCCCATTATGCCTGGCGAAAACCAAACATTGCATTACACAGTAAGAACCTTATACCAATGGTCAAGCATGATGGTGGTAGTGTGATGGTTTCCTTTCTAGGGAGTTTTTCCTAGCCACCATGCTTCTACGCATGCATTGTTTGGGGTTTTAGGCTGGTTTCTGTGCAGCACTTTGAGATATGATATGAGGAGGTGGGGTAGCCTAGTGGTTAGAGCGTTGGACAAGTAACCGGAATGTTGCAAGTTCAAACCCCCGAGCTGACAAGGTACAAATCTGTCGTTCTGCCCCTGAACAGGCAGTTAACCCACTGTTCCTAGGCTGTCATTGATAATAAGAATTTGTTCTTAACAGACTTGCCTAGTTAAATAAAGGTAAACATTTTTTTTTTAATCAGCTGATGTAAGAAGGGGCTAATTTAAATACATTTGGTTTGGGGATGCTTTTCTGTCTCAAGACCTGGAAGACTTGCCTTAATAGAAGGAACTATGAATTCTGCATCAGAATGTCAGGCCATCTGTCTGTGCAGCAAGACAATGACCCAAAATATCAAGTCTACATGGAAATGTAGACAAATTTGAAGTTTTGGAATGACCTAGTCAAAGTTCAGACCTAATCCCAATTGAGATGTTGTGACAGGACTTGCTTAAATTCACATGTCACTGAGTTAAAGCAGTTCTGCATGCAAGAGTGGGCCAACATTCCTCCACAGCGATATGAGCGACTGATCAACAACTACAGGAAGCGTTTGATTGCAGCTAAAGGTGGCACTACCAGTTGCGTGTTAGAGGGCAATTACTTTTTTACACAGGGGAATTGGGTGTTGCATAACTTTGTTAATAAAAAGTATGTGAACTCAGGTTCCATTTGATCTAATATTAGATTGAAGACCTGATCACATTCAGTATAAAAAGAGAGAATCAAAGAGGGCAAATACTTTTTCACAGCTCTGTATATGCGGTTAATAACTAGCTTACTGTTTATTCAAAGCCATTTGTTTTCTCAGCTGTGGTTTGTGGTCTGGATTGTTCTTAGTTGAGGAAATGTCTAGATAACTCCTGTTTTTCTTGTCTAAAATCGGGCTACCTTGTCTTACTGTCGCTTGGTCTGTGCAATGCAAATTAACATGAACAGCGTGGCAGTTTCCCAAAGTTTGGTGGTTGTAAACTTAACATTAACTAGCTATGTCTTGTGTAAGAAAGTAGGATATATTGTGGTGAATGAACTTGCCATACACGTTATCTAACATTAGTTTTAAGTTGGTTAACGTTACCTAGCTAGTTAACGTTAACTGGCTATTATAGCAGCCAAGGATGTTCTCAATCATGTTTGTGCCACGATTACACCCAAGTGTCTAGATGAGCATTTTACACATGATGACTTTAGCCTTATATTAAAAACCTTAGCTAGATGACTCTACTGGTCATCTATGAACGTTTGAACATCTTGAACGATCTAGCCTTCATTTCCATGTACTTAGTCTTCACATCGCACAGCCCGAAGAGGAAGGGCCACCCCTCTGAGCCTGGTTTCTTCCTAGGTTCCTGCCTTTCTAGGGAGTTTTTCCTAGCCACCTTGCTTCTATATCGGCATTGCTTTCTGTTTGGGGTTTTAGGCTGGGTTTCTGTATAAGCACTTTGGGACATCTGCGGATGTAAAAAAAGGGCTTTATAAATTTCATACTTGGCAAAATATAGCCATCTAGCATTCCTTGTTTGTTGGTTAGCTACTTAGCCAACATTAGCTCATCTGATTGGTATAACATTACGTCAGATAACTAGTTAGCTAGCTAATCAAAACAAAAACACATTTATTGGCTGGCTACCTTCTCATTTACCTGTTTGTTATCTAGCTAGCTTTCAGCTGACTGGTGTTAGCTAGCTAGAGAGGCTAGCTGCCGGACTTTGCAAGCTAACGTTAGCTAGGTAGCATTAACTAGTTAGCTACCTAGCTAATCAATAACTGCTTGCATTTTATTGATTAACCTCATATTGAATACCATCATATAGTTAGCTATATACAGCAGCCTAGGTTTGTTCGCATACACTTCTAATGACTGGTAGCATGGTGCAAGCAGCCGTGTTGCAGAGCATTTGACCACCGGGCATTAGAACTCAGATTAGCCTGAAAACATATTAGCATTGTCAGAAATGCTACAAAAAGGTAGCACATTGTTTGTTCTTAACGGACAAAAATGAGCTCGTGAGAGCGATTAGAAATGAATCAAAACTGTTGCCCCCGGGGCATATAGCTACAGTGCCATGAAAGTATTTTTCCCATTTCTAATTTTCTCTACTTTTGCATATTTCGTTTTTCACGGAACGGTATCAGATCTTCAACCAAAACTTAATATAGGAAAAAGGGAACCTGAGTGAACCAATAACACAACCATTACATACTTATTTCATAAACAAAATTACGCAACACCCAATGCCCCTGTGTGAACAAGTAATTGCCCCCTTACACTCAATAGGTGGTTGTGCCAGCTCAATATCTAGGCATCATAAGAACTAGACAACTGAGTACATAAAGTGACAATTAGACTTGCCACCTTTTCAGACTGAATAAGTTTGTAGGGCCTAGATTTTAAAAAATGTAGCCCCAATTTCGCTCTTGTCTCTAACTCCCCAACGGGCTTGAGAGGCGAAGGTCGAGTCATACGCACCCAGAAACATGACCCACCTAACCACACTCCTTAACACCCGCCTGCTTAACCCGGAAGCCAGCCACACCAATGTGTCAGAGGAAACACCGTTCAACTGACGACCAAGGTCAGCCTGAAGGCGCCTGGCCCGCCACAAGAAGTCACTAGAGCGCAAAGGGCCAAGTAAAGCCCCCTGGCCAAATGATGGTTGAACCCCCAAACACACATGTGAACATGAGCCTGTGTTGCGCTGCCACTGTCCAGAATAGCTGTTTCAAACATGGAGAATACAGTCCAGCTCCCTTTCCTGCCTAGTCATTATAATCCACATTTGTGCTGACTGATTAAGTGTCGTTACTTTTCAGTGTGTTCCCAGAAAATCTGAAGTTGCCATCAACAAGTTAAAAAGTAGTCGGAGGGTGTGGGTCCTGCAGAGGTAACACTGGGTCTTCCTTTCCTGTGGCGGTCCTCCTGAGTGGCAGTTTTTCATCATAGCGCTTGATGGTTTTTACGACTGCACATGAAGAAACTATCAAAGGTATTAATGTTCAGTATAGACTGACCTTTGTCTTTAACGTAATGGACTGTTGTTTCTCTTTGCTTATTTGAGCTGTTCTTGCCATGATATGAACTTAGCCCTATTTGGTAAAAGACCATCTTCTGTATGCCACCGCTACCTTGTCACAGCACAACTGATTGATTGGCTCAAATGCATTAAGAAGGAAAGATTATCCACAAATGAACTTTTAACAAGGCACACCTGTTACTTGAAATGCATTCCAAAGGAATACCTCATGAAGCAGTTTGAGAGAATGCCAAGAGTGTGCAAAGCTGTCATCAAGGCAAAGGGTGGCTACTTTGAAGAATCTCAAATATAGCATTTTGATTTGTTTAACACTTTTTTTTTGCTCACTACATGATTCCGTAGGTGGTATTTCATAGTTTGTCTTCACTATTATTCTACACTGTAGAAAATAGTAAAAATACAGAAAAAGCCTTGAATGAGTAGGAGTGTCCAAACTTTTTGATTTGTACTGTATGTTTCTTCAGTTTTGCACTTGTCTAATTACTTTTGTATTTGACAAGTGTTTCCCATTCCTTAGTGTCTATAGCAGGAAATATCAAAATTGCTCTTGATTAGCCACAGAGTTATGCAGGCTTTTTTTATTCAAGCCCAGTGCTACCACACCTGATTCTACTACTCAGTTGCTTATCGAGACGTCAGATGTTTATCGAGACCATGAATAAAAAGCCTGTATAAACATGTGGCTTGTCAAGAGCAATTGTGGCCATCCCTGAATTATATTTACAAAGTTGACTATATCTGATGAGTGTACATTTGGTTTGTAAATGTTATTTAGTGGTGAATTTTGGGTAATGTAGTACTAGGCCTTCAGTGAACTTGAAGGTATATTTTCATGTAAATTAGTTCATGGGTACTTGTTGATTTATGTGTGTGTTTTCCAGGAGCTTGCTCAATTGTCTTAAGGGAGATCAGGGATTTGTTTTCTACAGTTTTCTCCGTATTGACATAAGTGGGTTTCTGTTTTTTTCCTTCCATCTGGAAAATCAGCTGTTAATATTAAATAAATATGAACTACATTGTCTGTCATTGTTTACTTTACTTTTATTGCTGTGTTACGCTGTATTATAAACTGGGTTGTTGTTCCCTGAACGATGATGATGATTGGCTGAAAGCCATGGTATATCAGACCGTATACCACAGGGTATGACAATATTTATTTGTACTTCTATATACATGTAATTACGTTGGTAATCTGTTTTATAATAGCTATAAGGCACTTCAGGGTTTTGTGGTATATGGCCAATAGCGCTGTATCCAGGCATTAGGTGTGCATTGGGCATATACCAAACCCCCTCGTACCTTATTGCTTAATTACAATGTTGTATAATGTTGCATAATCACCTTCCGGTGTAAAAACCATGGAAATTAAAAACAAACAGTTTTAACGGAGAATAAGCGTTGGGCTGAAGCGGAAAAAGAAAGGAAATTCACAAGACCACCACAATTCCTATTCCACCCATGCTCTACCAAGGTTTGACATACTACAGTAGCTTTGTTGGTATTGTACTTCAAACTGTGTGTAGACAGGTGGCTTACACGGAACCCAAGCCGGCTGCACGCGCGTGCCATCGTGCATACATTTATTTTGTCCCCCCACACCAAACGCAATCACGACACGCAGGTTAAAATATCATTGCGTTATTTTGCCTGAAATGCTCAAGGTCCTCTACTCTGCCAATTAATCCACACACAAAATCTTTGAAATTGTTGCATGCTGCGTTTTATATTTTTGTTCGGTGTATTTTTTTTAGATATAGTCCTATTGTAAATGTGCATTATTGTGGCATTACCATCTTTAATGCAACAATTAATTCAAGGAGATACAACTAAGTTGACAGAAGCAATGAGCTACCCACTGATTAGCACAGCAATTTGATAAAACAGGACCATGTTTGAAACAAGGGGTTCTGAGTAAATATTACACAGGTAAGCTATAACAGCTACAGAAATCAGGAAGGCAGATGGACTCCATCTGAGATACTGTGTCCAACACACCACTGCCTGTTATGTTGGACACCTACTGACCAATAAAGAATCGGATTATGAAGCTTTCTTTATGACCTGTTTTGTTCAAATAAAGGATTAGGGAATACATGCATGTACCACATTATTACAAGACAAAACGGCTCAATTAAGCCTGATGGTCTTGTAAGTATAAAAGCAAAGCTTGCTTTCATTTAATAAAATAAAAAAAACTTGAAAAGGTAGTGGAATGGGATAATGTCTTAGTGTGGTGTGGGAATAGTTCAATACTTTACCTTGTATGTGGTACAAATCCCATTATTGTGGAAGCACCTCTAAAACTATGAATTAGGCTGTTTTGAGAAGGTTTGAATCCAAAGCAACGTACGTACATATAGTTCCAAGTACAATACCAACATAGCTACTGCAGTAGGTCAAAGCTGTGTGCTGGAAAACCTTGGTAGAGCATTGTAGAATAGGCTTCAGACCAATGCTTATTCTCACCTAAAACTTAGTTTTTAGATTTTAATAGTATTGATATTATCCCTCTGATTACAATGAAGAGCAAAACATGTCGCTCTGTTCTGGGCCAGCTGTAGTTCTTCTAGCTCCTTCTCTGCAGCACTTGACCATATGACTGGACAATAATCAAGACGAGATAAAACTAGAGACTGCAGGACTTGACCGTATGACTGGACAATAATCAAGATAAGAAAACTAGAGACTGCAGGACTTGGCATATCATATAGACTTAGTCTATACTTTGACTAAATTAATGAACAAGAAAGAATTCCAATTTATTTGGGAATTCATAGGCCTATACACCCTTTATTGACAAAGTAGGCCTATAGTAACTTGATTCATTCAGTTTTTTGAAATCTTTCATTTCCAGACAATTATTTTACGAGGCATGTTTTGTCAGAAAATTAAAAAGCAGAATATTATTAGATTAAATAATTGAATGATTTGTCTGAATGTGGCTCTTAATATACTTGCATTAGTCATATCCTTGTTTTGAATGTGACTTGACAAACAGAATAAAACGCTTGAATTTGAAACCATTTCCTAAAGGTTTCCTTCAGGTTTCCGCTAAGTTTCTGCTGCTATTAGGAAGAGAGACTCCATTCCTTCCATTTGGATGTACAGTGCCTTCGCAAAGTATTTGCACCCCTCGACTTTTCCCACATTTTATATTACAGCCTTAATCTAAAATGGATTAAATAAGTAAAATCCTCAGCAATCTACACACAATACCGCATAATGACAAAGTGCAAACAGGTTTTTATATATTGTTTGCAAATGTATTAAAAATAAAGATACCTTATTAACATAGGTATTCAGACGCTTTGTTATGAGACTCGTAATTGAGCTCAGGTGCATCCTGTTTACATTGATCATCCTTGAGATGTTTCTACAACTTGATTGGAGTCCAACTGTGGTAAATTCAATTGATTGGACATGATTTGGAAAGGCGCACACCTCTCTATAAGGTACCACAGTTGACAGTGCATGTCAGAGCAAAAACCAAGCCACGAGGTCAAAGGAATTGTCTTTAGAGCTCCGAGACAGGATTGTGTCAAGGCACAGATCGGAGAAAGGGTACCAAAACATTTCTGCAGCATTGAAGGTCCCCAAGAACACAGTGGCCTCCATCATCCTTAAATGGAAGGAGTTTGGTACCACCAACACTCTTCCTAGGGCTGGCCGCCCGGCCAAACTGAGGGGCCTTGGTCAGGGAGGTAACCAAGAACCCAATGGTCACTCTGACAGAGCTCCAGAGTTTCTCTGTGGCGATGGGAGAACCTTCCAGAAGGACAAGCATCGCTGCAGCCCTCCACTAATCAGGCCTTCATGGTAAAGTGGCCGGACAGAAGCCACTCCTCAGTAAATGGCACTTGACAGTCTGCTTGGAGTTTGCCGAAAGGCACCTAAAGACTGATGAAACCAAGATTAGTCTTTGCCCTGAATACCAAGCATCATGTCTGGAGGAAACCTGGCACCATCCCCACGGTGAATCATGCTGTGGGGATGTTTATCAGAAGCAGGGACTGGGAGAGTAGTCAGGATCGAGGGAAAGATGAACGGAGCAAAGTAAAGAGATCCTTGATGAAAACCTGCTCCAGAGCTCTCAGTACCTCAGACTGGGGCGACGGTTCACATTCCAACAGGACAACCCAAAGCACATAGCCAAAACAACGCAGGAGTGGCTTATGGACAAGTCTCTGAATGCCCTTGAGTGGCCCAGCCAGATCCCGGACTTGAACCCAATCGAACATATCTGGAGAGACCTGAAAAAGCTGTGCAGCAACACTCCCCATCCAAACTGACAAAGCTCGAGAGGATCTGTTGAGAAGAATGGGAGAAACTCCCCAAATACCGGTGTGTCAAGCTTGTTTTTCATACCCAAGAAAACTGTAATTGCTGCCAAAGATGCTTCAAAGTACTGAGTCACTTATTTTTGTATGTAATTTTTTTAAACCTTTTTTTTACTAGGCAAGTCAGTTAAGAACAGATTATTATTTACAATGACGGCCTACCACGGCTAAACACCAACCCGGATGATGCTGGGTCAATTGTGCTCCGCCCTATGGGACTCCCAATCATGGCCTGTTGTGATGCAGCCTGGAATCGAACCAGGGTCTGTAGTGACGCCTCTAGCACTGCAATGCAGTATCTTAGACCGCTGCGTCACTCGGGAATAAAAGGTCTGAATACTTATGTAAATGTGATATTGCCATTTGATTTAAAAAAAATATATTAGCAAAAATGTCAACTGTTTTTTGCTTTGACATACGAGTTTATTGTGTGTAGATTGATGGGAGAAAAAAAACAATTTCATACATTTTAGAATAAGGCTGTAACCTAACAAATTGTGGAAAAAAGTCAAGGGGTCTGAATACTTTACAAAGGCACTGGAATTCATAAATCCCTTTGAAACACACACATACTCACACACAAACGCTAACTTTCTTCTTGTCTTTGATGCCTAGATAAGCAGCGGTGGGACACCGTTCTTTACTATGACTGCTGGGTCTACATGATGAGTTTACTATTAAATCACTAACCCAGACACCTCTATGGCCTATCGTAGGCTTCATTGCAGTCTGTTACGCAAAACCATTCCAGTCAGTTTCATTATGAGTTTTTCTGAGACCCTGCTTCTTGGCATCCCAGCTCACTCCCTCTATCCAACGTGCTTACAGTAGAGCTATGGAGCAAGCAGACACAATAAGGTCTGACTGCGACCCGCGTCCAGGGAAATTCCGGGGCAGATCTGCCCAAGGAAGAACCGCCCAAGGTTCTTGTTGACATAGCATGTTAGGAGAACTAACGCAGCACGTGAGGAAAGCTAACGCAGCAGGTGAGGATAACTAACGCAGCATGTGAGGAAAGCTAACGCAGCACGTGAGGAAAGCTAACGCAGCACGTGAGGAAAGCTAACGCAGAACGTGAGGAAAGCTAACGCAGCACCCGAGGAAAGCTAACGCAGCAGGCGAGGAAAGCTAACGCAGCAGGCGAGGAGAACTAACGCAGCAGGTGAGGAGAACTAACGTAGCAGGTTGAGAATGAGGTTAAGGTTAGGAAAAGGGTTAGGCTTAGCTACAATGCTATAGTCACCCATAGAACGAGGAAGGAGCCAATAGAATGAGAAGCAAGAGGGGGCGTGGTTAACCTGGGCTGTTCTTCCCTGGGGTTTCCCTGGATGCAGGTTGCAGTCAGACCCTTCTCAGCAGGTATGCCTATACTGCTGCAAAGCACCCTGGGATAGGCTACCCCAGCCACGAAGAGGGCCAGAGCATTGGCAGTCCCAGCGGGCCTTCCCACACTCCCTGTAGGATTTGATCCAGAGCTCAGTACAGCGGCCTGGATTAGCCCCATGCACCTTTGTGGAGGGAAAGATTATCCGGACCTCCCTGCATTCACTGACAGGGTCTTATGTCACTCTAGTACGATAGCGGCTGCCTATCAGCTAATCACCCTCTCCAAGTTTTTTGCAATTAAGCAGCTTTTCCCTTCCCGGTTGGCCATGTCAGAGGTGTTTGCACTGGGTCAGAGTCAGAGAGAGTCACGGTTCTGTGCCATCTGTCAAAATGTGCTAGATCAGTCAATTGGTATGTGATGCCCAAGCGGAGCGGCCTCCAGGCTCAGCCCTCATCGTTTGTAGGGTTCAGTTTTGTGGTACTTTTCCATTAGGATAGCAAGGCCCTACAGGAAATATGATGCAACAGTTATCAAAGTCTTACTGCTGCACTGAGTCTTAAGCTTTGTTTTCCAATGTATGTAACTTCCTAGATCCCACTTCCTATGATCTGTATTGCTTCTCCTGAGGACACTTAAAACATGGCTAAAACTGTGTAACTCAGTAGCTAAACCCTCAGTAGCTAACCCCCCCCCCCCACACACAACCTTCCTCTCCGCCCTCTCGCTGAGCAGCACCCAGAGGGCCTCTCTCAGGGCCTGTCATGTGGAGCACTGTGCCCACTGAGCGAGTGCGGGCATATCCCCACTTCCATCTGCCTATGACCTCACTGGGCCTGTTTGTTTAACCTTCTCAAAAATGAATGTAATTACAACCCTGTAGAACACAAATTCAGTGGATTCCCAGAGGCTTCTATCTGCTTCTGTGTGGTGCTTGTGATTGTGTGTTTAAATGATCAGTTTGAGTTCAATTACATTTCACTTCCAGTCAATTAAGAAAGTGCAGTGAAATTCCAATTCTCTTCCAATGTACTTGGTGTACTTTATGACTTGACTGGAATTTAAATGTAATTGACCCCAACCCTGGTAAATGATTGTTTCCCTATGTGTGGACCTTGCGTGTGCTGCAGAATTTTAATCCATGACGGCGTAGTGTGTTCCTAATGGTTTTATTTGAGACTGTGGTCCCAGCCCTCTTCAGGTCATTGACCAGGTCCTGCCGTGTAGTTCTTTGCTGATCCCTCACCTTCCTCATGATCATTGATGCCCCACGAGGTGAGATCTTGCATGGAGCCCCAGACCGAGGGTGATTGGAAGACGTTCAAGATGACGGTAATTTTCTAACAATTGCGCCAACAGTTGTTGCCTTCTCACCAAGCTGCTTGCCTATTGTCCTGTAGCCCATCCCAGCCTTGTGCAGGTCTACAATTTTATCCCCTATGTCCTTACACAGCTCTCTGGTCTTGGCCATTGTGGAGAGGTTGGAGTCTGTCTGATTGAGTGTGTGGACAGGTGTCTTTTATATAGGTAACGAGCTCAAACAGGTGCAGTTAATACAGGTAATGAGTGGAGAACAAGAGGGCTTCTTAAAGAAAAACTAACAGGTCTGTGAGAGCCGGAATTCTTACTGGATGGTTGGTGATCAAATACTTATGTCATGCAATAAAATGCAAATTAAGTTACTTAAAAATATACAATGTGATTTTCTGGATTTTTGTTTTAGATTCCGTCTCTCACAGTTGAAGTGTACCTATGATAAAAATTACAGACCTCTACATGCTTTGTAAGTAGCAAAATCGGCAGTGTATCAAATACTTGTTCTATGTGTGTGTTGCAGCGCTTCAGTGTCATACTTCCATTGATATACTGTGCGTTTTTTCTCTCGTTATAACAAGTTACATGGGTGTCCCAGTATGTGAACTAGGTGGTGTGATGGAATATGAGTGGGTGTTTTGGAAGGTTCTGTCCACGTCATTGTGATGTGTGGAAAAGTTGTTGTCAAAATCTGTGCCAGACAGACTGACTGATGTTGAGACATCTCACGCCTTCTCTGTCTCCGTGGACACCTATCAGGACACACCTCTTTCCAAAAATTAACCCACATAGTTAGAAGTAAATCTGGTTCGTTTTGTGCCAGATACAGTAGGTGACTGTTGCAGTGAGACTGAAACTCAGATGAGATGTTCAATTCAGTCTGTCTGTAAGGCTGCAATCCAGACCAGAAGCAGACACAGGCTGTATTGGTATTGATCTGCTGTGGCTGGCCTCTCCAGGAGGCCCTCCCCTCTGAGCTGGCTTGACCTGGAGCACCCTGTATGTCCAGCTTGAGGCAGGCCTGTCCGAAGTGGTGACACTCGTGCGGGACTGTCAAGACTCACAGCCAGCAGAGAGGGGTGTGTGTCAAGTCAGTCAGTGTGTGTATGTGTGGAGGTGTGGTGGTGGGGGTTAATCTCCCTGAACTGGGGCAGATGTTGTTAACAAGCTACTCTCAGGTCGGCTCCCTGCGTGGGAAAATGGCATCAAATCCTCCTGGGGTCAGGGCTTTGGTGTTGACCCACTGAGAGCCATCCATCCCGCCCTCTCTCTTTTTTCCTCTTCAGCCAGGCCTCATCCACTCACACTGACCCTAACTGACTGATAGAGAGGCCTCATTCAATACACTGATCCTAACTGATTGATAGAGAGACCTCAGTCAATACACTGACCTTAACTGACTGATAGAGAGACCTCAGTCAATACACTGACCCTAACTGACTGATAGAGAGACCTCAGTCAATACACTGACCCTAACTGACTGATAGAGAGACCTCAGTCAATACACTGACCCTAACTGACTGATAGAGAGACCTCATTCAATACACTGACCCTAACTGACTGATAGAGAGGCCTCAGTCAATACACTGATCCTAACTGACTGATAGAGAGGCCTCAGTCAATACACTGACCCTAACTGACTGATAGAGAGGCCTCAGTCAATACACTGATCCTAACTGACTGATAGAGAGGCCTCAGTCAATACACTGACCCTAACTGACTGATAGAGAGACCTCATTCAATACACTGACCCTAACTGACTGATAGAGAGACCTCATTCAATACACTGACCCTAACTGACTGATAGAGAGACCTCATTCAATACACTGACCCTAACTGACTGATAGAGAGACCTCAGTCAATACACTGACCCTAACTGACTGATAGAGAGACCTCAGTCAATACACTGACCCTAACTGACTGATAGAGAGACCTCAGTCAATACACTGACCCTAACTGACTGATAGAGAGACCTCAGTCAATACACTGACCCTAACTGACTGATAGAGAGACCTCAGTCAATACACTGACCCTAACTGACTGATAGAGAGACCTCAGTCAATACACTGACCCTAACTGACTGATAGAGAGACCTCAGTCAATACACTGACCCTAACTGACTGATAGAGAGACCTCAGTCAATACACTGACCCTAACTGACTGATAGAGAGGCCTCAGTCAATACACTGATCCTAACTGACTGATAGAGAGGCCTCAGTCAATACACTGACCCTAACTGACTGATAGAGAGACCTCATTCAATACACTGACCCTAACTGACTGATAGAGAGGCCTCAGTCAATACACTGATCCTAACTGACTGATAGAGAGACCTCAGTCAATATACTGACCCTAACTGACTGATAGAGAGACCTCATTCAATACACTGACCCTAACTGACTGATAGAGAGACCTCAGTCAATACACTGACCCTAACTGACTGATAGAGAGACCTCATTCAATACACTGATCCTAACTGACTGATAGAGAGACCTCAGTCAATACACTGATCCTAACTGACTGATAGAGAGACCTCAGTCAATACACTGACCCTAACTGACTGATAGAGAGACCTCAGTCAATACACTGATCCTAACTGACTGATAGAGAGACCTCAGTCAATACACTGATCCTAACTGACTGATAGAGAGACCTCATTCAATACACTGATCCTAACTGACTGATAGAGAGACCTCATTCAATACACTGATCCTAACTGACTGATAGAGAGACCTCAGTCAATACACTGATCCTAACTGACTGATAGAGAGACCTCATTCAATACACTGATCCTAACTGACTGATAGAGAGACCTCATTCAATACACTGATCCTAACTGACTGATAGAGAGGCCTCAGTCAATACACTGATCCTAACTGACTGATAGAGAGACCTCAGTCAATACACTGATCCTAACTCACTGATAGAGAGGCCTCAGTCAATACACTGACCCTAACTGACTGATAGAGAGACCTCAGTCAATACACTGATCCTAACTGACTGATAGAGAGACCTCAGTCAATACACTGATCCTAACTGACTGATAGAGACCTCAGTCAATACACTGACCCTAACTGACTGATAGAGAGGCCTCAGTCAATACACTGACCCTAACTGACTGATAGAGAGGCCTCAGTCAATACACTGGACACGTTATTTTCCCTCTCTGTTCTCATCCAATTTGTTTTGTTCACCAACTCAATACTCCTCTGCCTGAGAGGATATCAGCACCGATCCGCCTAACAGACGTGCTCCGTAAAGTCTCTTGTTAATTACAGCTTATGGTTGTATCACCATGCGTTGCACAACCACAAAGAATGCAGAGTGGGAGACGCTTCAAAGCCACCGCCACTTCCAAATCAGAGCAGGGCCTTAGGACCAAATGACTTCCATTGATGTCAGTAGGAAGGTACATTATTAGAATGAAAGGTTTATAGACATTGGACAGGTTTTAGGTATAAATGTGAAGACGTGTGTTAGGGAAGGGTTCTTTGAAAGAATTCAAGTTAAAAATAAATAATTGTACTTGTTTTTCAATTAAACATACACACTATGTTATCTGTCTAGGCCTGCACCACTTTCTAACTGTGGCATTCCCTTTAATTAACAGGGAGAAACTATTGGCAGTCTTGTAGAATGGCAATCTTGTGTAATCGAGGATTGTTGTCCAACAGCTTTGGTTGAGATGCTGATATTGTTAGTCTTCACCTGATAAGGCGTGTGGAATCCATATCCACTCACTCAGGGTTGGGGTGAATGTCAATTCTATTCAGGAAGTAGATGAAAGAAAACAGAAAGGGAAATCGGCTAACTTTATTTATGAATTTAATATAGATTTATAACTTCAGTTCACATGCTATACTCAACATACCCTTTTAAACCTGCCCACTCAGAAATAGTACGAAAGCAGGCCTGACCAGAGTATCTCCTCTCCATATTACCCACTGCCATTGTGTGTTTTTACATACCTCACCTATGACTCAGCAGTGTGGGGGCGTGCCAGGCTGCCAGCCAAGTGACCTTAGGTGCCACACTAGAGTTACCTTTCCTCGACAACACCCAGCACCTAGCCGGTTCCCATCCCCGTCCCTATCCCCTGAGTCTAGCGTACGTACGTCAACAGAACCCAAGCGCCCACGGCCTGGTTTACCCAGACTTAGTCCCTAATGGTCGGCTCATCCATTAAGGTGTCTGAATCCCCAGCACTGTTTGTTTTAGAACAGCAGGTGCGTGTGAATAGGAGACAGGTTTTATAGTTCCTTTGTCCCCAAAGAAAACACACAGATCCCACGCAGGGCTAATGTAGTATTCGCTGGTGCTGGTGGTTGTTGTTCTAGCGAAGGGATGTTTGTAGAGGGTTCTCCCTTCAGGGATTTTTTTGGGTCTCGTGTTCCATGAAGCCCTGTTGTTGAGGTTCACTTGAACTTTTGGGAATATGACTGCATGTGATTGGTGGATGACACATACATACAGCCGAGAGGGATACCTGCATGCAGAAATGACATAGCATACCGACGGTTGTGTGTCATGTACGTCAGGGATAATATCAGAGTTGTTGAGGGCAACCTCTCCAGTGTGAAATCCAACCCTGAAGATGGTCCAAGTTCTGTAAGCCATATTCATTTGTTGTCATATTTCACATTGTCTACCAACACTAAAGCGTGTAGTGGGGTTTCACCTTACTCACCAAGAGCAGGAAGTAATCCTTTGACCCTACTTGACCCGTCTTGAGAGCCTAGAAAATGGGTCCAAGTGTGTGAAAGTTACACTCGAGGTACATATGTCATATGTCCAGTGACAACAATCTGAAAATGGTACAGTATAAAGACAATGCAGTGACAATGCAGGGACAATGCAGTGACTGGGGCGCAGGGGTTAATGGAGGTAGGAGGGAGGCGATGCGGGGGGCAGACTCTCCTCTAGGCTACAGATATTGATTAGTGTTGGTTGGGGGACAGTGAGAAGGAACACAGATTGACAGACACACAATGGCTGCGCGGCGACTTAGCCCCATAAGATGGCTCCTGATCATATTCTTATTGTCGGGATCAGTGTTCATTAAGCTGCTGGCTGTGACCTGTTTCAAACTCAATACCCATGCCGCCCCTCCATTCAACAACCTCCCACAAACACGCGTGCAAACATATATACAAAACCCCCCTTCAAAACCCATAAACACACAACGCCCCCCCCCCCGCCCCACCTCACACACATATCACACACACCCTCCTCCACAGACACCTGACCCCCACACTAAGTCTTGTGCAGAGGGGGATAAAGTTCCCTCCCTGATCTGATCTGTGAGGTGTTTATGGGAGACACCTCCTGCCTTGTCCTGCCGGGTGGGGAGCGTTGGTTACCCTGGGAACGTGGGGGAGGTGGGGCACGTTCAGTTCTGACTGACCCTGTCACTTATTGATTAATTGCCATGGTGAGTTAGTCAGTGTTCTCTCCCTCCCTCCCGACCGGCTGGAGGTGTGTCCTGGAGGCCAGGCAGGGCTGCCCAGATTAGCCTGCCCACAATTTGTCTGGAGAGGGCTGTGACCTATCTCACTCTCTCCATCTTCTCCTTTTGGTCTTGTCTCAGTTGTTTCTAGGTCTGCGTCATTAAGCAAGTGGCTTTCCCAAAGCTGAATCAGCTACAGTTAATCTGCTCCGGAGCCCTATCCATCTCCTCCATCTTGGTGACAATATGCACACAGCCAGTCTCATGGGGTCAGATGATGACATGGATTGTACATAGATGGTCTCTAGTTATTGAACTGTGAAGTCCTGTGGCTCCGCTGGGTTGATATCTTGTATGATCCAGCTTCACTTATCTCTGTACTGTTCTTGTTATGGTCATAAGTGGGGTCGTACATTTTTCATGACTATGCCAACTAACCAGGAAAACTCTAGGCCATAGGTTTAGGCGATGACTATGATCCAGATCATTTTTTTGTTGGCCAGGTAATTTGAGGTCAGAGAAAATTCTTGTCCCTGGTCATGAGGTCAGAGACAAAAAGGTATTGTAGACCCATTTTGAATGAGAGGGACCCTGCAGTGCCAGGATTTCACCTGCAGTAGCAAACTGCCCTGTTGGAGCCCAGAGGCCACAGTCCACCAAGTGAAGGGAGGCTTGTTATGTACCTCAGCCAGGGCCACATGTGGATACATGGAGACATGGGACATGAAGGAAGACGGAGAGCAGAAGATAGAAAATAAGGAAAGTCAAAGCACTGCTCGGTTGCTATGGAGGGTTAGAGTGCGTGAGATCTTCCCAAAACCTTTCTTGGCTCCTCTTTTTTCAAGGCTGTCATGCGTTTGTTAATGTGGGCTTGGCCTGGAGTTCTCACCTGTCAAAGCAGTGAGGTGTAGTCTGCTTTATTTCCATTTTAGGAAAAAGCGAGGGGGGTTTAAGTCTTGGGCAGTTCTTCAAGAAATGCAAACTTTTCTCCATTTAGTAGCTGTGCACACTTCGGCTCTTCAAAATATCCCCAATATCACACCTCGGATGCATAAATATGCCAGTGCTCCCCACATCACCCCACCCAGGGGGCCTGCATGACTTTAGTGCCTGAGCTGTGACACCAATCAGGGGAGAGGGTGGGTTCTTTTGTCATGCTAACACAAATCGCCTCTTGTCTCATATTCAAATAACCCCCCCTTCCTCCCCTCTCTTTCTCCTATCCCTCACTCTCACCCCTTTTCCACCCCTCTTTCTCCTATCCCTCACTCACCCCCCTTTCCCCCACTCTCTTTCTCCTATCCCTCACTCTCACCCCCCTTTCCTCCCCTCTCTTTCTCCTATCCCTCAATCTCGCCCCCCTTTCCTCCCCTCTTTCTCCTATCCCTCACTCTCGTACCCCTTTCCTCCCCTCTTTCTCCTATCCCTCACTCTCACCCCCTTTCCACCCCTCTTTCTCCTATCCCTCGCTCTCACCCCCCTTTCCTCCCCTCTCCTTCTCCTATCCCTCAATCTCGCCCCCCTTTCCTCCCCTCTTTCTCCTATCCCTCACTCTCGTACCCCTTTCCTCCCCTCTTTCTCCTATCCCTCACTCTCACCCCCTTTCCACCCCTCTTTCTCCTATCCCTCGCTCTCACCCCCCTTTCCTCCCCTCTCTTTCTCCTATCCCTCACTCTCACCCCCCTTTCCCCCACTCTCTTTCTCCTATCCCTCACTCTCTCCCCCCTTTCTTCCCCTTTCTTTCGCCACTCCCTCACTCCTCCCCTTCCTCCCCTCTCTTTCTCCTATCCCTCACTCTCACCCCCTTTCCCCCACTCTCTTTCTCCTATCCCTCACTCTCTCCCCCCTTTCTTCCCCTTTCTTTCGCCACTCCCTCACTCCTCCCCTTCCTCCCCTCGCTTTCTCCTATCCCTCACTCCTCCCCTTCCTCCCCTCGCTTTCTCCTATCCCTCACTCCCCCCTTCCTCCCCTCTCTTTCTCCTATCCCTCACTCCCCCCTTCCTCCCCTCTCTTTCTCCTATCCCTCGCTCTCACCCCCTTTCCTCCCCTCTCTTACTCCTATCCCTCACTCTCGCCCCCCTTTCTTCCTCTCTTTCTCCTATCCCTCACTCTCGCCCCCCTTTCCTCCCCTCTTTCTCCTATCCCTCAATCTCGCCCCCCTTTCATCCCCTCTCTTTCTCCACTCCCTCACTCTCGGCCCCCCTTTCCTCCTCTCTCTTCATCCTTCACTCCTTCTCATCCTCCCAAGGACCGAGAGGAAGCGGGAGAGAGAGAGCCTTCTATGTCATCAAAAGGAACATCAAATTCAACATAACAATTAGGCTAAAAATACTCAACTATAGAACCCATTGCCCTTTATGGTTGTGAAGTCTGGGGCCCGCTCGCCAACCAAGAATTCACAAAATGGGACAAACACCAAATTGAGACTATGCATGTAGAATTCTGCTAAAATATCCTCTGTGTATAACGTAAAACACAAAATAATGAATGCGTAGCAGAATTAGGACAATACCCGGTAATGATCAAAATCCAGGTAAGAGTCTTTAAATTCTACAACCACCTAAAAGGCGATTCCCAAACCTTCTATAACAAAGCCATCACCTACAGAGAGATGAACCTGGAGAAGAGTCCCCTAAGCAATCTGGCCCTGGGTCTCTGTTCACAAACACAAACAGACCACACAGAGCCCCAGAACAGCAACACAATTCGACCCAACCAAATCATGAGAATAGTAAAATATAATTACTTAACACATTGGAAAGAATTAACCAAGAAACTGATCAAACTAGAATACTACTTGGCCCTAAACATAGAGTAAACAGTGGCCGAATACCTGACCACTGTGACTGACCCAAAATTAAGGAAAGCTTTGACTATATTCAGACTCAGTGAGCACATCCTTGCTGTTGAGAAAGGCCGCTGTAGGCAGACCTGGCTCCCAAGAGAAGACAGGCTATGTGCACACTGCCCACAAAATGAGGTGGAAACTGAACTGCACTTCCTAACCTCCTGCCAAATGTATGACCATATTAGAGAGACATATTTCCCTCAGACTACACAGACCCACAGAGAATTTGAAAACAAATCCAACTTTGATAAACTCCCATATCTACTGGGTGAAATACCACAGTGTGTCATTACAGCAGCAAGATGTGTGACCCGTTGGCACAATAAAAGGGAAACCAATGAAGAACAAACACCATTGTAAATACAACCTATATTTATGTTTATCTTCCTTTTTTTTCACTATTTGAACTTTGTTACAACACCGTTACTTGTTAGATATTGGTGCACTGCCGGAGCTAGAAACACAAGCATTTTGCTACACTCACATTAACACCTGCTAAACAAGTGTATGTGACCAATACAATTTGATTTGATTTGAAATATGACATCTGAAATGTCTTTATTTTTTTGGAATATCATTTATTTATCTTTTGTTTACTATCTATTTCACTTGCTTTGGCAATGTAAGCATATGTTTCCCATGCCAATAAAGCCCCTTGAATTGAATTAAATTGAGATAGAGAGTGGCTGTGCCCGGGGCTGCTGAGCTGATCTGAACGGCGGGAGCCCCTCTTTCCTGGGGGTCAGCCTATGTCTCAGGAGTCTCAGAGCAGGGGGCTGTTTCCATGCCTGACGGATGGAGGCCATTTCATATTCAAATGCTACAATCAGGCCTGTGACCCGTGAGGGGCTCTTTATGGCCCAGGCCCCAGGTCAGGGGTCAAGAAGGGGATTTAATAGCACAGGCTAAAGAAGGGAAAGAGCGGGGAAGCAGAGTGATTTAGGGGCTGAATGAGTAATAAAAAAAACATTTTTACTAAGTTGTCATGTAAATTGGAATCTCTCCCTCATCGTTTTCCTACTCCTCTCTTGTATAACTCTTCTGTTCTCAGCCCAGGACTTTTCTTTGAAAGAGATGTCTACTTTCGGCAGTCAAGCCGGCATTCCCCCCTACTTGTCCGACCTGTAAACAGTAGCTGTGGAGCAGGAGAAGGTGCTGGTGAGATGGCAGGGGATTAGAGATGGAGATAAGGAGATGTTGGTTAGTCAGGCCCTTTTGACACACCTTTGCTCTTGTGTGGTGCCACTGTGTCCGATGTGTCCGGCGTGCTGCTGCTGCTGGAGTGGCCTGTTATTCCTGTCCCTTGGGTGTGTTCTCTTCTCTGCACTTGGAGAAGCTCTAGTGACATAGGACAGTGTGTGTGTGTGTGTGTGTCGTAACGGTTAAAACAGGTGACGGATACAGTTTTTCTGGCCGAGTTCAAGAGTTGCAGTAACTAAGCCACTTCAGTTGTCCTTCCACTATGCAGCTAAATATATATTTTTTACCCTCTGTGTTACTGCTACCTCTTCTGTGGCACTATGCTACTGTCTAAGCGAGCGTGTGTGACTCACACCCCAGCGAGCACATTTGGTTCCTTGGAAGTTGTGAGAACGTATGTTTTTGGTTTCACCAGAAGTGAACATTTAGCCTTTTCTGTGAGAGTTTATTTTTAGGTTGCAGGGAGGTCTGGTTCCGTGAAGGTTTTCCTAGGAGGTTTTATTAACGCGCTGAGAACAGAAATTATATGTCGTTTGGAGGTTTTTGAGTAACTTCCTTAATTTTCACTTAATGTTTCAATATGACTTTTAATAACACAAATTCATTTCCTTAGACATCAATCATGCAAAATCATATTTTTTTTATTTTTTATTGTTACACAGCATCAGTGAGATTTGAACCAATAATCTTCTGTTCTATATCTATGGAATAAATCCACTGAGCCACCAGTATGGCACTAGCATGTCATGTTTTTTTCTGCGTACAAAGCTGTTCATTTTAGTCTATTCAATCAAGTTATATTGGTCACATACACATGGTTAGCAGATGTTAATGAGAGTGGAGCAAAATAATTGTGCTTCCAGTTCCGACAGTGCAGTAACATCTAACAAGTAAATCTAACAATTCCTCAACAACTACCTAATACACACAAACCTAAAGGGGTGAATGAGAATATGTGCATATAAGTATATGGATGAACGATGGCCGAGTGGCATAGGCAAGGTGCAATAGATGATATAAAATACAGTATATACATGTGATATGAGTAATGTAAGATATGTAAACACAATTAAAGTGGCATTATTTAAAGTGGCGTTGTTTAAAGTGACTAGTGATCCATTTATTAAAGTGTCCAGTGATTGGGTCTCAATGTAGTCAGCAGCCTCTCTGAGTTAGTGATTGCTGTTCAGCAGTCTGATGGCCTTGAGATTGAAAAACAGCTTCTATCTCTCTGTCCCAGCTTTGATGCACCTGTACTGACCTCGCCTTCTGGATGATAGCGGTGTGAACAGGCAGTGGCTCAGGTGGTTGTTGTTCTTGATTATATTTTTGGCCTTCCTGTGATATCGGGTGCTGTAGGTGTCATAGAGGGCAGGTAGTTTGCCCCCGGTGATGCACTGTGATACAGCCCGACAGGATGCTCTCGATTGTTCCGTTTTAGGACCACTATTGTTTTCACTATATATTTTACCTCTTGGGGATGTCATTCGAAAACATAATGTTAACTTTCACTGCTATGCGGATGACACACAGCTGTACATTTCAATGAAACATGGTGAAGCCCCAAAATTGCCCTCGCTAGAAGCCTGTTTCAGACATCAGGAAGTGGATGGCTGCAAACTTTCTACTTTTAAACTCGGACAAAACAGAGATGCTTGTTCTAGGTCCCAAGAAACAAAGAGATTTTCTGTTGAACCTGACAATTAGTCTTAATGGTTGTACAGTCGTCTCAAATAAAACTGTGAAGGACCTCGGCATTACTCTGGACCCTGATCTCTCTTTTGAAGAACATATCAAGACTGTATCAAGACTCTTTTTTCCATCTACGTAACATTGCAAAAATCAGAAACTTTCTGTCCAAAAATGATGCAGAAAAATGTATCCATGCTTTTGTTACTTCTAGGTTAGACTACTGCAATGCTCTACTTTCCGGCTACCCGGATAAAGCACTAAATAAACTTCAGTTAGTACTAAATACGGCTACTAGAATCCTGACGAGAACCAAAACATTTGATCATATTACTCCAGTGCTAGCCTCCCTACACTGGCTTCCTGTCAAGGCAAGGGCTGATTTCAAGGTTTTACTGCTAACCTACAAAGCATTACATGGGCTTGCTCCTACCTATCTCTCTGATTTGGTCCTGCCGTACATACCTACACGTACACTACGGTCACAAGACGCAGGCCTCCTAATTGTCCCTAGAATTTCTAAGCAAACAGCTGGAGGCAGGGCTTTCTCCTATAGAGCTCCATTTTTATGGAATGGTCTGCCTACCCATGTGAGAGACGCACACTCGGTCTCAACCTTTAAGTCTTTACTAAAGACTCATCTCTTCAGTGGGTCATATGATTGAGTGTAGTCTGGCCCAGGAGTGTGAAGGTGAACGGAAAGGCTCTGGAGCAACGAACTGTCCTTGCTGTCTCTGCCTGGCCGGTTCCCCTCTTTCCACTGGGATTCTCTGCCTCTAACCCTATTACAGGGGCTGAGTCACTGGCTTACTGGTGCTCTTTCATTCCGTCCCTATGAGGGGTGCGTCGGTTGCGTGGGTTGAGTCACTGATGTGATCTTCCTGTCTGGGTTGGCGCCCCCCCTTGGGTTGTGCCGTGGCGGAGATCTTTGGGCTATACTCGGCCTTGTCTCAGGATGGTAAGTTGGTGGTTGAATATATCACTCTCGTGGTGTGGGGGCTGTGCTTTGGCAAAGTGGGTGGGGTTATATACTTCCTGTTTGGATCATTGGATGGGGCCACAGTGTCTCCTGACTCCTCCTGTCTCAGCCTCCAGTATTTATGCTACAGTAGTTTATGTGTCGGGGGGCTAGGGTCAGTTTGTTATATCCGGAGTACTTCTCCTGTCTTATCCGGTGTCCTGTGTGAATTTTAGTATGCTCTCTCTAATTCTCTCTTTCTCTCTTTCTTTCTCTCTCTCAGAGGACCTGAGCCCTAGGACCATGCCTCAGGACTATCTGGCATGATGACTCCTTGCTGTCCCCAGTCCATCTGGCCGTGCTGCTGCTCCAGTTTCAACTGTTCTGCCTGCGGGTATGGAATCCTGACCTGTTCACCGGACGTGCCACCTGTCCCAGACATGCTGTTTTCAACTCTCTAGAGACAGCAGGAGTGGTAGAGATACTGTTAATGATCGGCTATGAAAAGCCAACTGACATTTACTCCTGAGGTGCTGACTTGCTGCACCCTCGACAACTACTGTGATTATTATTATTTGACCATGCTGGTCATTTATGAACATTTGAACATCTTGGCCATGTTCTGTTATAATCTCCACCCGGCACAGCCAGAAGAGGACTGGCCACCCCTGATAGTCTGGTTCCTCTCTAGGTTTCTAGAGAGGTTTTTGCTTGCGGTTTGGGGTTTTAGGCTGGATTTCTGTACAGCACTTTGAGATATCAGCTGATGTACGAAGGGCTATATAAATACATTTGATTTGATTTGATTGTGTATGTGTAAACGTTTGTCAGAGTTTTGGGTGACAAGCCAAATTTCATCAGCCTCCTGATGTAGAAGAGGCGCTGCTGCTGTTGCGCCTTCTTCACCACACTATCTGTGCCTTTTCTCCACTGCTGTCCCTTTGATGTGGATAGGGGGTGCTCCCTCTGCTGTTTCCTGAAGTCCACAATCATCTCCTTTGTTTTGTTGACGTTGAGTGAGAGTTATTTTTTTTTGACACCACACTCAGAGTGCCCTCTCCTCCTACCTGTAGGCTGTCTCGTCGTTGTTGGTGATCTAGCCCACCGTCATCTGCAAACTTGATGTTTGAGTTGAAGGCGTGCATGGCCACGCAGTTGTGGGTGAACAGAGAGTACAGGAGATGGCTGAGCACGCACACTTGTAGGGCCAGCAAAGTGGAGATGTTGTTTCCTACCTTCACCACCTGGGTGCGACACTTCAGAAAGTCCAGGACCCAACCAGATCCCATTTCAGAGGAAACAAGCAAGATTAAGATCAGGTGTGGCCAATTAGTGCACGCTGCCAACATACTTAACAAGATAGAGGATAGAGAGAGTTTTGTTGATGCTGAAAACTGAATGTACATGCTTTTAAATAACATTATTACAACGTTCTCTGGACGTTAATTAACGTTTTCGTCACATTCTGAGAATGGAATGTATTTTTTTTTTTAAATACGTTCTTAGAATGTTCTCTGAACTTTACTAAAGTATTCTTGTATTTTTTATGGAAAGTTTTATGAACGTTCTTGGAACAATTTACGAACATGACTTTAAATAGAACCATGAGGAAACCTGTAGGAAACGTTTGACTTAAGTACTGAAATTCCCACAGAAGAAAGTTGTTTCTTAACGTTCTCTGAACTATTTGAAAACATCTCCCATGTCAAACCAGTTGGAGAATGTTCCTAGAACATTACCAAAATTGAAATGTAATGTAAGCATGTTAGAACTTTTAGGAAACATTCCGTTAAATTAATGAAATACCAAGAAAATGTTTTTTTTTTTGTGAAGTTACTTAAACCTCTTAAGTGTAAAGTCCCCACATTTGTGGACCCTATTAGATTTTATTTCATTTTATTCAGTCTGGTATGAGAACGGTAGCCCCTATCTGCAAAAGCACGGTGTTTCCGGAAAGCTGAGAGTCTTGGCTATTGATTGGTGCCTTCAGATCTTTCATGTGTCTTATATATGGGCATACGGATGTATAAGGGCAGGCCAAGCCGATGACCTCATTTCAAGATGTCTGCTACCTACATTCCGGTTAGTGTTGTGAAGCATAAACGAAATAAACACATCATACACAATACATTGACACACACCGAAAGCCGGGACGCCACAGATCATGAGGATATCTTATTTGTCTGCCTGTGACCTACCGTTATTGATCACCAGCTCCGAGAGTCAAAATGTTTATTTTACACAACATTTTCATCAAACAGCATACATCTTACAAGGTAAGCTTCAATTTGGTCTGTGTTTGAGCTCCAGCTATATTTGGGGTATCAAATTAAACCTTAGGTGGGTAGGAACAAATCTAGCCCATCGCTTAGTGACTTTTCCCATCAAAAATATATGATGTTGCCTGCTTACACTCTGTAGTTATCCATTTCACAGGGGATTGGCTACTATGCACCTTGACAGTCTTGTAGCCAATGAGATATGCTTTCCAGGGATATGCAGTTGACCAGGGTGGGATAAAGCAAGGCCTAGGACCTTTTATGCATGATGTGAACTATTGCTTCCTCGCTCAGAGACTTGGAAACGTTTAGTGACCACACCTGACACCACTTACTAAAACATCTGGCCATTTCTAGTTGTTAGGTCTATTAATCCCATTTTTTCAATAATATTGTTCACATGTTGTGGAAGCCATCTGATGTGTTTCCACCTCTAGTCATCAATAATTCACCTATTCACTTCTGTCATCATGAAGTGCTTTGAGAGACGAGTCAAGGACCATATCACCTCCACCCTCCCTGACACCCTAGACCCACTCCAATTTGCTTACCGCCCAAATAGGTCCACAGACGACGCAATCTCAACCACACTGCACACTGCCCTAACCCATCTGGACAAGAGGAATAACTGTGAGAATGCTGTTCATCGACTACAGCTCGGCATTTAACACCATAGTACCCTCCAAGCTCGAGACCCTGGGTCTCGACCCCGCCCTGTGCAACTGGGTACTGGACTTCCTGACGGGCCGCCCCCAGGTGGTGAGCGTAGGCAACAACATCTCCACCCCGCTGATCCTCAACACTGGGGCCCCACAAGGGTGCGTTCTGAGCCCTCTCCTGTACTCCCTGTTCACCCACGACTGCGCGGCAACGCACGCCTCCAACTCAATCATCAAGTTTGCGGACGACACAACAGTGGTAGGCTTGATTACCAACAACGACGAGACGGCCTACAGAGAGGAGGTGAGGGCCCTCGGAGTGTGGTGTCAGGACAATAACCTCACACTCAACGTCAACAAAACTAAGGAGATGATTGTGGACTTCAGGAAACAGCAGAGGGAACACCCACCTATCCACATTGATGGAACAGTAGTGTAGAGGGTAGTAAGTTTTAAGTTCCTTGGCATACACATCACAGTCAAACTGAATTGGTCCACTCACACAGACAGCATTGTGAAGAAGGCGCAGCAGCGCCTCTTCAACCTCAGGAGGCTGAAGAAATTCGGCTTGTCACCAAAAGCACTCACAAACTTCTACAGATGCACAATCGAGTGCATCCTGGCGGGCTGTATCACCGCCTGGTACGGCAACTGCTCCGCCCACAACCGTAAGGCTTTCCAGAGGGTAGTGAGGTCTGCACAACGTATCACCGGGGGCAAACTACCTGCCCTCCAGGACACCTACAGCACCCGATGTTACAGGAAGGCCATAAAGATCATCAAGGACAACACCCACCCGAGCCACTGCCTGTTCACCCCGCTATCATCCAGAAGGCGAGGTCAGTACAGGTGCATCAAAGCTGGGACCGAGAGACTGAAAAACAGCTTCTATCTCAAGGCCATCAGACTGTTAAACAGCAACCACTAACATTGAGTGGCTGCTGCCAACACACTGACTCAACTCCAGCCACTTCAATAATGGGAATTGATGGGAAAGGATGTAAAATATATCACTAGCCACTTTAAACAATGCTACTTAATATAATGTTAACATACCCTACATTATTCATCTCATATGTATACGTATATACTGTACTCTATCATCTACTGCATCCTTATGTAATACATGCATCACTAGCCACTTTAACTATGCCACTTTGTTTACATACTCATCTCATATGTATATACTGTACTCGATACCATCTACTGTATCTTGCCTATGCTGCTCTGCACCATCACTCATTCATATCTTTATGTACATATTCTTTATCCCCTTATACTGTGTATAAGAAATTAGTTTTGGAATTGTTAGTTAGATTACTTGTTGGTTATTACTGCATTGTCGGAACTGGAAGCACAAGCATTTCGCTACACTCGCATTAACATCTGCTAACCATGTGTATGTGACAGATACAATTTGATTTGAAAGATGACTTTCAAAAAACAAAACAAAAACTGTTATTTTGTGAGTGCTTGATCGTGTGTATTCTGAACTATGTAACTCCTATCTTCTGATCATTTCCTCACAATTTCCCAGATGTCGTCTTTCCAAATGTACCACGTTTTTGTAATTCCACATGAATAGCAGTTACTTTTGGGTATGTATATTTAGGCAGAAATCTACATATTGCCATTACATTTAAGAGGTTAAATGCATACTATGAATGTTCCAAAGCCAAGTAACGAACCCTCACCATTCCCAGAAAGTTGTGGCAAGGTTGACCATAGGACAACCAAGCTCTAAGAAACATATGGTTCTCAGAACATTATGTGCTTGCTGGGTCTTTTGGGTCTGTGGAGAAGGCAATGATGTCTGCCTTTTGGATTACATATTTTGTGCTTGCAAATATTTTTGGCATAAAACGTTGTGCTTATTACATTAAATTAACAGGATATTGTGTGATCTAGTCTGTTCACAGGTAGCCATGTAAACCCCATTGGAGGTGTAGGTTTGAAGAGAAGCAGAGGAAATCCTCCACCCAACCCAGAGAAGGTCAGAAGCAACATTGGAGTACCCTACCACCTGACAGGTGGGTTTAGAGGCCCACTCAGGCTTTGATAAGGGCTTTGGTCTACTTCCCTTTCTCCTTCCCATACCAAATCTATGGTTGAGTCCATCTAAATTCCTGACAATCCAAAAACAGACTTACTCTCCTATGAAGAAATTGTCCAAATTGTCCAATTGTCCAATGGATTTGACCCCAACTCTATCTGACAGCATGATCCTATCATGGTGGGTAGTGGCTAGGGGAGCGCACGGTGGTTGAGTGGTGTTTGTGAGGCAGGACCAGGGGTAGGGGAGTTAGTTTTGGGAGTGTGGTGAGGTGCAGAGGCCAACACAGGCCTCAGCGAGCACAGCTGCAGTCCCACTGTCATTACTGCTCCTCTGGTGGCTGGGAAGAAAGGGGCTCCTTGCCGCATGGCTGCCCTCCCCCTGCTCGCCTGCCCACCCTGCGCCCAGGAAGGGTTGGTAGCGCCAGGCGGCACCATTCACAGTTCACACTCTCTCTCTCGTGTGGCAGCAGGGAGGTATAGAGCGAGGGGGGTTAAAGGGAGAGAGTAAAGGAGGAGGGAAGGGGTGTAGGGGTGTGTTCCCTCTCATCTCCCCTCTTCCCCTCTGACCATTCAGTTTCACACCCTTCACCCCTCTCTCTCTCCTCAATCCACTCCACTCTCTTCGTTTTAGGCCATGCACCTGCAGACCTTAAGTCCAGGCCATAGAGCTGAGGGATTGGGGTCTTCTGAGGGTTAGAGGGGGACTCTATTAAACAGCACATTTCTAAGTACTGCCTTTTGATATGGGGAGGTGTTATTAAATCAAATGTAATATGTCACATGCGCCGAATACAACAGGTGTAGCCCTTACAGTGAAATGCTTACTTACAAGCCCTTAAACAACAGTGCAGTTTTAAGGGAAAAAATGTGAAATATAATTGATAATTAAGGAACAAAAATACAATAATAGTAGCGCGGCTGTATCTGGGGGATTTGGGTACAGAGTCAATGTCAATTTTTCTTCCCCAAGATGGAATAGCAGTCAGACGTCCTTTGTCCTCGTCTTTTCGTGTCCCGTGTATATATACAGTGCCTTGCGAAAGTATTCGGCCCCCTTGAACTTTGCGACCTTTTGCCACATTTCAGGCTTCAAACATAAAGATATAAAACTGTATTTTTTTGTGAAGAATCAACAACAAGTGGGACACAATCATGAAGTGGAACGACATTTTTTGGATATTTCAAACTTTTTTAACAAATCAAAAACTGAAAAATTGGGCGTGCAAAATTATTCAGCCCCTTTACTTTCAGTGCAGCAAACTCTCTCCAGAAGTTCAGTGAGGATCTCTGAATGATCCAATGTTGACCTAAATGACTAATGATGATAAATACAATCCACCTGTGTGTAATCAAGTCTCCGTATAAATGCACCTGCACTGTGATAATCTCAGAGGTCCGTTAAAAGCGCAGAGAGCATCATAAAGAACAAGGAACACACCAGGCAGGTCCGAGATACTGTGGTGAATAAGTTTAACCTGTTGAAACTCCCCATCCCGGATCCGGGATCGTGACTAAAGCCTCAGGCTCATTAGCATAACGCAACGTTAACGATTTCTGAAAATCGCAAATAAAATTAAAATAATGCGTTTGCTCTCAAGCTTAGCCTTTTCTTAACAACACTGTCATCTCAGATTTTCAAAATATGCTTTTGAACCATAGAAATTGACTAATTTGTGTAAGAGTATGCAAAGCTAGCATAGCATTTTGTGTAGCATGTAGCACACAACATTTTCACAAAAGCCAGATAACCAAATAAATAAAATCATTAACTTTGAAGAGCTTCGGATGTTTTCAATGAGGAGACTCTCAGTTACATAGCAAATGTGCAGTTTTTCAAAAAAATATTATTTGTGTAGGACAAATCGCTCCGTTTTGTTCACGTTTGGCTATGAAAAAACCCTGTATACAGTTATAGCCTGAAGCTCATTAGCATAATGTAACGTTAACGATTTCTGAAAATCGCAAATAAAATGAAAATAATGCATCTGCTCTCAAGCTTAGCCTTTTCTTAACAACACTGTCATCTCAGATTTTCAAAATATGCTTTTGAACCATAGAAATTGACTAATTTGTGTAAGAGTATGCAAAGCTAGCAATGCATTTTGAATAACATGTAGCACGCAACATTTTCACAAAAACCAGATAACCAAATAAATAAAATCATTTACCTTTGAAGAGCTTCTGATGTTTTCAATGAGGAGACTCTCAGTTACACACCAAATGCGCAGTGTTTCCTGAAAGCGTCTGTGTGTAGGAGAAATCGTTCCGTTTTCTACATTGCGCCTGGCTACTGAAACGAACCGAAAATGCAGTCACCTACAATGTAAAACTTTTTCCGGATTAACTACATAATATCGACCGAAACATGGCAAACGTTGTTTGGAATCAGTCCTCAAGGTGTTTTTTCACATATCTCTTCATTGACATGCAGTTCGTGGAAGCTTGCTTTACTCTCTGTATTGTTTGGAAAAATACTGGCAGGTGACTTTTGCGCACCAATTTCGGCGCAGGACACCGGGCGGACACGTGGTAAATGTGGTCTCTTATGGTCAATCTTCCAATGATCTGCCTACAAATACGTCACAATGCTGCAGACACCTTGGGGAAACGACAGAAAGGGCAGACTCATTCCTCTTGCGTTCACAGCCATATAAGGAGATCATGACAAACAGAGCCTCAAAAATCCTTGTCATTTCCTGGATGCCATCTCATCTTGGTTTTGCCTGAAGCTCACGTTAAAGGGCACGCACAGAGAAGATCTTTGTATTTCTGGACACGTCAGAGTGTTTTCTTTCGAACAGTAGCAATTATATGCATAGTCGAGCATCTTTTTGTGACAAAATATCTTGTTTAAAACGGGAACGTTTTTCATCCAAAAATGAAATTGCGCCCCTAGAGTTCCAAAAGGTTAAAGCCGGATTTGGATACAAAAAGATTTCCCAAGATTTAAACATCCCAAGGAGCACTGTGCAAGCGATAATATTGAAATGGAAGGAGTATCAGACCACTGCAAATCTACCAAGACCTGGCCGTCCCTCTAAACTTTCAGCTCATACAAGGAGAAGACTGATCAGAGATGCAGCCAAGAGGCCCATGATCACTCTGGATGAACTGCAGAGATCTACAGCTGAGGTGGGAGACTCTGTCCATAGGACAACAATCAGTCGTATATTGCACAAATCTGGCCTTTATGGAAGAGTGGCAAGAAGAAAGCCATTTCTTAAAGATATCAATAAAAAGTGTCGTTTAAAGTTTGCCACAAGCCACCTGGGAGACACACCAAACATGTGGAAGAAGGTGCTCTGGTCAGATGAAACCAAAATTGAACTTTTTGGCAACAATGCAAAACGTTATGTTTGGCATAAAAGCAACACAGCTCATCACCCTGAACACACCATCTCCACTGTCAAACATGGTGGTGGCAGCATCATGGTTTGGGCCTGCTTTTCTTCAGCAGGGACAGGGAAGATGGTTAAAATTGATGGGAAGATGGATGGAGCCAAATACAGGACCATTCTGGAAGAAAAGCTGATGGAGTCTGCAAAGGACCTGAGACTGGGACGGAGATTTGTCTTCCAACAAGACAATGATCCAAAACATAAAGCAAAATCTACAATGGAATGGTTCAAAAATAAACATATCCAGGTGTTAGAATGGCCAAGTCAAAGTCCAGACCTGAATCCAATCGAGAATCTGTGGAAAGAACTGAAAACTGCTGTTCACAAATGCTCTCCATCCAACCTCACTGAGCTCGAGCTGTTTTGCAAGGAGGAATGGGAAAAGATTTAATCTCTCGATGTGCAAAACTGATAGAGACATACTCCAAGCGACTTACAGCTGTAATCGCAGCAAAAGGTGGCGCTACAAAGTATTAACTTAAGGGGGCTGAATAATTTTTCAGTTTTTGATTTGTTAAAAAAGTTTGAAATATCCAATAAATGTTGTTCCACTTCATGATTGTGTCCCACTTGTTGTTGATTCTTCACAAAAAAATACAGTTTTATATCTTTATGTTTGAAGCCTGAAATGTGGCAAAAGGTTGGAAAAGTTCAAGGGGGCCGAATACTTTCGCAAGGCACTGTATATTGACATATTTTCTTCGCATCTTTTTATATATATTTTTTCTAAAAATCTCAACTTCAAAACACTCTCCTGCAACCTGCCTCACCAATTAGAAAAAAAACTATTCACCTCAAATCTGAAATCCACAGTAGAAGCTAGCCAGTTTACTGGCTAACGTTAGTATTCAGCTAACCACGGTTGGTGGTCATCAGCTATCCTTAAGCTCGAAAAGCTATTGCCAGTTTTGTACAACGCGACCCAGACCAGAGCATACCGGACCTATTTTCTCTCCATATCCCTGGATTTCTACCCCAAGCATTTACATTTACAACTGGATCTTGCAGCTAGCTAGCTGCTATCCGAGTGACTATTGGCTTACGTCGGTCCCGGAGCAAACATCAGCTGAAGAGTTCCATCAGCCACTCCTGTGCTACAATCACCTATCCAGACCAATTTTACGGCTTACGTGGAGGCCCTCTGCCCGGGGGTGTTATCCAACTGGCCCCTCCGTCGCGACGTTACCTGAATGCCCATCTGCAGCCCACTAATCGTTAGCTGTCTTATCGGCTGCTATCTGAATAGGTCTATCGGACAATTTCATTGAGTCACTATAACTATATCTAATTTGCCAATTGGATTGGTCCCCTCTACCACACGGAACTCCACTAATCTACCGACGGAAACACACGAGGTGGCTAAAAACAGACCTCCATCCTCTGCCAGCTTGCTACCGATGGCCCGGCTAGCTGTCTGAATCGGCGTGACCCCAACCAACCTCACTACTCACTGGACCCTTATGATCACTCGACTAAGCATGCCTCTCCTTAATGTCAATATGCCTTGTCCACTGCTATTCTGGTTAGTTGTTATTGTCTTATTTCACTGTAGATCCTCTAGCCCTGCTCATTATACCTTATCCAACCCTTCAGTTCCACCACCCACACATGTGATGACATCACCTGGCTTCAATTATGTTTCTAGAGACAATATCTCTTTCGTCATCACTCAATGCCTAGGTTTACCTCCACTGAATTCACATCATACCATACCTTTGTCTGTACATTATACCCCAAAACTATTTTATTGCCCCCAGAAACCTTCTTTTACTCTCTGTTCCGGACGTCCTAGACAACCAATTCTCATAGCTTTTAGCCGTAACCTTATCCTACTCCTCCACTGTTCCTCTGGTGATGTAGAGGTGAATCCAGGCCCTGCAGTGCCTAGCTCCACTCCTACTTACCCAGGCTCTCTCTTTTGATGACTTCTGTAACCGTAATAGCCTTGGTTTCATCCATGTTAACATTAGAAGCCTCCTCCCTAAGTTTGTTTTATTCACTGCTTTAGCACACTCAGCCGTGTCTGAATCCTGGTTTAGGAAGACCACCAAAAACTCTGAAATCTCCATTCCAAACTACAACATTTTCAGACAAGATAGAACGGCCAAAGGGGGCGGTGTTGCAATCTACTGCAGAGATATGTCCCACTATCCAGGTCTGTACCCAAATAATTTGAACTTCTACTTTTAAAAATCCAACTCTCTGACCGTTGCCGCCTGCTATAGACCACCGTCTGCACCCAGCTGTGCTCTGGACACCATATGTGAACTGATTGCTCCCCATCTATCTTCAGAGCCCGTGCTGCTAGGTGACCTAAACTGGAACATGCTTAACACCCCAGCCATCCTACAATCTAAGCTTGTTGCCCTCAATCTCACACAAATTATCATTGAACCTACCAGGTAACACCCCAAGGCAGTAAACACAGGCACCCTCATAGATATCATCCTAACCAACTTGCCCTCCAAATACACCTTTGCTGTTTTCAACCAAGATCTCAGCGATCACTGCCTTATTGCCTGCATCCGTAAGGGGTCAGCAGTCAAGCGACCTCCACTCATCACTGTCAAACGCTCCACTCATCACTGTCAAACGCTCCCTTTCTCAGCGAGCAGGCCTTTTCTTGTGCGTCGCCCCACGGAGCCTGGGCGCGAACCCAGGGTCTCTGATGGCACGGCTGGCGCTGCAGTACAGCGCCCTTAACCACTGTGCCACCCGGGAGGCCCCCATGCTTCAGTGTTGCTTGCCTCAACGCAAGCATAGAAGTTATTTAGCTCGTCTGGTGGACTCATGTCACTGGGCAGCGGCTGTGCTTCACTTTAGTCCATAGTAGTTTGCAAGCCCTGCCACATCTGACGAGCGTCGGAGCTGGTGTAGTATGACTCGATCTTAGTCCCATATTGACGCTTTGCCTGTTGGATGGTTCATTGGAGGACCTAGCGGGATTTCTTGTCTGGGTTAGAGTCCCACTCCTTGAAGGCAGCAGCTCTACCCTTTAGCTCAGTGAGGATGTTGCCTGTAATCCATGGCTTCTGGTTGGGGTATGTACGTACGGTCACTGGGACCGACATCATCATTGCGCTTATTGATGAAGCCAGTGACGGATGTGGTGTACTCCTTAATGCTATCAAAAGAATCCCGGAACATATTCCAGTCTGTGTTAGCAAAACAATCCTGTAGCTTAGCATCTGCGTTCTCTGACCTCTTCCTTATTGAGTGAGTCACTGGTACTACCTGCTTTAGTTTTTGCTTGTAAGCAGGAGTCAGGAGGATAGAGTTATGGTCAGATTTTCCAAATGGAGGGTGAGGGAGAGCTTTGTATGCATCTCTGTGTGCGGAGTATAGGTGGTCTAGAGTTTTTTCCCCCTCTGGTTGCACATTTAACATGCTGGTAGAAATTAGGTAAAACGGATTTAAGTTTCCCTGTGTTGAAGTCAATGGCCACTAGGAGCGTTGCATCTTGATGAGCATTTCATGTTTGCTTATTGCCCTAGACAGCTCGTTGGGTGCCGTCTTAGTGCCAGCAATGGTTTGTGTAGGCAGCTACGAGTAGACAGCTACAAAAAATATAGATTAACATTTTCTTGGTAAATAGTGTGGTCTACAGCTTATCATGAGATACTCTACCTCAGGCGAGCAAAACCTTGAGACTTCCTTAATAATAGATTTCATGCACCAGCTGTTATTTACAAATATACATAGACCGCCACCCCTTGTCTTACCGGAGGCAGGTGTTCTATTTTGCCGATGGACCGAAAACCCAGCTAACTGTATGTAATCCATGTCATAGTTCAGCCACGACTCAGGTGAAACATAAGATATACGGCAAGTCTTTAAAGCTGTCCCATAACGTAACCTTTCTAGGTTTGTGTCAATACTAATCTATATGAAGGGACAGCTAACAACCGATTAACCCTAAATATGCCTGTCCTCTAAACAATCTGGTGTTTCAGCTCAGCTTAGTGAATGTAACCTACAGTAACATCATCAGATATGTAGGTAGAACAGGTACGTAGAACAGAGGACCGTATAGTACTGAAACATTCCGTATTGTTGAGCAAACTGCCACAGGGTAATCTAATCTACATGGATCATATACGTTGTGTTTTGTTTCCTTAATAAACCTTTTGTTTTGGAGGTCAGCCTCACAACTTCAACACATGTAGATCGTATCAAAGCCATGATGTTCCCTAAGATCGTCGTAGCGGCGCCACTCTACGTCTCCACCCCACCTGTTGTAACGTTATGTTCAGTCTTGTAGAACTGCTCGCCCACTCCCCATGCACTCTAGACCCCCCACACTACAATACAGCTATTTGGAAGAAGGAGAAAAAAAAGATTCTCTTTGAAAGAAAAAAACACAAAGGCTGATGAAATCACTCTGTACGGCCTTAATTCTACCATTAGGCGATCGGCAATGAGAGACAGCGAGAGGCAGTGCTAAGGCAATTGGCTGGGCCTCTGCTCTATATTCACATGCCCAGGTTGAGGCTGGGGGACCTGCTGAGAAAATAGTGTCGTAATCAGGAGCCACATGTTCTGCCTGATCAGGTACGCTGGCCCCCACTCCTCTCTCTCCCTCTCTCCCCTCCTCCTCCCTTCCTCTCCTCCCTGCCCGTGACTCCCTTCCCTCTCCCTGGCCAGTAAGGAGATCCTAATGAGAGTTTGGATGTACTGAGCTCCTCAGATGTGAGGAACTTGGCAGGAGGGAGGAGAGACGAGGCCTGAGGTGGGGGTGGGAACGAGAGGTAGAGAGTTGGGGAGTTGGGGAGGGGCTGTTTTTTTTTTGTTCAGACATTTCATTATTCAGGTTGGCTGAACTAAATTCTAAACCCATAAAATTCGTATCCCCTCTGGTGTCCATTTGCATATATTTTGCCACCCCCCCTGGCCTCCCAATTCCCCTTTTTTCCTCAGAAAGTGAAAGAGAGGGCGAAGCAACCAGGCCCGTCTAGGCTTTAAGATGTCACCATGGTGTGAAATATGGATGAACAAGCAGGGGCTTTGAAACTCCAACTGACCCCCCTTTTTACACACACACACTCACACTCACACCTCTATACCCCTGTCTTACCTATACCAGAGAAGCCACTCTTTGTAATGCTAATTTTGCAACTTTTTCTCAAACTTACAAATGCTCATTTACAACGTTCAACAGTTATATGGTTTGTAGTTTTTCCACAATGACATATGCTGAAGAATATTTGTTTAAATCACAATTGAACAAGTGTTTGTGATAGGGAAACAGTAACTGACTTGACATAACATCGAGTTAAACCTACACTAACAATATTCCAGGGAAATATTTGATAAAAATGTCTAAAGTCCATTTTAATTGTCCCAATTTTACACTCACATTGGTGAAAGTTGGGGATTCATTTTCAGACAGAAATGTTTGAAGCCAGGTTCTAATATTCAATTTGGGATGTGTGCCCAATAGCTTATATATAATGAAGAGAACACACAGGTAGATGGGGGGTGGGCACATGTTCTGTCTGAGAAGCTGGTTGGTTATAACAACTACAACAACACACACCCATGCAGATAGCCAGCCATAGGAGACACCTGTTTGTTTGACCAGCTGAGTTGAGCTTTTGTTTTGAACTGTGCTCTGGTTCAATGGCACTTGTTTTATGGCCCATATGTGTTGAACTGTGGATGGGGCATGGGGGCTGAAGTTGGATGGTGATGGTGAGGAGGGGGCATTTAGTCACATGGGATTTGCTTCTGCTGTCACCCCCCGCCCCCCCTGCAGGAGCCCCTCTGCCTCCCACACGCCTCCCTTGGCCCGCACCCCGGTGCTCAGGCAGAATGCAGCGTCAGGAGGCTGAGCACTGAGCGGCCATTGTGTGTGCTAACCAAAGCGGAATGGCCGGGTGACAAAAGGGGGAGGAGTGGACTCAGGGCGCACAAAGCCAGGGGGAGGAGAGGAGAGGGGTGGTAGAGGAATAGGAGGAGGGGTGGAGAGATGGGGTGCGTATGGCTGGGGGCTAAATAGATCCAGTTAGCCCCAAATACTCCATGCATCCCCAAAACTCCCTACAACCCCTCTCCCCCTCTGTACCCCTCTCTTCCCACTCTGTCCTCCTGGGATGTATGTGGGCTGGGGGGATATACAACAACTGAACCTGCAAACTCATTGTTGTTTTTACTTTCATGAATCTGTCTTCAAAGTGGCCAAAATACGTAGATAGTATGTATCAGTAGTCACCATTGACCTAAATTCCTATCAAACTGGCCTGTGAGCATTCTGTCTCTGTCTAACTAACAGGTGTTGCTGACATCCTAAAATAGACACAAAGTACTTGCGGCTCAGTTCACAAACTTTCAACATATACTGTACGTTTGGAATGAAACGGTGGGACAGATAATCTCATCCATATTTGAGATCCAATTTGACATCTGAAATTGACATTTTATTTGAGGAACTTGTTCTATATCCTCCTTTTTCAACTTCCCCATTACAGTCATGTCAGTGAATGATTGCTGAGGGCCCTGTGGTGTTTGAGAGACAGGGAGAAAGAGTGAGAGAGAAATAGAATTTGTATAGCATTACCACTCTAAACCAACCACTAACCCTTCATAGAGAAGACCTGAGTGAAGAGACCACTCTAAACCAACCACTAAACCTTCATAACCCTTCATTATCACAGTGCCATCCGTTTTGTTACTAAAGCACTTTATACCACCCACCACTGCGACCTGTATGCTCTAGTCGGCTGGCCCTCGCTACATGTTCGTCGCCAGACCCACTGGCTCCAGGTCATCTATCTACAAGTCTATGCTAGGTAAAGCTCCGCCTTATCTCAGTTCACTGGTCATGATGGCAACACCCACCCGTAGCACGCGCTCCAGCAGGTGTATCTCACTGATCATCCCTAAAGCCAAAACCTCATTTGGCCGCCTTTCCTTCCAGTTCTCTGCTGCCTGCGAATGGAACGAATTGCAAAAATCTCTGAAGTTGGAGACTTTTATCTCCCTCACCAACTTTAAACATCTGCTATCTGAGCAGCTAGCTGATCGCTGCAGCTGTACATAGTCCATCGGTATATAGCCCACCCAATTTACCTACCTCAGCCCCATACTGTTTTTATTTTATTTACTTTTCTGCTCTTTTGCACACCAGTATCTCTACCTGCACATGTTCATCTGATCATTTATCACTCCAGTGTTAATCTGCTAAACTGTAATTATTCACTCCTATGGCCTATTAATTGCCTACCTCCTCATGCATTTAGCACACAATGTATATAGATTATTCTTTCTACTATGTTATTGACTTGTTAATTGTTTACTCCATGTGTAACTCTGTGTTGTTGTCTGTTCCCACTGCTATGCTTTATCTTGGCCAGGTCGCAGTTGTGTATGAGAACTTGTTCTCAACTAGCCTACCTGGTTAAATAAAGGTGAAATAAATAAATAAATAGAGATGACCTGAGTGAAGAGACCACTCTAAACCAACCACTAACCCTTCATAGAGAAGACCTGAGTGAAGAGACAACTCTAAACCAACCACAACTGTTCATAGAGAAGACATGAGTGAAGAGACAACTCTAAACCAACCACCAACCCTTCATAGAGAAGACCTGAGTGAAGAGACCACTCTAAACCAACCACTAACCCTTCATAGAGAAGACCTGAGTGAAGAGACCACTCTAAACCAACCACTAACCCTTCATAGAGAAGACCTGAGTGAAGAGACCACTCTAAACCAACCACTAACCCTTCATAGAGAAGACCTGAGTGAAGAGACCACACTAAACCAACCACTAACCCTTCATAGAGAAGACCTGAGTGAAGAGACCACTCTAAACCAACCACTAACCCTTCATAGAGAAGACCTGAGTGAAGGGACCACTCTAAACCAACCACTAACCCTTCATAGAGAAGACCTGAGTGAAGAGACCACTCTAAACCAACCACTAACCCTTCATAGAGAAGACCTGAGTGAAGAGACCACACTAAACCAACCACTAACCCTTCATAGAGAAGACCTGAGTGAAGAGACCACTCTAAACCAACCACTAACCCTTCATAGAGAAGACCTGAGTGAAGGGACCACTCTAAACCAACCACTAACCCTTCATAGAGAAGACCTGAGTGAAGAGACCACTCTAAACCAACCACTAACCCTTCATAGAGAAGACCTGAGTGAAGAGACCACTCTAAACCAACCACTAACTCTTCATAGAGAAGACCTGAGTGAAATGACCACTCTAAACCAACCACTAATCAGTGGCTTGGTATCAATACATCAAACACATGGCTTCCATGTGTTTGATGCCTTTCCATTTGCTCCGTTCCAGCCATTATTATGAGCTGTCCTCCCCTCAGCAGCCTCCTGTAAACAACAGCCGGTGCACGATATCTAAGGAAGTCTCGAGCTACTGCTCGCCTGAGGTTGAGTTCTCATAATAAGCTGTAGACCACATTACCTACCGATAGAGTTTTCATCTATATTCTTTGCAGCTGTTTACATACCAACACAGTCAGAGAATGGCACTAAGACAGCATTGAATGTGCTGTATTACGCCATAAGCAAACAAGAAAACACTCACCCAGAGGCGATGCTCCTAGTAGCCGGGGACTTTAATACAGGGAAACTTAAATCAGTTTTACCTACTTTCTATTTTTTATTCCACCTTTATTTAACCAGGTAGGCTAGTTGAGAACAAGTTCTCATTTGCAAATGCCACCTGGCCAAGATAAAGCGTAGCAATTCGACACATACAACAACACAGAGTTACACATGAAATAAACAAAACATACAGTCAATAATACAGTAGAACAAAATAAAACAAAAAGTCTATATACTGTGAGTGCAAATGAGGTTAAGGGAATAAATAGGCCATGGTGGCGAAGTAATTACAATATAGCAATTAAACACTGGCAGAAGATGAATGTGCAGGTAGAGATACTGGGGTGCAAAGGAGCAAAATAAATAAATACCAGTATGGGGATGAGGTAGGTAGATAGATGGGCTATGTGCAGGTGCAGTGATCTGTAAGCTGCTCTGACAGCTGGTGCTTAAAGCTAGTGAGGGAGATGTGAGTCTCCAGCTTCAGAGATTTTTGCAATTCGTTCCAGTCATGGGCAGCAGAGAACTGGAAGGAAAGACAACCAAAGGAGGAATTGGCTATCAACATGTTAAATGTGCAACCAGAGGGAAAATAACTCTGGATCACCTATACTCCACACACAGAGATGCATACAAAGCTCATCCTCCATTTGGCAAATCTGACCATAATTCTATCCTCCTGATTCCTGCTTACAAGCAAAAATTAAAGCAGGAAGAACCAGTGACTCGGCCTATAAAAAAGTGGTCAGATGAAGCAGATGCTAAACTACAGGACTGTTTTGCTAGCACAGACTGGAATATGTTCCGGGATTCCTCCAATGGCATTGAGGAGTACACCACATATGTCATTGGCCTCATCAATAAGTGCATCGATGACGTCGTCCCCACAGTGACCATATGTGCACACCCCAACCAGAAACCATGGATTACAGGCAACATCCGCACTGAGCTAAATGCTAGAGCTGCCGCGTTCAAGGAGCGGGACTCTAACCCGGAAGCTAATAAGAAATCCTGCTATGCCCTCCGACGAACCATCAAACAGGCAAAGCATCAATACAGGACTAAGATCGAGTCGTACTACACCGGCTCTGATGCTCGTCAGATGTGGCAGGGCCAGTAGACCATTACAGTCTACAAAGGGAAGCACAGCCGAGAGCTGCCCAGTGACACGAGCCTACCAGATGAGCTAAACTACCTCTATGCTCACTTCGAGGCAAATAACACTGAAACATGCATGAGAGCACCAGCTGTACCAGAGACTGTGTGATCACACTCTCCGCAGCCAATGTGAGTAAGACCTTTAGACAGGTCAACATTCACAATTCCGCAGGGCCAGACGGATTACCAGGACGTGTACTGCGAGCATGTGCTGACCAACTGGCAAGTGTCTTCACTGACATTTTCAACCTCTCCCTGTCCGAGTCTGTAATACCAACATGTTTCAAGCAGACCACCATGTGCCGGTGCCCAAGAACACTAAGGTAACATGCCTAAGTGACTACTGACCCGTAGCACTCACGTCTGTAGCCATGAAGTGCTTTGAAAGGCTGGTAATGGCACACATGAACACCATCATCCCAGAAACCCTAGGCCCACTCCAATTTGCATGCCGCCCCAACAGATCCACAGATGATGCAGTCTCTATTGCACTCCACACTGCCTTTTCCCACCTGGACAAAAGGAACACCTATGTGAGAATGCTATTTATTGACTACAGCTCAGCACCATAGTGCCCTCAAAGCTCATCAATAAGCTTAGGACCCGGGGACTAAACACCTCCCTCTGCAACTAGATCCTGGACTTCCTGACGGGCCTCCCCAGGTGGTAAGGGTAGGTAACAACACATCTGCCACGCTGATACTCAACACGGTGGCCCCTCAGGGGTGCGTGCTCAGCCCCCCTCCTGTACTCCCTGTTCACTCATGACTGCACGCCAGGCACGACTCCAACACCATCATTAATTTTGCCGATGACACAACATTGGTAGGCCTGATCACTGACAACAACAAGAAGCCTATAGGGAGGAGGTCAGAGACCTGGCCGTGTGGTGCCAGGACAACAACCTCTCCCTCAACGTGATCAAGACAAAGGAGAAAGGCCCTCCACGATCTCTATACGTGTCAGAGAAAACCCCTAAAATTGTCAGACTCTTGCCACCCTATCCATAGACTGTTCTCTCTGCTACCGTACGGCAAGTGGTACCGGAGCGCCAAGTCTAGGTCCAAGAGGCTTCTAAACAGCTTCTACCCCCAAGCCATAAGACTCCTGAATATCTAGTCAAATGACTACCCAGACTATTCACATTGCCCCCCCCCAACACACCACTTCCACTCTCTGTTATTATCTAGTCACTTTAATTAACTCTACCTAAATGTACATACTACCTCAACTAACCGGGGCCCCCGCACATTGACTCTGTACCGGCACCCCCCTGTATTTTTTACTGCTCCTCTTTATTTACTTGTTACTTTTTAATCTCTTATTCTTATGCATATTCTTTGAAACTGCATTGTTGGTTAAGGGCTCGTAAGTAAGCATTTCAGTGTAAGCATTTCACCTGTTGTATTCGGCGCATGTGGCAAATACAATTTCATTTGATTTCTGGAGCACATCCACTCCAAACAGAATTCTAGTAGTAGTATCACTCTGGTCTACGCCAATGGGACTTAGCCTGTTTGGGTTCAACTAGATACTGGATCTCTCCTTCTGTCCCAAACTGACTGTGGGGACAGCCAGCCAGTGAGATGTCTGCATTAGATACATGTCTTAGTGTTTCCATGGAGATAACCTCCAGATGGCCTCCACTCATGGATGTCCCCTGGCCCACCCCTTGGCTGGTCACCAAAACCACAAAGGGCCACAGGGCCATTTTGAAGAGGCCTCTCTTGCTCGTCGGGCCCTTCCTCACCCCTCTAATGCAAGGTGGACTCAGGAACATCAAAGGGATGCTCTATAGAAACTCCCCTCTCGATCCTGGCCACCCCCCTCCCCCATCACCCCTCCTCCCTCTCACCTCCCCTCATATACACACTTACCATTTGAAAACCCTCTTCATTCCTGCGGACCTCACCCTTTTCACATCTATTTACAAACCCCACTGTAGGGCCCAATGGCAGTGTCCCCTTTGTCTGGTTGTTAGCAACCGGGTTAGGAAGTAGCTTGCTGGGTTGTTTTATGTTATCTTTTGTGATGTTGAACTAGAGGGTCAAACTCATCGAAAGCCCTCAGGGCCACGCATAGGTCATATAACAGTAGTGAACTGTTAGGGTCAACCCAGGAAATCCACATCACACTTTCTTTACCATCACTCCTACAAGGTGTGTTTTGCCCAGAGCTCGTACATTTGTGTCTCTGGACAGTACAGGTTGTCTTGGCCCTACCTCACCTCCAGTAGTGCAGTCAGAGCCCTCTCCATCATAACCTTGTCCCTGCCAGCCATTATCCATGCAGCCTGTAAATCGGCCCGCAATCAGGGCCCCATGGCTCCTGGAGCCCTCACCTCGCCACTCCAGATGATTCCCCTGGCTGATTGGGCTAACTGGACTCCTGTCTGTGGAGGCATTAGCATGGATTGTTTTCTGGATGGCACACTGATAGAGCTGTATTAGCATTCACACCTCACCTCACCTCTGCTGAGACCCTGGGCTTCAGGAGGAGAGTCCTCACAAGTGGTTTGACTGGAACCGAACGGTCTCCAGACTAGCGGGTTGGTCCACTGGAGACTGGTCCGTCTGGGTTTAGATTTCTTTAGATAAGAGACATTTCTGTTGTTTACAATTGTGTCTTGTGGGTTGGGACTGAACACAGTATGAAGCTCACTCCCCAACTCTGTGTCTCACCCATGAGGGCTCCATAGGTACTCTGCAGCAATCAGAGACTGACCCGTGGCTGGTGTCTTACCGTGATGCCTACGGAGAAGGTCTGATGTGCTCTGTGTCTGTGGTTTTAGATAGGTAGGGATGAGAAAATGGGTTTGTGAGTGGCAATATCATCAAGCTTTGTGAGTGGCGATATCATCAAGTGAGTGAATTGAGTTGGTTTCCGTTTGTGAGACTGTGAATCTGTGAGACAGAGAAAGAATTAGAGAGTGAGCGGTTGAGTGAGTGTGTTTGGCTTGTGATTAGCAGCCCCCCCCCCCCCTACATACACACCCAAACGCTCGCACATACACACACAACCATACACACACATCTCAACCTCTCTCTCTGGCTGAGTTATGCCCGGAGACAGCCATTGTCTAGAGCCTTGTGGAATCCTGGTGACATCACAGTTGCCCAGGCTCTAGTGCGCTTAGTGACCACTCAGCTCTGGACAGGCCTCATGTCTGGCTCCACACAAAGAGAGAGAGAGGAAAGAGAGGAGAGAGAGAAGAGAGAGAGAGAGAGAGAGATGAAAGAGTTGGATCAGTGGAGAGAGAGGGGGTACGAGGGGGAGGACAGAGAGGGGGTTGAGTGAGAGCTGTTGGGGAGGGGGGAGAGAGAGAGAGGGATAGGGAGAGATTTGGGGTATTGGGGGGAGAGAGGGGAGAGTCAGAGGGAGGGGGGGGGGGGTCATGTGGAGTGTTTTGGGTTATTATAGTTAGCCAAATCAACCCACAATGTACAAACATCCAGCAGACCTGTCTCCCACTTGGGAAACACCAAAAGCTGTACATAGGGCGGAACGAAAAAAGTGCCAAACTTCCTATATTTAGAACAACATTATCTCATTCAGACTAGGGGGTAGATTCAATCTGTAGTGCTGAAGATCTGCCCTATACCCCATTATAGATGCATAGGTCATTTCCGATTGAGCTGACATATGCAGCCTTTACTGTGAATGCTGTAAAGGCTGCATTAAATTGCGCTTGAATAATTGAATGAACCACATTTTATACTATGTAGAAATATCTAATGCTATAAGACATATCTGGTTCATCGGTGATGGGAAACCAGAAAGGAAGCTGGTCGCATTGGCAACCTGACCCTAGAAACAGAGGAGATACTCAAAGAATATAATTTACTGTCAGATATAGGAATCAGACACAGGTCCTCTCTAGGAATTACTGTGTGTGTGTGTGTGTGTGTGTGTGTGTGTGTGTGTGTGAGAGAGAGAGAGTGAGAGAACGAGAGACAGAGACAGAGAGAGACAGAAAGAGATGGAGCGAGAGAGAGCATAAATGGGCCTCCGGTGTAATCTTGCGCTATGTGTCTGAGCTGGTCTTTCTTTCCGCTTCTTAGGACTGTCTCTGTTAGTAATCATGATCAAGTTTACTGTCTGTCTCTCTACGTGTCACAGAGTTGTAGAGAGGGTCAGAATGTTCAGCAAAAGAGTGGAACATGTTAATCATTTTGTGGTTATGTGGCAGCTGCTATATTTGTATGTGCGAGTGAGCGGTGTGGGTATCTGTGTGTGTGTGTGTGTGTGCGTGTGTGTGTGTGTGTGTGTGTGTGTGTGTGTGTAGGCATGTGTTTATTTCAATGTGTGTGTATGCTTTTTGCTGTATGTGTGTTTATTTTGCTGTGTGTATGTGTTTTGCTGTGTGCGTCAGATTGTGTGTGTGTATTGTGGGGCAGGGGGCGGTGGTGATGGGATGCCAGCTCCCAGGAAGCTCAGGGCTTTAGAAACCTGAGCCAGCAACTCCTGAGACAATGAGAGAAACACGTGAGGTTCTGGCACATGGTGGCTTGGATTACCTACCTGTCCTGCCTCACTGGGCCCCACTCTGCCTGCCTGCCCTCCTCGCTCACTGAACTGTTGGCCCTGGGAGCATAGTTGCCCCCCTCCCTGTTGAGTCCCTCTCCCTCCCTCTTTCCTTCTCTCCCTCTCTCATTTACTCCCTCTATTTTCATACTTTCCTTCATTACATCCCTCTATTATCTCCCCAACTCTTCCTCTACCCTGTCATCTCCCTTTTTTTTTATATCTGCCCTTCTTGTTTCCTCTCATTCTCTCACTCATTTTCCATCTTCCACTCTCTTACACCAGTCCATCTCTCTGTCTGTCTCTCTCTCTCTGTTTTTCTCTCTGTCCTCCCCTCTCTCGCTCTCTGTCTCTCTCTCTCTCTGTTTTTCTCTCTGTCCTCCCCTCTCTCGCTCTCTGTCTCTCTCTGTCTCTCTCAATCCTGCTCCTCAGGCTGGCTGATGCTCCAGACAAAGGGTGTCCCCTACCATCCATCCACAGGTGAGCTCTCTTATACTGGGCAAACCAGACTTTCAAGTCTCCCATACTAACATACACATATGTATTGGGCTGGGCTCCTCTTACCTGTGCAAATAGAATTGACTAGGGTAAGAGAGAGCGAGAAGGTGAGAAAAAAAGAGAGGTGGGTGACAGACAGAGAGAGGGAAAAGATGAAGAAGTCTACCTGCCAAGTTACTCAGAATACCACATAGCTGAGCAAACACCCAGCACCACAACACCTCACCTGGGTTCTCCTCCACCTTTCACTCCTTTGTTTTCGCTCTTAACCAACTATCCCTCTCTTTCTAATGCTGGCCGTACAGCCATAGGGGTATAGGTTCCACAGTTGAAATGAAGAATATCAAATAGAAAAGGACAAAAGGAAGGCAGAAATAGTGAAAACGTCACATCTGTCTTTGTCTCTCGCTCTCTTGGTCATGCTCTCTCGCTTGCACGCTCTCTCTCTCTCTCTCTCTCTCTCTCTCGTGCTCTCGCTCTCTCTCTCGTGCTCTCGCTCTCTCTCTCGTGCTCTCGCCCTCTCTCTCGTGCTCTCGCCCTCTCTCTCGTGCTCTCGCCCTCTCTCTAGTGCTCTCTCTCTCATGCTCTCTCTCTCGTGCTCTCGCCCTCTCTCTAGTGCTCTCTCTCTCATGCTCTCTCTCTCGTGCTCTCGCCCTCTCTCTAGTGCTCTCTCTCGTGCTCCCGCCCTCTCTCTCGTGCTCTCGCCCTCTCTCTCGTGCTCTCGCCCTCTCTCTCGTGCTCTCGCCCTCTCTCTCTCATGCTCTCTCTCTCGTGCTCTCGCCCTCTCTCTAGTGCTCTCTCTCTCGTGCTCTCGCCCTCTCTCTAGTGCTCTCTCTCTCGTGCTCTCGCCCTCTCTCTAGTGCTCTCTCTCTCTCTCGTGCTCTCGCCCTCTCTCTAGTGCTCTCTCTCTCATGCTCTCTCTCTCGTGCTCTCTATATCATGCTCTCTCTCACGTGCTCTCGCCCTCTCTCTGGTGCTCTCGCTCTCTCTTGTGCTCTCTCTCTCTCTCTCTCTCTAGTGCTCTCGCTCTCTCTCTCGTGCTCTCGCCCTCTCTCTAGTGCTCTCTCTCTCTTTCGTGCACTCTCTCTCGTGCTCTCGCCCTCTCTCTAGTGCTCTCTCTCTCTCTCGTGCTCTCACCCTCTCTCTAGTGCTCTCTCTCTCTCTCATGCTCTCGCCCTCTCTCTAGTGCTCTCTCTCTCATGCTCTCTCTCTCGTGCTCTCGCTCTCTCTCTGGTGCTCTCGCTCTCTCTCGTGCTCTCTCTCTCTTGTGCTCTCGCTTTCTCTCTCCTGCTCTCGCTCTCTCGTGCTCTCTCGTGCTCTGTCTGTCTGTCTGTCTGTCTCTCTCTGTCTCTCTCTCTCTCTCTCTGTCTGCAGGTTGAGACCTGAAAGACGTGCCAGACCCTTTGCCAAACGTCGTCCTCCACCTCGCCCTGCAGACATTGGTATACACACACGCAAAACACATACACGCACATGAAACACACACACAACATGAAACATACTAAACTTACTCAAAAACATGTATAGTTTCACAATTACACCCACCTATGCATGCATGCAAACACAGACATACACACACTCTTTCGACATCATTCCCTCATTCACATCCACACCCATGTAAACACCTTCACTCCAGTCAATCTCCCTCACACACACAAGCAAACTGTTTTTCATGGTTTTGGATAGACCCCTTAGTTCCAGTAAGGGGAAATCTTAACACTACAGCATACAATGACATTCTAGACTATTCTGTGCTTCCTACTTTGTTGAAACAGTTTGGGAAGGCTCTTTCCTGTTTCAGCATGACAATGCCTCCGTGAACAAAGCGAGGTCCATAGAGAAATGGTTTGTAGAGATCTGTGTGGAAGAACTTGACTGGCCGGCACAGAGCCCTGACCTCAACCCTATCAAACACCTTTGGGATGAATTGGAATACCGACCAGGCCTAATTGCCCAAGGCCTAATTGCCCAAAATCAGTGCCCTACCTCCCTAATGCTCTTGTAGCTGAATGGAAGCAAGTCCCTGCAGCAATGTTCCAACGTCTAGTGGAAAGCCTTCCCAGAAGAGTGGAGGCTGTTATAGCAGAAAAGCGGGGACCAACTCCATATTAATGCCATGATTTTAGAATGAGATGTTCGACAAGCAGGTGTCAGCATATCTTTGGTCATGTAGTGTGTATAAAAGGCTGTATGTATGAGGCTGTATGTATTTTTAGAAATTGGCCAATTGTAATGGTATTTTATTGTAATCAAATCAAATATTGTTGATCACATACACATGGTTAGAAGATGTTAATGAGAGTGTAGCAAAATGCTTGTGCTTCTAGTTCCGACAGTGCAGTAATATCTAAAAAGTAATCAAACAATTCCCCAACAACTACCGAATACACACAAACCTAAAGAGGTGAATGAGAATATGTACATACAAGTATATGGATGAATGATGGCCGAGCGGCATAGGCAAGATAGATGGTGCAGTAGATGGTATAAATTACAGTGTATATACATGTGATAGAGGTAATGTAAGTTCAATTAAAGTGCCATTATTTAAAGTGCCAGTGTTTTAAAGTGACTAGTGATCAATGTATTAAAGTTGCCAGTGATTGGGTCTCAATGTAGGCAGCAGTTAGTGATTGCTGTTCAGCAGTCTGGTGGCCTTGAGAAAGAAGCTGTTTTTCAGTCTCTCGGTCCCAGCTTTGATGCACCTGTACTGACCTCACCTTCTGGATGGTAACGGTCTGGACAGGCAGTGGCTTGGGTGGTTGTTGTCCTTGATTATATATTTGGCCTTCCTGTGACATCAGGTGCTGTAGGTGTCATGGATGGCAAGTAGTTTGCCCCTGGTGATGCGTTGTGCAGACCACACCACCCTCTGGAGAGCCTTACGGTTGAGGGTGGAGCAGTTGTCATAACAGGCTGTGATACAGCCCCACAGGTTGCTCTCGATTGTGCGTAAAAGTTTATCAGGGTTTTGGGTGACAAGCCAAATTTCTTCAGCCTCCTTAGGTTGAAGAGCCGCTGTTGCGCTTCTTCACCACAGTATCTGTGTGGGTGGACCATTTCAGTTTGTCTGTGATGTGTTCGCCGAGGAACTTACCACTGTCCACCTTCTCCACTGCTGTCCCTTCGATGTGGATAGGGGGGGTGCTCCCTCTGCTGTTTCCTGAAGTCCACGATCATCTCCTTTTGTTTTATTGAAGTTGAGTGAGAGGTTGACTTCCTGACACCACACACCGAGTGCCCTCATCTCCTCCCTGTAGGCTGTCTCGTTGTTGTTGGTAATCAAGCCCACTACTGTTGTGTCGTCTGCAAACTTGATGATTGAGTTGGAGGCGTGCATGGCCATGCAATCATGGGTGAACAGGGAGTACAGGAGGGGGCTGTGCACGCACTCTTGTGGGGCCCCAGTGCTGAGGATCAGCGAAGTGGAGATGTTGTTTCCTAACTTCATGTTGTTTCCTACCTGGGGGCGGCCCGTCAGAAAGTCCAGGACCCAATTGCACTGGGCAGGGTTGAGACCCAGGGCCTCCAGCTTGATGATGAGCTTGGAGGGTACTAAGGTGTTGAATGCTGAGCTGTAGTCATAGGTTCTTGCATAGGTTTTCCTCTTGTCCCGATGGGATAGGGCAGTGTGCAATGTGATGGCAATTGTGGCATCTATGGACCTATTGGGGCGGTAAGCAAACTGAAGTGGGTCTATGGTGTCAGGTAGGGTGGAGGTGATATGAGTCTTGACTAGTCTCTCAAAGCACTTCATGATGACCGAAGTGAGTGCTACGGGGCGGTAGTCATTTCGTTCAGTTATCTTTGCCTTCTTGGGTACAGGAACAATGGTAGCTATCTTGAAGGAGGCGGGGACAACAGACTGGGATAGGGAGCCATTGAATACAGTGGGGCAAAAAAGTATGTAGTCAGCCACCAATTGTGCAAGTTCTCCCACTTAAAAAGATGAGAGAGGCCTGTAATTTTCATCATAGGTACACGTCAACTATGACAGACAAAATGAGATTTTTTTTCTCCAGAAAATCACATTGTAGGATTTTTTATTAATTTATTTGCAAATTATGGTGGAAAATAAGTATTTGGTCACCTACAAACAAGCAAGATGTCTGGCTCTCACAGACCTGTAACTTCTTCTTTAAGTTGCTCCTCTGTCCTCCACTCGTTACCTGTATTAATGGCACCTGTTTAAACTTGTTATCAGTATAAAAGACACCTGTCCACAACCTCAAACAGTCACACTCCAAACTTCACTATAGCCAAGACCAAAGGGCTGTCAAAGGACACCAGAAACCAAATTGTAGACCTGCACCAGGCTGGGAAGACTGAATCTGCAATAGGTAAGCAGCTTGGTTTGAAGAAATCAACTGTGGGAGCAATTATTAGGAAATTAAAGACATACAAGACCACTGATAATCTTCCTCGATCTGGGGCTCCACGAAAGATCTCACCCCGTGGGGTCAAAATGATCACAAGAACGGTGAGCAAAAATCCCAGAACCACACGGGGAACCTCGTGAATGAACTGCAGAGAGCTGGGACCAAAGTTACACCAGGAATGTACAATCCCTCCATCAGTGCTCAGACTGTCCGCAATAGGCTGAGAGAGGCTGGACTGAGGGCTTGTAGGCCTGTTGTAAGGCAGGTCCTCACCAGACATCACCGGTAACAACGTTACCTATGGGCACAAACCCACCGATGCTGAACCAGACTGAACTGGCAAAAAGTGCTTTTCGCTGACTAGTCGCAGTTTTGTCTCACCGGGGAGTGATGGTCGGATTTGCGTTTATTGACGAAGGAATGAGCGTTACACCGAGGCCTGTACTCTGGAGCGGGATGATTTGGAGGTGGAGGGTCCGTCATGGTCTGGGGCGGTGTCTCACAGCATCATCGGACTGAGCTTGTTGTCATTACAGGCAATCTCAACGCTGTGCATTACAGGGAAGACATCCTCCTCCCTCATGTGGTACCCTTCCTGCAGGCTCAACCTGACATGACTCTCCAGCATGACAATGCCACCAGCCATACTGCTCGTTCTGTGAGTGATTTTCTGCAAGACAGGAATGTCAGTGTTCTGCCATGGCCAGCGAAGATCCCGTATCTCAATCCCATTGAGCACGTCTGGGACCTGTTGGATCGGAGGGTGAGGGCTGGGGCCATTCCCCCAGAAATGTCCGGGAACTTACAGGTGCCTTGGTGGAAGAGTGGGGTAACACCTCACAGCAAGAACTGGCAAATCTGGTGCGGTCCATGAGGAGCAGATGCACTGCAGTACTTAATGCAGCTGGTGGCCACACCAGATACTGACTGTTACTTTTGACACCCCCCCCCCTTTGTTCAGGGACACATTATTCCATTTCTGTTAGTCACATGTCTGTGGAACTTGTTCAGTTTATGTCTCCGTTGTTGTTATATTCATACAAATATTTACACATGTTAAGTTTGCTGAAAATAAACGCAGTTGACTTTGAGAGGACCTTTTCTTTTTTTGCTGAGTTTATATCCAATAGTTCTTCCTGGCTGTATGTAATAAGACTTAAGATTTCCTCGGGTAACAATGTAAGAAATTATATATTTTTTAAAACAAAATACTGTATCGTTTCCTAAGAACTCGAAGCGAGTCGACCATCTCTGTCGGCGCCATTTTGTGACACCATGTTTATTACAAAAAGAAATACAAAAACACACAACTTTAATATACATATCCATTTGACAGAGGTAATGAACTACCCTTTGATCAGCACAGAAATGGAATAAACAGGACCTTGTTTGCCAAACAAGTAGATCTGAGTTTATGGCAATATTACACAGGTAAACTAACAGTTACAGAAATCAGGAATACAGACTAGCTCATTATATAGATATACTTGACTGTGTCCAAACCTTTTGTTATGTTGGGCACCTACTGACCCCAAAAATGATGTTTTTTCTCAATGATATGTACTGCCATGATGAAGATGAAGGAAACACAGGCAGGCACCACATTACTACAAGACATAACAACTCACTCCATCAGGCCTGATCGTCTCGTAAATATGAAAGCAGAGCTTGGTTTCAAAACTTGAAAAGGTAGTGGAATGGGATAATGTCTTAGTGTGGTGCGTGAAGAATCCAATACTTTACCTTGTATGTGGCATCTTCCCGAAAAATATGAATTAGGCTGTTTGAGAAGGTTTGAATACTTGCCTACACATTGTTTGAAGTACAATAGACCACCATACTGTAGCCACTATAGTAGGTCAAAGCTGTGTCCTGGAAAACCTTGGGAGAGTATGGGTGGAATATGCATGTGAATTTCCTTTCCTTTTTGGCTTCAGACCAATGCCTACTTCTCACTTAAAACGTAGTTTTTAATAGGGTTGTGTTTTAGATTGTTACAAAAGTACTGATATAAGTCGACGCACGTGGCATTCGGCAACTTGAAAAACAACTTACTTCACACATGTATCTATCTGCCTTCTCATTGGCTACAATGGTCCCACCTGATCTCGTCTCATCCCGCCTGCCTTCCATCTTTTGAGGACATGTGTTTTCATTGTTAGAGCGGTTACTTGTACATCCTGATCATCTTTGCTATCACTAGCTAACAAAAGGGAACAAATCCAGGGCAGAGACAGTAGAGAAAGCGAGACACCCCATCATTTTTTTCAGATCAGGGCAGGCCCACTCTGGTCTGCTTTTTGCTCACACCCTGTGGAGGGGGTGCCCCAAAGCGAAACATCGCACTAGCAATTTATTTCTGATCGGGGAGGGGGCAATAAGCAGACCTGATTGGCCCTCTTTTTTTTCAGGTAGAACCCTTTTCGGTTCTAGGTAGAATTCCTTTGGAAAGGGTTCTTTTGTGGATCCCAAAATGGTTCTACCTGGAAACAAAAATGGTTATTCAAAGGGTTCTCCTATGGGGACAGCATAAAGAAATGTTTAGGTTATAGATAACCTATCTCTTTTTCTAAGCGTGTAGGCTACTTTCTGTCCCTAACTAAAACTAATACTCGAACTAAATAATATAAAGACCAAATATACATTTTTTTTTAACCAAATTGTAAATAAATAAAAACTAGTAAATCAAATCTGAAAACTAACTGAAACAGATAAAGAGATAAAGCTCTAAAAATTAGTAGAAATAAAAACAAATCGGAAATACTCTCACCATGCGTTCTCTCACACCTAGAGAAACACCCAACTCAGAATGAGTCAGCTGTTGCTAGTGGTCTCTCTTTAAAGCGGTTGGTGCTGCCACCCCCACAGTTAAATAGCAGACAACGCCATCATTAGTACATGCTCCGAGCTAGTGTGGTACAAGTACTTACATGGTACATACCTGTACTGGGTGTAAGCCCATCCACAGAGCATAAAATAACCTAGCTGGAAGAGATCCTCATTATCAGTGTATATTAATGTACACTTCTACCCCTACCCACTGTGTTACCTCAAATACCAAGTACCCCTGCACATGAACTCGTTACCGTTACTCCTTGTATATAGCCTTGTTGTTTTTTAGTATGTTACTATTTACCTTTTCTTTTTATTTACTGAATATTTCTTGTACTTTTTAACTCTGCACTGTTGGGAATGGGCTCGCAAGTAAGCAAGTCTACACCTGTTCAATTCGGGTACAGCTGAGTGTCGTTACTGGAGGAGAGGGTGGCCCCTAATCTGTCCGTCATTATCATTGTATATCAATGTTCATCTCAACGTATACCTCCCCCATGGCCCTACAGATAGCTAGGTCCTCTATAGAGAATGGTCATGTCATACACATGCCCATAGGGATCTTAGCTGATAGGCTGTTAAGCTAACTAATGGATCTTGTCTAATGAACGTAAGTGAAAATGATTAGAGTGGCATGTTGCTGTGAGACGTAAAGTGTCAAGCCCTCTGAAGCATGCCTAGTGTGTCTGTTTGTGTTGGTGTAGCAGACTTGGTGTAGTGATGCCGCTTGTTTTGACAGTACTCAAGCGTGTTGAGGATAGTAGTTGAATGAATGGGTCTCTCTGAGTGTGGTTGTGGGTGCAGGACCGGAGGTAATGGTATCAGCCGCGGTTGTGTTGTGGTTATGAGATGGCAATAAAGTGGCTGTGAGGTGGTGGTTGTGTTTCCACGGCCTCTGGGTCTTCCTGTGTGACAGTAACGTGAGGTAAACCCCAGTAAATCTCTCCTCGTCCTCCTTCCTCGTCTCTAATTCCTCATTACCTCACAGTAGGCTGTGTCTCAGCGGAGATTAGGACGCCTCCGGGGCTCCCTCTTTGTGTGTGCGGGCCACTGTGTTGTTGTAAGTGTGTATTAAGCCATGCGGTGAGCGTGTTGGACCACAGGGGCTCACTGCGGGAGGGAGTTAGCCAGCAGCCAGGTGTATGACCATTGACCACATGGGTCATGCAGGTGACCCACACTTTGGGTTCTTCTGAATGTGTGTGTGTCTCTGTCCTGACTACTCTATATAGAAAGAGAATCTCTGAAGAACCTCAGCCAGACTTTAGCATGCTCACCAATCAAGCCCTATGATAAGGTCAGATGCAGATAAGTTAGTATTAGGTCTTATCCACACTGATAATCTTTGTTAAATGTTTAGAGAGGAACAATAGAGGTGCGAGCGGAGACACACTTGTATGCTCTGTTGATTGTTGATTTGATATTGGTGCATTTGTCTGGGGACTCGTGGGTTTGCTCGTCCTTTCAGCTTTTATCAGTGTAACTGAACACCCAGCCTCGTCAATCTACCCTCTCTACTTGTCTACCTGACTGTCTGTGTCTTAACCTTTGTCAACCTTTTGTCTTTGAACAAACCCATAAAATCACTATTGGTTCCCAACACTGTTCAAATAAGGCTAGGAAAAATCAGTGGGGACGACAGAATAATCTGGTAGCCTCTCACCTGTTTACTAGCCCCCACCAGTGGAAGGTAGAAGTACTGCAAGCTGGATGTTTTGATATTTTAATGGATATATAATACCTTAAAATGTTTATAATTTTTAAAATCTTTGATCTTTTTATGATTAAACATTATTTGTGACTCTACATATTCAAGCATTTCCCCACTTGAAGGTGCTGAAATACATTCTGAGTCTTATATTTCAAAATGTATTCGAACAGCCAGTACTATCAAAAAGATGGTTCCCGTTCTCTTATGAAAAGTCTGCTCTGTAAAGTCTTTTCAATGATTTGCCTGTAGTCTGACAGAGCCAACCACGCTGTGCAGGCAACCAGGAATGAACTAGCGCTGTTGAATTGAAGCAGTTTGTGATATGTGTGATTTCTCCTCTGGCATTGTGTCTGCTACGACAGTGTTTAATGATAATTGAGTAATTAGGTGTAAAATATAGCACTCCCATGGTTCAGTACAGCTAATCTTACCTGCCCGGTTCCACTGCAGATCAGGTTTTATCACAGCAGGGGCTAAACACTACAGTTTAGCAGCAGCACCACTAGCTTTCTCAAGTGTGTGTGTGTGTGTGTGTGTGTATGTGTGTGTGTGTGTGTGTGTGTGTGTGTGTGTGTGTGTGTGTGTGTGTGTGTTAGCAGCTTTAAAAATGCTTAACTATCCTATGCGCTAAACTGGCCTAAACTGGCAATCAACAAGAAAAGGTTTAGAACTAATTTTACCCTGAGAAGAGCTGATTGCACCAAAAAGGAAGATGACAATTTGACAGTCCTTTGGGGGTTTCACATTCGCACTGCTAGCAGCCTCAGCCTTGTTGGAAAGACAAACAGGAATGGCCACACACACACACACACACACACACACACACACACACACACACACACACACACACACACACACACACACACACACACACACACACACACACACACACACACACACACACACACACACACACACACACACACACACACACACACACACACACACACACACACACACACACAGACACAAAAAGTGGTCTTTCTGTTTGAGTTATAGCGGCCATTGAGGTAGTGAAAGTAGTTCCACATAATGTATCATTAGAGTGTAAGAGAAGAAGTCACCCTATTCCCCCACTTGCTTTCCTTAGGCTCTCAGTCGAAGGTCTAACACACACACACACCCCCCTTTACCAAACAGATGTCCATCAGTCTCTCTCACACCTTATGTTGCAGCTTCACTGCACTCAACCAGCCTACTTTCTCTTCCTCTTTACCAAATACCAAACTCCAAACTGGGCCTCCAACCAGAAACGAGCAGTGGCAGCCAGAATATTTGGTTACGGATGTATTTCCATTCGATTGTCCTTAAAGGGGCCAAGAAGAAGTAAGCGATATGACTACGGGGATCATATTAATGTAACGCACAAACACAATAATCCCACAGGACTTCCTTCCCATTCCCATTAGAAGCCACACCCAGGGGGAGAAGTAACAGGAGAACACCTTTCACAAAGTCAGATTGGAAGAGGTGGGGAAGCAGTGAGGTGCTCAAAGAATAGTTTCACCTCTCCATACCTGCTATCCTCTCTCGCTCTCTGTCTCTGTCGCTCTCTCTATCTCTCACCTTAGGGCTGCTGCAACACATCTGATCCATTTTAATATTTGTATCTGCTGCTAATTTGAAGCATCTCATGCATGCCCAAAGCCCATTGGCCACTCTGTAGTGGTCACCCCTAGTGTTTGCCTAAGAGTTGGCTCCTCTCAAAGGGGACAGTAATATCCACTGATGTAATGTGTGAGATAGGAATCTTTTGTGCACGGTGTTATAAATTGTCACTGTAATGCGAGTGAGTGGAGAGAGAGAGAGAGAGAGAGAGAGAGAGGGGAGGGAGGGAGGGTTGGATGAAGCAGTACGGCTGGAATCTGCAGTGTTGTGAGAGCCCATACCTTTCAGCTTCATTAAACCAATTTCACGCCGAGGTGAGCTAAGAGAGGAAGTTCCGAGTCTCAGCGGCAGCAACAATGGCGCATTGAAGGGACGAGGCAAAAGTAAATTAGGTACCACTTCAGAGTCTGCAAATTAAAATCTGAAAGTTGGAAAGGAAAAGTTGAGGGGAGATGATTATGTCTTTATTGTAGCCCCCCAACCCCCCCAACCTGGAGAGAAAAATCTGATCTATTTCTTGTCTGGTAATTGGTTTTGAAGATGCCCCCACTCAAAGCCTTAGCAAACCTTAAATAGAAAGCTGCTTGTGGACGTCCTTTCAGACACTTAATTTGCTTGAGCGTATCAGTAACGTTTCATATCCAGGAAAATCATATAAATTGAACTTTAATGTGCTGCTTATTTCTGTGCAATCATTAACCTAATGTAGGAGGTGTAAAAGAAAAGCCTGAGCGGGGTTGGAAGAAACCCGGAAGCATTTTCAGGCTTCGCCTCTTCTCTGCTTTTCCCCCTTGAAAAAGAAAACAGATTCTTCCAGATGCTTCCGTTTTCTCCGAACCCGCTGAAGATGTGTAATCCTTGACTTCCCGCGGCCATTGGCCTGCTGTATTGAGTCAGGGGGCTGGCTGTTTGTCAGTCAAATGGGTGCAGGTTTCATCTGCTTAAGGAGTTAGTATTACTATCTACCATGGCATTAAATGTCAATCCATCTTTTTGTGTCAGATGTGGATTTCATGCTTTTATGCTACAGATGTTGATGGGCAACTTATATCCCTATCTTCCATTGACTGACATCTCATCTGTGATGTTAGGGGAAACACTAGGGGGGACCACTGTTTTTCACCGAGGTGTGGAGGCAGGATTTTATTGTTATTTAATTTAATTGTTGGACATAAAGACTGTGAAAACACCAGCAAATCAGCTCCATGTAATTTTTTTTACAGTATTCCCACACATATCATCGAGTCATCACATTTTTATTGGTCATATACACATATTTCCCAGATGTTATCGCAGTGTAGCGAAATGTTCCTAGCTCCAACAGTGTAGTAGTGTGCAGTAGTGCAGCATATCTGACAAATGTTTGAAGGTTTGAAATTATTATGTTTTAGTCAAATGTCTGTTTGGGTTTCTTGCGGTCAATTTGCAGTCTACAAATGATTAGTAATTAAGTTCCGGCCCCCTGACCATCTGCTCAAAAAAAATTGGCCTGTGGCTGAATCTAGTTGATCCCAGGTAGTGTGTGTGTGTGTGTGTGTGTGTGTGTGTGTGCGTGTGCGTGTGCGTGTGTGAACGAGTGAATATGTTTGTGCGTGAACATGTTTTTGTGTATGTATGGGGAGGCGGGTGCTGAGAGGGTCTCTCTCTCTCTCTCTCTCTCTGGCTGACTGGGTCACCACAATGCCCTGGCAGCAGTGTGGGCTTTACTGGGCTTCTACAGCGCTCTGCTGGGCCGCCGGCTTTACGAGAGACAGAGAGGCAGACGGATAGATCCCCTCGTCTTGTGCCATAAAGCCATCAGTGGGGAACAAAGAGGCCAGGTGCGAGGGGAGGCATTGGGAGCTCACCTGCACCCAGCAGGGAACAGCTTCTATCCATCCAAGCCAAGAGGCCCTCCACATTCACATTCATCCTCCACTCACTAGCAGCACTAATGGGGAGCAGGGACACTGTCAAAGAAGAGAATCCCTCCCTGTTTGGGATGGCCTGGGATCGTTATTAGCTGTTAGTGCTAGAACACAGCTTTAATGGTGAAGAGTTCAGTCAACACAGACGCTGACAGTGTAGTGCAGAGCAGGCTGCAACAGGTTGCTGCCGACAGCTGTAATTATGATCAGGAGACTCTAGTTTCTGTGAGAGTGGTGGGATGTTTGTGAACATTTGAATGTATTTTTAAGAGGCACTTGCTGGAGGGAGAACATGGTTAGGTAACAGGTTGTATCAGTTATCTGACTGGGAACGGGGCGGATAGAGTGATGGAGTCGTGAAGGGAGGCTAACAGAATGACAGGCAGAGAGGCAGGCTGAGCGACAGACCGACACAGAGACAGGTAGGCATGGAGTCATGGAGGCAGGCTGTCGGCGGGGGCAGACCCACCCTGGGTAGCTGCTTCCCTCCCTGTTGGAGTGGCAGATGTGTGGTGAATCTTTAACACTCCTAACAGCTCCTCACTCCCACTGTCACCGCATCTGTCCCCGGCAATGTCCCCTCCTCAGTCCCCCTTGGCTCTGCCCCCTCCTGTGTGAATGCAGGAGCTATCAGTGGACTTATTGATTAGTCCAGCTTGCCCTGGCGAGCTTCATTTAATGACCTCTGGGACTCATTATTGACAAGGCTTTGTCTTTGTGATTAGTTCATTCTTTCACTGGGCATATGGTAATCCTGTGTCTCACTCAGTGGGAAAATTGAATCAGAACGTCTGTAGCCTAATGGATCAATGCAAAACAAATGTACTTGTTGATATATGTAGAATTATGAACACATTTGAGTATGTTGACATGGATCAAGCGGAAACAGACATTTGAACAATGATAAGTGGGTCATGTTAGCGGGACAACAACAACAGAATCTAAGAGGCCAATACGCTCTCAACTGAACAGCATCCCATCTCATTGTCTGCCTTAAACCCCACTGCAAGAAAACATATCCCTGCCACAGCCGTAATAGATGATAAGCAGCATTTTATCCTCATCCGTATGATCAGCCTAATCTTCTCAGACGCCCCAGCATTAGACTCGCCGTCCCCCGTCCCCTGTCTCTCTCTCCCACTCAGCTCAGCTCGGCTCAGCCTGGCCCGGGCCCTGGCGAGAGCTGGTTTATTTTAATTGAAAATTAGCAAAACAAAACAAGGGCAAGAGGATCCCTGAATGGGGCCCCTTTCTCTGGGAGCTCCTGTGCCGTTGAATAATGCATATGGGAGAAAGTAAACAGCAGCCGCGGGCCCAGCCCAGGGAACAATGAGCCGCACACAGCCCAACCACGGCGCCTGATTTTATTACGGCCCTGTCAGTCCCCCACCTCCCTCCATCCATCCCTCCACTACCTCCCCTAGCCTGGGAATCGTGGGACCCAGGCCAGGCAGCAGCTGCTGACCGCTCCACACTGACCCAACACACTCCGCGACCTGCAGGATAACTCCGCACACACACCCACCCAGCACACACCCCCGCCGAATACCTCCACTGTCACAGCCTGCCTGCTTTCCTGCCCGCCTACCACCACTGCAGTGTATACATATACACAGTCACACAAGGCAGCAACTGGTTGGTTACATCCAGATGGTGTCTTAGGAGTAAATGTATGCATTCCGCGGATGCTGTGCGTGCTGAATGTTAGAAAAGATTACATTTATGTTGAAGTTTTTCTCTTGACCAACTCCAACCCCCATTTCTGAGATCTTGGCTTGGACAGTGAAGGGTCACTGTGGCCACTTGTGAACTTTTCTCTCCACGAGAACATTCTGTGTGTTCTCTCTCCCCGACCAGGCAGGCATTAAGATTCCAGTCTTGCCTCTGGCTTCAGCTTGGGCCGGTTGCCATGCCGACAGGCAAATTGGCTAGCAGGATGAGTAATGATGTGATGTGGCTCTAAAGTCCCAACGAAGACCTTATTACAGACCAAGCTTTTCATAACACGCTATTGTTGTCAAGTGCTCCTGATATTAACCTACATTCACTGGCACTTCCTCCTCCTGCTGCTCTAGACGTGTGTGTGTGTGTGTGTGTGTGTGTGTGTGTGGAAAAGGGTTGTGTGTGTATGTGCATCCACACTTGTGGTTGGACACCAGAAGTCATACTAAAGCTTGTCTACAGTCACAACGACAGTAGATTCATACCGAATAGAATACGGAAGGATTTTCCTATTCTTTTAGATAGGTAATGTTTTAGCAGGTTTGTTTACATGATGTTGCTCTCTCTCTCTCTCTCTCTCTCTCTCTCTCTCTCTCTCTTTCTCTCTCTTGTCTCTCATCTCTCTCTCATACTGCTGTAGTGCAGGTCTATGTGTTTAGTCTGGCTTGACCATGAAACCTCCACACTCCCCACCTCACCTCAGCAAACATCCCTGGGCCCTAGGCCTGAGAAGAGTCCACAGCAGCCTGGCCTTATAGACTGAGTGTGAAGGGCAATAAAAGAGAGGTGGGGGGGGGGGTAGCCGGAGCACGTGACACCAGGCGGCTGCAGGATGTTTGAGTTGGTTTATCGACATCCTCTGACAGAGATGAGACACCATGGAGATGAGGGAACAGATAGGACTCAGGCATGGGGCGGCAGGGTAGCCTAGTGGTTAGAGCGTTGGACTAGTAACCGGAAGGTTGCAAGTTCAAACCCCTGAGCTGACAAAGTACAGATCTGTTGTTCTGCCCCTGAACAGGCAGTTAACCCACTGTTCTTAGGCCATCAATGAAAATAAGAATTTGTTCTTAACTGACTTAAATAAAGGTAAAATAAATAAAAAAATGATACAGGTCTTCACCTCTAAGCCATTGTTCCCAAATCCCCTCTACTACTTTGTCTATCTGAGAAGGAGAGGAAAGATAGGGGCATGCCATACTAATCTTGAAGAAACACCAATTAAGATTACTGCTTGATTAGTGTGGACACACGCAGACACTCACATTTCAATGCACAATTTCATCTCTCTCAATAAAAAATTAAGTGTATTAAGGGCTTTATTGGCATGGGAAACATATGTTAACATTGCTAAAGTAAGTGAAGTAGATAATAAATAAAAGTGAAATAAACAATAACATCACTCACATTTCAATGCACTGTTGTCTCTCAATTCAATTTAAGGGGCTTGAGCTTTATTGGCAAAGCAAGTGAAATAGATAATAAACAAAACATTACACTTCCAAAATAATTAAAGACATTTCAAATGTCACGTTGTAATGATGTGCAAATTTTTAAAGTACAAAAGAGAGAAAAAATATATTTAAAAAAATAGAGAAAATAAATAAACACAAATATAGGCTGTGGTGCTTCTCTCTCTCTCTCTCTCCCTCTGTCTGTCTGTCTGTCTGTCTGTCTGTCTGTCTGTCTGTCTGTCTACGTCTCTCTCTCTCCCTCTGTCTCTGTCTGTCTGTCTGTCTGTCTGTCTGTGTCTCTCTCGCTCCCTCTGTCTCTGTCTGTCTGTCAGTGTCTCTCTCTCCCTCTCTCTGTCTGTCTGCGTCTCTCTCCCTCTGTCTCTGTCTGTCTGTCTGCGTCTCTCTCTCTCTCCCTCTGTCTCTGTCTGCGTCTCTCTCTCTCCCTCTGTCTGTCTGTCTGTCTGTCTGTCTGTCTGTCTGTCTGCGTCTCTCTCCCTCTGTCTCTGTCTGTCTGTCTGCGTCTCTCTCTCTCTCAATTCAATTTCAATGTTAGGGCTTTATTGGCATGGGAAACATATGTTAACATTGCCAAAGCAAATGAACTAGATAATAAACAAATGTGAAATAAACAATAAAATTGAACCGTAAACATTACACTCACTAAAGTTCCAAATTAATTAAGACATTACAAATTTCATATTATGTGCAAATATTTAAAGTACAAAAGGTAAAGATTAAGAGAAATATGGGTTGTATTTACAATGGTGTTAGTTCTTCACTGGTTTCCCATTTCTTGTGGCCACAGGTCACAAATCTCTCTCACTCACACACATTTCAATGCACAGTTGCCTCTCTCTCTCTCACACACACACACACGCGCGCTGCAGCAGCAGCAGCCAGTAGTCGACGCGGTGGAATGGGTCAGTGGTCAGCTAAGCTCGGACGGTGTTGAGTCAGCCAGTCGTTGGACGTTCCACTCCTTTACACATCAAAACAACATGGAGACATCACTTGGCAAATATCCCAGCCTTGGCAGAGAAAACGTCAGATTTAAATGAAACACAGGATTTATCCATCTGAAAACCCAAGGAAATACGATCACTGACAGTGTCATCTATGTCAAGCAGTAAGCGTGTGTTATTTGCTGTGGGCAGGAGCTCTTAATTGGATTGTAGGGACGGAGCGCCCTTTGTCTCGGGCTGATGAGGCGTTCACACAGGTGTGTGACACGGCCAGGATGTTTTGTCTTGTGTTTCTCTCACCCCGTCCTGGCGGTCAGGAGAGAGGTGCTCCATGGGGGTTATCAGCCCGCAATCACCACCCCACTCCAGAATCTGACGCGGGGTTGCCGTGGGAAACCGCATCCATCAAATAAAGTTAGGCATTTACCTGTGTGGCTCAGGTGACAGTGGGGATGGGGGTGGGGGGTAAATGGGGTGGAGGCCCAGGGGTGAGAACCAGAGAGGTTAGCCAGCCCAGAGGAGGGAGGGGGAGGGTGGCCTCGGCCCCACGGCCTGGCCCCTCCTGGCCCCTCTGTCCTGGAGGCAGACTGAGACTGTGGGAATGTTCCCTTTATAATGGGGCCAGCTGGTCCCAGTAGAACTCTCCCCTTTCCGGAAGTGGCAGCAGTAGCTCTCCCCCCCTCCTCACCTCACTACAGCAGCACAGGGCTGGAAGTGCCAGTTCAATCACCATCCAGATCACACACAAGCATCACTGACGACAGGAAATTATTGAAATGCAGTGGCATTTGTTCATGGCATTTTGAAAAACATTTACTTAAAGGTATTTGGGTAAATCTTCTCATTTTAAATGAAGTAATATGGTAGCTTTAAAATACTTAAATTACTTTTATAATTGTTTTACCATTACAATAACATTGTGCCACCAGTAGGTGTAGCAACACCAATGAACAAATGGTAATTCAGGATGTTCTTAAATGGAGGCCACAGATGCTCAAATATCAGGTCATTAACCCTTTAAAAATAATTAGATTGTTCATTGTGCTCACGATTAAATGTCCCTTCATTTAAGTTGATTAACATTATATACACTTTTCATTTAGACACGTCAAAATATCAATGGAATCCTCAAATGTATGACATACTGCAAGGGTGTGATAAGCGAATAATTTTCTTCAACATAGACCCTTTCTCCGATCACAGTTTGCCACTGGAGGGAATGCTCAAGGTCCTTGTATATCTTTGTGATGAATGATTGTCAATGCGGCAAAGTTAATGACATAAAACGTATGGATGCATATTTGATTTGTAATAATTTTTTGAAGTATTTGAATAGCCATCTTTGTTTTAAATGACTATACAATATCTTAAATAATTTTGTTTACTTTCTAGCATTCAAAATAATAGATGCAGTTGAAGTCAGATGTCTACATACACCTTAGTCAAATATATTTCACAATTCCTGAAATTTAATCCCAGTAAAAATTCCCTGTCTTAGGTCAGCTAGGCCACTGTTCGGCCGGCTCCCTTGAACGAGGAGAGAGTGTGGGTCCTCATCACATGCCTTACGGGTAGAGCCCTGGAGTGGGATAATGCGGTCTGGAATGGGCCCGACTCAGCAAAGGACAATTACCCGGAGTTCACCCGCCGTTTCAGGGCCGTGTTCGATCACCCTCCAGAAGGTCGAGTGGCGGGTGAGAGATTGTTCCATCTCAGACAGGGGACGAGGAGCGCGCAGGACTTCGCGCTGGAGTTCTGGACCTTGGCCGCTGGAGCAGGGTGGAACGACAGGGCCCTGATAGACCATTACAGGTGTAGCCTGAGAGAGGACGTCCGCAGGGAGCTGGCCTGTCGGGACACTACACTTAGCCTGGATGGACTGATAGACCTGTCGATCCGGTTGGACCATCTGCTAGCTGCTCGCGGACGTTCTGAAAGGGTCCTGTCAGTTCTACCTCCTGACGCTCCTGCTCCTATCCCGATGGAGCTAGGAGGGACCGCGTCTAGGGAGATCGGAGGAGGAAGCTCCTCCTGTACCAGTTGTGGCCGGAGAGGGCACACATCTGGTCGGTGCTGGAGGAATTCATCTGGGAATCGAGAAGGCAGGCAGAACACTCCTCGGTCACCCCAGGTGAGTAAGCACCACACTCTCCCAGAGTTTCCTGTTGGTCACATGTTCTTATTAATTTGTTTCCTTAATTATTCTCCTTCTTTCCAGCATAAGGCACTGGTAGATTCAGGCGCAGCTGGAAACTTTATAGATTGCGGACTCGCTCAGAGGTTGAGGATTCCGTTAGTAAAAGTAGACCCCCCTTTTCCCGTGCACTCTTTAGATAGTCGACCATTAGGACAGGGTGTAGTGGTGTATATTGACAATATTTTGATCTACTCCGCTACACGCACTGCGCATGTATCTCTGGTGCGCAAGGTTCTTAGACGACTGCTGGAGCATGACCTGTATGTGAAGGCGGAGAAATGTGAGTTTTCCAAACGATCAGTTTCCTTCCTGTGTTATTGCATTTCCAGCTCGGGGGTGGTAATGGAGGGTGACCGCGTAAAGGCCGTGCGTAATTGGCCGACTCCGACCACGGTAAAGGAGGTGCAGCGGTTCTTGGGGTTTGCCAATTACTACCGGAGGTTTATCCGGGGTTTTGGTCAGGTAGCTGCCCCTATTACCTCACTGCTGAAGGGGGGGGGGCGGTGCGTTTACAGTGGTCAGCAGAGGCGGACGGAGCTTTTCGTAAGTTGAAGGCGATGTTCACTAAGGCGCCGGTGTTGGCGCATCCGGACCCTTCTTTGGCGTTTATAGTAGAGGTGGACGCATCCGAGGCTGGGGTTGGTGCGGTGCTCTCACAGCGTTCGGGTGCGCCACCGAAGCTCCGCCCCTGTGCCTTTTTTTCGAAGAAACTCGGCCAGCGGAGCGGAATTATGATGTGGGGGATAGGGAGTTGTTGACTATGGTTAAGGCCCTGAAGGTGTGGAGACACTGGCTTGAGGGGGCTAAGCACCCTTTCCTTATCTGGACTGACCACCGTAACCTGGAGTATATCCGATCAGCTAGGAGACTGAATCCTCGTCAGGCAAGGTGGGCCATGTATTTCACCAGATTTCGTTTTACTATCTCGTATAGACCAGGTTCCCTCAACACGAAGGCCGACGCGCTGTCAAGACTCTATGACACTGAGGACAGGTCCATCGATCCTACTCCCATCATTCCGGCAGCTAAGCTGGTGGCACCAGTAGTATGGGAGGTGGACGCGGACATCGAGCGGGCGCTAAGGGAGGAACCTGCGCCTCCACAGTGTCCGGAGGGTCGTAGGTATGTGCCGCTTGCTGTTCGTGATCAATTGATTCGATGGGCTCATTGTCTACCCTCGTCGGGTCACCCAGGTATTTTTAGGACAGTGCGAGGTCTTCAGAGGAAGTACTGGTGGCCCACTTTGAGGAGGGATGTGCGATTCTATGTCTCCTCCTGTTCGGTGTGTGCCCAGAGTAAGGCTCCTAGACACCTGCCACGAGGTAAATTACAACCTCTTCCCGTTCCACAACGGCCGTGGACCCATCTATCGATGGATTTTCTTACTGACCTTCCCCCCTCTCAGTTCTCTAAGTCCTGTGGATTTTCTTACTGACCTTCCCCCCTCTCAGTTCTCTAAGTCCTGTCGTCTTATCCCATTGCCCGGTCTCCCTACGGCCCTACAGACTGCGGAAGCTCTTTTCACCCATGTCTTCCGGCACTACGGGGTGCCCGAGGATATAGTTTCTGATCTGGGCCCCCAGTTTATCTCCCGTGTATGGAGGGCATTTATGGAACGTCTGGGGGTCTCGGTCAGCCTGACCTCAGGGTATCACCTGGAGAGTAATGGGCAGGTGGAGAGAGTGAACCAGGAGGTGGGTAGATTTCTGCGGTCGTATTGCCAGGACCGGCCAGGGGAGTTGGCGAGATATATTCCCTGGTTCACCACTGTACTATATAGCCCAGAACTCACTAAGCCACTCCTCTACCAACATGTCACCATTTGAGTGCGTGTTGGGGTACCAGCCAGTCCTGGCACCGTGGCATCAGAGCCAGACTGAGGCTCCTGCGGTGGAGGAGTGGGTGCAGCGCTTTAAGGAGACCTGGAGGGCTGTCCAAGAGTCATTACGCCAAGCGAGTGTAAGGCAGAAGAAGAGCACTGACCGTCACCGCAGTGAGGCCCCCGTGTTTGCACCTGGGGACAGGGTCTGGCTCTCGACCTGAAACCTGCCCCTCCGCTTGCCCTGCCGGAAGCTGGGTCCGCAGTGTATAGGGCCATTTAAAGTCCTGAGGAGAATAAACGAGGTTTGTTATCGATTATTACTTCCTTCGTATTATCGTATTAACCCCTCGTTTCATGTGTCTCTTCTCAGGCCAGTGGTAGCTGGTCCCATGCAGGAAGGTGAGGTTCTGGAGGACCCTCCGCCCCTCTGGACATCGAGGGGTCCCCGGCGTACACGATACGAGCTATTCTGGACTCGAGACGCCGGGTGAGGGGCTTGCAGTACCTCGTTGACTGGGAGGGGTACGGTCCGGAGGAGAGGTGCTGGGTTCCGGTGAGGGATATTCTAGATCCATCTATGTTGAGAGAGTTCCATCGCCTCCGTCTGGATCGCCCGGCGCCTCGGCCCCCGGGTCGTCCCCGAGGCCAGCGTCGGCGCGCTGCGGGAGCTGCGCGTCAGGGGTGGGGTACTGTCACGAATATTACCGAAGGTGACTCCCCTTCTTGTTCAGGTGGCGCTCTGCGGTCGTCGTTGCCGGTCTACTAGCTATCACCGATCCGTTGTTCTGTGTTCCTTTGGTTTTGTCTGATTGGTATCACCTGTTTCTTGTTTGGTTGTTAGGGTGGGGTTATATATAGTTTGTTCAGACCACTTCTGTTTCGTGCGGGCTTGTTCGTCTGTTTTGTGTTTGAGTGTATTTTGTTTGTATTATGGGTTTCGCGCTGTCCGTTATTATTTTCTGATCATTTGTTTTTCTACTTTTGTTCATGTTATTTTTCCTGGACATTAAAGCGTGTTTTTTCCCCACATCTTTTGCTCTCTGCGCCTGACTCCACACCTCCTCACTCATTAGTCTTAACAAAGACACACAAAACAGAAAACAACTACCCACAAACACAGGTGGGAACAGGCTACCTAAGTATGGTTCTCAATCAGAGACAACGATAGACAGCTGCCTCTGATTGGGAACCATACCAGACCAAACACAGAAATACAAAACATAGAACAAAAACATAGAATGTCCTTTATACTGTAAAATACTGCAAAATGTTTTTTTGTTGTTGCATTGTTTCAACTTTAAAGTACTTGATAGTAAAGTAGAATTGTAGTGATATGTTTTGGGGATTGAGCCTTCGGCATTTTGTTACGTTACAGCCTTATTCTAAAATAAATTAAATAAATACAAATCCTCAGCAATCTACACACAATACCCCATACTGATGGGGCGAAAACAGGTTTTTAGCACATTTATAGCACATTTTTAGCACATTTATAAAAGAAAATTAAAAAATGAAATATCTTATTTACCTAAGTATTCAGACCTTTTACTATGAGACTTGAAATTGAGCTCAGGTGCATCCTGTTTCCATTGATCATCTTTGAGATGTTTCTACAACTTGATTGGAGTCAACTTGTCGTAAATTAAATTGATTGTACATGATTGGAAAGGCACACACCTGTCTATATAAGGTCCCACAGTTGACAGTGCATGTCAGAGCAAAAACCAAGCCATGAGATCGAAGGAAATGTCCGTAGAGCTCTGAGGCAGGATTGTGTCGAGGCACAGATCTGGGGAAGGCTACCAAAAAATGTATGCAGTATTGAAGGTCCCCAAGAACAGAGTGGCCTCCATCATTCTTTTAAATCCAGACTAAGTCAGTGACACAGATGGAACTATCCAAGCAGAAGATACATCTTGGTTGTGTTGACAACCAAACACAATTCAATATAACTAAATATCATTCCATTTGAAATCAACCAGAGCTTTAAACCCTAAGCCTATTCTATTGTCTATTCTTAGTTGAATTCTGGTTTGAATTTAAATAATTGCTGTTGATGACTTTACACATGTAATTTGCTCTGTTAAAACCTACCCTTTGGAATGACTTTGATAGCAACAGTGAATCTATTTAGTTTTTAAGTGGAGATCTTTTAACAATCATTATCATGATAGCATGTTGGTATTAGTCAGTGACGTGTCATAGCTAAGCAGGGCTTGGTTAAAACCTTGAATGGGAGACCAAGGGATAGCTGTCGTTAAATCAACTATCCAGTAGAAGGTGCTGCCCAGACTGTTTTGTACATTTTTCTGATCGTGGATATAACGCTGAAAATCGAATGCTGTTTTAAAAGTAGAAATTCAACATATTTTATACAAGGTTTGTTTATGTCAAAATTTGTTTGCCGTGATGACACAATCCCGTGATAGACATTTCATCCTTAAAACAACAATTGGATTACTTTTTTCAAATCTGATGTATTTTCTACGTAGATTCCACGTCACAATACGTTGACAAATTACAGTTTGTCATCCACTTCCATCAGGATTAAAATTATTCATCATAGGTTGAAGCAGATTACTCAGAATGGCTGTCTATTTACTGGTGTTAACCCTGTCCTCGAAAGGCTAGAGGGGACAGAAACCTTGTCAGGAAAAAGCTCCACACACCATAACAGGGCCGACAGAACCCTCATTTACTCAAGTGTTTCCATTATTTTAGCTGTTATCTGTATGTGCAGGTATACTGCTGTGGCTGATCACAATGAACTAATCAGGAGTGTGTTTGTGGTTGTTTCTGTTGAAATATCTCCGGGTTGATTCCCAATCTCCCCTCCACCTCTAAAGGTGAAGTCTCACTCTCGTGTCACTGGTGTGTATCTCCCCTCATGAGATGAGAGACGGACATGGCATCACTCAGTTCCCCCTCCGACTGGACAACAGGTTGTCATATGAAGAGGAGCAGAGTGGTGGTAGTGTTTCTCTCTGTGTGTGTGTGTGTGTGTGTGTGTGTGTGTGTGTGTGTGTGTGTGTGTGTGTGTGTGTGTGTGTGTGTGTGTGTGTGTGTGTGTGTGTGTGTGTGTGTGTGTGTGTGTGTGTATGCGAGAGTGTGCGAGTGCGTGTGCGAGTGTACATGGTGGGGGTAGGAGGTTTGTAAACTGACCAGGCTGTGTGATGTTGTTTTGGGATTATCAACTGTGTCTTATTTGAGAGAGCGAGAACTCCTGTATTACTAATCTGTAGGAAATAATTCATATGATGTATGAATCACCACCCCCACATTTATTATCCACCTCAGGATAGATCATGAAGAATGAATTACATTCTAAAGCCATTAAATGTAGGACTGAACAGTTCTGTATGTTAATCATCATCATCATCATCCTTGAAAAAAAATCACATTTTAATTGATTTCGTTTTCATTACATTAGTACAGGACTACTTTTCTATAAAAAAATACTTCCAATTTTGTATTATTTCTGTCAGACAAGACTCCCATATATCATTGCGGTGACAATGTAAAACAGAGCTGAAGACACTGCGGCTTGATGAGCAGGATATACGGTTACACCTGCTGATACGTAGATACGATTACAGTTGAGACAGAGAGATGAGGGGTGGAGGTGTAGGAGGAGGGTAAGGAATGGTGGGTGGGGCTCCTCAGTGATGCATAAAGAACAACATCCAGGCTAGGGTTGGGGCCGGGCGGATGGCCGAGGGGTCGTGTTTACCTGTGTCAGGTATTTCCTCTGGGACCTGATAAGACCAATGGAGGGGAAGTGCTGTGTTCCAGGTGAGTGCAGAGGGACCTGCAAAATGACACCAAACACAACCAACCAACCTCCAACCTATACCTACCCCTCCACCCCAAACACACACACACACACACACACACACACACACACACACACACACACACACACACATTAAGCACACAAAATCACTTTACAGTTGAAATCACAAGTAAAATGACTGATAATAAGGACATTGAAAAAGTTGTGTTGATAAATTTGCATAGGTAGGGTATATCTCTCAGTCCTGTGGAAAAGAGAGAAGGGGGGTACTTTGGGTGGATCGGCCTGACACTAACCCTTGACAGGCGGGTAACCAGCCTCCGGGGGAGGGGCAGAGTTTCTCTCTTCGCTCAGTGAATTCAGAGCATCCTTGTATCCAGGATACCATTAATGATATCTTATATCAAAGGTATGATAGCTTAAAACTGCACTGCAAAAATCTGCACAATTCACAGTCTAAACTCTTAATTGAATAAAATAAGTAGAACTAAATGCTGAATTCTTCCACACTGCAGGAGTTGTCAGGACCCGGTTTCGAACCTGGGTCTCCGGAGTGAGAAACAGTCACTTAACCAACTGAGCCACGAATAGACAGCAGAACCCAGAAGATGAGGCAGACACAGCAGTACTTAAGACGGTGTATTTAATAAAGAAAAAATCCTAAAATACAAAAAATGGCAAATCCAAAAGGTGGTAGGTAAAACACAAAAAGACCTCAAAAGAAACTCACCAAAAATAAACAAAAACAAAAAAAAGAATACCACAAGAACGTCACCCGGAATCGCCAAGAGCACACAGAACACTAGGGCAGGGTGCTAACATACAAACACAGAGCACAGAACTGAGGGAAACAAAGGGTTTAAATACAATCAGGGGAAACGAGACACAGGTGCAAATAATAATGGGGATCAAGGGAAAAACATAGGGACAAAAAGCACAATGGGGGCATCTACTGACCAAAACCCGGAACAACCCTGGCCAAATCCTGACAGGAGTGTCATAGGATCAGGAAGCTGTGACATTGAGTTCCTCTTAGTGTGTTATGATTCCGTCTTCCCCTTTCTCACCTGGCCCAGCTCTGAGGCCCCCAGGGTGCTGAGAGGAGTCAATGAGCTAGAACATGTTAACAAGGGAAGCCTAAACCACTGTACTGACAGACATACGCATATGGCAGGGAGGGGGAAAAGGTCCACCATGAGAAAGCATGACGCAAGAAATGACAGGATTGCTGCTGCTCTTTTAGAAGTTGATTAGTAATCAAATGGGCCATTACATGTTGTGTACTTGATGGAAACAACAAAGCAGTGTTGTAGTACTCGAGTCCAGTCTCGAGACCACACATTGAGTGTCTTGGTCTTGTCTCTGTGTCGGATACATTTGTATTTGGTCTTGACTCGGTCTAGGGCAGAAACCAGCCGAGACCAGCGAAGTAAAAAACTAACAATTATCAGCTTCCAATGAAACATGAATATCTAAACATCCTATATCTATTATATACATGTTAATACAGTGGTGAACCTATAGGTCTTCAGTATGACAGCTTAGTACAGTGGGGAACCTATAGGCCTTCAGGGTGACAGGTTAGTACAGTGGGGAACCTATAGGTCTTCAGTGTGCGACAGGTTAGTACAATGGTGAACCTATAGGTCTTCAGTGTGTGACAGGTTAGTACAGTGGTGAACCTATAGATCTTCAGTGTGACAGGTTTGTACAGTGGTGAACCTATAGGTCTTCAGTGTGTGACAGGTTAGTACAGTGGTGAACCTATAGATCTTCAGTGTGACAGGTTTGTACAGTGGTGAACCTATAGGTCTTCAGTGTGACAGGTTAGTACAGTGGTGAACATATAGGTCTTCAGTGTGTGACAGGTTAGTACAGTGGGGAACCTATAGGTCTTCAGTGTGACAGGTTAGTACAGTGGTGAACCTATAGATCTTCAGTGTGACAGGTTTGTACAGTGGTGAACCTATAGGTCTTCAGTGTGTGACAGGTTAGTACAGTGGTGAACCTATAGATCTTCAGTGTGACAGGTTTGTACAGTGGTGAACCTATAGGTCTTCAGTGTGACAGGTTAGTACAGTGGTGAACCTGTAGGTCTTCAGTGTGACAGGTTAGTACAGTGGTGATCATATAGGTCTTCAGTGTGACAGGTTAGTACAGTGGTGAACCTATAGGTTTTCAGTGTGACAGGTTAGTACAGTAGTGAACCTAAAGGTCTTCAGTTAGCTTAGGTGCTTGGTTGGGACAAGCATGCATTGGCAGGCAAGCTGCAGAAGGATTAAGAGGCTACAATTCCCCATTGTTTATCAGTGCAATTTTGATGGCCAACTAATGATCGTTCTAATGATCTAAAGTTGCATTGTTGCAACTGCCTGTAAACACACAGTCTAGTTCAAAGTAAATGATGACAGGCCCATGTGGCAATTGGCTTGTTTGTATAAAGGTCTACTGTAGCTCTGGTCTGCGTAGACTCTAGTCCTGGACAAGACAGATGTTTTTATTCGGTTTTATTTACTGCAGTGTCTATTAATTGTCCAAACGCACGGTCACTTTCCAACTCTATATTGCTATAGAATTTTCACAAATGCATTACTATACGTAATTCCCAAACATTCTAAGAATTTATGAAAACGTGAAAATTACCATATCTAAGTGGTTGCTTGTCAGATTTTTAAAAATAAGTGTCATATTCCTCCTGGGTGTCACGACTTCCCCTGAAGTCGGTTCCTCTCCTTGTTCGGGCGGCGATCGGCGATCGACGTCACAGGCATTCTAGCCATCGCCGCTCCATTTTTCATATATCCATTTGTCTTGTCTTGTTTTCATACACACCTGCTTGTCATTTCATAAAACATTGTATAGTGTTTTATACTGGTGTTATCTTGTACTAAATGCCTTGTTCACACATCTCAGCTCTCCTGTGCCTGACTCCTTTCACCAGTTACCCACAGCCTTGACACCTAGCCAATGGCTGACCTTGCAACCTAGATTTATCTCCCCAAAGACCAGCAAAAAAACAAACATTTTCTCTTCAGTGTTAACCATTTCCTTTCCAACAAAAACTGAAGAGATGAAATCCGAACAATGTCGAAAAAAGTAATAACATTATCATTATCATTATTTTATAAATCCCGAGCCCTTCTCTGAAGGCGTAGAAGTGCCATTGATGCCCATTGTGTTTGGGCTAGTAATAATTTGTAGAGTGGCTCTATTTTATCTCAGCATGGATTTTTCACTATTCTGAAGAATCCATATGTTGTTCTGAAATATGAACACAGAAATACTGGACATTTCAAACTCTTATTATGGGGGTCATTTACAAAATTACAATCAAGGTCTTCATTTGGACTCACATTATTCTGGTTATGGTCTTGACTCGGTCTCAGAACCCTTGTCCCCATTCTGGTCTCGATCTTGCCCCCCCCCCCCTTCACTTTTTGTGGTCTCATACAGTAATGACGGCCTGCTGTTTGTTTGTTCAAAGCTTGTTGACAAGGTTAAAAGCTCAGGTTCCCACAAGCAGCCGTCCTGCCCGGGTAGGACTAAACTTGACTACATTTAATATCCTTGTACTACTTCATCTACTAACTACACTATTCATTATGATACATGGTCCTGAGAAATATGTTTTAAACTCAGATTACAGCTGCTACCATATTGAGATTGTCTAAAACCCCATATTTTTGTACACCCATGTGTTTTGTAATTTATTTATTGTCTAAATGGATTTTTGGAGGTGTAGTTTGAGCTTGTACGCGAGTGTGCATGTTATTGTGTGTGTCAGAGTAGCGTGGCTCTTGTCTGCTAAGGAGGTGAGAGCAGTGTGTGAGGTAGGTGTGTAGTGGCACCCCCACTCCTCTGCTCTCCTCCTCTCCTCATCCTGCTCTGCAGAAAGCCTCATTACTGTTAAGGAGCTGCTGAGGTAGCACACGGCTGCCATTGTAGCCAATCCAAACACAGGGCCCTATCCATCCCTCTCCATCCTCCAGGCCCCCCACTTCAGATCAGCCCCCCGGACCAAATCCCATTTTCAGGCTCCGCAGCTGCCCCTGCTCCGCCAGAGCACTTAGCCATGTCATTCAATCTGGCCCTCCAGGCCTGGGCGGGGAGGAAACAGGCTTGTTTTGTTGCTTCACTGTCTCTGATATGACTCCAGAAATGGAAATGAAGCAATGGATCTTCATTAGGAGAGGCAGGTGTCCACATGAAGCCGGCCCAGGTGAAGAAAGAGCAGGGATGGCGAGGAGGAGGGAGGCATGTGTGTGTGTGGATGGGGGGTCCTTAGACCAATAGGCGACCCCCCCATACCCGGCCTCCGTAATGTACCAACGCCCCCCACACTGCACTAATGTACCGCCCCACCACTACCGCACCTCTACCACCCTACCACCCCAAGCCAGCACTTAATTGCCCATGTAATGAGCTGCAGTGAATGGGATTACTTGTGTGGAGGCACTTGAGGAGCCTGTGCATTGGGGCACCTCCTGCAGGCCCTTCATCTCCAGGGAATACATTGAGGAGGTGGATGCTGTGTGTGTGTGTGTGTGTGTGTGTGTGTGTGTGTGTGTGTGTGTGTGTGTGTGTGTGTGTGTGTGTGTGTGTGTGTGTGTGTGTGTGTGTGTGTGTGTGTGTGTGTGTGTGTGTGTGTGTGTGTGTGTGTGTGTGTGTGTGTGTGTGTGCGTGTGTGTGTGTGTGTATGGATGGACCACAGGGCTAAAAGCTTACCTCCTCCTCTGCATCTGGCCTGGTAGCCTTGGCTTGCCTCTCCTTTCCTTTCCTCCCCCATAAGCCTTTGTTTCCTAATTATTCATCCAAGAGAGACGGCCTTCGTTTGAAACCTGTGGAGGCGGATGATGAGGCTTGTTGCTGACCCACGAATCACACAGGAGCATCCTAGAGCCTGAGAAGCCCCTTTGTGACAGGACACCTGTTCTTTCACCATCTCGGCCCTCTTGTCTTTCTCCAGACCTTGCCAAATCTTATTACCAACAGGACATATAGCACATGACCAAAAGTATGTGGACACCTGCTCGTCGACCATCTCATTCCAAAATCATGGGCATCACAGGAGGTTGGTGGAACCTTAATTGGGGAGAACGGGCTCATGGTAATGGCTGGAGCAGAATAAGTGGAATGGTATGAAATACATCAACATGCTTTCCATGTGTTTGGTGCCATTCCATTCGCTCTGTTTCAGCCATTATTATTTGCCGTTCTGCCCTCAGCAGCCTCCACTGATGGGCATTGATATGGACTTGGTCCCCCCTTTGCTGCTATAACAGCCTCCACTCTTCTGGGAAGGCTTTCCACTAGATGCTGGAATATTGCTGCAGCGACATGCTTCCATTCAGTCACAAGAGCATTAGTGAGGTCAGTCACTGATGTTGGGAGATTAGGCCTGGCTCGCAGTCAGTGTTCCAATTCATCCCAAAGGTGTTCGATGGGGTTGAGGTGAGGGCTCAGTGCAGACCAGTCAAGTTCTTCCACACCGATCTCAACAAACCATTTCTATATGGACATCGCTTTGTGCGTGGGGGCATTGTCATGCTGAAACAGGAATGGACCTTCCCCAAACTGCTGCCACACAGTTGGAAGCACAGAATCATCTAGAATGTCATTGTATGTTGTGGTGTTAAGATGTCCCTTCACTGGAACTAAGGGGCTTAGCCCGAACTATGAAAAAAAGCCCCGACCATTATTCCTCCTCCCCCAAACTTTACAGTTGGCACTGTACATTTGGACAGGTAGCATTCTCCTGGCATCCACCAACCCCAGATTCGTCTGTTGATCTATCAGATGGTGAAGCATGATTCATCATTCCAGAAAACGCATTTCCACTGCTCCAGTCCAACTGCGGCGAGCTTTACACCACTCCAGATGATGCTTGTTCTTGTGCATGGTGATCTTATGCTTGTGTGCGGCTGCTCGGCCATGGAAATCAATTTAATGAAGCTCCCGACAAACAGGACTTGTGCTGACATTGCTTCCAGAGGTAATTTGGAACTCAGTGGTGAGTGTTGCAATCGAGGACAGATGATTTTAGGCGCCAAGTGTGAGCTTGTGTGGTCTACCAATTACATCAGCGTCTGAGCCGTTGTTGCTCCTAGACGTTTCCACTCCACAATAACAGCACTTACAGTTGACCGGGGCAGCTCTAGCAGGGCAGAGATTTGATGAACTGACTTGTTGGAAAGGTGGCATCCTATGACGTTGCCACATTTAAAGTCACTGAGCTCTTCAATATGGGTCATTCTACTGCCAATGTTTGTCTATGGAGATTTTATGGCTGTGCACTTGATTTTATACACCTGTCAGCAACGGATGTGGCTGAACTAGCCGAATCCACTACCTTGAAGGGATGTCCACATACTTTTGTCCATGTAGTGTGTCAGGGTTCCAGAGTTTCATTTACCCCCTTGTGTCCATAGTTATATAAAATATGAACTGAGTATTGTTTTTATTTCTTATAGAACTTGACTTGAATTAATGCTTGCTAGCAGTTGAATAGAGACAACTTAATTGCCGTTTTTCAAGATGGAGGTCTTTTGTGGAGGTGTGGGGGTGTTTATGGGTAGGTCCCATAAATTATGATGCCATTCCGCTAATGATGTGAGTAAACTATGGTAAACCTCTCCTCCCTCCATCATTCTCTCCTCTCTCCATCATCCCTCTCTCGTTTGCATGGATCCCCTGCCAGCTCCTCTTCTCACGCTGTTTGGTGGTAAAACATTAGCCCCCGGAGCAGGGCGGCTGACAAATAGAGGGCCGTTGTCCCCCTTCTCTCTCAAGGTTTGGGGTTAATGATTGTTGTTCTGGGGGGTTAGAGCCTGGTGATAGGCCCTTTCTCCTGCACCCCAACAGATGTTGCTGGGACTTTAATGTGGTTATCAAATCGGAGTGCCCTCTGATCCCTAAGAACCCATTGTGTGCTGGTCGCATTCCGGGGCCTTGCCGTAGCAACAGGGCATCCTGGGGGCCAAGCGGGACTCCCGCTGAGTCTTCTAGCAGCCTTCAGCTCTGACAGGCAGGGCAGCCCATCTACCCCCTACTACACCCCCTCTACCCTTCTGTGTAAAGCCCTACTCATCTACCCTCTCCCACACTAACCCCTCTCTGTCATGGTAGGGATAAGTTCTTCTCACAAACGGGCCCACTCACTGACACTCACAGCCCCCTCACACACATACACCCCATTCCTCAAATCGTTCACACCCAAACACATTTCTACAATGCTATAGCACATTTACCAAATTCACACTTTTTTACACTACCTAAACATGTTCAGATACTCTCACAGCTTCACACTCCCCCATTTTCATAGTATGCTGCCAAACAAATAATCAATAAACACTTTGTTAGTACCCAACCCATATATAATACGACCTCACATCTACTAAGATTACTACTGTACTAACAACCACTTGACTACCAGCCCTACTTCAGATAACAAAGACATTTTTATGAAAGGAAAATTATTTGACAATCTACTCCTAAAAATGTAGAAAGTGTGAATACAATATGCTATAATCTTGGGGGAACAAAACTTCAGGCCTCTCCGGTTATAGGACCTCTCCTCTAGCTGATGCTGCTGTTGTTAATGTGACATTTCCATCTCCAAGGCCTATCACCTCTTAAGGAAGTGTCCGTTACAACAGCAAATAGCAGATTTGGGGCAGGTGGGAGTTTACACTGTCGCTAAGGCTGACAAGGGCTGTATACCCTCAGCACTTAGCCGGCCTATAAAGTCTCCTGGGAGTTTTGCATAATGAAATAAACATTTATCCAACACTCTATGTCAACAATGAGCACACTCTGTTGCCAGTGTGTGACAGTTCGTTTGAAATTGTAAACAGGTTCAATGCTCTGAGGTGTCACAGATACCTCACTGTTATGAATAGAGGCATGGCACCCATCTCACAGGCGATACTGGGGCCCTGGAGGGCGACCTGGGCTTTCACTCTCCTGCTCTGCATCTACAGTATCAATGCCAGCAGCTGTGGGATTGTTTGTACACAGATGTGGGAGTGCTTGATGATAATTGCCTCGCAGCTGCACTCCGGGCCTGGAGTTCGCTGTTTTTTTTCACCCAGGCTCAGGCTCGTATTGTGTTTGGAGGCGTCCTCGCTCCCCGGAGCAGGAATGTGGGAACCTGCCGTAATTAAAGTATTCTCTAACCCAATTAAGGGTGCTGCCCTCCAGCACCACAGTCTCAGCCCTAGTCACAGCCCTACCTAGCTAGCCCCGGCGAGAGTGACTCGATCCTGGGAGAGCTTGGCGACTTAACCCTCTTTATGGTCTCCCGACCACTCTCTTAGCCCAGGGCCTAAAGTGTTTAACTGGACTGGTTACTCTGAGAAAGGGGGGATTTGGGGGAGAGTGTAAAGGTATAAGGGTTTTGAGGTGGAGAGAAAGGAGGACAGTGAAGTGGAATACCTGGGAATAGTTGCTCTGCGGTGCAGGGCTGTCCACCAGGCTCCCAGTCTGAGGTGACTGAGACACTCATTAAACCTAATGATTGCTTTGTCACACAGTTTTATCGCGTCACAGTGCACAGAAGATGGATGGCTGACTATTACTTTGATGAAAAACTCACATTCCCTCGTCATTGGAAGGAAAAGAGTAGTTTCACATTGTAAAATTGCATCAACAATTTCAAACACCCAAATTTTGATTGAGTAACTGAATTTGCTATTATGGAGGAAAAATCTTTTGGAGTTTGTATTTGTTGTTTAACAATATAAATGTTTGTTTTGGCTGTTTAAAAATATAAATGTTTGTTTTGGCGGTTTAACAATATAGATGTTTGTTTTGGTCGTTTATTTCAGAGAATGGGAACAGGAAACAAAACTTGTATCTTTTGTCCAAACTCACCCAAAGACTTGGGCCAGTTGCTGGGTAGTGTATCTGAGCACCGTTAACAATGACAAGCTAAAATAGAGGTGCTCAATTAACTGTAGATCACTGCCATCAATTAAGTCCTCAATTACTAAATTGATTGATGAGGCCAAATGATCCGATTCATTTTCTCCATCCAGCGTAAAAATTGGAAGCACCAATATAGGGAAATTAGTTGATGAATGTATTTAAGAAGCCGATATGAACAGCTTTTGAACCCAGGGGACAGTAATATACACTGAATGTTTCTCTCTATTTTCTCAGCTCACAGTTCTGTAGGAAACGTGTTCTTGATAAACACAATTCACAGATAATTTCAGTATATTTGTCCTGCTATATGTGTTCTATTTCTCACAATACGTTGTTTGTTTCACAGTCAGTGTTGTGTTTTTGTTTAGATGTTTTGACATAATATTTGCTGAAGTACACCAGGATTTTGTCTTTTAAATTAACTTTAAAAAATATATATTATACAAAAATCGTTGAACACAAATCAAATACAATGACAAAAGATAAACAAGCAAGTGTGTGTAACTAACTGAAAAAGTAAGCACCTCAAATTCTCCTCTGTATTCATGTTGCTCAGTTCTGTAACAATGCTGCTCAGTTCTGTAACAATGTTGCTCAGGTCTGTAACAATGTTGCTCAGGTCTGTAACAATGTTGCTCAGTTCTGTAACAATGTTGCTCAGTTCTGTAACAATGTTGCTCAGTTCTGTAACAATGTTGCTCAGTTCTGTAACAATGTTGCTCAGGTCTGTAACAATGTTGCTCAGGTCTGTAACAATGTTGCTCAGTTCTGTAACAATGTTGCTCAGGTCTGTAACAATGTTGCTCAGGTCTGTAACAATGTTGCTCAGTTCTGTAACAATGTTGCTCAGGTCTGTAACAATGTTGCTCAGGTCTGTAACAATGTTGCTCAGGTCTGTAACAATGTTGCTCAGGTCTGTAACAATGTTGCTCAGTTCTGTAACAATGTTGCTCAGGTCTGTAACAATGTTGCTCAGGTCTGTAACAATGTTGCTCAGGTCTGTAACAATGTTGCTCAGGTCTGTAACAATGTTGCTCAGGTCTGTAACAATGTTGCTCAGGTCTGTAACAATGTTGCTCAGGTCTGTAACAATGTTGCTCAGGTCTGTAACAATGTTGCTCAGGTCTGTAACAATGGTTGTTATAACAAAGAAGAGAGGTCTTGGGAGCAGCTTGGACTGTGGCTTGTGTTTTATTCTCTCCATGTTGTCGGTGTTTAGAGGGATAATTGAACCGGGATGCCACTATAGGATCTTTTTATCCTCAGCATAATTCCTCCTGTATTCAGGCATTATCATGGTGTCAGGGACGGGACAATAGCACAATAAGGTCAATATAATGAAACCCCAAAATAATATGGTGTCATTCCTTTAATTAAGAAAGTTTGACACTCCCAATGATTCTGTCTTATTACAGACAGTGATATACGGAGTGTCTTTCAAAAAATAATCACAAATAGTTACTGTCTGTTGTTAATAGTCTCCGTATATGCTGTGAGCTCTTTATTCATTAGGAATTTTTCCCAAAACATCTACATTTTGGTTAGAACAGATTGAATGGAATCTCATCAAGTTTGATTTAAAAAGTAAATCCTTGTGTTGAATGTGTATAGTACATTTTACATTCTCAAAACAGGTATCCTGCAGTTTTCTAATGAATGTTTCCAGACTTGCAATGAATCATGTGACTTAAAACAAATATAGCTAATGACATCAACATAAGATCACAATAACCTAAAATGTTTATGAAATCAGTTTATCTTGGTAAGGCTCCCGAGTGGCGCAGCGGTCTAAGGCACTGCATCTCCGTGCAAGAGGCATCAATACAGACCCGGGCGGCACACAATTGGCCCAGAGTTGTCTGGGTTAGGGGAGGGTTTAGCCAGGGTTGGTTGTCATTGTAAAATAAGAATTTGTTCTTAACTGACTTGCCTGGTTAAATAAAATAAAATAGCCATAATTGTATTTCTTTTCAGTAGTATTTAGTTATTCAATCCCAGACATAATCATTCAATTTGCTGGGATGATTGATGCGTTATTTTCAATTTGCTGTTATTCTCACTACCAAACTGTACCCAAATGACATCAGTTATTTTCTTTTTTCCCCGTTAGCAATTTGACAAATACTCCCTTTGTAACACCTCCATATCATTCCGTTTGACTTTCCCCAGGGCCTGAATTCAGTTATTGATTGCCTGTTCAGTTTCACTTGGAAAAGGTGGATAAAAGGAGGTTTTCACTTTCTCTATTGGATCTGACAGCTCCCTAACAGGAACAATGGAAAGCTCCCATTCACAGGCAAATCAAGCTAATTCAGCGTGCCCCTTCATTCTCAATGGAGAAGTCACAGTCCTTCCCAGGCCCATTCCATCACAAGCCTTCTCTCTTCACAAACCTTCAAAGTTCGAGCTACTCATCCAACAGACAACATTGCTCTTTCTTAGCCTCTCCACCCCCACCATCAAATGGATAAATAGGTTGATTAATATATACAAAGTCAAAAAGGAAACAAAATAGTAGCATAAAATCGGTTCGTTTTTATGTGTAATCTACTCCCACCGATCCAGCCTGCTCTTTCTGTTCGTTTTTAACGTTTAATGTCATTTTCACTCTTAGTGTGAACATTTTATTTAGAAAAAATACAAAAACTGGGATTATATTGAGGTAAACTAAAAGCAATGCAATAGCATCAAATGAGGTTCACTTTATAAAACACAATTTTACCAGAAAATATGATGTCTCATTTGAGCTGCATGATAGACAGACCCCCTATGTGAGATGGAGGTTAATCTAGGCCCATTCCTCTCCTTCAGTGTAATAAGCAGAGGCTTCCCCACTAATCCCTCTGTATGGTTTCCAGGTGACAGGTGTGTACGGAAGCACGTGAGCGTGTGAGTGTCTGTGTATACACATGAGCGTATTTGTGTGTGTGCGTGTGTGTGTGTGTGTGTCTGTGTGTGTGTGTGTGTCTGTGTGTGAGTTTATATGCTCGCGTGTGGTGCCTAAAGCAACAAGGAAAGGTGAATCCTAACCCCAGACAGTTAAACTCTAAGGTCATAGGTTACCTCTGAGCTCCACACAGCGGCAGCTCTGAGTGGTACACTGCAGCATCCGCCTGCCAGAAGGACAGGGTCAGGAACAAGAAATGGAAAAGCTAGAAACTGAAATGATGTTGAACTGTACATTTAAATCAATTTAAATTATTTATTGAATCATCTACTGATTGATGTTTATTTCAATACATTTTCAGAGGGATAGTGGCCAGTGCCAACATGGCGACTTGACAAGGACACCCAAATCTTTCAAGACAGAACAAAGTGGACATAAGATTACCCAATGACTTTGTGAGACCTCAATGAAGAAGAGGACAGGAAGTGGATCAGGTTCACACCCATTCTACCTTAAATGAGCGAAAGAGGAGATTAACATGATTTAACTTTGTCCAACACATACAGACTGCGATTTATCTGCCAGAATCCATCAAAAAACAACCCGAAAGCTTCCACGTCCAGCTCTGAATGCGCACTTGTCCCTGCTCTCAATTCGCCTTTCAGCCCCCACTAAAGAGACAAGTCCCAATCACAATATTGTCAAGGCTCTGTTGGTTTTCTGGTTCAAATCCTTGTTCACGCTGTTTGCTGAGTACTCATCTGCTGTGACAGCCTTCAGACAAACAGAGAGTCCTGAAAGAGGTCTTCCACAACCAGATCTTTCCTGCTGGGCAGTGGCTGAAACAGCCCTTTTCTTTCTCCATCAAGTGGAACCCGGCCTTTTGAGTTGGCCCCTGGGATCCCTCCATTGAGGCGGGCTATGGGCCAGTGGTTCGCCCCTCCATCCCCCGGGCCACCCTCACTCTCCCAGGACACCTGTACCCCTCAACCCCATCGTGGGAACCTCCATCTCAGCCGGTTCCACCTGAGCTTGGACTGGAAGACAGTGCTGGTTAAATATGGCAATAATAACTGTTAATTAAGTTTATCACAGAGGGTTTAGAGATGGGCAGTGTGATATTTGAAGTTGAGGTTGTTGTTTTTATTTCAAAGAAGTAGTGCTTACAGTACTTTGCAGGAAAATGACTTCTGAAACTCAGAAGTAGGGTAGTCCTACTTAGACAGTGAGCATCCAAGACAACAACAACCTAACACCCTGAACACTCTCCCCCTCCCACACACCCTCCCCAGTCCCCATCCCTCTAAATCTCCATGGCACACTGCAGAAAAATGGCATCAATTAATCAGCATTCATGAACCGTTTACTTGAGCTCTCCTTTGTGTGCTGCACCCAGGCAGGGTCTAATCCAGACAGAGACAGGGCTGTTCTGCAGCTCTGTAGACAGCACCACTCCACTCTTTGTGGGACAGAGAGACCCATCAACTGGTGTTCAGGGAAATGTCTCCCCCCACTGAGAGTGTAAACTTCCCCTTCTCTTCTCTTCCCTTCTTTCCTCCTCTCCTCTTTCACCCTCTCCTTCCTGTGCCCTCTCATCACTCAGGAAGCACCATCTCCTGGAGGAGAGCTCCATCCTTCCGTCTTGGTCTCACCCCCGCCGTAACCCCCCGCATCACATGTACTGTATGAAGACATCTGTCCATATTTAAAGCAGATTTTCCATTTTGGTGCAAATGATCCCACACCCACCCGTCACCCCTTAACTCTGAAGGAGGCAGCTTTTAAAACGTGGCAATACTTTTCGTCATAGTTCCCTGCCAATTCTTTGCCTGGCAGAAGAAGCACGTTTAATTGGGAGATGCATTTAGACAGCTATTCTACAATTACACAACTAGAGCCGAGATGCTTTTCTGCATGTTGCTCTGTTTGTCCCAATTTTCTGCACTGTTCAGTTTACCTCTACTTTCCTATTCTTAAGGTGCTTTGCCTCACTCAGCTCCAAATGCAGCTTAATTGCTCATAGCGAAGCGTACACCTTTCAACGAGAGGTTCCTGCCAGTTAGCGCACATTAAATCATAGGAGAACAAAAATCTAAAATTCTCACGTGGCAGCTGTGCCATTTGGTAGTAAGAGCAAGGAAATGGGTGATGAAATGGATGCTGAACATTCTTACCGTACAACAACCACTCAAGCCTGGGTTAGTCACTGTATTTTGGAGTTACTTGGAGGCCAAACACATACTCTTACTCTATGCCTATAGCTTTATAGATACTAAGACTTCATGCTTTTAAAAGTCATTTCTTAATACATAGCTTGAACCGTACATTAATAAATATTTCAAAGATGAATATAAACAAATCTTCTATTTTTGACATTTTAATTTTGTGGACCTTTAGTGTTGTTAAGCCTTGACAAAGCGTTCAATTAAATGCAGGCTAATTAGTTTAAATATGGCCCCATTATCTTTGTTTGTAAAACAAAACGAAGTGGTGTGTCTCCCTGACATCTGATCATGGTCAAAGTGTTTCCCACTCCTTCCCTTCTTTTATATCCTTTACCCTGGAAAGTTCTAGAACAACTCATTATCTACCAGCCCCTCAGTGTCTGAAGTGGAGGCCTGTACCCACAACAAACAATGGCTTACAAGATACTGTTTGAATTCATATCCGTTCTCCCTTTCTTAAAGGGGGACACACAACACACCGTTGACCCACTGATACACATTAGAAGTGATGTGGCAGTTAAGGCTACAAGCAGCTCTGTTGAACAGTCTGTCTTTGACCCTCCACCACTGAATAAATATAATGCTCCGAATGAGAGTAAGACACTGAGAGAGCAGAGAAAAAGCCAGGGGGAGATTTCAAGCCACAGATAAGAAGTTAAAGACCTTTATAGACTATAACACCATTATTCCTGCTGAATAAAAAATAGGATTTAGTGTTTTTTCCACTTAATTTCAATCAAAAGAGTCTCCACCTTACATATTGCACTGGTAATGTAATGGAGAGAGGGCCACAAAAAAAGGCTTTGTGGCTTTGACACCTCCTATAGTGGGACTGTGTTGTCCTGGAACCAAAAGGGAGAGAAAGGGTTTTCTTCTGCGCCTTGCTATCTGCTGCTAACACATTCTAATTGATGCTGCTGCATTCCTGCACTGGATGCATTCAGTGAATAACGAGGCCTGGACTGCCTATGAATTGGTACCCTCTAAGCAAAGCAGTAATCCCCCCCATCCATTAATCCCTCCCCACCACAACCACCACCACAACCAACCACCACCTCCCCTCAATCCTTCCCCAAAGCTCTACTCCAGCTTTACCGCCCATTAAAGCACCACCATTGTGTGGAGACGCAGCCCACAAAAGCTGTCAATCTCGCCGGGTCCTCTAAAGCTTGGACTCACACAGACTGGAGTGACAGACCACCAACCCCCCCGCACCCGCCACCCCTAACCCTCTCCCCCAAAACTTCTCAGCTAGCTAAGTACACTACCTCCCAATACCCTTCACACACACACACACACACACACACACACACACACACACACACACACACACACACACACACACACACACACACACACACACACACACACACACACACACACGCACACACTCTCTCTTGCCTCAACGCACAAAGCATCAATCTGTCTTCAGGCCCAGCACCCTTGGCCCTTTGTCCCATCTGCAGGTGCCTGTGAAAGCACCCATGGTCGCCCCAGCCTCCGCGTACACCACGCCTAGTCCAGGGACAGGAGCTGCTGACAAAGGCCCAGTGTGGGAATGAGGGATGCGTGGAGGGAGGGGGGCTTCTCTAGGACAGATGGCTGGGGAAGTTTCCCAACTCCACCAAGCCAAGGCTCCTCCATGGGGACTGTCAGTTTGGATTCACAAGACTGTTACACACAGGGGAAGAGGCAGTGGAGGAATGCCTTCTAAACTGTGGAGGGAAGGGGGGCGCTATAGTCACCACTGTACTTCCCACTGGGCACAGACATTATTTCAACATTGTCAACTAGTTGTCATTTTGTCAGCTAACATCAATTCAACTTAAAATTCACCATGTCATTGGATTTAGTTGAAAAGTTAGATTATAAAATACAAAATTCCCACTTTTTGCAAGTCCGATCAGTTTTGAACGTTGATACAACGTCATCACATGTACAGTATCAGTCAAAAGTTTGGACACACCTACTCATTCAAGGGTTTTTATTTATTTACTATTTTCTACATTGTCGAACAATAGTGAAGACATCAAAACTATGAAATAACACATATGGAATCATGTAGTAACCAAAAAAGTGTTAAACAAATCTAAATATATTTAAGTAGCCACCCTTTGCCTTGATGACAGCTTTACACACTCTTGGCATTCTCTCAACCAGCTTTATGAGTAATGCTTTTCCAACAGTCTTGAAGGAATTATATATTCTGAGCACTTGTTGGCTGCTTTTCCTTCACTCCGCGGTCCAACTAATGCCAAACCATCTTAATTGGGTTGAGGTTCGGGTGATTGTGGAGGCCAGGTCATCTGATGCACCACTCCATCATGCTCCTTATTGGTCAAATAGCCCTTACACAGCCTGGAGGTGTGTTGGGTCATTGTCCTGTTGAAAAACAAATGATAGTCCCACTAAGCCCAAACCAGATGGGATGGCATATCGCTGCAGAATGCTGTGGTAGCCATGCTGGTTAAGTGTGCCTTGAATTCTAAATTAATCACTGACAGTGTCACCAGTAAAGCACCAACACACCTCCTCCTCCATGCTTCACGGTGGGAACCACACATGTGGAGATCATCCGTTCACCTAATCTGCATCTCCAAGACATCAGTTGGAACCAAAAATCTTAAATTTGGACTCATCAGATTTCCACCGGTTTAATGTCCTTTGCTCGTGTTTCTTGGCCCAAGCAAGTCTCTTCTCATTATTGGTGTCCTTTAGTAGTGGTTTCTTTGCATCAATTCTACCATGAAGGCTTGATTCACACAGTCTCCTCTGAACAGTTGATGTTGAGATGTGTCGGTTACTTGAACTCTGTGAAGCATTTATTTTGGCTGCAATTTCTGAGGCTGGTAACTCCAATGAACTTATCCTCTGCAGAAGAGGTAACTCTGGGTCTTCCTTTCCTATGGCGGTCCTCATGAGAAGCAGTTTCATCATAGCGCTTGATGGTTTTTGCGACTGCACTTCAAGAAACTGTCAAGAAAGTTCTTGAAATTTTCTGGATTTTGTTTTTCTTTGCTTATTTGAGATGTTTTTGCCAATATGGACTTTACCCTAATATGGACCCTATTTTACCAAATAGGGCTATCTTCTGTATACCACCCCTACCTTGTCACAACACGACTGATTGGCTCAAATACATTAAAAAGGAAAGAAATTCCACACATTAACTTTTAACAATTAACAACCTGTTAATTGGAATGCATTCCAGGTGACTACCTCATGAAGTTGGTTGAGAGATTGCCAGGAGTGTGCAAAGCTGTCAGCAAGGCAAAGGGTGGCTATTTGAAGAATCTCAAATATAAAATATATTTTGATTTGTTTAACACTTTTTTGGTTACTACATGATGTTATTTCATAGTTATGACGTCTTCACTATTATTCTACAATGTGGAAAGTAGTAAAAAATAAAGAAAAACCCTTGAATGAGTAGGTGTGTCCAAACTTTTGACTGGTACTGTATGTCTTTTTTCAACATGGAAACAACGTTGATTCAATCAGTTATTGCCAAGTGGGTTCCCTTTAGGGATTACATATGAGGAGTAGGGCAGTACTTTAAATATCACAGCCATTCCTCTTGTATAACTCATTTCATTACAATACTACATTTATCAACATTACAAAAGTGCTATTTGGATCCATAACATGTATCCCAAGTAGCATACAGGTCATGTTAAAATGGTAGCAGAGGAACAGACATTGCTGTAGCCCTTTCCTGCATTCAAATGACCTAATGGCCTCGTGTGGAATGTTATTCATATTTTTCATAATTTCATCATCAATAAACAAAAGCAAAAATTAAACTGCAAAATATCTGGTGTTTTTATGTCAAACCGTGTTGTTATATTTCAGTCTTCTGTGATATATATTAAGTGTAATATTGGGATGCAAACTCATAATGTAATACATTTCAACTCTATATCTGACATGGTACAGGTGTCTTCTTTTTTTAAGGCATAACCTTGTGTGTGAGGTGTAAAATTTTGTTTCGGAGTAGATTTGTTTAAGACTACCAAGAAACACTCTGTGTGACCCTGATTTAGCCTATTTCAGTAAAAGGTTAAATGCTATAAAAAAAATCTACAAGCACTACTACATCCCAAAGACTAAGCCTGGTCACACTAATATTTCATATGTACACATACACTACATGACCAAAAGTATGTGTACACCTGCTCGTTGAACATCTCATTCCAATATCATGGGCATTAATGTTGAGTTGGTTCCTCCTTTGCTGCTATAACAACCTCCCATCTTCTGGGAAGGCTTTCCACTAGATGCTGGAACATTGCAGCAGGGACTTGCTTCCATTCAGCCACAAGATTGTTAGTGAGGTCGGGACTGATGTTGGGAGATTAGGCCTGGCTCGCAGTCGGTGTTCCAATTCATCCCAAAGGTGTTTGATGGAGTTGAAGCCGGGGCTCTATGCAGGCCAGTCAAGTTGCTCCACACCTATCTCAACAAACAATTTCTGTATGGACCTTGCTTTGTTCACGGGGGCATTGTTATCCTGAAACAGGAAAGTGCCTTCCCCAAACTGTTACTACAAAGTTGGAAGCACAGAATCATCGAGAATGTCATTGTATGCTGTAGCGTTAAGACTTCCCTCCACTGGAAATAAGTTGCCTAGCCACAACCACGAAAAACAGCTCCAGACCATTATTCCTCCTCCACCAAACTTTACAGTTGGCACTATGCATTCGGAAAGTAGATGGTGAAGCGTGATTCTTCACTCCATTGCTCCAAAGTTCAATGACAGCGAGCTTTACACCACTCTAGCCGACGCTTGGCATTGCACATGGTGATCTTAGGCTAGTTTGCGGCTGCTCGGCTATGGAAAACCATTTCATGAAGCTCCCGACAAACAGTTATTGGGCTGACGTTGCTTCCAGAGACAGTTTGGAACTCGGTAGTGAGTGTTGCAACCGCGGACAGATGATTTTTACGTGATACCAGTTCAGCACTCGTGTGGCCCGTTCTGTGAGCTTGTGTGGCCTACCACTTCGCGGCTGAGTCGTTGTTGCTCCAAGATGTTTCCACTTCACAATAATAGCACTTACAGTTGACCGGGGCAGCTCTGGCAGGGCAGAACTTTGACGAACTGACTTGTAAAAGTGGCATCCTATGACGGTGCCACATTAAAAGTCACTGAGCTCTTCAATAAGGCCATTCTACTGCCAATGTTAAACTATGGAGATTGCATGGCTGTGTGCTCAATTTTATACATCTGTCAGCAACTGTTGTGGCTGAAATAGCAAATTCCTCTAATTTGAAGGACATACTTTGTATATATAGTGTGTGTTGGAGAAAAAATTGCAACATAAATTAGCACCCCCTCTTTATTGTTAGAGCATTATGAAAGTAAAATATTCAAAAATAATCTTTTAGTAACAGAATAAACAATAGCCGGGTAAGTAACATTTGTAGAGTAAGAAACCAATTTAGGCTTCTGGGTTGTTTTAATGTGCAACCTGACACTACACACACCAATCAACTGCTGTTCAACCTGATACACTACACACAACAATCAACTGCTGTTCAACCTGATACGCTACACACAACAATCAACTGCTGTTCAACCTGATACACTACACACAACAATCAACTGCTGTTCAACATGATACACCACACACAACAATCAACTGCTGTTCAACCTGATACACTACACACAGCAATCAACTGCTGTGCAACCTGATAACACACATAATCTAGGTTACAGCCATACACCATATGGAACACAGTGTGAAGAGACAAAACATTATTTGCTACTTTTTCTCAAGCTCTTCTAGTTTGATAGCTAGTTTTACAGCAGAGTACATTATTAGTTAGGCTACTTATTCAGTTTCATGGAGACAGTAATGTGAGACAACGGAAATATAGCTGTGCCTGCCAACAGCGAGTAGCCGTTCCATTGGCTTTACTGCGCTGCCGTCGTGTGGAGATATTTGGAATGACCGAAACTCCATTTGATATTTTAGGCCCCAAAATGATGTTGACACCTACGTACAACTTGTTGATTTGTGTGCTCTAAAACCATTGCGGTTGTGATTCTATTAGATTGACCTAATGGTGTAGTGTTTGATCTAGGAAATATGAGATTGAACCCTTTGGAATAATTTGACCACTATTGAATAAATGTATCTCACGAAAATATACATTGTTGAATAAATGTGTTGACGCATAATGGAATATTTGGCAAAGAGGTAAGTTGAATAGCTTAGAAGTTGAATAAATTCATCCATATGCCTATTATGATTTAAAGTTTTAAAATTGCAATTGATTTAAAGTTGCAGCACGAAAATGAACTCACTTACTGCAGCGTTTCCCAAACTCAGTCCTCAAGTCCAAAGGGGTGCACATTTTGTTTTTCGTCTTAGCACTACACAGCTGATTCAAATAACCAACTAATCATCAAGCGTTGATCATTTGAATCAGCTCTGTAGTGTTAGGGCAAAAATCAAAATGTGCACTCTTCGGGGTCCTGGGGACCGAGTTTAGGAAACACTGCACTACTGTAAATTGCTCTGGATAAGAGTGTCTGCTTAATGAATAAAATGTATGTGTGAAATGTTTGCTTTTAGCTGGGCACCCCGCTTGTGCCATCAAACCCCTGCAACTTATCCAGAATGCTGCATCCTGCCTGGTGTTCAACCGTCCCAAGTTCTCCCATGTCACCCTGCTCCTCCCCTCTCTACCATCAGGCTACGCTCAAACCCTACAGCCCAAACCGTGTACTCTGTTCTGCGTCTTCTGGTCTCTTGGCCCTCACACCACTAAGGGAGAGCAGCTCCTGCTCTGCTCAGCCCAGTCAAAGGTCTTCTCTGTGCTGGCACCCCAGTGGTGGAACCAGCTTCCCCATGAAGCAAGGACAGCAGAGTCCTTGCCCATCTTCTGAAAACATCTGAAACCCTGTCTTTTCAACGAATATCTCACTCCCATGTAAATATAAAAGCCTTTTGTGAACTGACACTTCCAGTTGACTGTAACATGTAACATGAATGTAACATGAATGGAGAATGTTACCTGACCCTACTCACCAAGTCGATCAAGCAAGTCTTGCTTTTGTTAGTGTACAAAATGTTAGTGTACAAAATTTTGTTAGTTTACAAAATGAAAAAGAGGAGGAATTAAAAAGGGATTTGTAAATTGAGATATTAGAGAAGAGTACCAATTATGTAAATGCACTCAAGCTAACAATACGATTACTAATTTGTTTAAATCTCAAGTCAGTTCAAGAGGTCAGGGAGAGAGGACAGGGAGAGAGGTCGGGGAGAGAGGTCGGGGAGAGTTGTCGGGGAGAGAGGTTGGGAGAGTTGTCGAGGAGAGAGGTTGGGTGGTCGGGGAGAGTTGTCGGGGAGAGAGGTTGGGAGAGTTGTCGCGGAGAGAGTTTGGGTGGTCGGGGAGAGTTGTCGGGGGGAGAGGTCGGGAAGAGTTGTCAGGGAGAGAGGTCAGGAAGAGAGGTCAGTTTATTCTTCCCAAGCCCAAACCCAGGTACAGATTCAGACTGAGGCTCAGAGACTCGGAAAGATAATAAAATGGAAACTAGCTAAGAGACCGGTCAAGTTACGGGTTCAGCAACTAGTAGTTGCTCAAACTGGGGCAAAGGCTAAAGAAGAGGACGTAGCATGTCAAGTGGCTGATCTTCGCAAGAAGGCACAGGAACTGACTGACTGTCAGAAAGTGGTACATACACTGGTACACAGCATAAGGCTGAACTTAACGATGAGTGTCAGGAATGGATACTGAATGTTGGTCAAATCAAATCAAATCACATTTTATTTGTCACATACACATGGTTAGCAGATGTTAATGCGAGTGTAGCGAAATGCTTGTGCTTCTAGTTCCGACAATGCAGTAATAACCAACGAGTAATCTAACTAACAATTCCAAAACTACTGTCTTATACACAAGTGTAAGGGGATAAAGAATATGTACATAAAGATATATGAATGAGTGATGGTACAGAGCAGCATAGGCAAGATACAGTAGATGGTATCGAGTACAGTATATACATATGAGATGAGTATGTAAAAAAAGTGGCATAGTTAAAGTGGCTAGTGATGCGTGTATGGTGCTCTAAAGGGACTGATGACAAATGCTGAGATGAAGAAAGTAGAAGAGGAATAGCTGCAGGCTCTGGCTAAGGGTGCGTTCGTAAATTCCCTCTGGTGATCTACTCTGATTTCGGACCACTCTCATCTGAGTGTGCCAGAGAGCAGAATAATTTATGAATTTACGAACGGCTGTTGAATATGGCTGGTGACAGTAAACGTTGGCAAAAATAATAATGAAATTGTTGCCAGCTGCACAGTTACAGTCACCAACTCACGAGATAACATGAAAACAGCCTAACCAGCTCTGCTAAGGGGAGTAAAATGGTCAGAGTGAGGTGTTTTCTCATTTGTGTCTCAAAGTAGCTAGCAAGCTAGCCAACGTTAGCCAGTTAGCTTGCGTGCTTGACTGCAGTTGTAAGACCAGAACAATCTGATCAACCTTACTCCTCGGCCACAGCGTCCAGTGTGCACTCTGAATTCTCTGAGAGCGAAACACTCCGAATTTACGAACGGACAATCTGACCATGCTCTCAATTTATGAACACCCAGAAGGCAATTTGAGCACACTCTGGCACTCCAGATTGAATTTACGAACGCACCCTAAGTATATGGAACGTTGGCAGAAATGGACACCGGCTGAGAGACAGAAAGAAGAACAGGAAGGAGAAGTTGGATGCTTTGTGAAAGAGATGGGAGGAAACAATGCAACTGTCACTGTGGTTGCAAGCTATTTTAACAGAGTGGACCTAGAGCAGTACGTGGACTACTTGAGGTATGTAAATGCCATACCTGGAGGACCCACTTTAGGCCTACCTGACCTGTGGCCCCTAAAGGGCCAAAGGTGTCCAGGAAGAGGACCAGGGATTCCAGCTCTGTGAGATGCCAGGATAGCTCCCTTTTTTTCAACCTCTAGGCCTGAGAGGAAGATGAGATGAGGGAAGACAACTGATCAATGGATCCTACACTTAGGCCTATGTGTTAAATAGAAAATAAACATCACATTTATGGAAGCTACCTACTTTATTATGCTTATGTTTCATTGTGATCACTTGCGATTAAATATAAATACATTTCTCTTCCATTGTAGATGTGCTATGTTGATATTGAAGACAGGAAATAAGCTTTTTCTGTTTTCAATTGTTTCAATAAACACTTTCAAGTTTTTGAGAAAAACTGTTTGCAGTTCACTATAAAGCCACATGGAGGAGATAGAGTCAAGCATATGGATCTCAACATCAGTGGTGGAAAAAGTACCCAATTTTCCTACTTAAGTAAAAGTATAGATACCGTAATGGAAAGTTACTCAAGTAAAAGTGAGTCAGTCAGTAAAATACAACTTGAGTAAAAGACTAAAAGTATTTGGATTAAAATATACTTAAGTATCAAGTAAATGTAATTGCTCAAATATACTTAAGCATGAAAAGTAAAACTATAAATAATTGAAAATCCCTGATATTAAGCAAAGCAGAAGGCATAATTTTCTTATTTAAAAAAAATGTATGTATAGCCAGGGGCAAACTCCAACACTCAGACATTAAAAGATGCATTTGTTTTTATTGAGTCTGCCAGGCCAGAGTCAAAATATGACAATTCTCCTGTCCTGCTAAGCTTTCAAAATGTAAAGAGTACTTTTGGTTGTCAGGGAAAATGTATGGAGTAAAATATACAGTATTTTCTTTAGGAATATAGTGAAGTAAAAGTAAAAGTTGTCAAAAATATAAATAGTAAAGTAAAGTACAGATACTCCAAAAATCTACTTAAGTTGTACTTCAAAGTATTTTTACTTAAGTACTTTACACCATTGCTCACCATCATGATCTGCTCATCAACAGCAGCCCACAAGTACATTAGGTATAGCAGTCTACACAAACGGCCAGCGGTGGACAAAGTACTCAATTGTCATATTTGAGTAAAAGTAAAGATACCTTAATAGAAAATGACTCAAGTAAACGTTAGTCACCCGGTAAAATATTACTTGAGTTAAAGTCTAAAAGTATCTCTTATTAAATATACTTAAGTATCAAAAGTAAATGTAATTGCTGAAATAAAAAATGTAAAAGTATAAATCATTTCTTATTAATTCAAGCAAACCAGAAGTCACCATTTCTTATTTATTTATGGATAGCCAGGGGCCCACTCCAATACTCAGACGTGAATTACAAATAAAGCATTTGTGTTTAATGAGTCCGCCAGATCAGATGCAGTGGCGATGACCAGGGATGATCTTTTGATAAGTGAGTGAATTGGACCATTTCCCTGTGCTGCTTAGCATTCAAAATAGAATGAGTACTTTCAGGTGTCAGGGGAAATGTATGAGTTAAAAGTACATTATTTTCTTTAGGAATGTAGTGAAGTAAAAGTATAAGTTGTCTAAAATATAAACAGTAAAGTAAAGTACAGATACAAAAAAAACGACTTATTTTTTTTCACAGTCTACAATACTTTTCGGGGTAAGCATCATAGCTCATATTCTGTATATACACATCTTTAACTCAACTTTTTGCTTTGTGCTGGGACTACTGAACTGATTATTGGATATTATATTTGGGTCATCTTTACTGTTGACACTGATACAGGATAGATAAGATTTTATGAAAAGGAAATAGCTAAAGTTGTTCACCAAAAGACTTCTGACTACAAATCCCAGCAAACCCCTCACTGTCGTACCTTCAATGGGCAGGGTTTATGGCTGCGTTCATATACTAGTAGTAACTAGGAAACTCTGATATTTCCGACTTGCTTATTCGTTGAACGCGGCACGTGTATAACTACAACCAGTTTGGAAGTCGGACATTTCCAAGTTTCCTATTTCAGACTAGCACTTGAACCCGGCCTTAAAACGTGGGATGGTTGTGGGGGTTGTAAAAAAATAATGTTTGACAGGGTTTGGCTAAAAGAAGACAAGGGGGCGGTAGTAAGCGAGTCCGACGTGTGTACGAATCAACATTGAACTTACTTTTTGTATGTCGGCCACACCGCGCGGCGAGTTGATTTGTATGCGACGATTCATTTGTGGAAGACAGCAACAGCGCATAGTACTACAGGATGTCGCGGATCATTTCAACGTTTTGCACCGGGAAGCACGACTAGCACAGTAACACCGCAACGCGATTCATATTTAAAAGGTATAATGCGAATGGTTAGAAGAGCTCGAATTCAAACAAAATGGAAACAATTTAGAATCGCTGCGGCATTCCATGTAGCCAGAAGGACTACTAGGGTAGAACATAGCTGGATAGAGAGCTAGTTATGAACTAATATACATGCGAAGTTACATATCAGAAAAGCTCAAACAGAGCCTATAGTAAGTTGGTTGAAACTATTAGTTCGTTGGTGTCCCCAGTCACCAAAGAAGACTGAAGAAAATACTGAAATATGCTACGGAGAAGACTGAACCGTTTGGTATGTATGACAGCAATACACATGGCTAGGCAGCCACCCGGCACTCAAGTTTATGCGGCATGTTTGGTAGGTAGCTATAGCCAGCTAACGTTAGCCGAATATAGCTAATCGAGAATATAGCTAGCCAACCGCCTCTTGCTATTCTGTCAAGCAATTATCAGGATAATATACTCTGTCAGCAGTGATGCTTCTTTGCTACCCGTGAAAGTATGCTGGCTATTTTTACCAAAGGTTAACGGTAGCTTATTGGCTACCATATTACTACGAAGTTTCCTCATTTACATGGATCTTTTTGACAGAGAGTAGACAGTAATGCATCCCTAGGGGAGAACGTTACAAGTTATCAACTTTGTGATAACGCCGTCTCCTCAGATGGTCATGTTTAACAACTGATCTCAGAGCAGGTTGTCATTACCATTCCACTTGAATGTGATGTTAAATTATAATTTTCAGTGGTGAAATGACTGTTACCCTGTTTCATATGGTCCTGTATTTTAAAGAAGCCTCGTAAAATCATCATTGGGTTCTGTTGGAACTAAAAGTTACTCAGTATCTGTCTGGGTTGAATTTCACTGTTGTCAGCAAATGTAAACCATACGTTTAATTCTGCTCAATACACGTTTTATAGTTTTTAAATCATTGGTTGTTGATGGTCATCAAAGAAGGGAGCATGGATCAAGCCCTTTATTCACGTGCACAGTCACAAGTCCCTGTTAAAGAACGCTCTACTTCCTTTTTATAGTCCTCCAATAACCTGTTGTCACTATTAGGTTTTATCCCCAGAGTCAATGTGAGCTGCTTAGATACTGGTGGTGGAGGAGGAAAAGCAATATAATAATTATGCAGTCTGACCCTTTTCCAGCTTCCCTTTTAAGTGTTGCCAGGTCAGCGTATAATTCTGCCTCCTGAGCTGTTTGCTCCTGTAATTTATTTTTTGTGTGAGCTGTAAATAACATTTTGTGTGTAGCAACCAGCCACACTTTCATTGATGCGCATTGTGCTCTAATCTCGAGCTCTGGCTTTCTGCCTTGTAATTCACACCACCCTCGCATTTGCTCGGAAGGGGGGGGGGGGGGTTGTGGTACTTTACAGGAGGGAGGGAGATACGGAGAGAGACTCAATCTGAGGAGGAATCGGGAGCTTGACTTGCCTCTATGATGCGCTAAAGCCCAGTGTCTTCACAAATGAATTAAAGATGGCTGTGGGAACAGAACGAGTGGTGCTGTGCTTTACGTCAGACGGAAGCTCCAGAGGTTGTAATGCTCTGACAGGAATGCAGAATCCCAGAGCTGCCTTTCATGTTCTCTCAAGGCATTGAAGGTAGCAGCTAGATCTGTGAAGAGGTGAAGCCTGGCGGAAATGTTATAGTCTTCAATTTGGAAACTCCTTCCTTTCCTCAAAGGGAAGAGCACGAACACATCACGGCATTCCATCGCCCAGTCTCTGTTCCCTAGTACTGTAGCTACCTGTCCTGTTCCTTGGTAGCCAGTCCTCCTAACCTCCTCCTGGGTAACTGGAGTGGACAATGCTAATGTTTCTTTCTGCGTTCTGTCCATGCAGTCCGGTCACTCAGTTCAAGTACATGGCTTACATGAGGACAACATGGCTTACATGAGGACATTTGTTTTGCTGTTTATCTGTACAAGCACTTCAAAGGACAGCACATGAGAAGTGAGTTCAGGATAATGTGCAGGTTTAAGATCCAGCTGTTTTCTCAATGGTGCATTCTAAAGCCATTATCCTTCCTGCGCTCTGTCTTATTTCAGTTTATACTCATTAAACACATTTCTAGCAATTAGCCTATGAAATTAAGTGTCTTTTTTATTATGGAGAGAATCTGCATTATTTGAACTTATAATACTTTCTGCCCTAGATACATTATGATGATTATCAATATTTTGTCAAAATAGAAAATGTTGACAACTTTGGCTTTGACACACCAGTAGAGTTTGCTGGCTGAGAGTACTTGGCACCTCTGAACGTAATTTGCGAACTGAGTGCTGAGTACCAATTTTACATGTAGGATCGCATGTCAGGCGTCTTCAACCGGTGGCCCTTGAAACACAGCATGCTGAACGATCGGCAGACGAACACTACATCTGCGTTCAGTGCAATGTGTGCATGCCTTAAGGGATCATGATGGTGACACAGTCAGTCGTTTGAAGTCCAGCCCCGGACAGAACTAAAGGTGGACACTGTGGTGGACACTGTGGGGGCTCACTGTGGGGCTCACTGTGGGGCTCACTGTGGGGCTCACTGTGGGGCTCACTGTGGGGCTCACTGTGGGGCTCACTGTGGGGCTCACTGTGGGGCTCACTGTGGGGCTCACTGTGGGGCTCACTGTGGGGCTCACTGTGGGGCTCACTGTGGGGCTGTGTTAACCAACAGTGGCTCTGATCAAAACAGGACCGCAAATGTTTGAGGGGCTGAGCATTTCAGGATTGTTGTTCTCCCGGCCTCCTCTCTCTCTATTTCTCTGTTGTGATGTGAGGTCCATCTAATTGAATGAGCTGCTGCAGTCTTGGGTGTTTTCAGCAGGGTCGGCTGCACCCTCTGAGGGCGTTCAAGTTGTAATGTCACATGCACAAGTACAGTGAAATGTCTTTCTTGCAAGATCTAACCAAACAATGCAGTAATCGATAACAATGTAATACTAAAAATAACAAGCAGGCCCTTGCCTGGCAGGGGATGTTGTCTCGTATCAGGGCTTTGCAGGCTTAAAAAAAGACAACATGCGGACCTTAACGTAAATTATTTTTTAAATTCACTGAAACATACATTTTGTATTAATTTAATATATCGCCCAGCCTCTACTCTGCTGTGACCTCAAAGAGAGAAGAGCCTCACGCCGCGGCAGTGCACAGTCAACACACACAAGGATTCTCTCCTGATCCAATTCCCCTCCCACCTAAACAAACATTGTTGACTTCTGTGGCTTGACAGACAGTCTCTTGTGTGTAAGATGAGCTTCTCAGTTCTGCTTCTACTGATAGCGATGGTGTTTTGTTTCAGCTGGACCGTAGCTTCTCAGTTCTGCTTCTACTGATAGCGATGGTGTTTTGTTTCAGCTGGACCGTAGCTTCTCAGTTCTGCTTCTTCTGATAGCGATGGTGTTTTGTTTCAGCTGGTGCGTTCATTGGTTGTTTTGAAGTATCACAGTCTACACTGTGACTAACCATAGAGAGGCCCAGGATCCTTACTTATGATCCTAAACACCTATTGGGGAAGAGATGGGGGTAGCTTTTCAAGTGTTGAGTGAGACCTGGCTGGACAGACTGGGGTGCTCCTTGGGAGGGATTTTTGGGTTGAGTTCTCTGAGGGTAAGAGTGCATAGAGGCCACAGTCCTTACAAGGTCTGGGTGGCCGTTTTCAATCAGGAGAGCTGCGTATTGATTAGAGCTGTGCTCCGTTTTGCCGCCATCAGTCTTGCGCCCCGGACTGGCTGGCGGACAGAAATGCTTACTCTGGACTTTTCTCTTTTCTCCACGCTCCCCTCTCCACCCAATAATGAAAACTCAGCCGCTGGAGCTCATCTGCACCACACAGCAGGACAATAAATACATTTAGCATGGTGAGGTGGGGGATAAACGGTAGCAGGGTTTTGGACAGGCTGATGGAGCACAGAGCCTGGCCCTGCGTGACTGAACCTGGGGATATGGAGGGGCATACAGTAGGTTTACCTGCACTCCTCCTCTCACTGCACCTAATGGACAGGCTTTCAGGGGCTGAGGGCGATGGGGAGAGGTGATCTGGTGTTAAATAAGGGTGCCACGGGTGCACCGTTGCTTTTTGTGGCGGTGTTCCATCTCCCATCTAAAAGCCAGGTTGAATTCTCAGTTTGTACTTCTAAATAATTCAATCCACTTGATTTATTTTAAATTCTCACAACGCTCCTCCTCTTCTGGCCTGCGTATCGTTGCTTCGGTAGCAGCACTTAAAATGCGTTCTCGTCATCCATATATTTATAAAGAACAACCAGAGAATCCCTGTTGCGCTCCATCGCCAGCATTACCCAAAGAGCGTTCGCAGTGAGCTTTGAAGAGAATGTTGAAGTGTGGTTATGTTTTTGTCTGAGTCAGAGAGACGGAGGGTGAGCGGGGAGGGTAATCAAAGTACCAATGTTTTGCCATCCCAGTTAACCGGCAGCTGGTAGAAAAATGAGACTCTTAACCCGGGTCACGAATGACTGGGAGGGAAGGAAGGAGCGGCCCCATTCACACCAATCATTGCCTGCATGTTTGAATGGCAGTTAGTCAGTATCTTGAATCATGAAAGAGGACATCAGAAGTACTGCAGCTGAGATGCAGATTATTAGATAAAAAAATATTTACAAATTTGAAGCTCCTCCCGCCATATCGGATGGCTCCCTGCACCTGACGTGGCGACGGGATGAAAGCCAGTGCGTAGCACGCTAAGTCCAGGTTAGTTTAGTCACAGCCATACAGTACACGTATGCAAACGAGAAGGGATCTACGTACAGCAGCAGTACTACAGGCACCTGAACCAGTCGTTGTCTTGGTGCTGCAAGAACCACCCGCCTCTCTGTGTCTAATGTTCGGAATGATTGGTATACTTAATTTTAAAAAACAGACACAGGGCTGCCTGCAGGTTGAGAATTGAGGCTTGTACATGTTCTTGAGATACACACCTTTCCATAGAGGGGGGTCATATTAGTGTGTAGCTCAAACTGTTTGGACTCCTCAGTCAGAAGTTGGCAGATCGGCGGTACCGACATCAGAAGTGTCCCGTGACACTTGTGTGGATCGTAGGTCAAAACCACCAACATGTTCGTGAGACTCTAAAATAACAAGGCATTGCTTCTTATGCTGGGTATCGTTCACAAGTGGTTATATATAAGTGATAGGATAATCTTGTCTTTACATATATTAAATAATCGAATTCCCCTTTATCGGGGCAGCGGGAACAATGTACATCTATGCACTTAAATAGCAAATGGAGGACGCTTTTTTCCGTGGTTCATTTTCATGCCAGGTTATGCTCTTGTTGTAAAGATAAGCAATGTGCTTAATATTAGGAAAGTTGAGAAATAAATATAGTCGGCCTAACCTATAGAATGCTGATGTTATGCTCTTTTTAGTAGATCACTTTTATTCCGCAGTTGCATAGCCTATAGAAATGGGCTCTCATGAAGTGTTTGATTAGATTTTCGACGGCACTTGCATTGAGTGATTAGAGAAACAATAGAGTGCTGAGTACCAGGCAGTTAGCAACTTCGGTAGGCTACTAAGGACCACCACCAGCAGCAGCATCAGAGCTTGGAGAAGCTTAATTAGTGACTAAACGGTCACATGGAAGTTCACTGCCTTCATGACTCGTGACCGCCGGTGTGGCGGTGATACGGTCCCCGCAACAGCCCTAGGTGAGTCACCTTTCCATAGGGTGGTCATATTAGTGTTGTAGGCCAAACCATTCTGATGCTACAGACAATTTTGTGAGAAGCCCGATTTTCGAGATGACTCACGGTCTGACAAACACCGTTGTGGTCTCTGCCCCCTTTCACCACAGATGCGGAGGGCCGCCATTTGGCGGATGAGGTGGATTGAGACGCAGCCCATACAACAAAGAAAACCATCAAAGAAAACCAACAGACAGATTTTGTTTTTGTTTATTATGCAAATTCGATTTCCATGGAGCCGTAGATATTGACTCAAGGATTGACTCAAGTATTGACTCAATGCATTCACTGTGTTAAAATGCAAAACCAAGACTTGGTGTATCGCAAGCTACAGTAAGTTTTCCCACTTTCACCTACAGTGTGTTTGTCTTTTGTAAGTGGCTATATGTTCCTTGTTCTACTTGCTGTGACAATCTTGGACATGTTTTTGAGGAACAATAAGTCCCATTGCAGACTGGACGACCACAGGCTTTGGTCAGCATTGTTCAAAAAACACTTATGTATTTCCTGTTTAAAAAAAAAAACACTTTAACACCTTCCCACAGTTTTTCTGCGAGTTGTAAACATTTTCACAACCCTCATTTTAGGCGATGCCCGAGGCAGGAGACTGCATTGCTTTTACACAGTGGCACTTGAAGTACGCAGCGTCTCATTTGTATTCATACCCTGTATGGACAGTGAATGATGAATGAATCAAGAAAAAGCATTTATTGAGTATGGCCACCTGTTAGGGCCTTCATCTCTCAACGCGGACACCTGTTAGGGCCTTCATCTCTCAACGCGGACACCTGTTAGGGCCTTCATCTCTCAACGCGGACACCTGTTAGGGCCTTCATCTCTCAACGCGGAACGCGGACGTCTCTGGTCTTGGAAAAACATTCCCAAAATCGTCACTTAGCACTTCTGTCAATAGCTTGCTTTACTAGCCTACTGTATTCAGCTCCAGATGGATCCCAAAGTAACAAGCTGTCTCCGCCTCCCAAGTGTAATGCAGGCCAGTCCACAGTACACGAATGGTACGGAACACTGTCTGCTACTGGAACAATGGGCCTTTCCCATTCAACAGTAGCTCCTTAGGACTAACCAGTCCTCAATTCAAGTTGCTGTTGTCCTATTAATGAACTATGGTGCTACTCGGTACGGTCTGTGAATGGCAGTCAGGAGCACTTTGAGAACTACAATGGGTCTTTGTGTGTGAACCAGTGATAGAGGTGCCACCATACTGTCATGATGGTACGATGTCTCTTAAAGTCACGACAGTCTGAGCTGTTGGCTAATTTTAGATGTGAAGTTTGAAGTCGACTGCAGTCACTGGTGGGAACCATTGACTGCAGCTGGTAGGTTCTGTGACTAGGTGAATGTGAGATTGTAACTGAGTTAATAAGAGTGCAAGCAGACAAGATGGAGGGAGAGAGGAGAGTGCCAGCACTGCAGTGACAAACTGCATTGGTGTTTTGTATGTGGTCTGTTATGCGCTCACTGTTAACTAGCAGATTAGCTTTATATAGCAGTTTTTGCTGTTGGTCATCCTGATTGTCTTGATGAATGTCTGTTGGCATCACATCTGGAGCATTGAAATCGATAAGCTACTTGTGTTCCCAAAATCTACACAGTTCAGTCCGTTTGTGTGCTCTTGGCAGTTTTTGGTTGGTCCATTGATGTGTGCTCATTGCATCGTTTCCATCTGGTTCCTACTGGGGTTTCCCTGTGTGCTCCTGTGGCTGAGGCCAAGTAAGTATCGTGCTAATATCGTATCTTGAGGTCCCTGACAATTCACAGCCCCCCTACCACCACACAAACAGGCCTACATGTTTGTTGATATTGCCTGTTGTGTTGTGTTATCAGTGGAGCTACTGTACTGGAGCTTACGGCTCTCCTCCAGTTCCCCTTTATGGGGAAGTTGGCCCTTTAATCTACTTCATTTTCTCTTCTGCCCGGAGAACTATTTGAAACGGATGCTCTGATTTGAAATAATAACATGGCCCTGCGTTGCTACATTTGCCCTCAGAGTAGTCAAAATCAGATGTTGGTGTACGTGCAGGGATGTCAAAAGCGGGTGTCGTTGACTCGTTGGTGCACGTGCAGGGATGTCAAAAGCGGTGTCGTTGACTCGTTGGTGCACGTGCAGGGATGTCAAAAGCGGTGTCGTTGACTCGTTGGGCCACGTGCAGGGAGGTCAAAAGCGGGTGTCGTTGACTCGTTGGGGCCCGTGCAGGGCGGTCAAAAGCGGGTGTCGTTGACTCGTTGGTGCACGTGCAGGGAGGTCAAAAGCGGGTGTCGTTGACTCGTTGGGGCCCGTGCAGGGCGGTCAAAAGCGGGTGTCGTTGACTCGTTGGGGCCCGTGCAGGCGGTCAAAAGCGGGTGTCGTTGACTCGTTGGGGCACGTGCAGGGCGGTCAAAATCGGGTGTCGTTGACTCGTTGGGGCCCGTGCAGGGCGGTCAAAATCAGGTGTCGTTGACTCGTTGGGGCACGTGCAGGGCGGTCAAAATCGGGTGTCGTTGACTCGTTGGGGCACGTGCAGGGCGGTCAAAATCGGGTGTCGTTGACTCGTTGGGGCACGTGCAGGGCGGTCAAAATCGGGTGTCGTTGACTCGTTGGGGCATGTGCAGGGCGGTCAAAAGCGGGTGTCGTTGGGGCACGTGCAGGGCGGTCAAAATCAGGTGTCGTTGACTCTTTGGGGCATGTGCAGGGCGGTCAAAAGCGGGTGTCGTTGGGGCACGTGCAGGGCGGTCAAAATCAGGTGTCGTTGACTCGTTGGGGCATGTGCAGGGCGGTCAAAAGCGGGTGTCGTTGGGGCACGTGCAGGGCATGAAGAGGTACTGTAGTCTCCAGTGTTCCCTTTCTCCATGCCCTGCACTTCACACCTCATGAAACCAGCAAGTAGGAGATTTCCTTATGAGGCTCATACAGCAACAAGCTTAGGACTTCATTTTACAAGGGAGGACCAGCTGTATTATGTCTCCTTTTGAATTTCTTCCAACAGACCCACAACTCGCATCCACACTGCTTTGCTCATTTGACTGCAAAATCAGATTTGCCGTGTCCAGGCATGTGGTATGCAAACACAAATTCAGAGACGCCCTCTGTTCCCACAGAATATGCTTTGACCGAGCTGACCTCGACAGCACCTGCAGTCACAGGCATTTATTTTGTTAGCATACATCATGATATCAGGGCCCACTCAGCCCCGAGCTCCACAAGCCACTTGTCGTGTTCACTCACAGAAACCAAGTGACAACAGCCAGTATCCACTTTGAGATTATGTTCAGGTGCTCATTGCTTCTGCTTCCTCTCTTCACCTGAGTTGAGCAACCCAGCACCCACCAACCAGCCTTGTCTGTCAATTTCACTTGGAGATTCAGGCCTCAAAAGCACCAAGCCCCTTTTTTTCTCTGGCCAGTTGATGTATAATATAAAGTATCTCCTTCAGTGCTAATTATTATTTTGTGTGAGGGTAACTATGCCTGTATTGTTTTTGTGTATCTGGGTAACTGCCTGTATTTTTTTTGGTGTATGGGGGTAACTGTGCCTGTGTTGTTTTTGTGCGAGGGTAACTGTGTGCCTGTGTATTGTTTTTGTGTGTGTTGTCAGTTTGGCTCGAAGAGGGCTTGCCTGCCCCTTCACCTGGACACCCAGGTTGCTGTTGGCTTTGTGGATTGCAGTATGGCTGTGATATGCACCATGCCACTGTTGTCTGCTGGTTCTCCAGGAGTAGCTCACCCCTGTGTGTTTTGCATTGTGGTGGTGGCCGGCTGCCAAGCAGAGATGGGTTTTCAGGAAGGGAGGGGGGAGGGTGTTGCTGCACATGATGGAGATGGAGGTGTCTTTAGAGAATGTACTGTATTGTACACCTATATTGTAATCGGCATTATAAAGGTGGACAAAATTCCAACCAGACATGATGGAAGCTATTCTAATTGAATTTTGTCATGGTTGCACCATCCTGTTGGTAAACAGGATGGTGGTTTATCTCGCCAGTTCATGTTTTGAGAGAAACCAGAACTCGGTACCAGTCAGTTCCTAGATGTCAGTTCCTAGATGTTTTGCCCGTTGTAGGTCTTGGAAAAGAGACGGGACACGGTGTCGTCAGACTGTGATGTCTTCATCCGGGGTTTGGTAATGGCTGAATGCAGCATTCTGTTGCCTCCACCTTGAATACCATGCGTTTTTCGTCTCCGTACCTCTTCCTGTTTAACAATGTGTGCCTAATTTCCTTTAAAGCATAATCTAATAATGTAAAGTTGGGAGCTCTAGTCAATCCTCTAATGCACTGTTTATTTCCCAGCAGTTGGGTCTCGGCTCAATTGAGTGTTCCATGTTTGTTTTATTGATCCGCATCTCTCTGTAGCTAATGCATTTTCATCGAGCAGGAATCCACTGTCAAACTTTGACGTCCTGGCACTTCCTCTATAATTTTGCTTTTGCGGCCTTTCATTATTGGCTTTGATCTGCCTAGTTTGTCCTTTGACTAAGAGGCAAAGATAATTCCATCAATTTGACTTTTTCCTTACATTAGCCTTTCCTTATATAGCTTGGCCTCGGCTGCACTGTTTTTGGAGATGATTATTGCCATCACGTAACGGTGCAAAAATGAATTTGGCCCTATGGTCTGACCCTCATTATTTTACACTGACATTCCCTCCTAAATCGATGACCATTCAACACAGCTGTTCTTATCTATTGGACCCCAGGGAGTTTTCATTGGACCTCTTCCTCTTTTTAATATGCAGTTTAATTTAAGGCATGATTTGTATCCTCTGAAGTGTCTTATGTTTCTGTTGAAAACGGTCCCAAATGTCCGCTTCCATGAAATCTAGTTTGTGTCTGGTTGTTCAATAACTTCTTCATTTGTTTAAAATCCCCAGTCAGTGTTTGCTTACTGTGGCTCTAACCTTGAGGCAGCATTGCAATGTCGTCGCTCTCGCGGTTAATGACTCCCATAGAGAGAGACTGTCTCAGATGAAAAGTAGGGTAGCAATGGGTAATAACTAACCCACAGTGGTCTGAATGGGGAAACGGGTATACAGTCAAAGCCAAAGGCACTGAGAATATTTGTATTCTCTGCTTCAAGGCTCATTTTTGTAAATTGTTTCTTTATTGGCAGTGTGAAATTTGCATTGTCCAGGGAGGGTGAGTTGTGTGTGTGTGATCACTTAGTTTCTGTGCTGCCTGCTTTTACCCAATATTCTGTCATTAGGGATGCATTATGTGTTGTCTTGTTCACAGCTTTCTCAATCTCTAATGGTGTTATTCTGACGGAAGCAGGCATTTTTGAAGTGTACTTCACTGAGTACCTTGGGGAGAAAATGATCCGAGTGGAGGGTCCCTCGGAGGGAGAACGGTTGAGAATAAGATGCACTTCTTTTGGTCGGTCCCACTCTGTAGTGTGGGCTACAGGTTACGAGACCTATTTTCTGTTTTGAAATAGAAAAACCTGTATGTGTTTTGTCCTTGGAACTGGTTGTGCTTCCTCTCCCTCACTCTCTCCCCTCATCGCCCTGGCACGCCGCCCTCACTCTCTCCCCTCATCTCCCTGCCACGCCGGTCCATCCGGTCTGTCCTGTTGGAGGAGCGCTATGCTGTGCTTGGTGGGCAGTGCATTACAGGTTTGACAGCTACACTGAGGTGTGAACAACGCTTCCTCTCTCTCATGCCTGACGGAGCATTATGCAATCACTTGGCTCTTCCCAGACTGGGAGACAACAGGACTGTCTGCATCTCAATTTCTGCACAGGGAGACATTTGCCTTTTGAAATCTCACTCCGCCTTTAACGAGAAGCATGTTGTTCCTCATATGCGTAGCTAATGAGGCGCCCTAGACTCGAGTCTGTGCTTTGATCTAAGCTGTCCCCAGTACAGTCGGTGGACACCTCAGTGTCTAGCTGGCTTTTGTTCACACTTCACAGGCACTGTGGCGTTTGGTCCATGATCAGATCAGCTGTCTGTCGGTAGCGTCTCTGACCGACGGCTGTCAACGCCACACATGGCCCCAGTGTATTAGGTCTACAGATCGTTTAGCTGGAGAACCTTAATAATTCACTTCCTCCGTAATGGCTGTGGAGCTTGTGCTTTTAACCAGGCAGAAGCACCTCATATAGGCTCTGTGGCTTGGGGGGGGGGCTGGTGTTGAGTGAAGGTGCATAAGAGAGAGTAGTTCTGAAATCATGGGTGTCCTTTCCAGTTAACCTCTAGCGTCGAGCAATCCTGTATCCGGGAGCGTAATTATAGCCGCAAGCTCATTACCATAACGCAACGTTAACTATTCATGAAAATCGCAAATTAAATGAAATAAATATATTGGCTCACAAGCTTAGCCTTTTGTTAACAACACTGTCATCACAGATTTTCAAAAAATGCTTTTCAACCATAGCTACACAAGCATTTGTGTAAGAGTATTGATAGCTAGCATAGCATTAAGCCTAGCATTCAGCATGCAACATTTTCACAAAAAACAAGAAAAGCATTCAAATAAAATAATTTACCTTTGAAGAACTTCGGATGTTTTCAATGAGGAGACTTTCAGTTAGATAGCAAATGTTCAGTTTTTCCAAAAAGATTATTTGTGTAGGAGAAATCGCTCCGTTTTGTTAATCACGTTTGGCTAAGAAAAAACCCTGAAAATTCAGTCATTACAACGCAAACCTTTTTCCAAATATCGACATGGCAAATTTTGTTTAGAATCAATCCTCAAGGTTTTTTTCACATCTTTCAATGATAAATAATTTGGGGCAGTTGACTTTCTCTTCTGAACCAAATGGAAACATGCATGCACCTGGAGATTACGCAATAGTTTCGACGGAGGACACCGAGCGGACACCTGGTAAATGTAGTCTCTTATGGTCAATTTTCCAATGATATGCCTACAAATACGTCACAATGCTGCAAACACCTTGGGGAAACGACAAAGTGTAGGCTCATTCCTTGCGCATTCACAGCCATATAAGGAGACATTGGAAGACAGCTCATCCAAAATCTGGCTGACTTCCTGTATGAAATTTCATCTTGGTTTCGCCTATATCATTAGTTCTGGGCCACTCAGACAATATCTTTGCAGTTTTGGAGACGTCAGTGTTTTCTTTCCAAAGCTGTCAATTATATGCATAGTCGAGCATCTTTTCGTGACAAAATATCTTGTTTAAAACGGGAACGTTTGTCATCCAAAAATGAAATACTGACCCCAGAGGTTCAAGAGGTTAAGGGATGGGGAGGGGGGGGGGTGTTAGTGCGTCTTTCCTCCCCGTCTCATCTGTTCTCTTGAGGAGAAGGTGGTGCCCCAGACCAGGGGAGAGCTAGAGGGATACATTTGATACTCCCACTTGACAGGATACGGGAAAGATATTGACTCAGTCTAACAGTGTTCTTCCTGAACCTAGAGATGGGCCTCAGCTGTGGGGGAGAAAGTCATCCTTACACTCAAGCTCTTACCCTGTGTTTCACCCAGATTGCCATTTTAAGGAAGATGAAAGAATTGTGCTTTGAGTACAGGTGACCTTGTGCTGGGGGAAACCGGGAGTCTGGTTCTGCCTGCTGACCCTGTCTACCATCCTTGCTCTGTCTTCTCTCTGGTCATGTGAGAGGGCCTTGGTCAGCAGAGCACAGTGCATTGAAGTGACTTGGCCTTGCCTCCTCCGCCGCCTCCTCAGTCTACATCTGAACAAGCGATAACGGAGCCCATAAATCTGGTGTTAGCAGCCTCTTCTCCCCAGAGGCAGCGCTTTATAACTGACTAATCATCGACTGTCCACCTTGGAGGGAAGAAATGAAACTCATTACTGAACTGGTCCACCCTCCATTTTGGCCCGTTGACCCATGTAATACTTTCCTTTGTCCCCCGTGAAACCTCAGCTTGCGTTCAACAGCTTTTTCCGGTGCGCCGTTGCTTTTGACGTTTGCAAAGAGCTTTTGTAATTATTTTCTGCACCTCCGACTGGATGGTATTATATTATGGTTCATGGCCTTGATTTGAATTTATATTATGGACCTGAAAGACTTAGGACTTTGACGTTAAAGAAAGGAAAACGGTTTTCCACGACCCGATTTGCGCTGTTGTAGAGGTGAGAGCAGTATAGTTGTCACTGATTTTGCACTGTGGTAGAGGTGAGAGCAGTATCGTTGTCACTGATTTTGCACTGTGGTAGAGGTGAGAGCAGTATCGTTGTCACTGATTTTGCACTGTGGTAGAGGTGAGAGCAGTATCGTTGTCACTGATTTTGCACTGTGGTAGAGGTGAGAGCAGTATCGTTGATTTGTTTCGTTCCCCATGTGTTAATGTGGACTACATCTTCATTTACTGACCGTGGGAGTTATGCACAAGCCATCTTTGCAGTGGACTTGAATAACATTTCCCCCCTTGCCGACTGAACTCGGCGGACTGGAGCGCCATCGCATAGGTATTTGTTTTTTTAAATACAGATTTTAGCAACCAAAGAGTAGCCCAAAGTTATATAGAACAATGTTTTAATTTTATGTGACGTCGGAGCTCCAGTCCTCCCACACTAGTCGCTGCTAAACTCCATCGTAAAACGTGGAGTTGAATCGTATAATTTCCCCCAGGGTTTAGTCTGCTGGTTCACGGCATTAGGCTACTGTTTACATTTCTAAGGTCTCCTGGGGTGTTCCGGTGTTGTCTAAATGTCAGCTAAAGCCATATATTTACACCTTGTATACATGGCTCTGAATGTCTTCTAATTCTGTCTGTTCATCTCTCTCTACAGTTTGGTAGGGACGAGAGGAAGGTAGACAGCAGGACCATCTACGTAGGCCACCGGCCCTGTCCCGCCACCGAAGCTTTAATCCCCCCAAGTTCTGTGACAACAGGATTGTCTCTTCCAAGGTAAGATATACTGCCATGTTTTACACCGTCGACCTGTGGTCTGCACAACACCTTAAAACGAGTGGATGTTTCGTACCATGCGTGTATATTTTCATGCTCCCCCCCCCCAATGGAAGGCCACGTTTGCTTGTGGGACCCATCCTCTGCTCGCTCGACCACTCTGCGCTCTCCACTCAGTGTTCGCTTACGCAGTGATGTTTCATCTTGGTGGATGACCCTCTCTCCCTCCACCTCTTGAGTTCTAAGTGTCCTCTTCTCTAGCATGTTCTCTTTTCCCCTCCTCCCACTGGCTCCCCGCATGCCCGTCTTCCTCCCCAATGGAAGGCCATTATTTGTCTGTCAGGAGAGCTCCGTCTGTGGTGGTAAAATACACTGCTACTATTGATGTACCAGCAGGCAGGGGTGGCGATTCAAGCTGCCCTTCTGGTTCTCTGAGCCCCCCTAAATCTCTCCCCCCTGTCAGGGCTAAGGGTGTGGGTCTGAGAAGGAGGGCTGGCTGGGGGTTTAGATTCATGTATATGAGGATGCAGGGGAAGAGAGAGGAAGGGGATTTTTATAGTGGTGCAGAGGGTCCCACTGGGAATGGGCCAATCAATGTCTCTCGTCCTCCAGTGTGACCGTGTAAACAGTCGTTAATTACCCTGGCTGTGGTGTTTACACTTCTACCATGCACCTGCTTCCCATTATCCTGTTCCTTACAACTCCCTCGCAGTTCCTTCTCTCCCTGAACTATCTTCCCTCACTCTATCCTCCCTCATTCCCCTTCCTCATTCTCTCCTCACTCTCTCCTGCCCTCCCCCCTCACGCTCCTCCTCTTATTACTACTCTCTTCTCTCTGGCAAAATGAAATGATCCCTTTCTGCTACCGTTTGCATTTCAGCACTCTGTCTCCATGCAAATACGTTCCTCTACACTCCCCTCTCAACAGTGGTGTGTGTCACTGTTTTCCTCCACCTGAATTAGCCTGTTGTGTGGTTTAAGGTGCCACCGGGTGTTGTTGGGCTGTCTCGCGGGGAATTGTCAACATAAGAGTATCTCGTTCAGCTTCTGTGTGGAGTATCCGCAGTCATGCCCACTTAAAAGAAAGAGCGAAAAATGTAGGATCTGCTGTCAACTTAAGGTAATCGTCTCTCCTTTCAGGGCTGGGCAAATTTAAGGAGAGACGTCGCTAATCCAAATCATTGGAATATTTGCAGGCCCCCCCAGGGACTGAGGGCAGTCTGGCTCCCTGGGTCTCAGGTGGTTCAGAGGGCAGCACCAACTCACTGGGAAAACACGCGCACAGGATGGAAATGATTTAATATGTCCTACTAGTCCTCTACTGTAAAGACGTTGAAAAACAGGGATGTCAGAGAACTGTAAAATAGTGGTTTACAGAGACCCAGGATCCAGTGGGGAGGCTTAGATTGTTTTTCTCATGTGATTTCATTGGTGCCTTCTCTCTCTCTCTCTTTGTCTTTCCAGTACACGGTGTGGAACTTTCTGCCAAAGAATCTGTTTGAGCAGTTCAGAAGAATCGCCAATTTCTACTTCCTCATCATCTTTTTGGTGCAGGTGAGTTGTGTTTATGCGTCTGTGACTTGTTTGTATGCGCTAATGTTAAAATGGCTTGTTAGGTTTTGTAAAGAGAAACAGAAGACCCATATGTGTTCCTGGGAGTCTAACCTTTCAGTGATGGGGTCATAGTATGTAGCTTAGACCGTTCAAAAGATAGTGCAATATTTGTAGGAAGAAAACAGAAACCACTTAGTTTATTGCAACCACATCTAGCGGCTAGCAGAAGTTACTGACAACCCTGGTTCTGTGAACCAACTCTTTTTTTATTTTTTCTCAGTATCTGTCCCCTAGTTTGGGGAAACGCTGCTATAGCTTGTTCTCCATCTTTTGTAATAGTGAGCCAACATGTTTTCAGCACTTTTTTAATTCCCTGACTGATTTTAAAATGACATTTCTCATGCTCTTTCGTCTCTCTGCAGCATATAGTAAGTAATATGTTTGGAACGTCTCAAATCTCAATCAAATCACAGTATTGAATTGTAATACATATAGAATTGTGAGCATCATCATGCATAGCATATCGGCACAGAAGTATGGTGCTATATCGTACTGTGAGGTCCCTGGCAATTCCAAGCCCTATTATGTTAGCCAAACCCAGCCCTGATATGTATTTAATATTTTTATACCAATTCACAGTTGAAGTCGGAAGTTTACATACACCCTAGCCAAGTACATTTAAACTCAGTTTTTCACAGTTCTTGACATTTAACCCTAGTAAAAATTCCCTCTTTGGTCAGTTAGGATCACCACTTCATTTTAAGAATGTGAAATGTCAGAATAAAAGTAGTGATTTATTTCAGCTTTTATTTCTTTCATCACATTCCCAGTTGGTCAGAAGGTTACAAACTCAATTAGTATTTGGTATTATTGCCTTAAACAATTTAAACTTGGGTCAAATGTTTCAGGTAGCCTTCCACAAGCTTCCCACAATAAGTTGGGTGAATGTTGGCCCATTCCTCCTGACAGAGCTGGTGTAACTGAGTCAGGTTTGAAGGCCTCCTTGCTCGCACACAGTTTTTCAGTTCTGTCCACACATTTTCTATAGGATTGAGTTCAGGGCTTCGTAATGGCCACACCAGTACTTTAACTTTGTTGTCTTTAGGCCATTTTGCCACAACTTTGTAAGTATGCTTGGGGTCATTGTCCATTTGGAAGACCCATTTACGACCAAGCTTTAACTTCCTGACTGATGTCTTGAGATGTTGCTTCAATATATCCACATTGTTTTTCTGCCTCATGATGCCATCTATTTTGTGAAGTGCTCAAGTCCCTCCTGCAGCAAAGCACCCCCACAACATGATGCTGCCACCCCAGTGCTTCACGGTTGGGATGGTGTTCTTCGGCTTGCAAGCCTCCCCCTTTTTCCTCCAAACATAACGATGTTCATTATGGCCAAACTTTTCTATTTTTGTTTCATCAGACCAGAGGACATTTCTCCAAAAAGTACGATCTTTGTCCCGGTGTGCAGTTGTAAACCATAGTCTGGCTTTTTTATGGTGGTTTTGGAGCATTGGCTTCTTCCTTGCTGAGCGGCCTTTCAGGTTATGTTGATATAGGACTCGTTTTACCGTGGATATAGATACTTTTGTACCTGTTTCCTCCAGCATCTCCACAAGGTCCTTTGCTATTTTTCTGGGATTGATTTGCACTTTTTGCACCAAGTACATTCATCTCTAAGAGACAGAACGCTTCTCCTTCCTGAGCGGTATGACGGCTGCGTGGTCCCATGGCGTTTATACTTGCGTACTATTGTTCGTACAGATGAACGTGGTACCTTCAGGCGTTGGGAAATTGCTCTCAAGGATGAACCAGACTTGTGGAGGTCTACCATTTTTTTTCTAAAGTCTTGGCTGATATCTTCTGATTTTCCCATGATGTCAAGCAAAGAGGCACTGAGTTTGAAGGTAGGCCTTGAAATACATCTACAGGTACACCGCCAATGATTTTAATTAGCCAATCAGAAGCTTCTAAAGCCATGACATCATTTTCCGGAATTTTCCTAGCTGTTTAAAGGCACAGTCAACTCAGTGTATGTAAACTTTTGACCCACTGGAATTGTGATACAGTGAATTATAATTTAAATCTGTCTGTAAACAATTGTTGGAAAGTGACTTTTGTCATGCACAAAGTAGATGTCCTAACCAAATTGCCAAAACTATAGTTTGTTAACAAGACATCTATGGAGTGGTTGAAAAATGAGTTTTAATGACTCCAACCTAAGTGTATGTAATCTTCCGACTTCAACTGTGTGTGTGTATATATGTACACACACAGTGCATTCAGAAAGTATTCAGACCCCTTGACCTTTTCCACATTTTGTTACGTTACAGCCTCATTTTAAAATGTGTGTTACAGCCTTATTTTAAAATGTGTGTGTGTGTTATTTTTTTGTGGGGTATAGCTATGCATTTGTCACTGAATGCGTGTTTGTAGCACGTGTAAAACAGTCAATTTGACTTCCTGTGGTCAGGCCTGTGTGTATTTGCATGTCATCCTCTTTATGTGTTTTGCGAGTTTAACCTATTTATGGCAGTTGTGAAACTGGGTTTGTGTGGGTAAGCCTTTCCTCCACTGCTCAGTGGAAAGTGTGAGTGGACTGAGAGAGTGAGGGCTGAGCCAGAGTCAAAGCACTGGGTGACATGTTTATCCGTCGGGTCAGTGCTCACAGCTGAACCACACCATTCCCACCCTGTGTGGGGCATCAAACGGATGCATCCGGTTTTCAGGGGAAATGAAAAGAGACTGAGCAACTTCCGATTTTGTCAGAAATGAACCTTTACAGAAAGAAAAATGCACCTCAGAGGTTTTTCACCTCTGCTGCGTTAGGTCCCTTTCTCTACCTCTCCACATCTCTTCTGTAAGAAATAGATCGGCCCAGCGATGATTTTAAAAAATCTACAATTTCTCTGTCGCCCTCCCTCTAACCCAAGGAGATGGAAACTAACCACCTCTCTCTATAACAACCGTAACCTAAACTAAAGGTCTAAACAGCCTGTCCCCAGTGTAATCTGGCTCAGTGTATTGAGCGTCAGGGAGATTCTTCTGGGAGATGAATAGCTGGATGGATAACATTCTGGGAGGATAAGATCATGGAGTGGCTCGCTGGTATAAATAGAGTAGCCTACCAGTTGTCATCATGCTCGTGTCAAAGAACTAGTCTAGAAACCTCATAGTAGGGCTGGGCGATATCGATTTTATTTCAATCTTATGTTTTTGTACTATTTCAAATGCCAGTTTCGCAAGAATCAAGGATTTTTTTCCCCCCGCTTATATGAGCGTTTGTCTGCTTGTTCTCATGTTTTTTTTATTAAATATCTTCTTCAGTGCCTTGTTTACATTCCCATTTAAACTAGAGATCAGTATATGACAGTGCAATTTCTCCCCCCTAACATTGGGAGTCCTTGTACCAAAGGCGGGAAAGCAAGTGACAAGCTTATGTCCAAAATAAGAAAGGCTTTGTCATAAGAGTGAAACCTCTCGCTTCGCCGCCTCCTCTCTGTTTACACACACACACACACCAAGCCCCTCCCCTGCCACGTACACAACAACGATGATAGATCACTTCTTCCTCTCTGACAAGTGGTTTCAACTCGCTATTTGCATTTTGTCCAACAGAATTGGTCATAGGGACACCGAAACACATTGACAGGATTTTTACTAGAATTGGAAAGTTAACCTTTCTAACAATGTTTCTCAACCTCTCAAGTTATGGCTCCTGCGTGGCACAGCAGTTTAAGGCACTGCTTCACACAGTGTCCCTACAGCCCCGTGTTCTCTCACAACCGGCCGTGGCCGTTGAGAGAGACAATTGGTCCGGTTTAGGTTAGGGTTTGGCTGGTCGGGATGTCCTTGTCCCATCACGCTCTAGCGACTCCTTGTGGCGGGCCTGTTGTATGCTGTTTCCTCCAACACATTGGTGCGGGTTAAGCAATCAGTGTGTCAAGAAGCAGTGCGGCTTGGCAGGGTCGTGTTTCGGAGGATGTATGGCTCTCAACCTTTGTCTCTCCTGAGTCTGTACGGGAGTTGCAGTGATGGGACAAGACTAACTACCAATTGGAAATCACTAAATTCGGGAGAAAAAGGGGTAAAAGTACCAACAAAAAGTGGTACCATCAATTAACATTGATTTTCGTAAATTAAAGGGAAACTTCACCACTAGACTCTATTTGGGTGTTTTTCCGGTCTCCCTGCTTAATTTTGAGTGATGAGGTGTTTCAGACATTATAGACTATAGCTGTAGTTTTTTTTTTACTTTTCGTGCCGGGAGACCTCAACCAATGACGCCATCGGTTGATTAAGCTTGTTGTGATTTAAAAATTAACGGAGACGTTTGTAGCTATTATTGCGGCCTTTTTGTGTTTCGCCGATTGCACGATCAAATGAGTAGATATGGTTGTGGTAGTTCAATAGAGCCGTTGGACTTGTCTCAACGATGTTCCTATCTTCCGGGACGTTGCAGGATCTCTAGGCTGACTTATTTTCCTTGGCTTTGTAAGACTACAGCCAGACAGGAGCCATCATTTCTTTCTTCGTCTCACCCTTGAAGGCAGTCTTTTCAAAACAGGCGGTACTAGTTTACAGGTTCACTGGAGCTATGTTAACCGTGCACTGTCTATCCGAGACTGCTAAATAAGTAGCTGCAATGGCTGCTTCCGCTTTCCAAGAAGAGCTGGACGGCGAAACCATTGTTGGATGTTCTTTTCCGTATAGACCTATGTATTTGAGCCGGAATACACTGAAGACGTGCTGAGACTGTGAGAGAAATGATTTCGAGACCAGCTGGACCAGGACTCAGGAGGGTCAATGACAAACAAGTAAGTTGTTTTGCTGTCAGTAGCTAGCTAGCGCTATAACCTCTCTCTTTTAACCGAGGCAGTGTTGTTCAGCACAGTATAATATTGTGATCGTTTCGGACAGGGCATGGTGATGAGAGAACCCCACACGTATTCCCAAACAAATGAAAGCAAAAAACAAATGTATATGAATAGCTAGGCTTATGCTAGCTAGCTGTGATTGTTATACCTCAAATGTACTTCTTTAGTGTAACGTTATAGCTTGCTAACTAGCTTAGCTAGCCTCAGTGCCTCTCATTATGAGCAAAACTGGCTAAATGTTTTGACTCATATTACTCTTGGAGCAACTATACCTGTGTTGTAGCTAGCTAACGTGTGTCTGCGATGTCTCATTCTACACCATGCTGCTGCAGTAGGAATACAGACAGTACACGATGATTGGCCATGAATGTGTAATGTCGTTTGCCTTTTTCTCTCAGACAAAACTGCTTGGATACGAAGAGGTTGAATCTCAAGAGTTACGGGACCTTTCACATATCTCCCCTTGCATCACAGTGATTCCGAACACTTCACTGCATCATACCCAAGTATTCCCTTTGTAGAACTCTAGTATTTATTCTAAGCGTTATTGGCATATTTATTCTACTGTATATGTCATACATTGCCATAACTGTTCCTCCGTACTGCTGTGTAAACTCACCTCGGTCTTCAGAGCAATTAAACGTTGTCTTGAATACAAGCCATGTCTATTTATTTGCCATATTGACAGACTAACCTACTGTTTTATTGAAACATGTTTACTTGGCAACCAATTAGTTTAAATGATACACCAACTCCCTGCATCATTTGTTTTAGCACGAAGATTGAAGCGAGTTTATCCAAATACATTTAATGAATATCACAATGAATTGATCAATAAGTTGAAATCAACACGTTATAGGTTTCTGATAAAGCTGGAATCATTTAGCCACTTGTCAGTACTAGTAAAACATTTTATATAAAACACTTATATGCATATGTACAATAGCTAGCAATATCTGGACCACAATGCAGTTGTGAGCATACTTGGCATTCAATATTATACTACATCAATCTAACTGAATATGGATGTTTTTGGTTGATCGTTCCAGAATGTTCTTCATCTGGTGAACTTCCTGTGTTGGGGAATGGCAGCTGGTTTAGCAGGCTTTGGTGATGTTGTGTTTGGGGAACTGTGGCTCTGGCTCCTTGTAGACCACCGTCTGGCCCTTTCTGAACTCCACAGCCAGGTGGACAAGCCTCTTGTCCACTTTCTTCTCCACCCACTGCTTCAACCTCTTGGAGAAGATTTCATGGAATGACATGTTGACTGGTCATGAAGATGTGTAACCATACAATGAATTAAAAAGGGTACTGTGGAATGGTGTTTTGTTACTCTGAGTCAATGGGGCTTTTAGCAAATATTGTAAAAGTTTGAGCAGCACTTGTCTTGTGGACAGTTTAGTGTTATTGGTGATGTTTGCTTTCTCAACCGGGTAGTCTGTTTTCATAAATACTTTTGGCTGTCCTGGCTTGTTTCAAAGTCCGCTGTTGAGCTTGAGCTTTTTCCAGGCTGAAACCTTTCATCAAATGGGTTTACAGGCTCTGTACTACTGAAGCATATGTCAAGGTCAGCAGCAGCAGCATGGTTAGTCTGTAGGACACGTAGTCAGTGCTTTAGCCAACATTTTACACTTTGCCCCCATCAATACACACTCAAACAACAACTTTGTCCACCCACCGCCCTCATGGCAATGGATCATGCATACTAACCTTCACACAGAATACCTTTTCCCAACAGACACCAGTCGGTGACTGCATTAACAATCAACTTGCTTCCTAATAACTACAGTAGTTGTAGCCTACTTATAAACACACCAACCATGACGACACGACAGTGAAAAGGAATAACTAGTCAGTTAAACAACCGAAATGTGTGTTCTGCATCTATCCCAACCTTTCTGAATAAGAGAGGTGCAGGTTGCTGCCTTAATCGATGCCCAGGGAGGAGGAGTTGTTGAGGGTTAACTGCTTTGCTCAAGGGCAGATTGACAGATTTTTCCACCGTGCCGGCTCCGGGATTCGAACCAACAACCTTTCGGCCCAAAGATCTTAACCGGTAGGCTACCTGCCGCGGACCGTGTGCATGCCTAGCTCCAGTATATCTATTTTCTCGTCATGGAAAGATTTAATAGATTTTAGGTAACTTACGCTAGTTCCCGGTACTGAGCTTGATGTTCGTGCCTCTGCAGTTATTGATTAGACTCTAAATAGAACAGTCACGTTGGCATCTGCGGTAGCTAGCTAGCATAATGGTTAGCTAAACGTAACCCAATGAAAACATTAGCTTGAGAAGTTACAAATCACATCATCAGACAGCACCTGCCTAATTATAATGAACAATAATATAACACAACTGGCAACAATTTCAAAGATTTAAGTAAAGGCTGTCCCCGACTAAAATTAATCTTGGTTGACCGAAAGTGGTCTGTTCTGTCGACCAATTGATTGGTAGAAATTTTAAACGTGAATTTTTCAATATACGCACCCATGTATTTTAATAAGATCAACTATATGCTTGGTTGATGCTGTTTGATTTAAATAAGACCATTGACTCAAGAGGGAGCCAAAGATCAAGATAACCAGAAGAGAACTTGCCCCGACCATCCTCCTGCTGGCTTTACCAGATTCTGCTATTACTCTCCTGAAGTTTTCGGCAATTGGCTACACGAGGAGTCTGCAACCTTTCATGTGGAATGCCAATTTATCTGACTATTTCGTGCCAGTTATGGTTTTCATATGGACATTTTGTGTAACAGTTTCATTTAATTTATGTAAAAGTAGCCTACATAAAGCCAACAAATAAAACATAGGTAGAACAGGTAGAACATACCCTGAAAAATAAATATCCTATAAATCACATTGGTTACGCATGGCTTGTCTGCAAATTTAACTTCAAACGTATAAAATATTCTGGGCTCCTCAGTTTCCCAGTGCCAGTGAGCCAGACACGCTGCAGGCCATTTGTCCAAGGGTTAAGAGCTCATCAGCTAGACTTATTTTATGTTTCCACTGGATCAGGGCATGACATTTTTCCCATTCACACGGAGTGGTTATCAAAAGGGAGAGAGCTGGAAAGATTTTAAAAATACATTGAACTACTGTCCTCAATGGATGTAAAAAATATACTTTGTTTGAGGGGAAGAAAATATTACTTTGAGAAGCTCCACAACATTATGGGGGTGCGTTAAGCCAATCTGAAATACTCTCATATTCTCAAATGGGCACATTTTTATATGCCCACAGGCCAAGTAGCCTATAGGCCTACTTCAATCTGTAATCGGGTGCGCATCCTTACTCCACAATGACTGTAGCTCTCCAAACAAAAGACAATGACCTAAATTGACAGCTCATAAATGGAATGAAATAAACTAACTTATCACAAGTGTTGCATAGGTTGTGCGCACTGCAAACTACATGTCTACTTTGACCATGGTAAATGACTGGAATAATAATATATTGAATGCATTTACAGAAATGACCATAACCAAACATTGTAGATTAGGAATTAAAGGTACATGTAGGGTACTGCTGGTGATGTATGTAATGGGGAATTGATAGACACCAACAATCAAGGCAAACAATTCACATGATGAATGGGCACATTCTGGAGAGAGACGTGCATTTTGGCCACCCTCCCCTTCTTGGACAGTGCCATCCACGTGGCCTCCGCAATGGTTCACTCTCATCGTCTGCAATGGATTAGTTCACTGAGATGGCCGCGAATCAGACAGGTGTCTTGTGTGCCATAAAGAAAGAAATATATATTTGCTGTTGCTCAACCTAAAGAAAATATTGGGCGACCAACCGTTTCTGGCCCAAACAATCAACCAGTTGACTAATTGGGGTCAGCCTTAGTTACAGTTCAAATGAGAATCGGTCAAATTGAAATAAATTAATTAGCCCCTAATCTATGGATTTCACATGACTGGGAATACAGATATGAATCTGTTGGTCACAGATGCATTAAAAAAATGGGCCTCACAATAGCCCTCAGGATCTGGTCACGATATTTCTGTGCATTCAAATTGCATTGATAAAATGCTCGTTGTCCGTAGCTTGTTCCTGCCCATACCATAACCCAACCACCACCATGGGGCACTCTGTTCACAACGTTGACTTCCGCAAACCGCTCGTCCACACAACGCCATTCACGTGTTCTGCATTTGAGGCGAATTGGACGTACTGCCAAATTCTCTAAAATAATGCTTGGGGCGGCTTATGGTAGAGAAAATAATATTAAATTGTCTGGCAACAGCTCTGGGGGACTTTACAGTCAGCATGCCAATTGCACCCTCCCTCAACTTGCGACGTCTGTGGCATTGTGTTGTGACAAAACAGTACATTTTAGAACGGCCATTTACTGTCCCCAGCACAAGGGGCACCTGTGTCCCTGTTGTTTAATCAGCTTCTTGATAAATCAATCCACCTGACAGGTGTAGCATATCTTGGCAACGGAGAAATGCTCACTAACTGGGATGTAAGCAAATGTATTTTATTTTTTGTGTGGAACATTTCGGGGATTTTTTTATTTCAGCTTTTTTTATTTCAGTTCATGAAACACTTTACATGTTCCATTTATATGTTTGATGTTCTTTGGAATTTCTAGCGAGCATATTATGAAAACCAGCTAGATTTTGGTTTAGCATAAACAAATGTAGTTTGCTTGCTAGGTAACTTTTAGCTACGTTATCTCGGCTTGACTTTTCTTCTGCTTTTCTTCCACTTTGAAGTGAAGGGGAACATCTCTTTGATAGCATCCCTTTTTAACGTTCAACGACATGGCAGCCCTATCAGTTGAGACTTCAGTTCCGTTTCTAAATCCTCTGGCTGAAACTACTGGCCTAGACTTTAATATTTTTCAGGGCGCTCCATGTGCTGAAATTGCTATGTATTTGTGGTTTGCTGATAGGCATTGCAATGTAGCTGCCCGTTTCTACCGGTGAGATGCATAAATGCTCGTATTTGCATGTAGTGAGGAAATCTGACATTTTTGTGACATGCTCATAGCTTATTAATGCAAATACAGTGCATTCGTAAATTATTCAGACCCCTTCCCTTTTTCTTCCATGTTGTTACGTTACAGCCTTATTCCAAAATTGATTAAATCAAATTCTACACACACTACCCCATATTGGCAAAGCGAAAATAGGTATTTGGATTTTTTTGCAAATGTATAAAACGGATATACCTTATTTGCGTAAGTATTCAGACCCTTTGCTATGGCACTGAAAATTGAGCTCAGGTGCATCCTGTTTCCATGAATCATCCTTGACGCTTCTACAACTTTATTCCACCTGTGGTAAATTCCCTTGATTGGACATGATTTGAAAAGCTACACACCTGTCTATTTTAAGGTCCCACAGAAAAAATAAACAAACCATGCGGTTGAAGGAATTGTTCGCAGAGCTCCGAGACAGGATTGTGTTCAGGCACAGAGCTGTGAAAGGGTGGCAAAAGAAATCTGCACCATTTGAAGGTCCCCACAAACACAGTGGCCTCCATTCTTAAATGGAAGAAGTTTAGAACCACCAAGCCTCTGGCCGGGCGGCTAACTCTTGGAAAACTGATCGGGGAGAAGGGCCTTGGTCAGGGAGGGGACCAAGAACCCGATGGTCACTCTGACATAGATCCAGAGTTTCTGTTTGGAGATGGTTGTCCTTCTGGAAGATTCTCCCATCTCTACAGCACTCCACCAATCAGGCCTTTATGGTAGTGGCCAGACGGATGCCACTCCCCAGTACAAGCACATGAAAGCCTGCTTGGAGTTTGGCAAAAGGAACCTAAAGACACTCAGACCATGAGAAACCAGATTCTCTGGTCTGATGAAACCAAGACTCTACTCTTTGGCCTGAATGCCAAACTTTACTTCTGGAGGAAAACTGACACCATCCTTACAGTGAAACGTGGTGGCAGCATCATGCTGCAGGGTCTGGGGGACTAGTCAGGATCAAGGGAAATATGAATGGAGCAAACTACAGAGATCCGTGATGAAAACTCGCACAGGACCTGACTGGTTCACCTTCCAACAGGACAGCAACCCTAAGCACACAGCCAAGATAAGAGGGGCTTTGGGACAAGTCTCTGAATGTCCATGTGGCCCAGCCAGAGCCCGGATTTGAACCCAATCAAACGTCTCTGCAGAGACCTGAAAAAAGCTGTGCAGCTACGCTTCCCATCCAGCCTGACAGAGCTTGAAAGGATCTGCAGAGAAGAATGGGAGGAATTCCCCAAATTCAAGTGTGCCAAGCTTGTAGCGTCATACCCAAGAAGACTCGAGGCTGTAATTGCTATCAAATGTGCTTCAAAGTACTGAGTACTTGTGATTATTTTTAAATGTGCTATTACTAAAAATCTGTTTTTGCTTTGCCGTTATGGGGTGAGGGGTGGGGGGAACTAATCAATTTTAGAATAAGGATATAATGTGAAAAAAGGAAAGGGGTCTGAATACTTTACGAATTGACTATGCGGTGAAATTTCCTTTTAATGCTCAGTCTATTGTTCGGCATTGCAGTATGACTTGAGCATCTAATTTTCTCACTCATTACTCATTCAGGATGTGTAATCATGGTAACATTCCCATTAATGTAGAAGTGTTTAGAAAGATTCTATTATTACCAATAAAAGTTACTCAAATGACACACTAGATTATTTAGCATTCATTTCTATTGGGCACAAAATAATCTGAAACAGCAAATGCATCCAACATTTGTAGTCACAAGCTTGATAGTCATTGCGTGCTATGAATATAGGACCAAATACTTAACTTTTTATTACATTAATACATAAATAATTGCATTTGTCACAGTACTTTAGGTCCACTAAAATAAGGGGGAGTTTGGGCTGGGCGATATGCCCAAAATAATATCACTTTTTTATTTTTTTATTGACAGTTTTTTGTTTTTTAACAATTAAAAGTTGTAAATTTGCTTTGCGTCGTGCGTGACCCCAGGGTGGCAACACATACATTCTAAGTGATTTCAATGGGTCTTTCTCCTTTCTGATTTGTTTTATACTGTTCAATTCAACTTCAACCCCCAAAAAGTCAATTGTCAGCCATTTCTGCATTTGAGATCCTTTCTACACTGCCATGTAGGGCTGAACGATATGGCCAAGTAATCGGGGCCTTATTTTTAACAATGTTGCAATTTGACTTGTGATTTAGAGCAAAACACTTGGAATCATGGGACTATAATGTGTATTCTAATTATGTAGTTAGAATATAATAGTGGGCACTTTTAATACAGTGTTTGACGTGACATCGAATGAGAATGCCAGGGAGGAGTTATTGTGACAGGATAGGAACTAAAGTGTTGATATGTGTTTCCTATAATCTTTGGCTACGTTGAATGTTTTCTCTTAGCTACTTCATGTAGCTTTTAGCTACTTCATGTAGCTAACATTATTCTTGCTTTGCGTTTACAACTTTAATTTAGAAGACACTGTTGCACAAACATGTTGATTTAGGTCTACACAATCACTGGTATTATCAGGCTGTATAGCTAATTACGCTTGCCCTTACTCAGTACGTGTATTAGCTAGCTAGCAAGTGATTAGCAGCTAACAAGATTTAGGCCCAACTTGCTAAAAAAAGACAAACTAGCTGTTTGCAGATGTAAGAAACACAAGCTTAGTGTCATTATAGAATGCTAGTATTTATATTAAGATGCAAAGTGACAACTACAGTGTTGCATATGCTGCATTGACCATGCAGACTGAGTGCAAGTGTCTCGTGGTTGAGGAACATCAAATGCGCTCCATTAGTGACGGGGCTTAGCTAGGTCTGTGTGGACAGCGGCATAGAGGGAGTGGAGAGGGATGACTCAGGTAGCGAAGTAAAACTATAAAGATGGACGTCACACACTGCGTATCACATTTAACAAACCAAACATTCAAATACCGGCATAGAAGGTTCATCAATACTGGTATATCGCAAAACACGTATACCGCCCAGCAGTAGGGGGAGTATGCACAAAAAGTGTGTATGGAATGGATGGAAATACCCTCAAATTAAAGCTGAACACCTGCAATTTAACCTCAGTCATTGCATAATTTCACATCCAAAGTGCTGGATTTACAGAGCCAAAACATGTCACTGTCGGAGCTCGTGAATCGCCCATTTGTTTACATTTTTTGCCATTTCGTCCAGCCCTACCCCAACAAGGTTGAAAAGATGCGTTGGTCTTGAACTCTGTTCATTGGTTATTTGATGTCCCCAGCCAACAGCACAGCCTCCTCCATCAGTATTCTTTACCTGTTTTGAATCTCTATCAGTGGGTTTATCTTAGTGTATTGTGTGTGCAGTACATGTACTGGAGTGTGCAGTTTTTTTTATTTTATTTTATTTATTTCACCTTTATTTAACCAGGTAGGCTAGTTGAGAACAAGTTCTCATTTACAACTGCGACCTGGCCAAGATAAAGCATAGCAGTGTGAACAGACAACACAGAGTTACACATGGAGTAAACAATTAACAAGTCAATAACACAGTAGAAAAAAAAAGAGAAAGAAAAGGGAGTCTCTATACAAAGTGTGCAAAAGGCATGAGGAGGTAGGCGAATAATTACAATATTGCAGATTAACACTGGAGTGATAAATGATCAGATGATCATGTACAGGTAGAGATATTGGTGTGCAAAAGAGCAGAAAAGTAAATAAATAAAAACTGTGGGGATGAGGTAGGTGAAAATGGGTGGGCTATTTACCAATAGATTATGTACAGCTGCAGCGATCGGTTAGCTGCTCAGATAGCTGATGTTTGAAGTTGGTGAGGGAGATAAAGGTTAACTAAATGTGCATAGTGTGTTTGATTTAAGATGAAAGGTTTAAGTGCAGCGTAAACGTGAGTCATGATCTTGTAATCGTGCGTGTGTTGTGTGTGGGTGTGTTTTGGGGTGGTATGGGCTGTGCTCACATGTTTACCCAGCCTGTCGCGTGGCATGCCATTTCTCCACTAATCCAACCTCTCTGGAAGAGAGCCTAACTGTCCAGTTCCCCCCCACGCAGCCTACCATTATAATCACATGGTGTAGCACACACAACCTGCATTCACATCACAACCAAAAATAAACCCTTTCAATTACCAGAATCCAAACCTCACATAACCCCCCCCCCCCCCTCTTTCCCCCTCTTTCTCAGTGAGTGAGTCTCCGTTCAATGTCTTGCTCTCTTAGTCTCTCACTCTCTTATTGAGCTTTTCCTTTTCTCTCCATCTCTCTGTTAACAAGTCTCCCTTTCCCTCTCCATTAGCAGGTATCTCTCCATCCATCCCAGTTAGTGTTGGTCTCCATCTCAGCACGTTTCTCTCTCCCCGTTTAGTGACGGTCTCTTTCTCTCAGCAGGTCTCTCCCCGTTTAGTGATGGTCTCTATCTCTCTGTTGGTGAGTCTCGCTCTCTGCAGCGAAAGCTGCACCGCTGACGTCAGCAGCCAGGGAGCCCGCTGTACTTCTGAGAGCCTCAAATAGACTCTGGCTGCCTTTTTTATAAGAAAAGCACCACTCGCCTATAAATAGCCCGGCATGCCTTTTGCTGCCTGACTCCTGATCGAATGGGAGCAGATCAGGGGCAGGAGATGGAGGGAGAGAGGGAGGATGAGAGGGCCATTTCCTCCCCTGCCCTGGGACGTGAGTCACTCACTCTGACACACTTCTTCCTTGTTTTTCAGTGTCAGATCTCACATCAGTTCTGTGGAGTCGTCTTCTTGACTGACTAGGTCTGAGTGTTTTTGGTGCAGTGTGGAGGAGGCGAGTTTGAGGAATGGGCCTGGTGTTTTGTGGATATTCGGGTGGGATACGGTCTAGTTGTGTGATTCATGTGACATTACCTCTCCTTCCCTCGTACATTTTCTAGACTCCACCAAACTAATGAGGCTGAGGGGAAAATGGCCTGCCCCACCTAGGTAATGCTAGGGAGAACATTGGAGTGGTGCTCACTTAATGTATTGTACTAAGTGCATGGGTGTGGAATGTTTGTGTGATATAGTGCCCTCTGTAGTGGACTCTCTCTGCAGTACTGTGGTGGGACTGACCGTGTACCGGTCGGGGACAATACTGTCCTCAGCACTTTCAGATGCATCTAGCCCCTCTCCCTACTGGCTTTTATCAATTTATTAGATCGAAAAACAATGTGCTCCTCCGCCCGCTCCCACCCAACATCCATCACCTATGGGGCCGGGAGGCAGCATTAGTTCCAGCTGCTTTCTGCTGAATAGACCTGAATAGACTTTTACTGAGTGTGGTGAGGGTCAGGGCTTGGCCGGGATAGGAGAGTGGATCGGTGGGAGATATTCAATAACACTTCATCAGGTGGAACCGGCAGGTCCACTGAGGAGTCTTTAACACCTGGGTCCACACAGCTCCACGTATTCTATTAAAGTGTTTTCTCTTTCTGTCTGGAAACACCTGGAGCTGTAGAAGAGGGAAGGGTGGTTTCACTGTTTCTCTCTTCTTTTGAGTCCCAGGGAGAGAAACAATGCAGAGTCTGTTCCCTGTTTTTCCTGATTCTGCATTCTGGCTGAAGGTTCAATGTGCCCCAGTCCATCTCTGCCTTTTTTTTATAATAGATTTCTTAACTGTAATCACAGCAGTCTCAGATGCTTTAGCGCTTAGCCTGGTGGTGTGTGTACGTTAATCTCAATAAATAGACCCATTTTGCTCTAACGATAAATAAATAAAAATGTCATGCACAGTTGCATTACATTAGCGGCAGGGCTCTAGACTGACTCTCCAGTGCCAAGTAAGACATTAAATAAGTTAGATATTTCATCAAGCATATTCAGGGAATGCATGATAAATATTTTGATGTGCAACATATCAGTCAAAATTGAATCATGGATGATCAGATTTATTTAGAAATGAATCTGCCTGCATGTTTTGTGTGGATATTAGCCTAGCCTACATGCTACATAATTTACAACCTGAGGAAGTGGGAACTCAAAACACGTTAGCTAGATTGTCAACTGTAATATGATATTGTTGTTAGATGGCTGCAGTGCATTCGGAAAGTATGCAGCCCCTTTTCCACATTCTGTTAAGTTCAGCCTTATTTAAAAAAAAATATATTTTTTTTAAATTATTCAATCTACACACAATACCCCATAATAAGAACGTGAAGAATGTCTGTCTATAAACAGTGTTGTAGTGATGTGCACATACAACCCATATTTATTTACAATAGTGTTTGTTCTTCACTGGTTGCCCGTGTGATCATCCTTGAGATGTTTCTACAACTTGATTGGAGTCCACCTGTGGTAAATTAAAGGTGATTGGACATGATTTGGAAAGGCACACACCTGTCTATGTAAGGTCCCACAGTTGACAGTGCATGTCAGAGAAAAAACCAAGCCATGAGGTTGAAGGAATTTGTCCATAGAGCTCAGAGACAGGATTGTTTCAAGGCACAGATCTGGGGAAGGGTACCAAAAAATATCTGTAGCATTTGAAGGTCCCCAAGAACACCGTGGCCTACATTTATTAAATGTCTGTCCTTTTATAGTAGAGTGGCCAGATGGAAGCCACTCCTACCTACCGAAGCAAACTTGCTTCGAAAGAGGGCAATATCGGTGTCAGTCATTTTCGGTTTATCGTCCCAGCTCTATTGTACGTACAGTATCAGTCAAAGGTTTGGACACACCTAGTCATTGAAGGCTTTTTCTTTTTTACTATTTTCTACATTGTATAATAATAGTGAAGACTAACTCCTAGCCTAGCTAATGTTAGCATGCTAGCTAGAATTTGTAAAATGTAATGTCTAGCAAATTGGTAAAATATTGTACTTTTTGCTAATTCGTAACAGGTAATATGAATTGTAATATCATACGAAATGGTTGATGGACATTCCCAGATGAATACAGATCAAATGAAACGTGAAATAACCTACTAAATGGAGTGTCTTGGGTTTACGTGCATAAGGTGTCATCGTATCCCCACAGATCAAATTAATTTCAACAGTACAGTCCACTACCATGCTGCACTGGTGTAAAATGTCACTATTGTATATGATTTGTATATTAACATATCTGGGTTATTTAGTTTTTACATTATTTATTGAATATTCAAAATATACAATATACTTGCAGTGAAGCCGCTCAATAACTACATCATACCAGTCATTCAACAGATTCCCATTCAGAGCTACACACAATCATCCAGGGTCAATGCCCTGCTCAAGGGCATGTTGACCGATCTACCACCAGGCCAGAAAACGTGAACCCGAACCCTCCAAGACATTAGTTGTAAAAACACTGCCACTTAGTGTCATTCAAATGTACTTTTTATTATGATTTATTTAGACTTAAAAAAATAAATACATACATACATACATACATACATACATACATACATACATACATACATACACTTTTATCTTAGCACGATGGTCAATCTCTCACACAGCAACTCCACTCCCACTTGTCGCCAATTCCACATATCAACCCTCAGCTTCCCTCAGGCCATCCCATCTATGTCTGCTGGCCACCTACTTCGGGTTTCTACGCAACACATATCTTTCAACTATACTGTGATGTTTAATCTACAATTTCAATCTATCTAATCGAATAGAATCCACAAATTGCGAGTTGAAGATAAATACTTTTACTAAGAGTATTAGTAATTGACTGACCCTGTCTCTCCAGATCTCCTAACAGTACTATTTCTAGGGTCAATTTTAGATCAATGCTATGCATTTTGAGCCATTCCTGAACCTGTGACCGGAAACAGGCTACCTGAGGCCAATACCAAAATAAATGGTCTATTGATTCCGTATCCTCACAACGAAATCTGCAGAGTTTCGATGATTTTATGCCCCAAATATTCAACATATTGTTGGTGGCAAGAATTCTATATAATTTTAGCTGAAAAGCTTGAAGTCTTGAATCTTGCGTTGTTTTATATATCAACTCATACACTCTGTACCATGGAATCGGTACATCAAAAATCTCTTCCCAACTATTTTGTATTCTGTATGGCACAGTTGTCAACATCCTGGTCCTCAAATTAAACTGGTATACTTTCCTAATTATGCTATTCTTATTCCTCTGCCAGTTTTGATCCTTTAAATTGGGCAGACAGACCAGTTTTCTACCTCCTCCCGCTGCCACCCGCCTCCATTTTTGGGGCAATTCTGCAATCAATTGGTTGTGAACTCTTGGATTGAGCAGACCTTCCAGTACAATTCTGATAACTCTACCATTCCAATTTACAATATAATTTAAGAACAAAATACCCTTTTCAAACAACTTTCCCATAAATACAGGTATTTTATCAACCAGCACATTTGAGTTCAGCCATAATATTTATTGGAATATTTGTTCTAACTTTTCAGGGGGATGAAATTGTAGCCAGCTCTGCAATGCTCGTTTGAAAATGATACTTTTTTTTAAGTATCATTTTCAATTAATCGAAAATGAAACATGGCAATCTGCACAAAGGCAAAAAGGCCAATTTTAAACAATGGTTGAGCTTTTCTTAGTAATCTACTTGAGAACCATTTAGGGTTCAAATACATTTTTTGGAATGAGTGAAGCTTTGAGGGAGCTTTCGTGCTTTTATATTTAATCATCTCAACCCACTCAATTCCTTTTCATTATATAGATATGCACGTTTTATTTTGTCTGGTTTAGCGTCCAAGATTAAGTGAAATATTTTATGCTCATATGATTTGAAAAATGAATCATCAGGAGTAGGCAGCGCCATAAGTAAGTGCGTAAACTGAGATATGACTAAGGAGTTAATCGGGACAATTTTTCCATAAACAGACAGATATTTACCACTCCATGGTTGCAGGATCTTGTCTATATTCTTTTACAAGTTTTCTATTGAAATTCATTGTGGAGAGCTATTTATCTTTTGTGATATGAATACCGAGTATGTCTACTTCACTATCAGCCCATTTTAAAGTTAAACTGCAGGGTAATGTAAAAGTTGTACTTTTTTAAGTATCCAATAAGTAATATTGTACATTTATCATAATTAGGTTTTAGTCCAGAGAGTACAGAAAAGTTATCTAGATCTTTAATGAGACATTGCAGGGATGTAGCTTGCGGACTTAATATAAAACGTGAGTCATCGGCATACATGGACACATTTGTTTTTAAGCCTTGGATTTCTAATCCTCTAATGTTATTGGATCTGATTTTAATAGCTAGCATTTTGATGGCCATAACGAATAGATATGATGACAGCAGACACCCTTTTTTAACTCCTCTTGACACTTCAAAACTCTCTGAGAAGTAGCCGTTATTTACTATTTTACACCTGGGGTTGCTATACATTATTTTTTACCCATTTTTTAAGAGAATTACCGAACTTGAAAAAAATCCAGGCATTTATAAATCAAATCCATTATTACTTTATCAAATGCCTTTTCAAAATCTGCTATAAATACCATTCCTGGCTTCTTATGTTTCATGATGTTCTTTTATTTCTAGTAGCTGTCGTATATTATTTCCAATGTATTGTCCATGTAAAAAACCCATACAGCCCTGGGGGGTTTCCAGACTGAAAGGATTTAATAGCCTCAAAGTTCTTCCTCTGTAATTTGGCCTTCACACTGATCTTTCTGTACATTTGTTAATTTTCCATTTTTTATATTATTTGGAAATAATTCCTTACCATAATCTTTATTCAGTGGGAAAGGATGAGACGGAAAAGAGAAACATCTGCCTCAAATAATTAGCTTCCTCTTTTAAAATATCATTCAGAGAATCATAGATGACTCCGTTTTCAGTAACGAGTTTCTGCAAATTATTTTTGTTAGCATTCCTGTATTGGAGATTCAGGAATTGACATTTTTCTCCATTTATACTTTACAACATCTATTTTCTTTGACCTGAAACATATAATTGTATGACCTATGTGATGCATCTCTGTTCTGGTGTTTTTGTACCCCTCTACTATGTAGTGAGATGGGGGCAGTCCCGTCCCAGAAAGGCAGTCCATTCTGCATGCCTTGTTGACTTTTGTGCGTTGCAAACTTAGCTAGCTCATCAACCAGTATTTTCTTTGTCATTTCTGCACGATGGCACTTATTAAAGCCTTGAATCTCATAGGGACGTCACTGTCACCACTGCTCATCTAGCTAGCCGCTTAGCCAGCAGGGTTGCATCAGTTTCTTTTAGACTAGCTAGCTAGCTAAAAATCAAGCAAATGGTACTGAGCTCAAGACAAAATCATGTTTTGACATTGTATCGGCTATGTTGTGGTTGTTTTTTGCTTTTTTTTTGCGCTTAGTATATTGCATATCATATTTTTGGCATTTAACTCTGATTATCTTATGGCATGCATCTAATCTGGTTTCGGCATTAGAAAAGTAGTGAAGTCCCAAATTCCTGTGAGACTGCGATAATTTGACAATTCAATGTACTTGTAGGTTATGGACACGCCGCCTATCTCTGTAGTGCATTTGATGGAGTTTTCATTTATGCAAATAATCATGATTCTGCCATGTAGGCATAGGCTACTTTGTAGTTACCTTTTAATTGCCTTTCCATCTACCTGAAGACAGTTAGGCTATCATTAGCATCTCTAACGGCTATACAAAGTGGTACTGTAGACATATACATTCCCTACGCGCACTGCACACACACACACGGGCATTCACAGTAATGTGAACCAAAAACGAATATGCCCGGTCAAAAACAATGGCACTGTTACCATTACATCGATTTTAGTTGTTACATACACCGGATAGGTTCAGTGAAAGATGTGGTTTTACAGGGTAGACCATAGTAGTACAGGGCCCCTGGAGCAAATTGGAGTTAAGTGCCTTGCTCAAGGGCACATTGACAGATTTTCCACTTTGTCGCCTCAGGTATTCGAAGCCGCGACCTTTCGGTTACTGGCCCAATGCTTTAACCTCTAGGCTAACTGCTGCCCTGCGTATGTGAGCGGAAGAGAGAGGCTGTGTTAGTGGGGAAGCAGCATGTTCCTCATTGTCAGTCCTCTCACAGGAAAGCAGGAGAACACCAGACCGAGAGGGCTCACAACATGTCTCCTGCTGCTGCCTCAGAGGATGCCTATCTGACAGCTTGTACAGCTCATGCTCCGAATGACAAATAAGAGCCACTCTGTGCGCACTGGTGTGTGTGTGTGTTCCATAACACAGGCCACTTGCTCAGTGGAAGCCCCGGTGGTGAGAGCCTTTTGCGTGCTGCAGGATCAGGGCAGAGGGGGTAAAATCTGTCTTGTGACAGCATTGAGGCTACACAACACATTCTCTCTCACACACATAATTACACAATCGTTGCATGTTGTTGGGGGCTGTTTTGCTGGTAAGCTTTTGCCTCGTAGCTCCAGTCAGGCGGTGTTCCTGAGCCACTGGTTGTTTGGGATTACCTGATTGGCCCTGTGCAGGCATGCTCTTTAGGATCATTAGTGGTTCAGGTTCCTGTATGTACACACACCCACACACACCAGATTCCTGTACAGCCCCCGGCCTGCGGTGGAGGACTGCTCTCAGCAGCCCAGCAGGAGAGGAGAGCTTGCTCAGTGGTCTGAGACGTTGGCACCAGAACCAAGCAGGCGGCAGGCACCAGCCCCCGTGTGTGCAGATTAAATACCACCGTGGCCCTGGCCCACTTGATTAGATGTCCTGCAGGTCCAAGCTGCTTGGGTTCTCCTCCCACTCTGTCTCGGTATGAAATGTCTCATGCCCCTCTGTTGGACCGGAGAGATTAGGCAGGTGCGCGCACACACACACACACACACACACACACACACACACACACACACAATACAACCTGTATTGATGTGGGAGTGCTTGCTGAACCTTAACCACATTGCAACATGTAATTGAGGAATCTGTCATAACTTGTCCAATGTCATTTTCCCATTCAGTGTATTTTCATTTAAGAAATGGTCTTGGAAATGACTCCTGTACTGAACAACTCCCGAGACGGAGTTGTCTGCATTCCCTACGTTGTAGTCGAGATAGGACTTATGACCTAGTCAGTGTTAACGACTATCTACATTTTTAGTATATATGCTACCATTACAATTAGTCGACTAGTTATTAGAGCTAGTAGTAAATTCGTCTAATTTTATCATAAGACTTCATGAACGGGATTGTATAGTCCGTAAAGTTTCTGGTGTTCTCTCCTACAGGTGATCGTAGACACCCCCACCAGCCCAGTCACTAGTGGCCTACCCCTGTTCTTTGTCATCACTGTCACAGCCATCAAACAGGTAAGAAATGGCAGCACTGTCCCCTTTGACCCCCCCCCCAACCCCCCCAAATAGATGTAGAATTACTAGAACCGGCATCCCCATTCTGAGGGGCCTTTCACATTCTAGTAACTCTATTTCTGTGGCTCTCCATGCGTCTACACCACCTCTCTTCCATGTTAAACATTTGTTTTCCCTTTCTGTAAAAGTTTATTTTTGGGGTGTGAAGTATGGAATCGTTGCCTATGGTTTTGTCATAGCCAAGGTAATGCTGGCTATGAGATGGTGATTTTTTTTAAAGAGAAGGGGAACGTTGTCTTGGAACATGACCAAATGGTACTATAGTCGCTCGTATAGAAACAAATGATCAGAGGAGTCTCTTTTCTGTGGAAGCGTGTCCAAGCTTTTAGATGTATTGTTTTAGGAATTGGCTTTTCTGGTGGCCTGCTGCTAGGGCTTTTTGAAATGCACAATGGAGGGTGGACTTCCTTCCAAAAATATATATGGGACAGACTGATAGCGGCTAGCGATGCTGCATTTAGCCAGGCTTTGAAGTGGGACACAAGGGGAGGCTCTGTAGACTGGGTTAGGTGAGCCCTGCAGTCAGTCCCTTACTAAAAGGACATTGTCGCTCCGTTCTCTCTGTCCATCCATCTACCACCCACTCTTTCCTCTTCCTGTTTCATCCCTGCATCATCCCGAGCTCCCGAGTGGCGCAACAGTCTAAGGCACTCCATCTCAGTTCTCGGGGTGTAACTACAGACCCTGGTTTGTTTCTAGGCTGTATCACAACTGGCCGTGATTGGGGAGTCCCATAGGGCGGCGCAAAATTGGCCCCGTGTCGTTAGGGTTTGGCCGGGGTAGGCTGTCATTGTAAATAAGAATTTGTTCTTAACTGACTTGATAAAATCCCTCCCTCCCTCCCTCTGGCATCTTTCTTCCTCTATCCCTCTTATCCCTGTTACCCTGACCTCTGACACTGAATATCTATTGGCCCTCTCTTCATGTCCCATTTCACTCTTGCTTACCCTCTTTCCCTCCCTCTCCATCTTCTGCTCTCTCTTCTCCCCATCTTTCTTTCTCGCTCTCTCGCTCTCTCTCGCTCTCTCAGGGCTATGAGGACTGGCTGCGGCACAAGGCAGATAATGAGGTGAATAAGTACCTGGTGACAGTGCTGGAGGACGGCCGGAGAGCATGCAAGGAGAGCGAGAAGATCAAGGTACCTTTTAGCAAGCTGCGCACCGGTCAAGTTCCCCGGAAATAAATATCCCCTTAGGTACATGGGGGTCGGGAGGGAGAGGTTCTTGTATGGCTCTATGGTATGGTAATCCCAAGTAGGTGATGCAGAATGGAGGAAGATGATACATTTGAGTCAAAACATTGAGGACACCTGCTCTTTCCGTGACAGAGGTGAATCCCGGTGAAAGCTATGATCCCTTATTGAGGTCACTTGTTAAATCCACTTCAATCATTACATTACATTACATTTAAGTCATTTAGCAGACGCTCTTATCCAGAGCGACTTACAAATTGGTGAATTCACCTTCTGACATCCAGTGGAACAGCCACTTTACAATAGTGCATCTAAATCATTTAAGGGGGGGGTGAGAAGGATTACTTTATCCTATCCTAGGTATTCCTTGGAGGTGGGGTTTCAGGTGTCTCCGGAAGGTGGTGATTGACTCCTCTGTCCTGGCGTCGTGAGGGAGTTTGTTCCACCATTGGGGGGCCAGAGCAGCGAACAGTTTTGACTGGGCTGAGCGGGAACTGTACTTCCTCAGTGGTAGGGAGGCGAGCAGGCCAGAGGTGGATGAACGCAGTGCCCTTGTTTGGGTGTAGGCCCCGATCAGAGCCTGGAGGTACTGCGGTGCCGTTCCCCTCACAGCTCCGTAGGCAAGCACCGTGGTCTTGTAGCGGATGCGAGCTTCAACTGGAAGCCAGTGGAGAGAGCGGAGGAGCGGGGTGACGTGAGAGAACTTGGGAAGGTTGAACACCAGACGGGCTGCGGCGTTCTGGATGAGTTGTAGGGGTTTAATGGCACAGGCAGGGAGCCCAGCCAACAGCGAGTTGCAGTAATCCAGACGGGAGATGACAAGTGCCTGGATTAGGACCTGGCCGCTTCCTGTGTGAGGCAGGGTCGTACTCTGCGGATGTTGTAGAGCATGAACCTACAGGAACGGGCCACCGCCATGATGTTAGTTGAGAACGACAGGGTGTTGTCCAGGATCACGCCAAGGTTCTTAGCGCTCTGGGAGGAGGTCTAGATGAAGTGGAGGAGACTGGTTATAGAAGGCTTTTTAAGCCTTTCGACATGGATTGTGTGTGTGCCATTCAGTGGGTGAATCGGCAAGATACAGTTGAAGTTGGAAGTTTACGTTCACTTAGGTTGGAGTCATTAACTAGTTTTTCAGCCACTCCACAAATGTCTTGTTAACAGGCTATAGTTTTGGCAAGTTGTTTAGGACATCTACTGTGTGCATGACACAAGTTAGTTTTCCAACAATTGTTTACAGACAGATTATTTCACTTATAATTCACTGTATCACAATTCCAGTGGGTCAGAAGTTTACATACACTAAGTTGACTGTGCCTTTTAAACAGCTTGATATCTGCCAAGACCTCAGATAAAACATTGTAGACCTCCACAAGTCTGGTTCATCCTTGGGAGCAATTTCCAAATTCATGAAGGTACCACGTTCCTCTGTACAAACAATAGTACGCAAGTATAAACACCATGGGACCACACAGTCGTCATACCGCTCAGGAAGGTGACGCGTTCTGTCTCCAAGAGATGCGCGTACTTTGGTGCGTTAAGTGCAAATCAATACCAGAACAACAGCAAAGGACCTTGTGAAGATGCTGGAGGAAGCGGGTACAAAAGTATCTATATCCACAGTAAAATGAGTCCTATATTGACATAACCTGAACGGCCTCTCAGAAATGAAGAAGCCACTGCTCCAAAACCGCCATTATAAAAGCCAGACTACGGTTTGCAACTGCACATGGGGACAAAGATCACACTTTTTGGAGAAATGTTCTCTGGTCTGATGAACCAAAAATATAACTGTTTGGCCCTAATGACCATTGTTTATGTTTGGAGGAAAAAGAGGAAGGTTTGCAAGCCGAAGAACACCATCCCAACCTTGAAGCACGGGGGTGGCAGCATCATGTTGTGGGGGTGCTTTGCTGCAGGAGGGACTGGTGCACTTAGCAAAATAGATGGCATCATGAGGCTGGAAAATTATGTGGATATATTGAAGCAACATCTCAAGACATCTGTCAGGAAAGCTTGGTCGCAATGACCCCAAGCATACTTCCAAAGTTGTGCCAAAATGGCTTAAGGACAGCAAGGTCTAGGTATTAGTGGCCATCACAAAGCCCTGACCTCAATTCTATAGAAGATTTGTGTGCAGAACTGAAAAACATGTGCGAGCAAGGAGGCCGACAAACTTGACTCAGTTACACCAGCTCTGTCAGGAGGAATGGGCCAAAATTCACCCAAATTATTGTGGGAACCTTGTGGGAGGCTACCTGAAACGTTTGACCCAACAATTTAAAAGGCAATGATACCAAATACTAATTTAGTGTATGTAAACTTCTGACCCACTGGGAATGTGATGAAAGAAATAAAAGCTGAAATAAATCATTCTCTCTACTATTATTCTGACATTTCACATTCTTAAATTAAAGTGGTGATCCTAACTGAACCAAGACAGGGAATTTGAACCAGACCGGTGTGAGCTTCCGTCTTCACCTGTAAAAATGAAAGGGGGTGCAACCCAATATTAGGAAGGTGTTTTTAATGTTTTGTACACTGAGTGTAGCTTAAAAAACCCAAATCAACCCCTAGACCTCCCTAGGCACTTTTGTAGATCTGAGAAGATATGACAGGTTTAAGCAACTTGGTTACAGCTCCAACGTGCCCTCTGATAGGCTAGGATGGTGGAAGTGTCACCATTTGTTTATACCAAACAAATCCACAAGGGCCTAGGGACTATGGGTAGAATTGGCATGGTCCTCTGTATGGATCTGATGTATTATGTTCCTCTAGGTTGGGGATGTGGTGGAGGTGGTTGAGGATGAGACCTTTCCCTGTGACCTCATCCTGCTGCAGTCCAGCCGGGAGGACGAGACCTGCTTTGTCACCACGGCCAGTCTGGACGGGGAGTCCAACCATAAGGTGGAGTGCTGCTACAGTAACGCTAGAATCACTGTGTCATTGAGACGTATCATCATGGCAGACGTGGGGGGCTTTGGCATCGCTTCCAATCTGCCATCACTCCCTTCCTCTCCATCACCCTTCACTCAAATCCATCGACGGTGTGTGTGCCTGCTCGTGTGTGTGCCTGCTCGTGTGTGTGCCTGCTCGTGTGTGTGCCTGCTCGTGTGTGTGCCTGCTCGTGTGTGTGCCTGCTCGTGTGTGTGCCTGCTCGTGTGTGTGCCTGCTCGTGTGTGTGCCTGCTCGTGTGTGTGCCTGCTCGTGTGTGTGCCTGCTCGTGTGTGTGCCTGCTCGTGTGTGTGCCTGCTCGTGTGTGTGCCTGCTCGTGTGTGTGCCTGCTCGTGTGTGTGTGCCTGCTCGTGTGTGTGCGTGCCTGCTCGTGTGTGTGCCTGCCTGCTCGTGTGTGTGCCTGCCTGCTCGTGTGTGTGCCTGCCTGCTCGTGTGTGTGCCTGCCTGCTCGTGTGTGTGCCTGCCTGCTCGTGTGTGTGCCTGCCTGCTCGTGTGTGTGCCTGCCTGCTCGTGTGTGTGCCTGCCTGCTCGTGTGTGTGCCTGCCTGCTCGTGTGTGTGCCTGCCTGCTCGTGTGTGTGCCTGCCTGCTCGTGTGTGTGCCTGCCTGCCTGCCGTGTGTGTGCCTGCCTGCTCGTGTGTGTGCCTGCCTGCTCGTGTGTGTGCCTGCCTGCTCGTGTGTGTGCCTGCCTGCTCGTGTGTGTGCCTGCCTGCTCGTGTGTGTGCCTGCCTGCTCGTGTGTGTGCCTGCCTGCTCGTGTGTGTGCCTGCCTGCTCGTGTGTGTGCCTGCCTGCTCGTGTGTGTGCCTGCCTGCTCGTGTGTGTGCCTGCCTGCTCGTGTGTGTGCCTGCCTGCTCGTGTGTGTGCCTGCCTGCTCGTGTGTGTGCCTGCCTGCTCGTGTGTGTGCCTGCCTGCTCGTGTGTGTGCCTGCCTGCTCGTGTGTGTGCCTGCCTGCTCGTGTGTGTGCCTGCCTGCTCGTGTGTGTGCCTGCCTGCTCGTGTGTGTGCCTGCCTGCTCGTGTGTGTGTGCCTGCCGTGTGTGTGCCTGCCTGCTCGTGTGTGTGCCTGCCTGCTCGTGTGTGTGCCTGCCTGCTCGTGTGTGTGCCTGCCTGCTCGTGTGTGTGCCTGCCTGCTCGTGTGTGTGCCTGCCTGCTCGTGTGTGTGCCTGCCTGCTCGTGTGTGTGCCTGCCTGCTCGTGTGTGTGCCTGCCTGCTCGTGTGTGTGCCTGCCTGCTCGTGTGTGTGCCTGCCTGCTCGTGTGTGTGCCTGCCTGCTCGTGTGTGTGCCTGCCTGCTCGTGTGTGTGCCTGCCTGCTCGTGTGTGTGCCTGCCTGCTCGTGTGTGTGCCTGCCTGCTCGTGTGTGTGCCTGCCTGCTCGTGTGTGTGCCTGCCTGCTCGTGTGTGTGCCTGCCTGCTCGTGTGTGTGCCTGCCTGCTCGTGTGTGTGCCTGCCTGCTCGTGTGTGTGCCTGCCTGCTCGTGTGTGTGCCTGCCTGCTCGTGTGTGTGCCTGCCTGCTCGTGTGTGTGCCTGCCTGCTCGTGTGTGTGCCTGCCTGCTCGTGTGTGTGCCTGCCTGCTCGTGTGTGTGCCTGCCTGCTCGTGTGTGTGCCTGCTCGTGTGTGTGCCTGCCTGCTCGTGTGTGTGCCTGCCTGCTCGTGTGTGTGCCTGCCTGCTCGTGTGCGTGCCTGCCTGCTCGTGTGCGTGCCTGCCTGCTCGTGTGCGTGCCTGCCTGCTCGTGTGCGTGCCTGCCTGCTCGTGTGCGTGCCTGCCTGCTCGTGTGCGTGCCTGCCTGCTCGTGTGCGTGCCTGCCTGCTCGTGTGCGTGCCTGCCTGCTCGTGTGCGTGCCTGCCTGCTCGTGTGCGTGCCTGCCTGCTCGTGTGCGTGCCTGCCTGCTCGTGTGCGTGCCTGCCTGCTCGTGTGCCTGCCTGCCTGCTCGTGTGCGTGCCTGCCTGCTCGTGTGCCTGCCTGCCTGCTCGTGTGCCTGCCTGCCTGCTCGTGTGCCTGCCTGCCTGCTCGTGTGCCTGCCTGCCTGCTCGTGTGCCTGCCTGCCTGCTCGTGTGCCTGCCTGCCTGCTCGCGTGCCTGCCTGCCTGCTCGCGTGCGTGCCTGCCTGCCTGCTCGTGTGCGTGCCTGCCTGCCTGCTCGCGTGCGTGCCTGCCTGCCTGCCTGCTCGTGTGCCTGCCTGCTCGTGTGCGTGCGTGCCTGCCTGCTCGTGTGCCTGCCTGCCTGCTCGTGTGCCTGCCTGCCTGCTCGCGTGCCTGCCTGCTCGCGTGTGTGTGTGCCTGCGCGTGCTTGTGTCTGCCATTATGGGGGGGTGTTTTTAGAGAGCTGCAGTGATGACCTGAAATATTTGGCACTCACTCTCTCCTGGATCTGTCTCAGACACACTACACAGTGCCAGACACGGAGAGGATCCTGGAGTCTCTCAGCGCCACCATCGAGTGCGAGCAGCCGCAGCCTGACCTCTACAAGTAGGCTATGAATCCTTGTTGCACGTTTCTCCCGTCCCCCCCGTCCATACAAAAAAAGCTACAACTGATCGTTGACCGATCGCTTGTGAATCTGGTCCCTGGACCGTAAAAGCACACTGGTTTTACTTTAGGGGTTTGCAGTTTAATCAACTGTCAATTAGGATGCCATTTTGATAGCTGCAGTGTCATTACGTTGAGTGTTGGCAGGCTATACGCTACATCTATCTCTCTGACATATTGTTATGAGAGATGTTAGACTGTTAGTAAACCTGATTTGTGGATGAGACTGGCCAGGAATTGAAGGGAAAGTTCAGTTAGATTTGGCCCAAGCTGAGGAACAGACCCAGTTGTTTGCACAGCTGTATCCAATCCATAAACCTAGTGGTTTGGCGCCACCTATGGCCAAGGAGCTGCCATTACAGGACAGTTGGGCTCCAGACATCAATGCCGTTTCAGACGTCCTAAGGAGCAGAAGACGCCAGATGCTGCTCCTTTTCACAATCAATAAAATAGAGTGGTGGTGCCAGCGTGCATTCGTTCATTGTTGCAGTCCCTGCAAAGACCTGGTGGTCAACATATGGGGTTGAGATTAGATTGACGTCTAACTAGTTCCTGTGCTTCCTGGTGGTATTAGTCATCACTGTGTTTTTAATATTAGAAAGTATTTTTCTAGCCCATTCCAAAGTTAATTAAATTCAGGTCCATCATGAGATGTACATCACAGGAGGTTGGTGGCACCTTAATTGGGGAGGACGGGCTCATGTTAATGGCTGGAGCGGAATAGGGGGAATGGTATCAAATACATCAACATGCTTTCCATGTGTTTGGTGCCATTCCATTCGCTCCGTTCCAGACATTATGAGCCACCTCCTCTCAGCAGCCTCCTGTGATGTACATGTATGTTCCTGCTATTGGGTGGGGCAGTGCACTCATGCGTGTCTGTGTCTGTAGATTTGTGGGGCGTATGCACATCTACAGGAACAACCAGGAACCCGCTGTGAGGTAAGTACTCACCACTCCCCCTATTGGTTCCTCTCAGCCCTACCTCCCCCCTCCTCCCGTACACCAGTCTAAAAAACCCCAACTCAAAACAGTCTCTTAAGCACTCTGTCTTTTCCCTTTGCATTACCATCAAATCATTATTTCATTGATCCATAATGCCAAACGGGCATTAAAGTAAAGCTGAACCTGGCACAGACTCCGGGCAGTGCTTCGAAAGCGCTCTCGGAAGCATTTGTCACCGGGCCGGTTTGTAATGGTCTTTATAAAAAATGTTTTGTGTCCTGTCCGTTAAGAGTAGTAGTCATTTTAGAGAGTGCTAGTGTGCCACTAAGAGAACGGAATGGTCTGGGTGTTTTTAGCTTTGTGATCGTATTTTGTCAATGTGTGGTGTTCTTTAGGTCTTTGGGTCCAGAGAATCTCCTCCTGAAAGGTGCTACCTTGAAGAACACCCAGAAGATATATGGTGAGTTACAGGACATTGTTTAATGCAATTGAGGGTTTGATTGACCCTCAGTGCTGGTGTCAGTGTATGAGACTATCCTGACTGCTCTCTCTCTTTCTGCTGTCTGTTTGTCTCTCTTTCTGCTGTCTGTCTGTCTCTCTCTCTCTGCTGTCTCTCTCTCTCTGCTGTCTCTCTCTCTCTGCTGTCTCTCTCTATCTCTCTCTGCTGTGTCTGTGTCTCTCTAGGTGTGGCAGTTTACTCAGGCATGGAGACCAAGATGGCCCTGAACTACCAGGGGAAGTCCCAGAAGCGCTCTGCGGTGGAGAAGTAAGGAGAGTCAAAGAGAATTACACTAAAGGAGAAGCAGATCATTGAAGGAGGGGCTATATTTTCAGTTTAGCCACAGGGGAACAATGATCGATTGTATGATGCTGGGGTAGTTAAAGTCCATTCACATTGATATCAGGTGGATATTGAGATGGATATATACTAACTGTTTCTCAGTGGATGTATATTCTGTGTTGCTCATGGAAGATTGGTTATGACTCCTGTTTCAGGTCTATCAATGCCTTCCTGCTGGTGTACCTGTGCATCCTGGTGAGCAAGGCCCTGGTGTGCACCACGCTCAAGTATGTGTGGCAGAACCGACCAGGCCAGGACGAGCCCTGGTACAACCAGAAGACGCAAAAGGAGAAAGATACCAACCTGGTGAGGCCTTCTCTCTGCTAGTCAGACTTTACGCAGACACTCAAATACAGTTTAGCAGTTTGTAACGCACACTCAATTACAATGCATGAGGGCACCAGCTGTTCCGGACTTCTGTGTGATCACGCTTTTCGTAGCCGATGTGAGCGGGACCTTTAAACGGGTCAATATTCACAAGGCCGCGGGGCCAGACGGATTACCAGGATATGTACTCCGAGCATGCGCTGACCAACTGGCAAGTGTCTTCACTGACATTTTTGACCTCTCTGTCCGAGTCTGTAGTACCAACATATTTCAGGCAGACTGCCATAGTCCCTGTGCCCAAGAACACTAAGGTAACCTGCCTAAATGACTACAGACCGATAGCACTCACATCTGTAGCCATGAAGTGCTTTAAATGGCTCACATCAACACCATTATCCCAGAAACCCTAGACCCACTCCAATTCGCATACCGCCCCAACAGATCCACAGATGATGCAATCACACTCCACACTGCCCTTTCCCACCTGGACAAGAGGAACACCTATGTGAGAATGCTGTTCATTGACTACAGCTCAATGTTCAACATCATAGTACCCACAAAGCTCATCACTAAGCTAAGGACACTGGGACTAAACACCTCACTCTGCAACTGGATCCCGGACTTCCTGATGGCCCGCCCCCAGGTGGTAAGGGTAGGTAACAACACATCTGCCACGCTGATCCTCAACACTGTGGCCCCTCGGGTGGATGCTTAGTCCCCTCCTGTACTCCCTGTTCACCCACGACTGCGTGGCCAAACACCATCATTAAGTTTGCTGATGACACAACAGTGGTATGCCTGATCAGAGACTGGGCAGTGTGGTGCCTGGACAACAACCTCTACCTCAATGTGAGCAAGACAAAGGAGATGAATGTGGACTACAGGAAAAGGAGAGCCAAACAGGCCCCCATTAACATCGACGGGGCTGCAGTGAAGCGGGTCGAGAGTTTCAAGTTCCTTGGCGTCCACATCACCAGCAAACTGTCATGGTCCAAACACACCAAGACAGTCGTGCAGGGGGCACGACAACACCTTTTCAGATGAGAGGCCTGTAATTTTCATCATAGGTACACTTCAACTATGACAGACAAAATGAGAGAGAAAAAATCCAGAAAATCACATTGTAGGATTTTTAATGAATTTATTTGCAAATTATGGTGGAAAATAAGTATTTGGTCACCTACAAACAAGCAAGATTTCTGGCTCTCACAGACCTGTAACTTCTTTAAGAGGCTCCTCTGTCCTCCACTCGTTACCTGTATTAATGGCACCTGTTTGAACTTGTTATCAGTATAAAAGACACCTGTCTGTCCACAACCTCAAACAGTCACACTCCAAACTCCACTAAGGCCAAGACCAAAGAGCTGTCAAAGGACACCAGAAACAAAATTGCAGACCTGCACCAGGCTGTGAATGACCTGCAGAGAGCTGGGACCAAAGTAACAAAGCCTACCATCAGTAACACACTACGCCAGTGACTCAAATCCTGCAGTGCCAGACGTGTCCCCCTGCTTAAGCCAGTAGATGTCCAGGCCCGTCTGAAGTTTGCTAGAGAGCATTTGGATGATCCAGAAGATGATTGGGAGAATGTCATATGGTCAGATGAAACCAAAATATAACTTTTTGGAAAAAATGTAACTCGTCGTGTTTGGAGGACAAAGAATGCTGAGTTTCATCCAAAGAACACCATACCTACTGTGAAGCATGGGGGTGGAAACATCATGCTTTGGGGTTGTTTTTCTGCAACAGGACCAGGACGATTGATCCGTGTAAAGGAAAGAATGAATGGGGCCATGTGTCGTGAGATTGAGTGAAAACCTCCTTCCATCAGCAAGTGCATTGAAGATGAAACGTGGCTGGGTCTTTCAGCATGACAATGATCCCAAACACACCGCCCGTGGAACGAAGGAGTGGCTTCGTAAGAAGCATTTCAAGGTCATGGAGTGGCCTAGCCAGTCTCCAGATCTCAAACCCATAGAAAATCTTTGGAGGGAGTTGAAGGTCCGTGTTGCCCAGCAACAGCCCCAAAACATCACTGCTCTAGAGGAGATCTGCATGGAGGAAAGGGCCAAAATACCAGCAACAGTGTGTGAAAACCTTGTGAAGACTTACAGAATTTTTTTTTTTTGACCTCTGTCATTGCCAACAAAGGGTATATAACAAAGTATTGAGAAACTTTTGTTATTGACCAAATACTTATTTTCCACCATAATTTGCAAATTAATTAAAAATCCTACAATGTGATTTTCTGGATTTTTTTTCTCTCTCATTTTGTCTGTCATGGTTGAAGTGTACCTATGATGACAATTACAGACCTCATCTTTTTAAGTGGGAGAACTTGCACAATTGGTGGCTGACTAAAAACTTTCTTGCCCTACTGTATGCTCGTTATTGTTATTTTGCATTACTTTTTATTTTATTTTTTATTTTATTTTTTTACCTTGTTTATTTAAATATTTTCTTAACTGTACTTATTGAACTGTGTTGTTGGATTTGTTAGCAAGCATTTCATGGTATAACACCTTATGAGCCTAGTTCATTGACCAAGAGTCATAATACACCAATGGCATTCAGCACAGCATTAACAGTGTGAGCCTGTTTTTTTCCTCAATGGTCTGTGGAAGTGTTTTAACCCGAGGTTCCATGTGTTCCCTCCTCTCTCCCCCCAGTACCTGAAGATGTTTACTGACTTCCTGTCGTTCATGGTTCTGTTCAACTTCATCATCCCCGTGTCCATGTACGTGACGGTGGAGATGCAGAAGTTCCTGGGCTCCTTCTTCATCTCCTGGGACAAGGACTTCTTTGACCCCGAGATCCAGGAAGGGGCTCTGGTCAACACATCCGACCTCAATGAGGAGCTGGGACAGGTCAGGGGTTAAGCATGTGTCGATAAGACCATAACCACTTCCCCGAAGGAGCGGTCTTTGGTCATGGTTACCCTAGTTTACATGCCAAACTCCCACTGAAGTGTTACATTCATTTGGCCAGATATCCACCCTGTATGAATACTTTGAAAAGGCATCCTATGTAATGTACTGTAATGTATCAGTTACCCAGTCATGTTAGATCAGTGATTACCTCAAGGGGAAGAGGTACAAACAAGGCCGTAGTCAAATTTGAGGTGTTGCTCATTTGGGTTTAGGGTCATCTCACGCCACCAAAGACAGAGGCTAAGAGCAAAGAAGCCCTGGACCACTATAGCAGCGTTTACACAGGCAGCACAATTCTGATCATTTGCACAATTATTGGCAAGAAAATTAAATCGGATTGTTTAAAAGACCAGATTTTTCCCCCCCTGACTAATTGGTCTTTTAACCAATCTGATTATATTTTCTTGCCAATAATTGGGCAAAAGATCAGAATTGTGCTGCCTGTGTAAACGCTGCTATAGTGGTCCAGGGCTTCTTTGCTCTTAGCCTCTGTCTTTGGTGGCGTGAGATGACCCTAAACCCAAATGAACAACACCTCAAATTGACAATATGAAATGGTCTAACTGTGCCTGATAGGACTGACTGCCTTCCTGATGTCTTTTCACTGAACCGCCAAACAGTGGCGTCGTAGATCAGTCACGTTCGCTTGCCAGATGATTACTTCAATTAAAGGCGGTGATTCGTTAAACTAGATTTATGCGGTGTAACTGTCAGGGATTAATTGCCCATTGTTATTTTTCGCAGCCATTAATTGCAGCAAGTGTTTGTTGTTGTTTTTTTACGACCCTGGAAGAGAGTCTCATGCTTGATTCTCACTACAGGGCCAGAACCGAGTCGTACTGTGCTGGCTAAGATGTCTTCTTTTCCAGCATGCTTCCAGCGACTGTGGTTGATGCCTCTCCGTCATGGCTCGGCTCAGTCGTGTGAGACTGGTATTAGTCTGACCCTGCAGGTTCACCTTGTCTCCCATAGGTGGAGTACGTGTTCACGGACAAGACGGGCACGCTGACCCAGAACAACATGGAGTTCATCGAGTGCTGCATCGACGGCTTCCAGTACAAGTACGCCGACTCGGGCACCGAGCTGGACGGCTTCTGTGTCACAGATGGATCCGTGAACATTCTGCAGCAGAAGGCTGGCAGGGTGGGTGACTGTCACGAACTGGTTGTCTGCACCCTCAGTTATTCCAGTCAGGGAGGCCAACATATATGGGTATCAGATGGCCCAGATTGCTGGTTAAACCACGGAGATCACGCCGTGTTGACATGATAACAAGCGCCACACGTGTGTACTCTGGCCTGAGAACACGTTGTGGGTGCTACCCAACCTGTTCCAGAACCAGTGTGATTTAATGGGTCCGGCAGTTTGTACTGTCGTCTGCTACCGGTGTCATTGAATCCCATAGAGATGGATGTTGTAAGGTAGTGTTAGCTGTTACTGGGTCATGTCAAAGTAAATCCCAGTGGTGTATTCATTTATTATATTCATTGAAAAGCATTTTGCAACAGCGAAAAGTTAAGGGATGTCCATCCCTGTTTCAGCCTGTTTGCAATTGGTTCTTAATGAACACACCCCTGGTAAGTATGACTGTGTTTTTCAGGAGAAGGAGGAGCTGTTCCTGCGGGCTCTGTGTCTGTGCCACACGGTGCAGGTGAAGGAGGCTACGGGTCCGGGGGATGGAGTAGCAGACGGTGTAGAGGACCAGGTGGATGGCGTCATGGGGCTGGATGGAGAGACGGTCGGGCCTGCGGACCTCGGCGGCTTCATTGCCTCCTCACCCGACGAGGTGGCACTGGTCAAGGGAGCCATGAAGTAAGGGGCAGGGCCTGAGCAATCAAATCAACTTTTATTAATTAGTCAATCCATCAAATAAGGCAATCAACTTTTATAAGGGGACTTGGTTTGTTGAATCAGAACGTCTCACTTTGTCGCCATCTACAGGTACGGTTTCAAATTCCTTGGTATGGAGAGCAAGAACATGAGAGTGATGAACAGAAACAACGACGTTGAAACGTAAGTCATCGTATGACGAGTTAAATACGTCAGTTTTACTAGTCTTTTTTTTTGTCATGTAGAAAGTTCTCATTTGTTGGCTTCACATTGGCCTCTGAACTTGCAGGTACGAACTGCTTCACGTGTTGAACTTTGACCCGGTGCGAAGGCGTATGAGTGTGATAGTCCGAACCAAATCAGGTAAGGCTGCAATTACTTCCCACGTCGCTGCCTTGTCTCTGCCCTGTGTTGACTCCTGCCCCTAACCTGCCTGGCTGTGTTGGTTGCTCAGGGGACACCATGCTGTTCTGTAAGGGGGCCGACTCCTCTATCTTCCCCCGTGTCAGGCAGGAGGAGGTGGACAGGATACGCATGCACGTGGAACGCAACGCTACGGTGGGTCACAGCCACCCCACCTGTTTCACTAACTTGTGTTCATACAATGTTAATAGTCTGTGTATGTCCGCGCGCTTATGTCTCACAGTACCCAGGGAGGCTGCCGTTTTGTGTTCATCTAAGGTTCATGTTCCCGTTTATTTGCAATAGGCACATTGGAAATGTATTGTTCTCACGTTCAGAAACCACATTATCAACAGCGAGTGTGTGTGTGTGTGTGTGTTAACTTACTGTGTGTGTTTGTGCTACGCGCCAGGAGGGCTACCGGACACTGTGTGTAGCCTACAAGCTGCTGAGCAGGGAGGAGTATGACCAGGCAGACACGGGGCTGAGGGAAGCCAAGCTGGCCCTGCAGGACCGAGAGGAGAAACTCATGGCTGTCTACAACCAGGTGGAGACCGGGATGAGCCTGATCGGAGCTACCGCCGTGGAGGACAGGTGGGCGGACACGGTCACGTCAGGGTCAACTCATTCTGCGTCCCAAACGTCTCCCTATTACTCATGTAGTGCACTAACCCCAAGGGCTCTGGTCTAAAGTAGTGGACTGAATAGGAGGCCAATTGGGGGCACAGCCTTTAGAAGTGAAGCCATAATGTGTTGTGGTAAAACCCTGCGTGTGCGGTGGGAGTTGTATATATTTTCTCTACAATATGAGCTGTCATACAGGCGCATGCGCACACCCGACTGTCATGGAGCGCATGACACTGAAACAAATGATTGGTTGAAGAGACTCTCAATTGTATTTCTTCAATGTAAAGTCAAGAGTTCCTGAAACCAAAGAGAATGTAGGAAATGTAGGATTGAGTGGCGCATTCCGTTTTGACACGAGTTGAGTATTTTGTTGCGCACGCCAGTTACATTGTTTTGGTAACTTGTTACCAACGTTTCTACCGTGTATAAAGCTGCCCATTTTAAAAGTACATGCTCTAGCAATGTGAAATATATTATTAGACAACGATCAAAGTATTGGTAGAGTATAATCATATCATGTAACCTACCTCTGTCTGAAGTGCCGCGCTGTTTACTTGTTGAAGTGCCTGTGTGCATTACGCAGGTGGAAAATTAGTCTACATGTCATCGAGGAACATGACATTGTTAATGTTTTAAATTACTAATGTAGCTTGAAACGGCAGATTTTTTTATGTAATATCTACATAGGCGTACAGAGGCCCATTATCAGCAACCATCACTCCTGTATTCCAATGCCACGTTGTGTTAGCTGATCCAGGTTTATCATTTTAAAAGGCTAATTGATCGTTAGAAAACCCTTTTGCAATTATGTTAGCACAGCTGAAAACTGTTGTCCTGATTTAAAGAAGCAATAAAACTGGCCTCCTTTAGACTAGTTGAGTATCTGGGGCATCAGCATTTGTGGGTTTGATTTATTCAAGTCTTTGTCAATGTCCTGTTTTCTGTACAAAGTTTATTGGCCAATTAGTCCTGTACCTGTTAAATATTGTAAATGAAAGCCTCTAAGGGAGGTGAGCACCAGAACATCCTGTCTCCTCACTGTCTGATCCACCTCTTCGGTTACTGCTTCACCGTCTGTCACACACACTCTGTCTTACTTCCTCATCCCTCTCGTTCCATCACCCATTCTGATACACAACCCTTATCACTCCCCCCTTTCCTCCTCCTCCCTCTTACGCCAGGTTGCAGGAGGAGGCAGCCGAGACCATGGAGGCCCTGCAGGGAGCAGGCATGAAGGTGTGGGTGCTGACGGGGGACAAGATGGAGACGGCCAAGTCCACGTGCTACGCCTGCCGGCTGTTCCAGAGGAGCACAGAGCTGCTGGAGCTGACGGTGCGAACCCTGGTGGACCTGGGGAGGAAGAGAGAGGAGCGCCTGCACGAGCTGCTGCTAGACTACCACAAGAGGGCAGTACAGGACGCTCCACCGATCAAGGCTGGGGTCACCAGGTCAGTCCAGTGTTGGAGGTTGAAAGGAGTTTGTTGCCACTCCTGCTAGTTGTCAATTTATAACAATTGGTAGTAAATGATGATTTGAATGCGAAGGTCAGACCTACTCCTCTCATAGAATTCTAATTGATGACGTGAACACAGCTGTGTACCTGGACTGGATTTGCAGTCTGGTTTTGCTCTAGTTCGTGTTCTTGGGTCAAATCTAAACCCGTCTCTGCATTCTCTGTCCCTCCCAGGAGCTGGTCTTCAGCGAACCAAGACTACGGCTTCATCATAGACGGAGCCACTCTGTCCTTGGTGCTTAACTCCTCTCCTGACTCCAACTCCAGCTGCTACAAGAGTCTCTTCCTCCAGATCTGTCAGAACTGTACCACTGTGCTGTGCTGCCGCATGGCTCCCCTACAGAAGGCCCAGGTGAGTGATGTCATAGGCGCTTGCTGTTAGATTAAGTAGATTAACTGCAAATGGCTATTGTAGTTAAAGGCTAACCAGTGTGACAGTTAAGGTCTCGCGCAAAGGTTATCGTGTCCTCAAAAACCACTCTGTAATTCAACACATTACACCTGGTAATAATATGACAAATGTCTGCATCTGTGATCTGTGCATTTTAATTTTGAATGCAGAACCGAGTGGGATTTAATTGAAACTCTGTCATTCCTTTTCCGCTCTCTCTCCTGTAGATAGTAAAGATGGTGAAGAACTGTAAAGGCAGCCCCATCACCCTCTCCATCGGAGATGGGGCCAACGATGTCAGTATGATCCTGGAGGCACACGTTGGCATCGGTACGACTCGGGACCTCGGTAGACCACCAAAGGCATTAGGCAGTGCCTTTTCTATGTAACATCACATATTACATTGTAATATTTTCCCCTGTCCTCCCTGTCTCAGGTATAAAGGGTAGGGAGGGTCGTCAGGCAGTGAGGAACAGTGACTATGCCATCCCTAAGCTCAAGCACCTGAAGAAACTGTTACTGGGACACGGGCACCTCTACTACGTTCGTATTGCCCACCTGGTGCAATACTTCTTCTACAAGGTAGGGGGCAGCACAGATATTTGAGCGCCATAACAGTACTGTGCTGGTTACTGAGGGTCATGATGAGATCATGGTTTGGAGCTGTGACACGGAAGCCTGTTGCTGCCAACCAAAGAGCAGTAGATATGCGGGAGTGAGGTGTACAATACATTTAACTCCGTTTTTCACAATTCCTGACAATTAATCCTAGTATAAATTCCCTGTCTTAGGTCAGCTAGGATCCCCACTTTATTTAAAGAATGTGACATGTCAGAATAATAGTAGAGCGATTTATTTCAGCTTTTATTTCTTTCATCGCATTCCCAGTGGGTCAGAAGTTTACATACACTCAATTAGTATTTGGTAGCAATTGCCTTTTAAATTGTTTAACTTGGGTCAAATGTTTCAGGTAGCCTTCTACAAGCTTCCCACAATAAGTTGGGTGGATTTTGGCCCATTCCTCCTGACAGAGTTGGTGTAACTGAGTCAGGTTTGTAGGCCTCTTTGCTCGCACGCACTTTTTCAGTTCTGCCCTCACATGTTCTATAGAATTGAGGTCAGGGCTTTGTGATGGCCACTCCAATACCTTGACTTTGTTGTCCTTAAGCCACTTTGCCACAACTTTGGAAATATGCTTGGGGTCATTGTCCATTTGGAAGACCCATTTGCGACCAAGCTTTAACTTCCTGACAGATGTCTTGAGATGTTGCTTCAATATATCCACATAATTTTCCATCCTCATGAAGCCATCTATTTTGTGAAGTGCACCAGTCCCTCCTGCAGCAAAGCACCCCCACAACATGCTAGCACCCCCACAACATGCTGCCACCCCTGTGTTTCGCAGTTGGGATGGTGTTCTTGGGCTTGCAAATCTTCCCCTTTTTTCCTCCAAACATAACAATGGTCATTATGGCCAAACAGTTATATTTTTGTTTCATCAGACCAGAGGACAGCAAGGTCTGATGAAACAAAAATGTAACTGTTTGGCCATACAAAAAGTACAATCCTTGTCCCCATGTGCAGTTGCAAACTGTAGTCTGGCTTTTTTATGGAGGTTTTGGAGCAATGGCTTCTTCCTTGCTGAGCGTTTGGAAATTACTCCCAAGGATGAACCAGACTTGTGGAGGTCTACAATGTTTTATCTGAGGTCTTGGCTGATTTCTTCTGAATTTCCCATAATGTCAAGCAAAGAGGCACAGAGTTTGAAGATAGGCCTTGAAATACATCCACAGTTACACCTCCAATTGATTCAAATGATGTCAATTAGTCTATCAGAAGCTTCTAAAGCCATGATATCATTTTCTGGAATTTTCCAAGCTTTTTAAAGGTGCAGTCAGCTTAGTATATGTAAACTTCTGACCCACTGGAATTTTGATACAGTGAAATAATCTGTCTATAAACAATTGTTGGAAAACTAACTTGTGTCAGGCACAAAGTAGATGTCCTAACCGACTTGCCAGAACTTAAGGTGAATTCACCAATTTGTAAGTCGCTCTGGATAAGAGCGTCTGCCAAATGACTTAAATGTAATGTAAATGTAACTTTAGTTTGTTAACAAGAAATTTGTGGAGTGGTTGAAAAACAAGTTTTAATGACTCCAACCTAAGTGTATGTAAATTTCCGACTACAACTGTACACAGCCAAGTGTTCTGATGTCGACAAAGGACTGTGATCAAGCTCATGTGATTTAGCTGACACCCGGACACTCTTCACCACAGGACATACCTGTCAGTGCAGGCTGCTGAGGAGAGGACTGCTCATAAAAATGACCAGAATGGAGTCAAGGGAATGGTATCAAACACACGGTTTTCATGCGTTTGATTTCATTCCATCCGCTCCGTTCCACTCCATTCCAGCCACTTATGAGCCGTCCTCCATTCAGCAGCCTCCAATGATGTCCGTTGCCTTCTGATGTCTATTGCCTATAACCTCGGGCTCTTTCTCCCACTGTTTACAGAACCTCTGCTTCATCTTACCTCAGTTCTTGTACCAGTTTTTCTGTGGATACTCCCAGCAAGTGAGTATTGGTCTGGGCCCTGCTGGGGCTCCCCCTCTCTGAAGTTCAAAGATGCTCTAAACATGAAACGACAGAGTATCACATTGAACCGCAGCACCTTCTCCAGTCTACGCCCATACTCTTCCCCTCTGGTTGGAATGACCCCCCTCTCCTCGATCTCCTGGAGTGGCTGCAGTATGATATATATATATGACATATAGTACATATCAAATTGTATTGGTCACATACACATATTTAGCAGATCTTATTACAGATGTAGCGAAATGCTTGTGTTCCTAGCTCCAACAGTGCAGTAGTATCTAACAATTCACAATAATACACACAAATCTAAAAGTAAAAGAATGGAATTAAGAAATGTTTAAATATTAAGACGCGCATTGACTAAATTAGTATATACATGTGAAATTCACATTATATACAGTGTGACTAGTACATTGCCTTGGATACACCAAGTAATTATTGGCCGTATTAGCCAATGTGCCAAATGATTCATTAATTTGGCACATGTTTAACTCTAGCAGGAGGTGATCCACATTTTCACATCTGAGTATACACAGCTAACTTCTGGTATATAAGTAGTCTCTCAGTAGCTCTGTGAAAAATATGCCCCTCATCTCAGACCTGCTCTCTCAGGTCCATCTGTGTGTGTGTGTATATATATATATATGTATGTATGGGTTGTTGCATGTGGCCACACGGCAACGGGCTTGAGGCTATAGAGCGCTCTTGCTGTATAGCTAGTGTGTGTGCGCTCTCCTCTCCGTGTAATTAACCCCTTGGTTCCCAATCCCTCCACTCCCTTCCCCCTCCCTCCCGTCCTCCCCAGCCTCTCTACGACGCAGCCTATCTGACGATGTACAACATCTGTTTCACCTCAATGCCTATCCTGGCCAACAGCCTCTTGGAGCAGCACATCTGTATGGAGGTCCTGATGGACAACGCCGCCCTCTACAGGTAGGACCGGGAACTAAACTATTCATTCTGCACCTTCGTAGAGAATGCACAGGCTTCTCGTGTGATTAGGACTAGCCAGGTAAGTGTTTTCAAAGTCTTTGTATTCTTATGGTCTCCCCATCCTCCCTTCCTGCCCTCTTTTCTCCCTCTCTCCTTAGGGACGTAGCAAAGAATGCCATGTTGGGTTGGGGGCCCTTCCTGTACTGGACACTACTGGGGGTCTACCAGGGCCTCTTATTTTTCTTCGGGGTCCGCTTTCTCTTTAGTAACCCCGCCCTGCAGGATAATGGCCAGGTGTTTGGGAATTGGTCGTACGGAACGATTGTTTTTACTGTCCTCGTTTTCACTGTGACGCTGAAGGTAAAGCACGTTTTAACTCAATTGTGTTATTTTAAGTACATTTTTAGACCAACGATAACACTTGTCTTCTCTTTGTGGTTCTAGCTGGCTATGGACACTCGCCATTGGACGTGGATCAATCACTTTGTCATCTGGGGCTCGCTGGCCTTCTACATGTTCTTCAGCTTCTTCTGGGGTGGGATCATATGGTGAGTAGTGGATTTTCTGGTGCGTACTTCAATTATGGCAGACCCCATTTAGTCGACTGGTCGATAGGCTGTTGGTCGTCTGAGATTTCTTTAGTCGAGCAGTCGCAAAAAATTAAAATGATAATCATGGTGTACAAGACAGCTGTCTGATTCGCGCCGAGTGGACTGATCCATTGCGGGGATGGCACAGTCCATTCTAAGACGTGCTACTGAAATTGTATGTGGTTATATTTAAAAACAATGGTGTAACACAGATGTTGGTGTTGAGAACAATGTGGTGGAAGCAGCAGTGGAGTTAGGAGATGAGGAAACAGCATTCACCTTAATTGTCTAAGAAAAGTGAGGAGAGCAGAAACCACAACTTAATTTGGTCTATAATCAATAGCCTAACTGTTAAATGTGCCTGGCTTTATACATCACCCACATACACTACCGGTTAAAAGTTTTAGAACACCTACTAATTTTGCTTTATTTTTACTATTTTCTACATTGTAGAATAATAGCGGACATAAACTATGAAATAACACACGTGGAATGATTTAGTAACCAAAAAAGTGTTTAAAAAAATCCAAAATATTTATTTTATCTTTGAGGTTCTTCAAATGGCCACCCTTTGCCTTGATGACAGCTTTGCGTTTAACTGTTCCAAATTGTCCGAATTTGTATATTGAAAATAATAATAATAACCTTCCTTGATTACATTTACATTACATTTAAGTCATTTAGCAGACGCTCTTATCCAGAGCGACTTACAAATTGATCTCGTCGTTGTTGTTATTATCATTGTTATATTAAGTAATATCATTGTTATTAGTAGTCTTAGTATAGCATCCTGTTTAGTCAATACCGTAACTTACTTAGGCCTATATTTTAATACTTAGTGCCTTCGGAAAGTTTTCAGACCCCTTGATCTTTTCCACATTTTACGTTACAGCTTTAATCTAAACTTGACTTTTTTCAAGTATATTCCCTCAGCAATCTACACACAATACCCCATAATGACAAAGCAAAAACATGTTTTTAGAGAGATTTGCAAAAAAAAAGATGCCTTATTTACATAAGTATTTAGATCATTTGCTATGAGACTCGAAATTGAGCTCAGGTGCATCCTGTTTCCATTGATCATCCTTGAGATGTTTCTACAACTTGATTGGAGTCCATTTGAGGTAAATTCAATTGATTAGACATGATTTGGAAAGGCCCACACCTGTCTATATAAGGTACCACAGTTGACAGTGCATGTCAGAGCAAAAACCAAGCCATGAGGTTTAAGGAATTGTCTTTAGAGCTCAGAGACAGGATTGTGGTGTGACGGTTCACCTTCCAACAGGAGAAAGACCCTAAGCACACAGCCAAGACAATGCAGGAGTGGCTTCGGGACAAGTCTCAATGTTCTTGAATGGCCCAGCCAGAGCCCGTAGAACCCAAGAAGACTAGAGGCTGTAATCGCTGCCAAAGGTGTTTGATAGAGGAATTCTAAATTCCTGTATGTTTTATTGCCAAAACCAATTCGCACTCATTTCTAATTCATTAATGAGTTGTAAGTTCATTAATTATGCATGAAGTAGATCGATACCAGTCTTAAAAGCCAAAGGTAACAGCGTTTATTACAAGAGAGTACTGACCCAAAATACAAAGAACATTACATTTTAAAGAAAGAAGACATAAAATGACGTCATCAGTTTCACACCCTCTCCCAGCCTTACAATGGCGTAGTATTCGGTCCTGGAGATAGTTTCACTCCCCTCATAAACTACATTCCAACCAGTCTAAAGGATATACTTCTCTCCACTAATGGAATATAACCCAAACATTCTTATCTTGTCTGAAAAGCTATATCATCTCTCCCCCTTAAACTTCCCAAGAGGCACAGACAATTAATTCGTTCTGCTTACATTTTCAGTAACAGCTTAACCAAAAACTCATACTTTTCATATCATAACATAATAGTATCAGAATAAATGGTTCTAATCAATAATGTATACATAATTAATCATTTCAACTATAATTTCCTCTAACAGTGTTTCAACAAAGTACTGAGTAAAGGGTCTGGATACTTAAGTAAATGTGATATTTCATAAAAATAAATATAAATGTATATATATTCATATATATATATATATATATATTTGATATATATATTTGATATATATTAGTACACATTTCTAAACACTTGTTTTTGCTTCGTCATTATGGGTTGTTGTGTGTAGATTGAGGGGGAAAACGATTTAATCAATTTTAGAATAAGGCTGTAACCTAACAATGTGGAGAAAGTCAAGGGGTCTGAATACTTTCCGAATGCACTGTATATAGGCTACTGTATCAATCGTTTATTCGTTCTTGTCATCACAGCATTCAAGTCATTCATGATTTGAAATGCAATCAAGCATTTTAGTTTTAAAATAGTGACAAATGCATAATCAACGTAAACAATAAATAGGCCTAAATGAATGCATCTGTTTTTAGTCTTTGCTGTAATAAAGGCTTTACGTATTTGTTTTTCAACCGACTCGTTTATAATTTGTGTTTACATTGTTCCAAACTGTCAGAAAAAGTTATTGTAATGTAGCACCATCTGTTTGGCACACATAATATGCATGCAGCATTTGCTCCTTACCTTATTTTTCTTGATCTTCAGTATTTTGTAGACAAATTTATTCTACTAATCTGACTTCCCCTTTACCTCCTGAGCAAACAGTAAACATACCCCCTGTTTCAAATTTGTCACTTTTTTTGCTGTTACTTTGTTCAGAGTTTCTAACCAATTTATTGACGTGATTATGATATGTTGTAGGTCAGGCCCTATTGGTCATGTGCATGTGGTGCATACGTGTGACTTAACAAGAGCAAGGGTCGAGGCCAAGCGAATAGGGAATATTTTTCCTAAACAAATTAAGGACTTCGATAACAACTTTTCAGTCAGAAATGGCTGTAATTGTTGCAGCTTCAGCAACACAGACAGTACCATAAACACCTTTTGATGTTCTGTGGTGGTCGCTGCAGCAGGGAGGAGAGTGAGACAATGCGTGCTAGTCAGTCACTCGCTGTCTTTATTTGTTTGGTGACAGCGCAGCGAGTGAGGCAGGCACAGCACAATCAAATCAATTGCGGTCGGACTCCCTCTAGTCGTTCCTTAATTATTTCATCAGTGCACTTAAAGCTTCAGACAAGCTCAGTGCATATAGTTGATTTGATTAAAACACATAGGATGTGTCTATATATGGAAAAATACACATTTTTGAATTGAGACCAATCGATTGGTCGAAAGAACAGATGGCTCTTGGTCGGCCAATATTTTTTTTTAAGGTTAGTGATGGGCTGGAGCAAAAGCCAGCACGCCATGTAGCACCGTGTGACTGCTGAATTTGGGCTGACCTATGTGAATGTTGTAAACCCTCTCCCCCCCGTCAGGCCTTTCCTTCGGCAGCAGCGTCTCTACTTTGTGTTTGCTAATATGCTGAGCTCTGTGTCAGCCTGGCTGATCATCATCCTGCTCATCCTGCTGAGCCTGCTGCCTGAGATCCTGCTGCTGGTCCTCCGAAAGCCCCGCGGGCCCCACTCACGACAGGTACTGTCCACATACAGTGATACCATATCGTTTAAATGTTAAAAGGGGTAACAACTCTTCAAAACACTTCATAGTAGTTTTCCTGTATTCGTATCTTTCATAATTTCTATGGGCTATGACTTGTCCTTTATGCGTCAGTGGAATGAGGAGGCGTTCAGACATCCCTGTATTTCTGTTTATACATAATTCTAAATTTAAACAAAGATGGTTAACATTTTGTCCTTGAAAGTATCCATTTGTGTCTCCAAGAAGACTTGGTCATGCTTGACGGAGCCCATTGCTCTAAACACATTTAAGGATCCGCCCATTTTTTTTCATTTTCATCTAAAATGACATGCACACATCTAACTTCCTGTAGCTCAGGACCTGAAGCAAGGATATGCATGTTCTTGATACCATTTGAAAGGGAACACTTTGAAGTTTGTGGAATGTGAAATAAATGTAGGAGAATATAACACATTAGATCTGGTATAAGATAATACAAAGAAAAAAAACATTTTTTTCTGCTGTCATCTTTGAAATGCAAGAGGCCATTATGAATTATTCAAGCCCAGGCACAATTTTGACTTTGGCCACTAGATGGCAGCAGTGTATGTGCAAAGATTTAGACTGTTCCAATGAACTATTGCATATCTATTCAAAATGTTGTATCAAGACTGCCCAAATGTGCCTATTTTGTTTATTTATATATTTTCAAGTTCATAATTGTGTACTCTCCTTAAACAATAGCATGGTTTTCTTTCACTCGAATAGCTACTGTAAAATGGACAGTGCAGTTAGATTAACAAGAATTTAAGCTTTCTGCCCATATCATTTCTTTTTTTTTTTTTACAACCTCATGCTAATCACATTAGCCTACGTTAGCTCAACCGTCCTGAGGTCGGGACATGGATCCTGTAGTTCCTCCATAGCGGTCTGATTTGTGTTGTTGATATGGATGGAGATCACAGGAATAATCAAATTTGCCCCAGTCTCTCTTCTGAGGCCAGAATCCCCTGGTATTGTCTGTCACTCAATTAATTCCCCATGAGTCAAATTAGTTTTCCTTCAAGGTATTAAGAATGGTGTGATGACTCGTATGGTTATTAATTTCAAGTTATTTGATTTTTCAACTAAATATCCCCTTACAAATGTTTTTGTGTGTGTGTGTGTGTGTGTGTGTATGGCTGGTAAATGTTTAACAACCTCATATTGATTTTCAGAATTTTCATGAGATCAGATTAAAAGGTGTCGGACACTGGGTGGGCAGCTATTTGTGCACCGTAGAACTCATTGTCAATCAGTTCTGTGGTTCAAATACATTTAATTAAATGTAATTTATATTTAGGTTGTTTTTGCTCTCAGGTAACCTCAAAAAAGGGTTTGATATAACATTGAGACCTGATTTTCTTTTGATTTCCCTTGATGTTAAGCAAAGAGGCACTGAGTTTGAAGATAGTCCTTGAAATACATCCACAGTTACACCTCCAATTGACTCAAATGATGTCAATTAGTCTATCAGAAGCTTCTAAAGCCATGATATAATTTTCTGTAATTTTCCAAGCTTTTTTAAAGGCGCAGTCAGCTTAGTATATGTAAACTTCTGAACCACTGGAATTGTGATACAGTGAATTATAAGTTAAATAATCTGTCTGTAAACAATTGTTGGAAAAAATACTTGTCATGTACAAAGTAGATGTCCTAACCGACTTGCCAAAACTATAGTTTGTTAAGAAATTTGTGGAGTGGTTGAAAAACGTGTTTTAATGACTCCAACCTAAGTGTATGTAAACGTCCGACTTCAACTGTACGTGCATACATACAAAATTATCTGCCCACCCCTTCAAATTAGTGTGTTTGGCTATTTCAGCCTCACCGGTCGCTGAGAGGTGTATGAAATCAAGCACACAGCCATGCAATCTCCATAGACAAACATTGGCACTAGAATGGCCTTACTGAAGAGATCAGTGACTTTCAATGTGGCACCGTCATTGGATGCCACCTTTCCGCCCTGCTAGATCTGTCCTCTGTTGCAACACTCACTACCGAGTTCCAAACTGCCTCTGGAAGCAGCGTCAGCAACAAGAACTGTTTGTCGGGAGCTTCAAGAAATGGGTTTCTGAGGCCTAGCAGCCGCACACAAGCCTAAGATCACCATGCGTTCTCTGGAGTGATGAATCACGCTTCACCATCTGGCATTCCGACGGATGAATCTGGAGTGTTAATGTGTTAATAGTTTAGGGAATGCTTATATTTGTCCTGTTACACACTTGTGCGTTTCTTGCGTATCCCACCTCCTCTTGAGACACCCGCTGGGAGTGGGGTCACTGCCAGGGTTACCATTGCACGGCGCCCCTGGAGCAATTAGGATTTAAGTGCCTTGTGCAAGTGCACAGGGAGTTTTCACCTTACCGGCTCCGGTATTCAAACCAGCGACCTTTCGGTTACAGGCCGAACGCTCTAACCTTGAGGCTATCTTGCCGCACCCTATATAAGACTCTGCCCCATCCTAACTAAATGCTGTCTCTCTAACCCTGCTGCTTTGTGTTAATACATGCTCTACAGTCTCTCTCCCCTTCTCTCACTTCCCCTTATTGCCTCTTCTGTTTCTTCCTTTCTGTCCTGCCTGCTTTGCTGCAGATCAAGCAACGGCTTCCTTCGTCGGGGACGTCCACTATCTTCATGCTGTCACAGACCGCCAGTACTCACAGCTTCTCCTGGAGTGACTGAGGTCTCTCTCTTTCCCTTTACTGCCTCTTCTTTTCTCTCCTCCTTGTTCCCCCACCCACTCTCCTCCTCGTTCCCCCACCCACTCTCCTCCTCGTTCCCCCACCCATCTGTCCTGTCCTTCTTGTCAGATTTGTCCCCTCCTTCCTTTAACATCCAGTTGGCCTTGATTGACCATTCTAGAGGTTCCCTGTTCAGGTTATGATGAGGTTAAAGAGAAGCTACCTTTCTAACCACTGTCTAGACTGGGTGGTACATTTTTTTGTTATTTCAGAATCATTTGAGAATGCTTCTGTAAATGCTGGGTTGCCCAATGCCCAGCCATCTCACTTCCCCAGCAATTGTGGTTTTTCGTTTGTTGCTGCAGCGTTGGTCCTATGTCTAATTCAGTATGTCTGAGTGCATCAGTCAGTGTGTCTTTCCTGCCCGTGCTGCCACTGTGCCTGCTGTCTCTGCATGCCTGTCCAGGTGAATGCAGCACGCAAACAAATGAGATTTACCTGCATGCCAGCGTGCTCCAGACTCCAGCCAACCCTGGACCCCACCACAATCACAGTGGGCCACTACAGACATTTCTGGGTGCTTGTGTGTTGCTATGAATGTGTCTTTTTAATCATAACTTTCTAGTTAAAGTCACCCAAATGCCCCAAAGGGTATTTGGATAGCTGTACCAATAATGTGTATTAGTCTATTTAAGATGGCTTTGTGTTGACCTTTAAATAATGCGACATTAAGAACGACGCAAGCTTTCTAAAACATTGACCCTCCTGGGTAGAGGAGAGAGAATTCACCAAGGAGAGTGTGTGTGTTTTAAACTACATTACATTGTCCAACTTCTGTCTCAAGTGTGTAAGTGTCTGTCTGTCAGCACGAGGTGCCATTAGTGTCTCTTGCTTCACCCTTCCAGAAGAAGCCGGTGGTTCAGTCTGGCGAGGGGGAAACCCAGTCTCCCCGGTCTTCAGCCAGGCCCCTGCTCATGAAAACCTTTTCAGACGAGTCCAATACTATCCTATGAACAGGTACCGACCCCCAGCTCTGCCCCTTAGTTAAAACAATCAAATACCCCCCCAAAAGAAACCCTTTAGCTGTCAAGATCTGCCGAGACCCAGTGCTCTTTAAATGTAACCAGAATCCTGCTTCCCGTGCCTTCAGCATCTTCTTTTAAGAAGTTGGTTCAGTCCTCTCATGGCTACTGTAACCCATACTTCCTGTGTGTTGAGCTCTGACTGGTTGGCTGAAAAGTGTATTGTTCATAATGGCTGCGTCATATTTTTGCTTGTGAAATATGTACATACATTCTTATGGACAAAGATTTGGATAAACATTTAACTGTGTCCGAATGTATAAGTTAATGTCAGAAGGGGAGCCTTTTCCAATATGATCCACTAAGCCAGGACAGTCGATGCTCTCTTCAGCCTCCCAGTAGACGACCGGCTCATTGTGGCCTTGCATGTGGTCTTTAAGGATTCCCAGTTACCTTTTTGACTAAGTATGGACTCCGTTGAGGATCGGGGATTCGTCTGTCTCATCAGTGTGTGAATGTGAGTGTCTGTTTTTCTTTTTCCTCTTTATTCCTAATGAAATATTGCAGACCTCGTCATCTGCCCTTTTCATTTCTCCCCTTATGGAGTTGTCATTTATATGGTGGTTGTGGTGTCCCTCCTGGTTGCATGTGCAATGTACTACTTGTGTGTTACTGGCGTCTTGTATTCTCCATTTGCAAGTACTACGTTTTGTTACCCCTTTCCTTTGCCTGATTGTATGTTGCTCTTCCTACATCAAAATGAACTGACCGTTGCCTGGAGTCAATGTGTCAAATAAATAAAATAAAATTGTATTGGTCAAATATTTTTGCTGTGTGACCTGCCGTTTTAATTTGGGAGCACCAGTGTGACTACAAACATATCTGACAGATGATCATTGTTTTAATGATTAAGGGAAAGGGGATACCTAGTCAGTTGCACGGCTGAAGGCATTCAACCCAAGACCTCTGAATCAGAGAGGTGCGGGGGGGCTGCCTTAATCGACGTCCACGTCATTGGCGCCGGGGAGCAGTTCTTGGGGGGGGGGGGGGTGTTTAACTGCCTTTCTCAAGGGCAGAACGATTTAACAGCTCAAACGGCTAGACGACCTGCCACCCCTTTGCTGTTTCCGAGTACCCTAGATAAGAAAGTGAGTGCAGATTCCTGACGGTGGTGGTTGCACCATTACTACAGAGAGAACCGCCCGTCTGTAGCCAGGACCGTTGGACAGTTGTCACCATGTTACCGGCGCTACGGTTTTGCTGGATGCATCTCCATTGGTGGAGATAATAAACAAATGTCTTAACAGTGTTCGATTTTACTTCCTAGGGTACAAAATGTGCTTCAAAAGTACATAGAATTCATATAAGCCCAATAAAGTCTGTATATCTCAATCGGTTTTAAAATGACATTTCCTGGTGCTCCTAAATTTTATGTGGTGCTCCTAACTTTAAAATAATTTGGGTGCAACAGTGCTACCGATGTAAAATGCTAATTGGGAGCCCTGGTTCTGTTTATTGGCAAGTCTGGGTTAACACCAGGCTTTACGCTCCCATCCATCGCCTGTATTTAACCTGCTTCTCTATTCTTCCCAGCCTTCAGAGGACTCCCTCCTAAAAACATCCAGGTAAAACGAGGGCTGATCTCTCATGTCTTAATCCTCGGCTATCACCTCATGGTCTTCTTGGGTTCCATACACTTCTAGAATCATCAGGGATGATCACATGATATCAGAGCAGTAGATTATTCTATGATTTGATTTGGGTTAATCTCTTTTCAGGGGAGGTGTGTCCAATCAATTTTATTTGGGGGTATGTGGTCAATTCTATCTGATTTTTGGGGTCAACATTTAATGGTGTCTGTCATAGTGCTGCTCTTTGTTGCCACCTTCCAGTGGTTGGCATTTGGCAGGAGCAGGATTCTGTCTATGGTGGTGGACTGACTTCTGTCTCTGTGTTTGTCCTCTCCAGATCGCTGCTGTCACGCCCTTGTCCTACAAGCACCTGATCGGGCAGGAGTGAAGGGCAGAAAGGAGGGTTAACTATACTGCGGCCAATGTCTTTCAGGCCCCCATGGCAGTCAAGCTGGCTGCCAGCACTTTTGCCTGATCTAAAAAGAAAATGGAAATTGACAAAAAGAAAATAGAAAAGATGCTAGAAGAGCCAGGGATGGACTCCTGTCACCCTCTTCCTGTTTCCCTCTGCATGTCTGCAGAGTACTGCACCACTGGCCCACGCAGCACAGGCCGTTTTTTACAACAGCTTTACTGCACTATTCAGACAGGAGGCATGAGTTTCCGCAGTTTCTTTTTCTTTCTTAAAACATCTAAATGAATGCGTACACGGCTGCCTTGTCAGTAGTACTACTATGATCTGCTGTGTTCTAACATGCAGCCACACCTCCACGGACCCAGAATGATTCATCTGCATGAAACGAAGGAGGCTCCATGAATGCCACATTCCACTTGTTATTACTTGTGTGTTTAGGTCAAGGTTTGTTAAAACAAAAATGTTACTTAACTTTCTGAAACAGATTCCACAGTTCCAGGCCCAAATAGTTTGTACAGTACCAGTCAAGTTTTAGAACACCTTCTCATTCAAGGGCTTCTCTTTTCTTTCTGTTGTTTTCTACGTTGTAGAATAATTGTGAAGATGTCAAAATTCTGAAATAACACACATGGAATCATGTAGTAACCAAAAAACTGTTAAAAAAATCAAGATCTATTTGATATTCTTCAAAGTAGCCACCCTTTGCCTTGATGACAGCTTTCCACACTCTTGGCATTCTCTCAACCAGCTTTGTAAGGAATGCTTTTCCAAAAATCTTGAATGAGTTCCTACGTATGCTGAGCACTTGTTGGTTGCTTTTCCTTCACTCTGCGTGCGGTCCAATTCGTCCCAAACCGTCTCAATTGGGTTGAGGTTGAGTGATTGTGGACGCCAGGTCATCTGATGCAGCACTCCATCACTCTCCTTGGTCAAATAGCCCTTACACAGCCTGGAGGTTGAAAAACAAATGATACGTCCCAATATACGCAAACCAGGTGGGATGGTGTATCGCTGCAGAATGCTGCGGTAGCCATGCTGGTTAAGTGTGCCTTGAATTCTAAATAAATCACAGAACATGTCACCAGCAAAGCACCATCACACCTCTTCCAAGCTTCATGGTGGCAACCACACATGTGGAGATCATCCATTCACCTAGGTTGGAACCAAAAATCTCAAATTTGGACTCATCAGACCAAAGGACAGATTTCTGCGGTCTAATGTCAATTGCTCGTGTTTTTTGGCCCAAGCAGGTCTCTTCTTATTGGTGTCCTTTAATAGTGGTTACTTTGCAGCAATTCGACCATGAAGGCCTGATTCACGCAATCTCCTCTGAACAGTTGATGTTGATGTGTCTTACTTGAACCCTGAAGCATTTATTTGGGCCCTCATTTGAGGTGCAGTTAACTCTAATGAACGTATCCTCTGCAGCAGAGGTAACTCTGGGTCTTTCTTTATTGTGGTGGTCCTCATGACAGCCAGTTTCATCATAGCTCTTGGTGGTTTTTGCGACTGCACTTGAAGAAACTTTCAAAGTTCTTGACATTTTCTGGATTGACTGACCTTCATGTCTTAAAGTGATGATGGACTGTTGTTTCTCTTTGCTTATTTGAGCTGTTCTTGCCATAATATGGACTTGGTCTTTTACCAAATAGGGCTATCTTCTGTTTCCAACACCTACCTTGTCACGACACAACTGATTGGCTCAAACACATTAAGAAGGAAAGAAATTCCATAAATTAACGTTTAACAAGGCACAGATTGTTAATTGAAATGCATTCCAAGTGACTACCTCATGATGGCAAAGGGTGGCTACTTTGAAGAATATAAAATTAATTTTGATGTAACTTTTTTTGGTTACTATGTTATTTCATGTGTTATTTCATAGTTTTGATGGGTTCACTATTATTCTAGAAAGTAGAAAATGGTAAGAAATAAAGAAAAACCCTTGAATGAGTTGGTGTCTAAACTTTTGACTGGTACTGTAAGTTACATGATTCCAGTCCAGGGATCAAGAAAGCATGTTCGCTCAATACAGACGACGCTGCACACGAGTTACTGAATATCTTAAACAAAATGGGAGGGTTTAGAGGCACAGCCCCCTACTGGGTTAAGGGAGGGTTTAGAGACACACCCCTACTGGGTTAAGGGAGGGTTTAGAGGCACAGCCCCCTACTGGGTTAAGGGAGGGTTTAGAGGCACAGCCCCCTACTGGGTTAAGGGAGGGTTTAGAGGCACAGCCCCCTACTGGTTTAATTCTCCATTTTCCCATCTTCCCAAAAAGTGTATGTGAGTTAATCAAAATGACCGGTAATGACTTGTGCTTGCCAACGTTTCTACCAGGTTCCGTGTCTGGAGCGTGACATGTATCTTCCAAGCAGAAGGCCGGTGATAATATAAGAAAATCCCTATTTGGATTGTGTAAATTATTACATGTGCTGTAGCTATAGATCTGAACCTGTTTGAATGCCTCGTGCTTGAAGCCAAAAATGTATCTGACCTGGGGGGATGCATGTCATGCCCAGCACCGTCCAAATATTGCAAAATATGTTGCAGAGTGTGAGCAAGTTGTTTATGTGTGAATGTGTTTCTCATACATTGGTTACCCAGCTGTACTGGATGGGATCCATGGCCTAAAAAGCAACCTGTGTGTTTCATTGAGACACATACAGTGTTTTCATAGGAATACCTGTAGCTTCCCTGTAGATTAGCACGTGGTTGTCATGACCTGTCCTCTAAAGGACATCAGGAGTTCTGAGGATTTTCCTTTGGGCACGCGGTCAGAAAGGCACATTTTGTCATATGCCTAAACACACGCATGATGCGCACACACCTCCGCATTCACTAATACGCACATGCACTAAAGGCCTAAAATGAGGTATCTATGTCCCATTACCACTTAGTGTTTGTCAAAGGTAACGATCCCAACTCCAGACTTGCTCATCAGGTAATGTGACCACCTGCTGACCTTACATCAACATCCATATCTATTTAGGATATCTGAGAAGGGTTTCTTACTGACCTCTGGTGTTAGTGCTTCATACATTCCGTTTCTACATGCCATGATTTGAATCACTTTTAGATACTACGGGAGGATTTTGGTTTTGGAACGTGTAAGAATCTATTTGACATATTTATTGTTCTGTGTAATTTTACCCACAAATGTTATATTTTTATTACGTATTCGTTTTATTGTGCAATTTCAGTATGCCTGCGTTACTTCAGATGAGATGTGTGCCCCTGTGCCAACCCGTATGTCCTACCTTACACCATATCCTGTTCCCTCCACCGTTCTGGTCGCAGGTCAGATTACAGAGCACTGGTTAGAGGTCAATCAAGCCATATCTAGGCTTTGAATGGAGCTTCAGGTATTTCTGGCACAGAGGGGTATGTCTTGTCCTTTAAAAAAATGCCATAACTATCAAATATTTGATAATGATGGCTGTAGTTCCTAAGTTCAGTAGCTTCAGTTCAGATGGACTTCATTCCAGATCCTTAGTGGTTGGAGATACTGTAACATCTACATGCTGGCTGTACATGATACTGAGCATATGCAACCTGGTGTCCCCTCCATGCCAAATGTGATTTACCATACTTTCATATGGGTGAAATGTATATATTTTTCTTGACTTCAAGGGTCTGGAGTGCCCAGAGGGTTGTGTACACCAGATGGAGATATTACGGAGGACTCTATGTAACGTTTCCTTTTGAAACACTAAAGCTATCAGGGGGCTGAGTATGGGCTGTGCTCAGACTAGCGTGGAGATACCGCTGGACTCTCACCTGCCTGGGCTGTGTGCTAGGTCGGGGTAGGAGTAGGACTTACTATATGAGGGGGGTTGGGGGGGGCATTACAGATGCTGTTTTCAAAAGCTTACAAAATGTATTGGTTTCTCGTGTTTTGCCTGACCAAAAAAAAAAAAAGAATGATTGTATTTTTAATGCAATCCTTTTTCCAGCCATTTTTGTAAGAATAATCGAAACGTCCCAAAAAAAAAAAGCACGAGCGGCTGGATGAATGTGGAGAATGGCCCTGGGGTGGGGTGCCGTGGGGTGATGGGCACAAAATGGGCACCTCACCCTGGCCCCAGGACCACCCCATGTCTGGCCCCAGGACCACCCCACATCTGGCCCCTGGGGCTCCAGCCTTGGCACTCTGAACCTCCGACCTGAATGTAGCACTTTAAGACCAGTTTGTTCAACACAGTTTTTCTGTAATAAATCACAATATTATGAATGTCTTGTTTTTATTTATGAACTTGTGGTATGCTTGAGTGAACTTGTGTCTTATGCTTAGCATGGTCTGTTAGTGTGGGCTTTGCAGGACTGCACGTGTGTGTACCACAGGAGGCTGCTGATAGGAGGATGGCTCATTACAATTGCTGGGGTGGAGTGAATGAAATGGTATCAAACTCAGGGAAACCATGTGTTTTGATGTATTTGGTACCATTTATTATGTTGCAGAAATTACAATGAGCCCATCCTCCCCAATTAATGCACCACCAGCCGCCTGTGGACTGTGCGTGTACGCCTGGCCACACCAAGCAGATGCTCTGCGGTAATGAGGTGGCTGAGAGGCTTATCTGGATCAACGGGGCTGCTGAAGGCTGGAGCTCCACAGCAGAGTTCAGACATACCACTGGCTGAGTGGCCCTGTAGCACGCCACTCAACCTGCCACCACAGCACCACCCGACACTGTGTTAATGTATGTTCATATCCTTCTGTGGATTCACGTGTGTCTGAGTCCTGGTCGGTTGAGGGGAGATGTAGGCAGAGTAACTGGGGGAGTGGAGATGAGTGAAGCTGTGTCTATTTTGTACAATGACACTCGTTCATGTTCCTGTGCCTTCGTTTGAATGTGTCCGTTGTGTGTTAATGTGTGTGCACTTGCATGGGCAGAACAATTTGTTGGCTTAGACAAGAACGGGCGAATAATGTACCGTTTACAATGGCTCTATTGACACTTAAATGTGTAGCACACGGTTCTCTGTGTGTGTCCCAGAATATTGAGTAGGAGGAAGCAGTAACACTCGTGTCAGATAGCCCAGCAGTGCTGTATGCGGTAGGTCAGCCAGGCAGCGCTGTGTGGAATCAGCCCACAATCTGCTACAGGAATAGTGACCACTAAGACAGAGGAAAGCGGAGAGAAGGAGGAGTCTTAAAAGTTGGGAGGGAGTTGGCAGTGTGTCAGGATGGGAGCCACTGTGCCTCCAGCAGCGGCAGAGCTGACGCACTAAAATCCAGACTGAGGGCAAGAGGGGGATAAAGGGAGGGCACAGAGGGAAAAAGAGTGTGGCCAGATGGAGGGTGCAGTGTTTGTTTTGAAGTGGCAGACTGGTGTTCATTAAGGGTTAGTGGCTGTAGCTGAGAACAAGATAGTCCCTCACTGGACTGAATATTAGTGAGTGTGAGGGAGAAGTGCATCGTTGAATCAGGACTGTCTTGGCCACAGCAGCCGGAAAACCTACCATTTGATTTTCTGTGTGGACTGCACACTTCCTCCTCTGCTGTACTGGGTTCTTCTGCATGCGGCTCAAGGTGACTCAGGATCCGATCCAGCCCCTGGGAGCCTCCTGACTGGGTCCCTGGATCTACAGGGAAAAGTGGGTTGAAGCTTCCTCTCTACCCCCCTGGAAGGGGATAGGACCGTAAGATAATAAAGATGTGAGGCCTTGACACCAGCCATTACCCACTACCGGGCCTGCTTGTGTTCTGTCCAGCCCTGTGGATGTGGATAAGGGGGAAGGGAATGGGCCCAGTTTCACTGCAGGAGGAGACCGAGCAGGAGCCAGGGGGAGAAATGGAGTGCTACCACAGCCTTCTGCAGGCTGGCTCTCAGCTAGAGAACACACTGCAGCGTAAGTACCTCTCCTGTACTGCCCAATCACTGGCATATGGGGACATAACTGTCTTAAATATCATGGTAGCCTACACAGTGAAATATTCTGTATGGAGACGTAACACCGTCATAATACATGGACAATATTAAAACTCACAGGGTAGCTTTAGGTCTATTGATGGGATGGTTGCTGCTGTACTCAAGCAGTGGTCATGACGTAGCCATGCAGGGATTAATGTGCTATTTCTAAACCCTGCGGGGATGGTTTTTATCCATAGCGATCATGTGTAGAGGAGATATTTGTAAGTACACGCCACATCTGGGTGTGTTTGGAGAAAGGCCGAACAAAGCATTCCGTCAGTGAAATTAATAAACAATAGATTTATTATACATTTTGTGACACTGAATTGATTAGAACTTTCCCGGGGAACATATCAAGGTCCAGTTCTGAATGGTTGCTTGCAGCTTTTTCAAGTTGAATGATAAAAAAATAAATCCTCTATAGGGGGAGGAATAGGAATCCTGTAAGAGCAGCCAGTTGGGCAGATCTGACAATTAAATGATGAAGAGGAGTAGTGCTGCATCCTTGCCATGGTCCAGATGCTACAGTAGATGTGATAAATAGTGCCCAAGAAACCATATCCCCTACACATTCTCTTCTGTCCTTTTAATATCTATTTTGTTTCATATACAAATCCAAAGAAGAAGAATGGGCTAGTTTCTCATCAGTGTTGATTGAAATGCAAATCCAATGAAGAAGAAAGGGCTAGTTTCTCATCAGTGTTGATTCAAATGCAAATCCAATGAAGAAGAAAGGGCTAGTTTCTCATCAATGTTGATTCAAATACAAATCCAATGAAGAAGGGCTAGTTTCTCATCAGTGTTGATTCATTTCCAACTGTGACGACAGTTTATTGGACTTCAGTTACAGTACAGCTCCTGGACAGTGGTGGTTTGTACCTCTAGTACAGTGGTTCCCAAACGTTTTATTGTCCCGTACTCCTTCAAACATTCAACCTCCAGCTGCGTACCCCCTCTAGCACCAGGGTCAGCGCACTCTCAAATGTTATTTTTTGCCATCATTGTAAGCCTGCCACACACAATACGATACCATTTATTAAACATAAGAATGAGTGAGTTTGTCACAACCCAAATCGTAGGAAGTGACAAAGAGCACAAATAATAATAAATAATTTAGCTCTTTATTTAACCATCTTACATGGCTGGTGAATAACTCAGCACAGGTTAATGAGAAGGTTATGAAAGGATGCACATCACTCAGCAATGTTGGGTTGTATTGGAAAGAGTCTGTCTTAAATCCTTTTCCACACAGTCTGTGCCTGTATTTAGTTTTCATGCTAGTGAGGGCCGAGAATCCACTCTCACATAGGTACACAAAGGGCATCAGTGTCTTAACAGTGCGATTTGCCAAGGCAGGATACTCTGAGTGCAGGCCAATCCAGAAATCTGTCAGTGGCTTCTGATTAAATTCAATTTTCACAGAACCGCTTGTTGCAATTTCGATGAGGCTCTCTTGTTCACATATCGGCAAGTGGACTGGAGGCAGGGCATGAAAGGGATAACGAATCCAGTTTGTGTCATCCGTTTCGGAAAAGTATCTGCGTAAATTGAGCACCCAACTCACTCAGGTGCTTCGCTATATCACATTTGACATTGTCCGTAAGCTTGTTCATTTGCACACAAAAAAATCATACAATGATGGAAAGACCTGTGTGTTGTCCTTGTTAATGCAGACATAGAAGAGCTCTAACTTCTTGATCATAGCCTCAATTTTGTCCCGCACATTGAATATAGTTGTGGAGAGTCCCTGTAATTCTAGATTCCAATCGTTCAGATGAGAAAAAACGTCACCCAGATAGGCCAGTCGTGTGAGAAACTCGTCATCATGCAAGCGGTCAGATAAGAGAAAATTATGGTCAGTAAAAACTTTAAACTCGTCTCTCAATTTAAAAGAACATGTCAATACTTTGCCCCTTGATAACCATTGCACTTCTGTATGTTGTAAAAGCGTTACATGGTCGCTGCCCATATCATTGCATAGTGCAGAAAATACACAAGTTCAGAGGCCTTGCTTTAACAAAGTTAACCATTTTCACTGTAGTGTCCAAAACGTCTTTCAAGCTGTCAGACAGCTGGCAGCAAGAGCCTCTCGGTGGATGCTGCAGTGTACCCAAGTGGCGTCGGAAGCAACTGCTTGCAGGCGTGTTATCACTCCACTATGTCTCCCTGTCATGGCTTTTGCACCATCAGTACAGATACCAACACATCTTGACCAACAAAGTCCATTTGATGTCACAAAGCTGTCGAGTACTTTAAAAATATAATATCCAGGTGCAGGTGTAGTACTGCTGGTTGTAGCAGTACTACCAGTAGAGCTGGTATGTGTCTATGGACAAGCCTTACTTTTTTTAACCATTTATCCATTTTTGAGCAAACAGAATGAGCAGCAGCTACATTTGGCTACATACGGCCCTTTGGTTGAATTCCCGTGAGAGAGTAACGGTTAATGTGAGTTCATGTTAATCATTTGACTAGGCTGCCTATTTATGACATTGTGTTATTATTTCGCTATTTTTGGCAGTGAAAAGAGGCTACTCAGGCGAGAGAGAAAAACCTCACCCAAATGTACAGCCCCGTTGGAAAAAATGCATGGACTGTTAGAAAAGGTGAAGAAAAAAAATGTAATATGTTGAATTTTTTATATTTTTTAAATGTGATCACATATTTATTTGGTGTACTCCTGACGGCATTGATACCCCAGTTTGGGAATACCTGCTCTAGTATATTGCATTGTCTTCTCTATAGAGGACTAACATGATTGTGTTGGTGACTTTTGGCACTGCTTTGTTGTTGTTGTTCCGTTGTCACCTTGGTTACTGACCTGTGCCCTTGTACTTCCTCTGTGTGGGGGTGTTGTCCCTGTCCACAGGCTGGCCTGTGTGTGAAGGTAATGGGGACATTGGGGAAAAGGCTCTGCCCCGGACTTTCTATTTTTACCAGGCGGAGTTGTTTCAGTGTAATAATGTGTGTGTAATGTGAGCTACGTTCCGTGGGTTGGGCTGGATCTGCCAAGAGAACAAGGAGACACTGTAGTATATGGAAAAACCTTTATACACACACACACACACTACAGATCAGTTACCTGTAAGTCTTCACCTGCCTCCACCTGGTTGTATTTTGACCTGTCAATATCATTTACCTCTGTGTGTGAAGGAACATGGCAGACAGGGTTTAACAAACTGCTTACCTATGAGTTGTGTGAAGAATGGGTCATTTTGAAGCCCCATCACGCTTCCTGCAGTTAATCCTGAACTTACACACAGCCAACACCACTGGCGGTCGGTGCCGTTTTAAGATGAGTGAGGATAATATATTTTTTTATGAGCATGGCCTTGTTTCGATTACAGCATATTGGGTGACTGTCATTCATATTCCATTCACCCAGTTCAATGTAACAGCGATAGTTTTAGGCTACTACATTATACATTTTACATTTACATTTAAGTCATTTAGCAGACGCTCTTATCCAGAGCGACTTACAAATTGGTGAATTCACCTTCTGACATCCAGTGGAACAGCCACTTTACAATAGTGCATCTAAATCATTTAAGGGGGGGTGAGAAGGATTACTTTATCCTATCCTAGGTATTCCTTGAAGAGGTGGGGTTTCAGGTGTCTCCGGAAGGTGGTGATTGACTCCTCTGTCCTGGCGTCGTGAGGGAGTTTGTTTTCCACCATTGGGGGGCCAGAGCAGCGAACAGTTTTGACTGGGCTGAGCGGGAACTGTACTTCCTCAGTGGTAGGGAGGCGAGCAGGCCAGAGGTGGATGAACGCAGTGCCCTTGTTTGGGTGTAGGGCCTGATCAGAGCCTGGAGGTACTGCGGTGCCGTTCCCCTCACAGCTCCGTAGGCAAGCACCATGGTCTTGTAGCGGATGCGAGCTTCAACTGGAAGCCAGTGGAGAGAGCGGAGGAGCGGGGTGACGTGAGAGAACTTGGGAAGGTTGAACACCAGACGGGCTGCGGCGTTCTGGATGAGTTGTAGGGGTTTAATGGCACAGGCAGGGAGCCCAGCCAACAGCGAGTTGCAGTAATCCAGACGGGAGATGACAAGTGCCTGGATTAGGACTTGCGCCGCTTCCTGTGTGAGGCAGGGTCGTACTCTGCGGATGTTGTAGAGCATAAACCTACAGGAACGGGCCACCGCCTTGATGTTAGTTGAGAACGACAGGGTGTTGTCCAGGATCACGCCAAGGTTCTTAGCGCTCTGGGAGGAGGACACAATGGAGTTGTCAACTCTTTCCTTATACAACTTATACTCTTTCCTTATACCCATCATGAGGTTGCTACAACCTAGCCTATGAATGAAAGTTTACAACGTAGGTGCACAGTTTGAGAGAATTTTGAGTAATACTGCCTTGTACGCTCTTGCCTGCATCTAGCTGATATAGGCTGTAATCATTAGTCCAACAGTTCCAAATGAGAGTTTCTATTGGATGAATTCAGGTATGTTTATCCTTGTTTTATTCCATTTGCTTCTGTTTAAGAAACCTTTTCATACCTTCATATCCTAACCGCTACACAGCCTACATTATCACATCCTAGTCAACATAGCTACTAAAACTAACGTGTTAGTAAACCCTCTACAATCATGCAGTACAGTCAGCAAGCAGTTTAGCAGTTACACCAGCGGGCCCCGATGGCAATAAATCAATAAAACCAAAAGCCTTGACTTACCTTGACTTGAAAGAGTTCCAGTGTTGGTTCACCATAGCCAGCTAGCTAACATAGCACCCCTCTCTGTTTGAGGCAGGTGTTTGAGTAGGCTGAACTAGCTAGCTGCATTCACTAGCTCAGTTTAAAAAATAAAATAAAAATAATAATACAACTAAGTATAGCTCTCTCTCTCTCTATTGCTTCTTATTTTGGAATAAATGTTTTTCAAAACTGTTCAACTATCTTTCTTGGAGTCAACTACTCACCATATTGTATTCACAGCAGTGCTAGCTAGCTGTAGCTTATGCTTTAATTAAGTACTATATATATATTTAATTGATTGGGTGGACAACATGTCAATTCATGCTGCAAGAGCTCTAGGTTAGAGAACTTCCTCTGGAAGTTGTCATAATTACTGGGTAAGTATATGGAAGGGGGTGAGAACCATGAGCCTCCTAGGTTTTCTATTGAAGTCAATGTACTCAGAGGAGGACAGAAGCTAGCTGTCCTCCAGCTACACCATGGTGCTACTGAGGCTACTGTATTGCAAAACAGTGTGTTTTAATAAATGATTTACATGTGAATATATTTAACATAGTTTTAGCTAAAAAGGATAACTTTAATAATGTTTCACTTTTTATGAAATTCACTGAGGATGGACCTCCCCTGGCCTACACAGTAAATGATGTGGCCCGGCCCACCCAAGGAGTTGCTAGAGCGTGATGAGCCAAGGAAGAGCCCCCCTGCCAAACCCTACCCTAATCCGAACCGATGCTGGGCCAATTGTGAGCCTCCCTATGGGACTCCCTATCACTGCTGGCTGTGACACAGCCTGGGATCGAACCCCAGTCTGTAGTGACGCTACAGCACTGGGATGCACTGCCTTAGACCTCTGTGCCACACAGTAGGCAGGCAGCCTAATTCTGATATTCATTCCACTAATTCGTCTTTCGACCAATCACATCAGGTCTTTTCATATCAGATATTTTTCAGAGCTAATCTGATTGGTCAAAAGACAAATGAGTGAAAAAAATGAATGTAGCCCTAAATGTAGCCTAAAGACCCCATACCAAACCTCTTCAGTTAAACCTGTCAACCCCTGACAAACAGACTCCAATTACTAAGAGGTGTTTTTCATAGAAATAGTTGTCTGTCTGCAGATGTTGCGCTATACACATTCATTATCTGTCCCACATCACAACAGAATATCACAAAAAATGTATTAGCTTTGCTGCACATCGCTACTCAAAAGAAGCAGCTTGAAACATCCCAAATTATAAATCAGGTAAACAAGTCACAGAACACGAGCCTAGATGTGTGACATTTCCTCCAACACTTTGCCTCTACCAAGCCCACCACTATAATCTCCTTAGCACTGAAATCCCTGTTTGGTAAAAATATCTGCTGACCTCAAAACAGTCTAAGCCATGGCCCTTTGTGTAATGTGTGTAGGTAAATTTGAGGGACTGCATGTGTGGGATTATTGCATGTCTGTGCCTGTCTCAAGAGATTTGTCCATGTGCAGTATATTACTCTCCCTCTTCACACAATGTAGCTTCTATGAGACATCACAGTGACTGTTGGCTGAAGAAGCTTCTACCCTCCTCAGCCCACCCAGTAGGCCCACAGCCTGCCATCTAGGCAGTGCCAGTCATGTGTGATATCACCGAAGTTGAGTGGCACCCTTCTTGGTATGGTCTTATCTAGTCAAATGTGTACTGTTCGCCCCAAAAAGACACAATCCCGTTGCTGAAGGAGTGCCCTGAGCACTGCTGCAGCACCCCCTGGTAAATCACAATTAAAGAATAATAAATATACACACACAGATTTTTTTTAAACCAAATTAGTGCACTATTCCTTTATTACTCTTCTATGAGCGGATCAAAAGAACTTGTCAGCAGAGCAGGGAGAAATCCCCCATCAGTTCAGTCTCCTCAACTTCCTCAAATCAAATGTATTTATATAGCCCTTTGTACATCAGCTGATATCTCAAAGTGCTGTACAGAAACCCAGCCTAAAACCCCAAACAGCACGCAATGCAGGTGTAGAAGCACGGTGGCTAGAAAAACTCCCTAGAAAGGCCAAAACCTAGGAAGAAACCTAGAGAGGAACCAGGCTATGTGGGGTGGCCAGTCCTCTTCTGGCTGTGCCGGGTGGAGATTATACCAGAACATGGCCAAGATGATCAAATGTTCATAAATGACCAGCATGGTCGAATAATAATAAGGCAGAACAGTTGAAACTGGAGCAGCAGCATGGCCAGGTGGACTGGGGACAGCAAGGAGTCATCATGTCATGTCAATCACCACATTATTCAGTAATAGATCTAGATATGGTTTAGGATTGAGTGAGTGATTTGTCCCAAAAACAATGCTGTTAGTTTGAGATATTTAGCACCAGCCTATTTTTTTAAAAACATTTTATTTAACTAGGCAAGCCAGTTATGAACAAATTCATATTTACAATGACTGCCGACCCCGGCCAAACCCTAACCCGGACAACGCTGGGCCAATTGTGCTCCGCCCTATGGGACTTCCAATCATGGCCAGTTGTGATATAGCCTGGAATCAAACCACACTCAACCAAATTTGCATTAGAGAGGCTTCCATTAACCTCTAGCAACGAGCAATCCCGTATCCGGGAGCGTAATCATAGCCTCAAGCGCATTACCATAACGCAACGGTTCCTATTCATGAAAATCGCAAATGAAATGAAATAAATGTATTCAAACACAAGCTTAGCCTTTTGTTAACAACACTGTCATTTCAGATTTTCAAAATATGCGTTACAGCCAACGCTAGACAAGCATTTGTGTAAGTTTAGCATGGCATAATGCTATGCTAGGCTGTGCTGGCAGCAGGCAACATTTTCACAAAAACAAGAAAAGCATTCAAATAAAATCATTTACCTTTGAAGAACTTCGGATGTTTTCAATGAGGAGACTCTCAGTTAGATAGCAAATGTTCATTTTGTCCAAAAAGATTATTTGTGTAGGAGAAATCGCTCCGTTTTGTTCATCACTTTTGGATAAGAAACAAAAGAAAATTCATTCACTACAATGCCAAATTTTTTTCCAAATGAACTCCATAATATCGACAGAAACATGGCAAACGTTGTTTAGAATCATCCTCAAGGTGTTTTTCACATATCTATTCGATGAGAAATCATTCGTGGCAGTTGGGTTTCTCCTCAGTAGCAAACGGAAAAGTACTGCAGCTGGAGATTACGCAATAATTGCAACGGAGGACACCACGCGACCACCTGGTAAATGTAGTTTCTTATGGTCAATCTTCCAATGATATGCCTACAAATACGTCACAATGCTGCTGACTCCTAGTTCCTCCACAGCCATATAAGGAGTCCTTGCCATGAGGCGGTTTCAAAAAATGCGTCACTTCCTGATTGGATTTTTATCTGGGTTTTTTCTGTAACATCAGTTCTGTGGCACTCACAGACAATATCTTTACAGTTTTGGAAACGTCAGTGTTTTCTATCCAAAGCTGTCAATTATATGCATAGTCGAGCATCTTTTCGTGACAAAATATCTTGTTTAAAACGGGAACGTTTTTCATCCAAAAATTAAAATAGCGACCCCTATATCCAACTGGTTTTAAAGACAAACCTCTGTTCTATTAGATGGAGAACTCCTAATTCATTATAAAACAGGATGTATATACATAACACTTTTTTCCAGCAATAAGATAAGATCTGTGAGGCTTTTGAAGTCATGGAGTAAAATAACCAGAGTCTTGTTGGAAGACTATTGCATGCATTTGAGCCAGCTTCAACCGGTTGGCTAATGATGATGTTGAGCAAAAAACACATGGCTGCCTCACTTCGGCTTTAATCCACCAGGACTCCTATCACCCTGCTCAGTAAACAGACGCTATCACAGATCACCTGCTAAGGCCAGCCCTGCTTTACCCTGGGCCTTTAATCTGTCTGGCTGCCTGGGAGTCTATCGCAGGACCCAGCCATGCTTAGCAAACACTACTCAGTGAACTCACCTGACTCTAGGCTTTGGTGCTTGGATGCTTTGACGAATTGAGTCAGTGGGAATAATTGTTTCCTATCTGTGGGGCTGCCAAGTAGAAAGCATAATTTGTAGGTTCGGTGTGTTGTGCATCTTGTTTAGCAGGCCAGGCAGAGACAGAGTGATTTACGTCATGTAATGTGTGGTACAGAATGCAGATTGTAATCGGAGAGGGGCCTTGGTGGATACTTCCTGGGATCACAGACGAGCACGCATTTCCAAAACACTTCAGCCTGCCTGCAGCACAAGCATTCTCCCTCTGATCTAACACTATACTGTCTGAAGTTATGCAGGACAGGCGACTGTAGTGTGTTTGCTGTTATGTTTATCTGTATTGTTTCGATTGCTTGTCATCATATCTAGATGACGGATATTGCCCCTTTTCTCATTAAATTAAATCAAATGTATTTATAAAACCCTTTTTTACATCAGCAGAGGTCACAAAGTACTTATATAGAAACCCAGCCTAAAACCCCAAACAGCAGATGTAGAAGCACAGTTGTTAGGAAACACTCCCTAGAAAGGCAGGAACCGAGGAAGAAACCTAGAGAGGAACCAGGCTCTGAGGGGTGGCCAATCCTCTTCTGGCTATGCCGGGTGGAAAGAGTTCTTCAAGATGTTAAAACATTCATAGATGACCAGCAGGGTCAAATAATCAGTGGTTGTAGAGGGTGCAGCAGGTCAGTACCTCAGGAGTAAATGTCAGTTGAATTTTCATAGCCGAGCATTCAGAGGACGAGACAGCAGGTGCGGTAGGGAGGATAGAAACTAGAGTCTGGGGAGTGGCTCTGTGGCCCTGTCCGACGATACCACTGGACCGGGCCAACAAGGCAGGATATAACCCCACCCACTTTACCAAAGCACAGCCCCCACACCACTAGAGGGATGTCAACAGACCAACTTACTACCCTGAGACAAGGCTGAGTATAGCTCACAAAGATGTCCTCCAACGCACAAGCCCGAGGGGTCGCAAAACAGGACAAGATCACATCGGTGACTCAACACACTCAAGTCGGGTAAAGTGAAAAATCTTGGCACGATGTGATGCACCCTTCCTAGGGACAGCATGGAAGAGCACCAGTAAGCCAGTGACTCAGCCGCCGTAATATGGTCAGAGGCAGAGTATCCCAGTGGAGAGAGGGGAGCCGGCCAGGCAGAGACGGCAAGGGCGGTTCGTTGCTCCAGTGCCCTGCCATTCACCTTTGTACTCCTGTGCCAGAATACACTCAATTATAGTTCCTACTGAAGAGATGAGTCTTCAGTAAATACTTCAAGGTCTCAGAGTCTGTGTCTCTGACATGGGTAGGCAGACCGTTCCATAAAAATAGAGCTCTATAGGAGAAAGCCCTGCTTACTTTCTAGGGACAATAAGGAGGCCTATGTCTTGTGACCGTAGCACACATGTAGGTATGTAGGGCAGGACCAAATAGGAGAGATGGGTAGGAGCAAGTCCATGTAATGCTTTGTAGGTTAGCAGAAAAAATGTTGAAATCATCCCTCTTCTTAACAGGAAGCCAGGCTAGCACTGGAGTAATATGGTATATTAATATGAATAAATCGTATCTTGTGTCAACATGAATAGTTGAGAGATGAAGAGATGACAATGTGAATGATTATAAAGGCTGTATCACATCCGGCCGTGATTGGCTGTCCCAGAGGGCGGCACATAATTGGCCCAGCGTCGTCCGGGTAGGCAGTAATTGTAAATAAGAATTTGTTCTTAACTGACTTGCCTAGTTAAACAAAGGTAAAAGTACTTAGCCTAGTAGTTGTTGTTGATGTAGGCTGTACAGGAGCTACAATTTATACAGAAGTACACACTATGAACCCCTTATCAATCATTTATAAACTGCTTATACATACCACATGTGGCCTTTCCTGGCCATGGAAACATTAATTATTACACAGCCAGTCCAGGATATCCATTTTGAACCTGACACTAACCAGTACCTGACAGTAACCCTACTCGATGGCGGTGTGTGAATGGCCCAGCCCATGTCTCTGTGTGTGAATGGCCCAGCCCAGCCTGGCTTGGCCCAGATCATGCCTCTGTGTGTGAATGGCCCAGCCCAGCCTGGCTTGGCCCAGCCCAGCCCATATCTCTGTGTGCGTGTGAATGGCCCGGCCCAGCCTGACTTGGTCCAGCCAATGCCTCTGTGTGTGTCAGTAACACTCATGAAATATTGACAAGAGATCAGCGGAACTCATTACTGCTACCCACGCCGACCCCCTGCCTGACACAGTTACCCCCGACGACAACGTGGAAAAGGACACTGTAGCCTGTCTTCTCTTGAGGGGTCTGTCTACAGTGGCCTTTCTCAATAGCAAGGCTATGCTCACTGAGTCTGTACATAGTCAAATCTTTCCTTAAGTTGGGTCAGTCACAGGGATCAGGTATTCTGCCACTGTGTACTCTCTGTTTAGGGCCAAATAGCATTCTAGTTTGCTAAAGTTTTTTGTTTTTTTCTTTCCAATCTGTCAAGTAATTATCTTTTTGTTTTCTCAGGATTTTGTTGGGTCTAATTGTGCTGTTTGTGAACAGAGCCCCAGGACCAGCTTGCTTAGGGGACTCTTCTCCAGGTTCATCTCTCTGTAGGTGATGGCTTTGTTATGGAATGTTTGGGAATCGCTTCATAATCTTGATAATGTACATTATTCATAAGGGATGGTTGGTTCATGGGAATCAAGTGGTCTGTTGATCGGTTGCATAAACTTGTCAACAGCAGAGAACTCTATATGACTAGAAATTACTTTTAACATGTCTACTTTAGGGCTATGTAATCCTCGTTACTCGAGGTTGTCACGGATCCCTCTGGAACTTATTACGCACACCTGTCCCCTGTTCCCACTGATGAGTACTTGTATAAGTGTGCCCTTTGGTTTCCATTGGGCTGTCGATTATTGTTCCAATGTCCGTTGGTCATGTGAGTACCTGTGCTTTGTTTTGGCTTTCGTGCCGCTTGTATTGCGCAGATAATTACGGATCTCGTCCCATGTGGTATCATTGTGCGCGTGTGTTATTGTTTCGAGGTAGTTCTCAATCTTTTGTTTGGGTTTCAACCCTGTGTTTTGTATAGTGTTCGTCCCCGTGCCTTTACACTGCACGCCATAATTTGTGTACAATAAAAAAACTATTACGCATTCCTGTGTCTTTCTCCCGATCCTTCATGCCAACGTGACAGAGGTGAACTCAGTCTTCACTGTGGCTTCACTCATACCACTATTTGATTGTATATGTACAGTATATTACGGGCAGTGTTTTAGTCCTGTGAACTGTGTTGAATGTGTAATGTTATGAGAGGAGAGAGTAATGCTGCCTGCCACCACAGCGGGCTGGATACAGTATATGACTCCATGCTGCCTCTCCCCTGGTGACAGGAGAAGGGAGTGGAGAGGTATAATGACGGCCTCCTGCTGTGCTAGCCTGGATGTCACAGTGGAAAGATGTTGTCCAGACCCGCCTCCGAATGATTGACTGACTTGAACCACACAGCTGAGAGTCTGATACCTTATCACTAATGTTGATGTTTTTACATACGACCACTGGGTGGCAGTAAATCCCTCTGTTAAATCATCATGTTATGTAAGATCACCATGGGTTGACACTTTCAAAGAGGCCTCTGACTCCATTGTTCTAATATCTCCCTCTTTCTATCGCTCTCTCCTTCTCCTCCTTCCCGCAGAGGTGTCAGTCCCTATGAGTATGAAGGAGGTGGACGGCTACATTGAAAAGCAGGTGGCCTACCTGTCAGGTGGGACGTCTTTACTCAGGAATATCTATTTTGGGTTCATAACCTCTGACCTGTGTTAACATTGGCTGTGTAGATTCAGGCGGTGTCTATGACCTGTAAAAGTAGGAGTGACATGTAGAAACTAACACTGACAAAGCTGTTCTCAGTTCATCCAACATTTTACAGACTACTTAAATGAGGGGTCAGCAAAGAACATAATATAATTGTTTAGTACACTGTTGAGTGTGATAGTTCATATGAAACTGTTTTTCTTCCCAGGTGGGCGTGGTGAGGACTCCAGCGTGATTATCACCCTCCCAGAATACTCTGCTTTCAGCGACATTCCGGAGGAGTCTTTAGCTAAAGTCTTAACATACCTCACTCTTATACCTCGGTGGGTGAACCAACACAATAAACTACCTCCTACTATTCATCTCTCTAGCCCTCCCTCTCTCGCCTCATAACTTTCTCTGCAATGCAGTGTGTGCCTGCTTTAGTCCAGAGTTAGTATTCTTTGCAGATATGGCACTAGATGCTCTTTGTCCCTCATCTATTTTGATGTCCTCTGTGCCAGCTCAGAGCAGGTATATCCTAGGGAGGAGGGATCGTATCATTGGACGTGGACCAAAAGGGGAGTTTGGGTTCAGGTCAACAGAGTCGATGAACATCCCTGTAAACAGATCTAATGTATTCACTGCAGGCTTTCTTTCTGCACCAAAAAATACAAATTGTCTTTGGCTGTAGTTAGCTGTCAAATCAACTTAGTATATTATATTTGACTAGTAAAAGTATACATTTGTTAAGTGAAAAGTATATGTGTTCAAATAATACTTTTATTGCTTGTGTTTGCAGAGCACGACAACCAGGTGTAAAATTCATCATCATTTTAGACAGACGACTGGATACTTGGACCTCAATCAAAACAGCACTTGCCAGAATTGCGGTGAGCAATTGAACATATGATTTGCTGCTATGGCAAAAAAACAAAAATCCAGTTCAGAATTTCAGCACTCGACAGACTGGACGTCAGTGGGGAGCTGTCCATGGTGCTGAATTGCCCAGCGCTCAGTTCCTGCTGTTTTGTGATGGTCTCGTCTCTCGGTCTTAAGTTCATTAATTAAAATACTTCGTCGTGACGATATCTGTCAAATACTGCAGTTGCTTTGTCACTGTTTATTATTGCTCATGAATAGTTTTCAAATAAAATGTTCTGTACTCACTGTATGAAACTTGAGTACCGTGGCAAGGGAATGAAGATGCATTAGCCAGCACTCAATTACGTGGATATTACCTGATGACGCTATATTACGGCGCACAATGAGAGGAAGAGATTGCAGACAGCGCTGCCACCCTCATCGTCTCAGCAGCGTTGATGCTGCGGCTGTGGCCCCGCAGCCAAGTAAAGGGAACCAGTAGCCGACATTGGCACCGATTAATAAGCTTCGAGACGGCGCCATTTAGAATGATAGCATGATCGTATAAATGGCTGTAAACACAATGGCTGTGAGTTACCAGCGCCGAGGATTGCCCAGGATACGGAGGAGCCCGGTAACACGCTTTTTAAATAGTTTGATTTATTGATTAAAGAGTTGTGGTCAAGTTTGGGTGGGCGCAGGGTGAATGCGGCATCGCTCACTGGCTGCAGCTGAAGCATTAGCACTGCGGTGCAGAGCCTGATTTTAGCCTAGTCATGCAATTGATGCAGCAAGACAGAGAACGATGGCTCGCTTATGTGAATGCAAACCCGACTGCAATATTTAGCATGTTGAGCTTGAAGGGCAGTGTGCATGTTTGAAGTAACCTAAAGCGAGATTTAGATGGCGACGTCAAATGAATATCAGAGCTCTTTGTGGAATAATGAACATTTCCCACTGTTTTATGTCGATGTCCTATGCATATTTAAGTTTTAACGGCTGGCATCTTGAATTATACCAAACCCATATGTTAGTAAGGCTAGACCTGCATCACCACAGTCATGTGATAAAAATGGGTGTGAATTATTTTTCAAATTGAGCTAATAAGATTGTCATCCTAAATGCTCTACTTGTGATGTCTGCTGCTGAAAATCGCTCTGAAGTTCAATCAAAGCCTCATCCCTAAATAGAATTCAGCCTACCTACTGTCTCTTCTTGGTTAGTGAAGCCATTTTCTATTGACAACAACTTCAATACACCTGTGATAGGCAGGATAGGTCCAGCTTTCCTCCTTTAATGGACAGTGGGTCAGACTGAGAGGCTTTGTCTGCCTGAGCCGGATTGCTTGTTAGTGCTGTCAATATGTCCATTCAGGGTGAACAGATGATGGCTATGCATCCAGAAGTCCCTTCCTTTCATAGTGAACAGATTGGCCTGGTTTTGGGTAAAAGGCAGGGTCCAGGGTTTGTCAGAGCTCTAGATCAGGGCTCACTGTCCATCAGTGATGGTGTCCCTCTTTCCCCCCCTGTTTCCAGGCCTCCTTCCCTGGGAACCTCCACCTGGTGCTGGTGCTGAGACCCACCAGCTTCTTCCAGCGCACTGTCACAGACCTGGGCTTCCGCTTCAGCCAGGAGGACTTCATGCTCAAGATGCCAGTACGGCAGATTATTTACCAAATCCAACACTTCACCACACATGTACATAGTACTAAACGCAGTCAATAATGTGTCCATTATTATATCTCTCCTCTATTAGGTGGTGATGCTGAGCTCTGTGACAGACCTACTGAGATACATTGATGAGAATCAATTGACCTCAGAGTTTGGTGGAACCCTGGATTACTGCCACAGTGACTGGATCGTCCTGAGAACAGTACATACATACTTTAAACTTACATACCATCAATCATGCAGCGACTCAGAACCCCAGCACAAATGTTACAACATGTCTGATGTGGCGAGACACATTCAAACTTGGCCTGTATGTCTGCACCGTTCTGAGTGATGACGTCAGAGTATAAATGTAGAAACACTGTGATGACGTCCCTGTGTGTGCTCTCTGGCTCCCCTCCAGGCCATAGAGAGCTTTGCGGTGACAGTTAAGGACATAGCTCAGATGCTGCAGGCGTTTGGCACAAAGCTGGCAGAGACAGAGCTGCCAGATGAGGGCACCGCCATTGTACACCTCCTCTCAACCCACACTGACAAATACAGGAAACTCAAGGTATAACTGCAGCACTCCGTTTCACACACCTTTTACGCTAGGCTCTATGATAATGTGTGACAGTCTCGTATCAGCGGCAGACTAACTGAAATCTAGTCTACATTGACCCACTGATGTTTTATTGCCATTTTTCTTGTCTGTCTTGTACAGGAGGCAATATGGTCTGTATCAAAGGAGGGTCGTCACCTGCTGGCTAGCCTGGAGGCCTCTGGGAGAGAGGAGGATTCACTATGGGATATCAGGCTGGACTGGGAGACTGTGCAGAGGTATATAACCTCAGAGGGATAATCATGCTACCGTCTGCCTAAATGTTATAGAGTGGCCATATAGTACAACCTATCTCTCGCTGGTCTTCAGGCTACTAGCCCAGCTGAGGGACATGGAGGCAGCCTTTGACGGCTTCTTCGAGAAGCATCATCTAAAGCTCCAACAGTACATCCAGCTGCTCAGATATGAACACAGCTTCCAGGAGGTGAGACCGACCGTTTACGTCATGGATGGATTGTTGATGAATTGGCCTATGCCGAGAGGCAACTCTTGACGATACCCATGGGGTGTACAGCTCGATTGGATATTGGATGAGGTGTTTTGAAGTTGGGATGTGCATATGTATGGAACTAATGTCTCTCTCTCCTCTTGTGGTCAGATGGAGTTGTCTCTGGAGCGTCTGGCGACCCAGGAGAGGGAGGTGTCGTTGTCAGGGGAGACGCTGACTCAGACAGAACAGACACTCAGGGACCTGGACAGCCTGGAGGCTCACGCACAGGTCAGTATTGACCTTTTACACGCTCCCTCATCAGATCAAGGACACCAGGACTACACTTAGTGTATACTTCAGTCTCAAGACCTGACCTACAAATGGTGGTTGGCAGAGATCGTCTTCTCTGGGTCTCACTTGCTTTTGGTAACAGCATTGGCTGTGGAGCTAGGATTGAATTGTATTTTCTATGGTGATACTGTATGTGTGTAGACCTCCTGCATGTTATTGTATGTAATTGACAGTGGTGTCCTGGGTGTTGCTAGGAGGAGATGGCCCGTGCCCAGACCATCATCCTCCATGGTCACCAGCTGGCAGCCTGTCACCACTACGCCATGGCCCTGATCGTGCAGCGCTGCAACGAGCTACGTCACCGCTGTGACACGCTCAGTAAGGCTCTGAGGGCCAAACACACACACCTCTCCCAGGCCTACCAGCTGATGCTACGCTTGGATCAGGTAGAGGACACACACACATTTATTTACACTAATACACACAGGTGAGAACACACACAAACACAAACAAGCATTTCGTTACACTCGCAATAACATCTGCTAAACACGTGTATGTGACAAATACCATTTGATTTGAGTATTTAGCTGCTGATCTGCGTAGATGAAGTGCTGGCACAAAACCATGCACTGAAATACATTTGGTTACCTTTATTCTCTGTCAAGTGCTGACGCATATCTGATTATGATTGGTCAGTGTGCATGACATTGTCTCGTCCCCACCATAGGCCCAGAGTTGGTGTGACGACGGGGCCTACTTGTTGGCCCAGCAGCTGGTGGAAAAGTTCCAGTCTAAGGAGGGGGCCCAGGCTGCTCTGAAGGACATAGACAGATTCCTGGAGGGGGCTCCGTCTCTCCTCAGCTCAGGACCTGACCTCCTGGCCGTGGAGTTTGAGTCTGTCCTCACCCCAGAGATACAGGTTAAACACCAACCAGTGTCTCTCATTCACAAACAGCTCTATGGTTTAAAGAGAAAAGCCCTCTAATGCTTCTCATGAACCATCCGTGTATAATCCATCATAAGGCGTTCTATACACATAATACATTACATAACTATAAAAGCCTATTTAGTGAACACTGTTCCACTATAACACTGTTTTGCTGACACACTGCACGTTCTGGCTCCTTATAAATCCTCTAAGCCCCCCCCCTTCTTTCTTCATCCTCCACAGGTCCAGATAGGGAAGACATTTGAGAAGCACACAGCAGTGCAGGAGATGATCCACAACAGACAGGTCTGTCTGAGGAAGCTGGCTGATAAACATGTCCGTCCCATTCAACTGGTGGCCCCCCGGCCGGAGAACCCACCCCGTTCCAAGTCCCCACTATTCTCCCCCAAACATGGTAAGAGGAGGTAGTGGACACACACGCACTTGATATTCAGGACATTTGTCACAGTAGATTAAACAACATCAGACTGTATAGCTGACTGCTTCGGGCTAGAGAGGTTTACAGTACATGTTTCATCATCCAGCTGTCCACAGCCCAGGGCTTCACACATGTCCCTCCAGCCCTGCAGTGAAGTAGTCAAAGCAGCTAACTACAGGATCCAGTAATGAGGAAGCCCACAGTGTTTGTGCTCGACCTGAGTTAAAGATCTACTTGTTTTGGCCCAGCAGTATAATCAGTCCTTAGGGATACTGGGGCGGCAGGTAGCCTCGTGGTTAGAGCGTTGGGCCAGTAACCGAAAGGTTGCTAGATTGAATCCCCGAGCTGACAAGGTAAAAAATCTGTTGTTCTGCCCCTGAACAAGGCAGTGCACCCACTGTTCATAGGCCGTCATTGTAAATAAGAATTTGTTCTTAACTGACTTGCCTAGTTAAATAAAGGTTAAATAAAAAAATAAAAAAGTGAGGATAGGACATCCAGGTCCCACAGGACCTATCAAACCACTACATTGTCATATCGCCACATGCAACTGCTCTTTGTAGTGATGGCGCTATTGGGTAATGTAGTGTTAGGTAGTGTCAACTGCTGTATCGTCATGGCTTCATCAAAGCACATATACTATACTCATTATTAACATGTTATCCAGACAGGTGTTGTGTTTTATCACCATTATTAACGTGTTATCCAGACAGGTCTTGTGTTTTATCACCATTATTAACATGTTATCCAGACAGGTCTTGTGTTTTATCACCATTATTAACATGTTATCCAGACAGGTCTTGTGTTTTATCACCATTATTAACGTGTTATCCAGACAGGTCTTGTGTTTTATCACCATTATTAGCGTGTTATCCAGACAGGTCTTGTGTTTTATCACCATTATTAACATGTTATCCAGACAGGTCTTGTGTTTTATCACCATTATTAACATGTTATCCAGACAGGTCTTGTGTTTTATCACCATTATTAACATGTTATCCAGACAGGTCTTGTGTTTTATCACCATTATTAACATGTTATCCAGACAGGTCTTGTGTTTTATCACCATTATTAACGTGTTATCCAGACAGGTCTTGTGTTTTATCACCATTATTAACGTGTTATCCAGACAGGTCTTGTGTTTTATCACAATTATTAACATGTTATCCAGACAGGTCTTGTGTTTTATCACCATTATTAACGTGTTATCCAGACAGGTCTTGGGTTTTATCAAAACACATAGAAACGTACATCATTATCAACTTCAGCTGAGAGGTCATCTTTTGCAGGGGTCGACGGTTTGAAGTTCTCCTTCGATCTATCACTTCCTGGGAAGAGAACGTCACGGAAAAGCCCCGGCTCCAGAAAGGTGAGATGGAGGAAAGGATGACGTAAACGTGGAGAAATTAAAGAAAGTGAATAACCACAGTGGAGAAAGGACTTTAAACGCTGCCGCAGTTCACACACCTCACTATGAATGTCACCGTGGCAACAGTACAGCGGTGATGTTTACATTACAGTTAGTAATCTTTCGGTAGTCATAAAGGCTTGAGGATTTCCTTCTTTCATCTGTTATCTGAGGATGTTAATCCTGGTTGTCTCTGTTTTGACCCGTGTCTCAGATTGAGGTGATGCACGACTACCAGGAGAATAGGAGCTCCCTGCTCTCCAGCCTGGAGGGAGAGGACAGCCCAGACCTTCTCAAACGGTCTGTCTACTCATCCTCTTTATAATCCCTCTGCAGTCTTCCTGATTCCTTATGTTCAGACCTAATACTAATGAGGCCCTCTGGCCCTGTCACCTCAACAGTCACGTGATGAGGGAGCTAATCGAGACAGAGAGAGTCTATGTGGAGGAGCTGCTGTCAGTGCTGCTGGTGAGAAGATACACAGCAGCGTTTCACCATTTCTGGATTACTTCAGAATTCTCTATGCTGATGTGTGTGTGTGTGTGTGTAGGGATACAGGGGAGAGATGGAGAATCCAGGCCTTTCAGGGCTCCTGCCTCCTATCCTGCAAAGTAAGAAAGACATCCTGTTTGGAAACATGTCTGAGATCTACAACTTCCACAGCAGGCAAGGACACACATGCACGCACACATATATCCTGTGGTTTAGAGGAAGGATCTCCTGTCTCCTGTACACTAGCTACACTGAGCAAAAATATCAATGCAACATGTAAGTGTTGGTCCCATGTTTCATGAGCTGAAATAAAAAAAATCCCAGAAACGTTCCATTCACACAAGAAAAGCGTATTTCTCTCAAATGTTGTGCACAAATTGGTTTACATCCCTGTTAGTGAGCATTTCTACTTTGCCAAGATAATCCATCCACTTAACAGGTGTGGCATATCAAGAAGCTGATTAAACAGCATGATCATTACACAGGTGCTGTTTTGTCACACAACACAATGCCACAGATTTCTCACACTTTGAGGGAGGTTGCAATTGGCATGCTGACTGCAGGAATGTCCACCAGAGGTGCTGCCAGAGATTGTTAATTTCTCTACCATAAGCCGCCACCAACGTCGTTTTAGAGAATTTGGGAGTCCGTACAACCGGCCTCTCAACCGCGGACCACGTGCATGGCATCGTGTGGGCGAGCGGTTTGTTGATGTCAACATTGTGAACAGAGTGGTGGCGGTAGGGTTATGATATGGGCAGGCATAAACTATAGACAACGAACACAATTGCATTTTATCGATGGCAATTGAAATGCACAGAAATACCGTGATGGAATTGTGAGGCCCATTGTGAGGCCCATTGTGAGGCCCATTGTGAGGCCCATTGTGAGGCCCATTGTGAGGCCCATTGTGAGGCCCATTGTGAGGCCCATTGTGAGGCCCATTGTGAGGCCCATTGTGAGGCCCATTGTGAGGCCCATTGTGAGGCCCATTGTGAGGCCCATGTCTCTTAAAGTATCTGTGACCAACAGATGCAAACTGTATGTGTTTTCCCAGTCATGTGAAATCCATAGATTAGAGCCTAATTTATTTATTTAACTTCCTTATATGAACTGTAACTCAGTAAAATCTTTGAAATTGTTGCATGGTGTGTTTAAATTTGTTCAGTATACAAGCCAGTTTCCTCTATCCAGCTGTGTGAGTTAGTTCAAGTGTTTATTAGTGGCTCTGTCTGTATCACAGGAGGTTGGTGGCACCTTAATTGGGGAGGATGGGCTCGTGGTAGTAACGGGAGTAGAATTAGCGGAATGGTATCATGCATCAGACATGGTTTCCATGTGTTTGATGCCATTCCATTCGCTCCATTACGGACATTATTATTATGAGCCGCCTCCTGTGATCTGCATTCTCTATATCCTGTCTGCTGGTCCTGCTCCCCTGCTGGGCTGAATGGCTTAATTGAATGACTGCACGAGGCCCTAAGCCAATTAGAGCCTCTCTAACTGGTGTTAAATGTGAGTTGCTCAAACAAGCATTTGATTATGCAAACGAGAGAGGAAACTTGCAGACACAGGGGGCTCAGTGGCACAGCTGTGTGGGTGACCCCAGTCATTAACTATGGATGAGGGCAGGACATGGGGCCTACTGTGAGGCTGACTGTGTGGTGATGGTTGCTGCTGTGTGTGGTTTGGGTATGACCTATTGACTTAACATGTCTGTGACCTCTGACTCATGATCTCTTGCTTCGACAGGGTGTTCCTGCAGGACCTGGAGGGCTGCCTGGAGACCCCAGAGGGAGTAGGGGCCTGCTTTCTGGAGCGGGTGAGGAAAGTCTATAGTGTGTGTGTGTGTGTGTACATGTCTGTGGTTGTTTCTGAGCAATGTCTTAACCTACATGGATGGTTGGTCATTGGAAATGTTTGTGTGTATTTCCAGAAGGAGAATTTCCAGGTGTATGAGTGTTACTGTCAGAATAAGTCTCGCTCTGAGTCCTTGTGGAGGCAATTCTCCGACTGTGCCTTTTTCCAGGTGAAGCCTGTTTCTGTCTGTCAGCCCACTACTGCTCCCTATTGATACTTAGCCATAATATCCATTTTTTTTAATGGCACAAAATGACATATTACTTTAAATAGATTCACGGTTGTGGTAAAGCAGTGTTAAAGCCTTCCCAATCTTGTCCCTCCTCGACATATTCTACAGGAGTGTCAGAAGAAGCTGGAACACAAACTGGGCCTGGATTCTTACCTGCTGAAACCAGTACAACGCCTTACCAAGTACCAGCTACTACTGAAGGTATGACACACACACCTCTACCCAGCACACCATGCCACTATTACAGTGTCTCTATAGTAGATAAAACCATGTGGAACCTTTTATCATAATTCAATGTCCCAAAATCCTGTAAATGGTAACAGCACTCTTACATAACCTAGCTCTACAGAGGGACATTCGTTTCAATGAATTGAATGCATAACATTAGGGATTACAGATTAAATTACAGAGAATTCCCATCTGGTTAATGGGGACTGCTACCAATTTTCTTTCCTGTGTTAGTCCCTGTTAAATGACAAAATAAGGAAAATCTTACACGCAACTATTATTTTATAGTACAGCTGGAGAATTTGGGATTTCAACTTTTATCAGATATTGATGTGTACCAGACATTGATTTGTGTGGGTGGGTGGTGTGTGTGTGGGTGGTGTGTGTGTGTGCTAGGAGCTACTAAAGTACAGTCCAGGAGGCTGTGAGGGGACCTCGGAGCTACAGGGGGCACTAGCAGCCATGCTGGACCTCCTCAAGTCAGTCAATGACTCCATGCATCAGATCGCCATCACGGGCTACCAGGTGGGGCCTCCTGGTGCTGCTGAAACTGTACAGCAAAGTGGTCGAATCTGATCATAGCATACAGTATATTGGCAATTTATACAATTCTGTCAGTATGTGTAGCATGAACTAAACCAGTCCCTATGTGTTGAATTGTGTATGAGCCAGTCTCTGACCCTGTCTGTGTATTGTCCACCCAGGGAGAGTTGTCTGACCTTGGCCGGGTGCTGATGCAGGGCTCCTTCAGTGTGTGGATCAGCCATAAGAAAGGCCCCACCCGTATGAAGGAGCTGGCCCGCTTCAAGCCCATGCAGAGACACCTGTTCCTGTACGAGAGAGCCCTGCTCTTCTGCAAGCGCAGGGAGGAGCATGGAGAGGGTGCAGACAAGACCCCCTCCTACAGCTTCAAGCACTGTCTCAAGGTGTGTATGTGAAGGCGGAACTCTGACACGTGCTGCCTTTCGGAACTGTCTCCAGTGGGATGTTTGTTTTGGTTTGTGTGTCAAGGCGAGTGTGTGTGTTAATATGCACAGGGCATGGCGGATGGTGTCACACCACCTGATGTTCTCCTCTTGATTTATTATTGAGCCCCTGAGCTTCCTGCCATCACACGGAGGTGTTTGGGCCAGCGGGCCAGCCGAGTAGCGTGTAGCTGACGTCTGGCTGATGTGTGACGCATGACATGTGCTTGTAGGCCCCAGGTTCAATCAGTATGTGTGTGTGTAACAGTCTGTGTGTGTGTGTCCTGACAGATGAGTGCGGTGGGGATTACAGAGAACGTCAAGGGAGATGTGAAAAAGTTTGAGATCTGGTACAGTGGCAGGGAGGAGGTGTACTTAGTTCAGGTAAGAACTACCTCTACTCTGTGAAGTGACTGTTGAAATTATTCATGCCACCCAGAAGCAGCGTATGTTCACCACACAAGCACTCTAGACAATAACCACCACCCACTGACTTGTTTGTCATCTGCGTGTTGTTCTGTTCTTTGTTGTGCCTTCTTTGTCAACTTCATGCCATGTTATGATTTGTTATGTATTGTTATAGTGAAATATGTGTTATGTTACTGTGGTGCCATTTTGAAATCATGCCTGTAAGATGCAAATAAAATATCTTCACAAAAAAATAAGTATTCTGTCTATCTTGTCATTGTGTTTTGTTACCATATATTGATTGTGTTCTATTCTTATCTCCCAGGCCCCCACAGTGGAGGTTAAGATGGCTTGGCTCAATGATCTGCGAAGGATCCTCACCAACCAGCAGAAACTCCTTAAAGGTTTCGGATGTCACTCACATCACTCTCCAAACACACCCAACAAAGAGTTGGTTTAAACCATTTCAGACATCCTCTCTCTGCTTCTCTTTTTCTCTCAGATGAGCATTGTGTCAACAACCAGATGCCAGAACACATTCAACTGTCTCCGCCCTTGTCTGAGAGGTATGTTGGGTGTAAAAGACACAGCAGGTGGCAGTGGCAGGCAGTTATGTGACCTGTTGAGACGGTTATGATATGTGGTGTTGGGGAGCATATCAACAAGCAGGTATAAAGCTGGGAAATAGAAAATGAGGAGAAGAAGGTTAAGGAGCTGATGTGTGAAGAGAAGATGTGTGTGAATGCTCCCCTCTCTCCTTTGCTGTCTGGTTGCTGTCCTCCCCCTCCTCCCCTCCCCCTGCAGGGGTGTGCGGCCGTCCGGAGGGGCTCCTAAGGGCTGTCTGCCGGGGCTGGACTTTGTCTCGCTGTCCGCCAATGTCTTTCAGTGTCTGCGCTCCCGGAGTCCACACCCTCGAAGCCCCCGGCAACGCCCCCGGCCCCGCCCCCCCAACCGACCCCGCCCCCAGCGCCACTGACCCGCCCTGACGCTCAGTGGTAAACTCAGCCCAGCTCTGCATGCCTCGGCCAGGCTCGGCATGGCCCAGCTTGGGGACCTAAAACACCCACAGGGCTGCTGTGTTTGCATACTGACCGTCATCTGCAACCCATTTAATAGCAGACTCCATTCGGCTCATAAATCGCCAGATGGACTTTTCATGTCTTGAGAGACCAATGTCCCAACAGGCCTTCCATCTCAGACATCTTACCCCAAATGACTGCACCCATCTTTGCATGGGATTTTCAATTTAGCATGGAATGCAAAACAAATAAACAAAAAACGTATTGATTTCCTCATGTTTCCAGCACCAGAACTGCTTCTAAGATGGGGTTCTCTTTTTGAGATTGAATATAACTGAAATGTCGCTAAATTATAGTAGTTATTTCAAACCCAAGAAATATGGACTTCCTAATACACTGACGAACTAGAATCTTGTTAAATGGAGACCAGATCTTTCCATGCGCCAGCATGTGCCTCAGTGTGAACTTGGTTGCACTTGGTCACATGGTTGCTATAAGCTGTACTCTGTTTTGCTGCTCTGTGGGCTGTTTGGCTGGAGGCTGAAAGGTCATCATGGTGATGTGAGGTGAGAAGTTGTCCTTAAACACAGATCAAGGATCAGATGTTCCTCTGAAATGAGTAAAGGTTAGATCTGTGGCTAAGGGCAGCTTCTACCTGGAGCATGAGTTCGTTCATTGATTAAGTCTAGTTAAATAAAGGTTAAATAAAATGTATACAAATTGATTGTGTCGTGTTGTCTCTCCCACAGCAAACAGCAGAGGGCGTCGATCAGCTCCGAGGACACTGAGTCAGGGAGGAGCAGTCCAGACCCCCAGTCCCACTCCCCTCAACACCGACGCAACCGACGCAGTGAGTACACCACTACCCCATGCATGTACAGTAGACTGGTTGCCAGACAACTTCACCAAAATGATGCACTCGCATCAATGGGGCACAGGGTCTCGTGGTGTTATGATTTTTAAACGGTCTGATAGCTAGCAACAAGAGGCTGCCATGCGGGGAATAGGATGTCTCTTGTTTCAGCTAGTTGCATTTTGTTATTGATACCATGTCTTGTTTTGAGGTGTTTTGACTTATGTCACCTGTATGCTAATATGGCGAAAAGGATAGGATGATTAATCCTACGGTTTTATCGCTGGTACAGTGCACTAGCTAACATTGCAAGTCAATACTTGGGAGGCAGTATTGATATAAAATCTGCAAAAATAATAACGCAATACTCTACAGTATAGATCCCCCCCCCCCCTATCCCTTGAAAAAATATAATTTGATTGTCAATAACTCCGTTTTTAATTGTAATTTATCGCTATAGTTCCCACGTATTTACTTCGGGTATTTCTGGTACTTCATTAAGGCACTATATAAGGAGAGACAAGCAAAATGTAACTCAAAACTAAAATGTGTCATTTCCAGGCTGGCCCGGTGCACCTCACTCAGTAGACATCTGTGAGGGTCTGGAGGAGTGGGGTGGAGGTGAGGACCCCTCTCAGCCTTCAGACACCGAGGAGGAGGACGCTGCTCAGCTGGTGAGATGGGTTCTCTACAACATCAATACAACCACTCATTTATATTTAAACACTAACACACTGTGGCCTCGTTCCTTACCCAGGACCTTAAATATGCTTATCAGAAAGGTTAAAGGAACCTCTTCAAACTCCCTACGTTGAAAGTGGACACTACACGTTTAAAAGGCATACTCTAGTAGGCTACAGTTCTACAAATCCTTCTCCTAGTCTTAACAGAATTGTGTCTGTTCTCCCAGGCTCCAGGCAGATATAAGGCCTTGGCTGAATGTTCACGATATGGCCCAGATGACCTCACCATCAAGAGCGGTGATGTCATCCAGCTGCAGCACGAGGACAGCGAAGGCCACTGGTGAGTGTCGACAGTTGTCTGGTGGTAAAGTTGGCAGAACCTTATTTGACACGGGTTTGACATGGGCTCTGGGCTGACTGGAGCCTAATATAGCAGGTGTAAAGACTTAAGGACAAAACAGACAGCGTAGGAGAATGGTTAAAAGTGGCGTGTGGCAGTCATATCGGCTACCATTTTATTTTCATTTCACAACAATTCTACATGTTGAGTGGCCACTATTCGGCAACACCCAGCAGGTTATCTTCTGCACACTGTGGCGCTCCGCCAATTTCATTATCGTGTGTCCTGCCCTTCACCTTAAAGGTCCAATGCAGCTGTTTGTATCTCAATATTAAATCAGTAATTACTGTGATTTTTTTCAATTAAGATGGTCAAAGAAATACATTTGCTTCCTAACAGTGAGCAATTTCTCAAGCAAGAATGTTGCTAGGACTGTCTGAGAGTGCTCTGAGTGGGGAGGGGACAACTGAAAGGCTTGGAACTCTATTTCTTATTGGTCTATTAACTAATTGACCCCCTGGTGTTGTCACCAGGCAGGCCAAAACTCCCATTCCACCAAAACAGGTTGAAATGTCATGTTTCTTTTCAAACAGCTCTAACACTAAAATGGCCTTCTCATAATTTTCACAATTTCTCAGTAATATTCAAACCACAGTGTGACTTTTTTTTTTTAATGTTTGTTTTAAATGAGAAATAGTAATATCACGTTTTTGACTGTACTGGGCCTTTAACTCCTCTAAAGCCTCCCTCCCTCACTCCATCTCCAGGCTGGTGAAGAACCTGAGTCGCAGACAAGAGGGTATCATCCCAGTCCCCAACCTGCACATGATTCTGGGAAACGGCAGTAGAGGACAGTCCACCAGACTAGGAGGTAAGGTTAGTGTTACAGTACAGAGGAAGAAGTTTCTAAAGCCATTTGTACTCTCAATCCTCCTCTCTGACATGTAGCTCATTAGAGTTAGGGTTTCTTTGAATCATTTGTGTCTCCTATCTTTTATGCAGATCCAGGGAATCTGAAGGCCAGAAAGCTCAGCTCCCCTTAGAGGGAAAATGCTGTCTTCAAGTGCTCGCGGGACCTGTGAAAGTAGTTAGTCGGAACCTCGTATTTCCCACTTCGGAGGAGCATTGGAGGCAGCAACACCTTTTGTTGGACCTTTACAAAGATTGACAGACTGAAAAGACAGACTGTTTTCCATTAGACATTGTGAGGTCATGACCGATGGAATATCTTGAACTCTGCTTCCTCAAAGTGCTCTAATTGGCCACGATTAGAGACAACTAGCCAATTTAAGAAGGATGTAGGAGTTTTAGGTCTGGGTTTTTGATTGACATTTTTCTGGGCCAGTAACATGAGGACCTGTTGTTTTTTTTGCCCACCACGATGGACAGTGGATACACTTTATGAATGTTACCCTCCAAACACTTTAGACAGCACAGGGTTTTACCAGCACAAAGGCACACGGTTTGGTGAAGCACAAGGGACATGTGAAAAGGTTTGGGACTTAAAATTCAATCCCCCACCTCCTCTTAGACCCAGCCAATGGGATTTTCTGTTGGGCTGCTGTAGCTGGATTACATCCATGGACTCTCGCTCTCTGAGGGATTCTTAACCGTCATTGCTAATCAGTGAGAATGCAGTTGGTGTTTGTACGTTTATGTGTGTTCTTATGCATCATAATAATCTGGGTTTTCGCCTGAAACATTTCTTAAAAAGATACTTTTGTATATAGCTATGTCATTCATTTTGGATGTGTATACTTGAATGTTGGTCTATTGTTTGTGGTTGTTCATTTATTCGACATGCTCATGTTGTTTAGGTATCCATCCTGTCTTATTCCTTAAGGCACCCTTCTCTTAGCTCTCCAAGCTTGAAATGCCAAAACGTGCCGTGCCATAATGCCTTTTTATTCCTGCAATGTTGGAATCGGAGCTCCTCTTTTGATAAATGTACTGTTTGCTCTGCAATATCAAACGCAGTCTTGCTTCTACCTCACATCAGACCTATACTCAACTGGCACTTTATTAATGCTTATAAGCGAAATGCAAGCTGAAAGAAAACAAGCGGAAAGCTTTACTATATTTTCAAAGGCTCTAGAGAAATTGAGCTCTCCATGAACGCAATACCTCCTTCATATTTTCTTGATTCATACCTATTATTTTTCCATTTTATTCCCGAAGCTCAATGTGTGTCAATGGCAAGTAGACCCCCCCCCCCACCACCAATATACATAAAGTTGTTAAGATGTCACGGATGGTAAATTCCAACATCTTTTGAGGTGATGGTGACTGATAGAGGGGTACTCCTCAGGTCTATAGTGATATGGGGAAAAGCTTCTACCCGCGTGGCGCCGGCAAAGACTGATGTCATTCTCCTCAGGATTTCACTCTGTCTCCCCGGTGTGAGCAGCCCTCTGCCTGTGACAGCACAAAATGGAGCGAGAGGGAGAAATGTGCCACTCTCTCTTCCTCTACTCGTCTCCTCCACGGCCTTGCAATTAATCTTAGGCATCCCATTAAACAGGATCATACAGCAAACATGAAATATACCCGCTATGTCGAACGCTTAATTAAATATTGATTGCGGACTTATATGAATTTACTACATCAAATCAAGGCCCCAGTCGGAGGCCTGCCTTTCATATGCTGCGTTTGATGTGGAAATGAGCCAGGAAAACAGCGGGAGCACAGCGCCACACTACTAATGTCTTCTTATTAATTAATTAATTAATTTTGCTATCAAGTTGTTCCTTCGCGGCGGTAAGCAGCTGTGCAGCCCAGTAAAATTGTCTATCTACCCTTAACGGAACCCTGCTTGACTGCTGCGCGTCGCATCAATGGGTTTCTCTCCTCATATGGCAGAATTAGCTGGGTTTTCTTTTTTTGGGGCTCCAAAATGCTGCACATTTTGCACTGAACTGTGATGTTCAAAAATAGAGACAGAAATATGCTTGAAAATGCTGTGCGTCTTTGACAAGCGCTGTAAGCTTGTTGCTAAGTGTTTCTCATAAGAGAACATAGCATGGCTAACTGAATATTGACCGAACGTGGCAGGTTTCAGGTTTTTATTATTGTTCTTCAGTCATCGTTGTTGATTGGCTGCTTTTTTATACAGCTTCACTATTGTATATAGACCAAATAAAGTATTTATTGAAATAATACAGGTTTCTTCTGCGCCTCAGAGTTTAATGTTTTTTTTCTATATTAGAATACAATAAAGCAGTGTTAGTTGCTTGCATACAGCCATTTGCCAGTAAATTATAGTTTGTTTTCTGAATAAGCATAATAAATGTTCAGTAGGCACAAGCATCTGTTCGCCATACAGGTCTCTATCATGTAAAGCTGATCTTCACCAGCTACAAGAAGACACTCTCTATTTGAATACAAAACAGACACATCTCCTCAACCCCCAAAAGACCTGGAACAAAAAAAGCCAGCGTGGGCCCTGAGGGTCAAAGGTCAGGGGTTAGTCATCCAGAACGTCATGCAGCATGCGCTTGGTCACTGACATAACGTGACGTATCCATCTATAGTAATGCGACACTCTGGTGTATACCCCATACTTCCCATCCTTGGCACACTCCTCCCCCCAGCTCACTATCCCTGTCAGGAACCAGGTGTCATGGTAACGGTTGGTATGGGGACCCCCGCTGTCCCCCTGGCACGAGTCTTTAGCCACGTGAGCATAGCCGGCACAGAACATATACTTGGTGATACGGGCACTACTGCTATCCTTACACGACGTCCTCTCTGTAAATGGCACCTCTACCTTCTGTAGTAAGTGAGACGTGGCCCCCTGGAAGCGTGTGCGGCCCCAGCCACTGACCGTAGCCGGGGACTGATCCTTCACCAGGTCCTCGGTGAAGACCTTGGGCCCCAGGCAGATGGGTCTGGCGTGGGAGGAGAATGTGATGGGGTTGTGCAGGCGCAGCAGGGCGATATCGTGGTTGTACAGACTCTGCTGGGAGTCGTAGAGTGGATGTTTGTACTGCTTCGACACCTCGTGGTCCTGTTCCGTGCCCTCTTTGTCATTGATGTTATGCTCCCCTGGAGAGGTACAATAACTAAATTAAGTAATCCATCTGTAATCAATATGAATCGTCCTAGTAGAGAATTTTAGTTTTAGTCATAGATGCAATGAAATAGATGCAAATCATGCACCTATGAACACGCTCCTGTGTATAGTAGTGAGAATGTACCGTAGCTGAGCTAAAAAAAAATAACCGGAATTGTGCCTTACCCACTCTGACGAAAAAAGATCCCTGCTGTCCTTCCACCAGACAGTGGGCAGCAGTGATGACCCACAACTGACTGAGGATAGAGCCCCCACAGAAAACCTGACCACTGGGCCTCTGCACCAGAGCAGCCTGGGGGAGTAGAGAGTAGGGAGAGCCCGTTACATACAGTACCAGTCTAAAGTTTGGACACCTACTCGAGAGTTTTTCTTAATTTTAACTATTTTCTACATTGTAGAATGATAGTGAATAAATACATCACAACTATGAAATAACACCAAAGAAATCATGTAGTAACCAAAAAGTGTTAACAAATCAAAATATATTTGAAATTTGAGATTCTTCAAAGTAGCCATCCTTTGCCTTGATGACAGCTTTGCACACTCTTGGCATTCTCTCAACCAGCTTCACCTTGAATGCTTTTCCTACAGTCTTGGAGTTCCCACATATGCTGAGCACTTGTTGGCTGCTTTTCCTTCACTCTGCAGTCCATCTCATCCTAAACCACCTAAATTTGGGTTGAAGTTGGGTGATTTTGGAGGCCAGGGCATCTGATGCAGCTCTCCATCATTCGCCGCCTTGGTCAAATAGCCTGGAGGTGTGTTTTGGGTCATTGTCCTGTTAAAAAACAAATGGTAGTCCTGCATCTGGAGGACAAGCGCAAACCAGATGGGATGGCGTATCGCTGCAGAATGCTGTGGTATCCATGCTGGTTAAGTGTGCCTTGAATTCTAAATAAATCACTGACAGTGTCACCAGCAAAGCACCATCACACCTCTTCCAAGCTTTACGGTGGGAACCACACATGCGGATATCATCAGTTCACCTACTCTGCGTCTCACAAAGACATGGCGGTTGGAACCATAAATCTCAAATTTGGACTCATCAGACCAAAGGAGAGATTTTCACTGGTTTAATGTCCATTGTTCGTGTTTCTTGGCCCAAGCAAGTCTCTTCTTATTATTGGTGTCCTTTAGTAGTGGTTTCTTTGCAGCAATTTGACCATGAAGGCCTGATTCAAGCAGTCTCCTCTGAACAGTTGATGTTGAGATGTGTCTGTTACTTGAACTCTGAAGAATTTATTTGGGATGCCATTTCTGAGGCTGGTAACTCTAATGAACTTATCCTCTGGAGCAGAGGTAACTCTGGGTCTTCCTTTCCTGTGGCGGTCCTCATGAGAAGCAGTTTCATGAGCACAACACAACTGATTGGCTCAAACACATTAAGGAAAGAAATTCCACAAATTAACTTTTAACAAGGCACACCTGTTAATTGAAATGCAATTCAGGTGACTACTTCATGAAGCTGGTTGAGAGAATGCCAAGAGTGTGCAAAGCTGTCATCAAGGCAAAGGGTGGCTACTTTGAAGAATCTCAAATTTCAAATATATTTTGATTTGTTTATCCATTTTTTTGGTTACCACAGGATTCCATATGTTTTATTTTATGGTTTTGATGTCGTCACTATTATTCTACAATGTAGAAAATAGTAAAAATAAAAACCTTTTAATGTATAGGTGTGTCCAAACTTTTGACTGGTACTGTATATCGGCCCTTACATGGTAATAATATATATGGGTTGTATGTAGCTCTTTTCAAGGACCCAGAGATGCTTAGACATACATTCACCAGTGCATAATGCATATTGGTATTTTCCCCTCTCTTACCTGCCATGGGATATCTCCAGGGGTGACTGTGTCGCCACCTACAATACGTATTCTGACGTTGAGGTCTCCGACAGGGGGCTTGGTGGTATTGGCTGGGGTGAGGGAGGGGGTTGTAGTAACGTTGGCATCTGATCTTGTGTTCTTAAGGGAGAGTAATGATCTAGACATGTCCGTGATCACAGTTCGCCTGTCTCTGCCACAAGGAAATTCCACTGGTGGTATACAAATCCAAATTAAGGAGGGCTGGATGGTAACTCTACATCAAGTTACTCTACACCAATGATGTAACGTTGTAATCACACTACTGCATTGACATGTTGCTACACAGTACTTTAGCAAGATTATGGTAAAGGTATAACAAGACGTGTGAATGTTGTGGCTACCTTCAGGATTGCAGTTGACTCGATCCTGCGCCAGCTTGTAGCCCTCTGCACAGCTACACTCTGCCCCATAGGTGTCCAGGTTCTCGCAGAAGTGCATACATTCTCCATTATTCACCGCACACTGTCTAACTGTTACTGTGGGGAGAAACCTACTTCAATTACCCACATCTAAAGAGATGAGGCATGTTAAATAATATAGCAAATAGAAGTAAGTATGGTTGCGATTGTTATGGCCAAGGTGGTTTTACAACCGTGTTATCGCAATGTTATAGGAGTGACGTCCAGGCAGAGTTTTACATAGAGCGTCCTCAACTGGTTTAAGCTGGACCAACCTGCCCCGAACTGACTGAAATGGAGGACATTTGTCAAGGCCTATGCCCCTTATAGGAGCCAATGGCTTAAGTCAAGTAAGCCATTACGATGTTATTACTGTACCTATCTCACAGTTCGTCCCAGTGAAGCCTCGTAGACAGATGCAGGAGTAGGATCCTTTCTGGTCTTTACAGGAGCCCTGGTTTAGACAGGGGGACGACTTACACTGGTCCCCATCTGATACATAACAGAGTATTATTGATGCAATTTACGTTACACCAAGTTTCATAAACACACACACACGATAACATACACATACGCACTATATGCACTATACATACACATGGATTTAGTACTATAGATATGTGGTAGTGGTGGAGTCGGGGCCTGAGGGCACACAGTGTGTTGTGAAATCTGTGAATATATTGTAATGTTTTTAAAATTGTATAAACTGCCTTCATTTTGCTGGACCCCAGGAAGAGGATCCATAATAAATACAAACACAAACACTGCTAAACCCACACAGCACACACAGCTCTGAGTCACAGCTTAATCCCCTCTGTTTGTGCCAACACAACAGTTAATCATTAAGCAAAGTCACCTTCATAAGCGACCCAAAACTCCATCTGAAAAATAAATACAGAATCTTCAGAATATCACAAGTTAACCCATTCATTACACAGTACCGGATTCATGGTGGAGTCTAACCCCACCACACACACACACACACACACACACACCGTCTTCTCTTCATTCTCAAATGCTTCCCTGGCCTCCTCCAGGTCACACCTCTCCTCCAGACACTCTCTCTCCAGGTTCCCCCATAACAGCTCCTCGAACACCCCTGTGTTGTGGCGCCTCTGTCTCCTCAGCACACTGTCTGCTGCCTGGCCTGACAGGAACACTGGGGCTGGAGGGCCAGAGGGAGATGGTAAGGCTGTTACAGTCATGGCTGGTGCATAACTGACAGAGTAATATTGTTAGTCGTGAGAAACCTACTGAAACCATCAGCAGTCAGAGCAGGACTTACCTCCCCAGCCCAGCCGGCAGTCGAGCAGCATCACACACAGGAGGAGGATTAGGTAAACTGTTGCCATCCCTGTCTGATCTGATACTCTGGTATCACAATGCCCAATGCAGAGAAACACACACACACCATGGACACACTCTCACCCGCTCCAAAGTACAGCTGTCTGTTTACTCTTGAACCACAGTGGCAGGGTATGTTTGCTGTTAGTTTGTTTAGAGGCAAAACATTGACATACTGTGGTGGATTTATAATTTTCTATTTGTACTTTTTGACCAGGCAGGTCAATTAAGAACAGCTTCTTATTTGTAATGATGGGTTGGCTGGCTGGTGTAAGTATCCGTGTACATCCTTTTGTGAACGGATTGTTTTTACATGTTTGTTTTTTTCTCTGTGATGACTGATTTTTTTCGTCGTTCTCTGAGGTGTTCCTCTAGGTTTGGACTGCAATCAGAAACGGAGAGAACCCCCGTCTTCAACAAAACATGCATTTCAGGTAAAATACCACTAGATGGCGCACATGTATATTAAACAATGTCGATCAATGCTTTGATTGAACTTCACGTCATACTGTACGCACACACCCACTGAGATGAAATGGCTAGGGGTTAGCAGTTTCCCTGACCAGCTCACATTACCAGTACAAACCCCAGGGACCTAATTTATCAACCGTGCGTAAATGTCTCACTAAATTCTGGCGTACGTGGAAATTCTAGGATTTGTGTGCGCCAAAAATGATTGGGATTTATCAAACTGTCGCACGCAACATACGCATGTTTTCATTGATAAATCAGATCCATAATATATTATATGTGTGTGCTGGTGAACGAGCGCTACAAAAACATAAACACCCTCATTTGCTTTATGATTTGGAAATGTTGGAAAGTGCAATAGCACACTTTATCACATTTCTGTAGAGTTGTGGGCAGAATGTTTCGATCTTTTGCAGGGACTTTTTCAAACTAAAAAGCAAACTAATCGCCTACACCGAGTGCCAAACACTGGCTGTGCATTATGCACAATTGATTGCCTTTTCAAACAATTTAAAAGTAAATGCTACAGCTCACACTATGCAAAAAGAATAATGGTTGTTCAATATTTTGTTTGTCAATAGATGATTGTGTTTTTATCTCCTGTCTTGGTAGAGGCTCTGAGATTAAAGAGGCTATAATGTCGCGCTCCTATCTCAGTCACAGCAATATTGCCGCTTCTATACTGTAGGTTACCGGTCTATTTACTTTCGAGCATGCTTGGCTATCAAATGAGTGGTGGATAAATGGTAGCCTAATATTTGTTGTGTAACGGGAGTAAAAATGTTGTCAGAAAATATTATTATGATTTGGGCCCTGATAATAAAAGTCAAAGAAACACTTTACTCTACATGCTGTTATGAGATCACCTTACCAACGGCAAACGCATTTGTTTTATCAGTAGCCTACGTTGTAATGCTTTTACTAGCCTACAATTATTATAATTCCTGTTCGTCAAACACTTCAATTTCCCTCAAAATTACACCGTTTGCTTGTAATACAGTTCTTCAACCACTAGAAATGGTCTGAAATATTATTGGAGAAATGCACACTTTAATGTCAAGTTTAAGATTAGTTAAATGCCAACCTTTGCGGGAAAAGTCCCTCATGCAAGGATAATATTTTTTGTGTGCTCATGCACTGTTGATAAATGAGGCCCCTGGTCCTAAGGTTAACCATACACCAGTGAATTGCTAGGCTAATGCAGCTCTCCTGGGTGCTGTGAGGATAGCGCTGATGCAGCATACTGCTGAGGGTCAGTGTCTGTGGTCCAACCCCAGTGTCACTATGTGGTCTGGCCTGGAGAATAGGAGCCCTTCCCTGGTCATATCCCCCTCCCTGTGGGGAGTCCCCGGGGTGCTCTGATGGAGCGCCCTATTGATCCAGACCATTTATATTTCATTGAGTCGTTAAACGGCTAAATAATTCATACTTCAGTAATTAGCACCGGGTTTTATGAGAAAGAGGTTAGGGCGAGTGCAGTCAACATGCTGACTTTGTTTTGATAGCCATCAGCAGCTACACCTTCTTTCCACAACCTTATTCATGCACTGTGGTTGCACTCCTGTATATCTCCATGTGATCACCTCAGCCCTGAGATGAAGCAGGCATCTCCTGCCAAAGACAGCGTCAACCCATTACTACGAAAGCATGGAAACTCATACCGTGCATAACGTCATTTCTCAACAGTGGATAGACCTACTCCGTCTGTCCTATAGCCCTCTGACTTACTGCCCTGTTCAGCATGCTTAGTTGACATCTAAACAAGGCTGTGTTAGATGGACCGCAGGAATCTAGGATGGGAGGAGACAAAAGCAGTAGGATGTATAAAGCCAAAGCCATTGAGTTCCTTGATGTGTATCTCACACCTGGCTGCCACACGTCCAGAGTACAGCAGGGAATTGGTTGCCGGCTTCAATTAGATGATCTGCTACAATAGTGGATCAGTGCCGGGCCCAGCATGTAATAAACTCCCTGATGCCTGCTCAGTGTCATCGATTGTACAGTAGCTCTTTGGGAAGGCAATGCTGGCTTGGGAGGAGTGATGTGGCACTCTGAGGTTGTATCTTTATAGATTCCACACACAACCCACGCCCATGTTGTTGTCTTTTCATTGGCTGCAGGGAAGGATTCTAATTTGTAGAGGGGTTATTTTTGAAGTGTTAAAACATCCCTCTGGCTGGCTGTGAATCGAAGTGCCTCTACAGACCATTCCAGTAGAGCCTGTTATATCTACACTTGGAGTAGTATGTCTCGATATACTCTGAATGGTTTCCAAGGAATTCAGTTGTATACAAACATAGCATTAGCTAATGCTTTCAGAATGTTGACACACTCATCTAGCGCCATTACAACAGTCAAAAGATCTGTAGGGTGCAGTTCTATTACAACAGTCAACAGATCTGTAGGGTGCAGTTCTATTACAACAGTCAACAGATCTGTAGGGTGCAGTTCTATTACAACAGTCAACAGATCTGTAGGGTGCAGTTCTATTACAACAGTCAAAAGATCTGTAGGGTGCAGTTCTATTACAACAGTCAAAAGATCTGTAGGGTGCAGTTCTATTTCAACAGTCAACAGATCTGTAGGGTGCAGCTCTATTACAACAGTCAACAGATCTCTAGGGTGCAGCTCTATTACAACAGTCAAACGATCTGTAGGGTGCAGCTCTATTACAATAGTCAACCGATCTGTAGGTTGCAGCTCTATTACAACAGTCAACCGATCTGTAGGTTGCAGCTCTATTACAACAGTCAACAGATCTGTAGGGTGCAGCTCTATTACAACAGGCAACAGATTTGTTATAATTATAGAGAGACCAAGGCCAAGCGACTAAACTAAAGTAACACCATCAAAGAGTATTAATTGTTTTAAGTTGCATTTCCAAGATCGAAATCAAGACCCATGTTGTTCTGCTGATGTAGCGGGATCTGATCAGTGACTGAGAACCACCACCAGGAGGGAGGAGTAACGACCGTTCCTGTCGGAGGTAGGCAGTATGTCTCGTGTGTCTACCTGCCTATTGAGCCATATCACCCTGGAGAGGGGCGCTAACTTGGGGAAGCCAGGAGTCAGGGGTTGGAGCCTCGCTGAAGTAACCCTAGAGCCCTGGTAGCCCTGTACGATCCATCATGGCTGCCCTGTTGGCTATGTCTGTGTCGATTAGGGCAGAGACTGAGGAAAGTGAATTGCTCTTCCCAAGGCTCCTCTACAGAATCTCCTTTCAGCAGAAAGGTCTTAGCAGCAAAGCTGTGCCGAATCTCTCACTTTGTCTGTCTAGGTGTAACTTCTCATCTCTGGAGCTCCTCGCAGCGCTCTCCTCTCTCTGTATTGGAGTACTAATTTGAGTGGGGATACGCATCTCTGAGGTAATGCCTCCATCTACAATCCCATTGATAGCATAGCTTTATATATGATATCTACACATTACTTCTCTGTCCTCATCTGACTGGTGTAGAAGGAATCCGAGCTTTGCCTTGGTGCCAAAGTTATGGACTTAAGGGCAAGAGGACTGTATTGACATTGGACAAGGGTGGCATTGAATGACATTTAATGGGCTTCTGGTTGCCATTGGGAATTGCATAGGACCGAGATTCCCATGAGGGAAATAGCCAGGATGAACTTTAGGGACAACTCTGGATCATAATGCCTGCCTAACATTACTCTGCCTGGGGCTCTTGAAATATAGTCAATCCCAAGGACACAGCCTTTTTAGGTTAGTTTCCACTGCTGATCACCATCCTCCCTCGTCAGCCAGTCAGACAGGCCTTACATAAGCAGCCCAGGAGGACAGTCGAGATGATGAGGTAATGCCTGTCAGTGTGTATTAAGGCAGCTCTCTGAGTGGGGGAGAGTAGGGAGGGATAGTACTCTGCTCTGCTGTACTGCTTGGTGGCGATAGCTTCTGTAGTGTATTTATCACTGGAGCTGTGTTTGGGGGTCTGGAGCGAGACGACAGTATGACACACTCTCACTCCTCAGGTAGAGGAAAATGAGGAAACCCACTGCAAGGTCAGTCAAAGGCCGACTGCAGTCCTCACAGAGCGGGATGAAATTAACATCAGAGCCGAGCGGGTGTGGAGGGAGAAGTCTACATCACTCAGCCTGAATAGCAAGTACTGTGAGAACAACCTTCATTTTGTTTCTCAGGTCTTAAGAGTGAAAAGTCCTCGATCTTCCACAAAGTAGTTTTTTCCTCCCTTCAACGACAAGGGAAGTAACAGATGCCTTTCAGTGGAGCAATTTAGGGTTCTGTCACCCCAAAAGTATTGAAAACCACGTACTTTCACAGTTTTGGACTGTAACAGTTTGGTACTGCCCACTTGCTACCATACATGACTGATTCACCAGGGCTGTGGTTGTATATGATTATTGGGTTTGGAACGTACTGTTCAGCATAGACCAGTAAGTAACCATCTTTGCAAAGGACACACTATATGCCTGTACAACCTTCAAATCTCAGTCCCCTCCCTCTACCCCAGCCCCCTGGATAAGGTCATTGACATTAATGTGATATTTGAGAAAGAATCGCTCTGTTAATTAGCCACAGTCATTCTTGAGACTGAAAGGGTAATGTTTCACACCCACATCCCCTCTCTCCACCCCCCTACCCCTGTCTCTGCCAAACCCAACACTCTGACATTTAAACAAGCTGCTTGATATTTTGCCAAAGACAGAAAAAAGGAACACTCGCTCTAACTGGCTCACAACAGTGATCACAATCCATTTGACTTGAATAGTCCCTGTTGAAATGTTTTCTGAGGGAAGTTCTGCCAGCACAGAGGCTGTCTGTATGCGGATAAGTTACAGTCTTCATTAATGCTGAGGTCCTCCGTTAAGAAAAAAAAATGCACTTGTTTTTTCCAACCAGCAGTGACTTTGCTGACAAGTACTTGGTCGAGAGCAAACGTACTTGCTACAATTGTGATGTGGTGCTGTCTCACCTCGCTATCTGAAGATTAATGCTCCAATGGATGTCGCCCTGGATAAGAGCGTCTGCTAAATGACTCAAATGTGAAAATGTCTTCATTAATGCTGAGATCCTCCATTAAGAAAGCTATTCGTATGGTCAGGAGGGGCACAATGAAAAAGAATAATACCTCTATTTCATAAGAGCTGTGTGGGAATTGTATGGTCAAGATTTCCTCAGTCCGATTTTAGGTCTACTGTTAAAACAGGAATTAAACAATTACAGCCTACAATGAAGTGCTCAAAATCCAAATCCAATCCAACCCAAAATCTCAATCAATTCAAAGTTTATTCGCGTACACAGATTAGCAGATGTTAAAGCAGGTGCAGCGAAATGCTTGTTTCTAGCCCCAGCAGTGCGGTAAGTGTCTAACACAACTAATATCTAATAATAATACTAATACACAAATAATCCCAAGAAAAATAGATAAGAAGAAACAAGAGAGACGAAATATCAGAACTCTCCCCGCCCCCTCTCCTCCCCATGTGCTGACTCGTGATGTGGATGGACTGACAGAAGCTCTCGGGCAGCGATGTTCAGCCACGGTTAACTAAAACTGGAGCTCTTAGCGCTCCTGGACAGAACTAGCTGAAAAGCCCAATGTTTGCTCACTGAATGTCAGACATGTGTCGGCTAAAAGCTGCAAGAGGCAGGGATGGGAGATGAGGGAGAAATAGAGGGGACTTGCATAGAGAGGACATATAGCATGGACATGGTTGAGGAATGTATAAAGTGCATTCAGAAAGTTTTCAGACCCATTTTCACACATTTTGTTACGTTCCCAGCATTATTCTAAAAATGATATCTGAAAAAAACATCAATATACACACAATACCCCATAATGACAAAGTAAATGTATTAAACATAAGAAACAGAAATGCCTTATTTACATAAATATTTAGACCCTTTGCTCTGAGATGCGAAATTGAGCTCAGTTGCATCCTGTTTCTATTGATCATCCTTGAGATGTTTCTACAACTTGATTGGAGTCCATTTGAGGTATATTCAATTGATTGGACATGATTTGGAAAGGCCCACATCTGTCTATATAAGGTCCCACAGTTGTCAGAGCATGTCAGAGCAAAAACCAAGCCATGAGGTTGAAGGAATTGTCCATAGAGCTCCGAGACAGGATTCTGTTTAGGCACAGATCTGGGGAAGGGTACCAAAACATTTCTGAAGCATTGATGGTCCCCAAGAACAAAGTGGCCTCCATCATTCTTAAATGGAAGAAGTTTGGAACTACCAAGACTCTTCCTAGAGCTGGCCGAACTGAGCAATCGGGGGAGAAGGGCCTTGGTCAGGAAGGTGACCAAGAACCCCATGGTCAGTTCCTCTGTGGAGATGGGAGAACCTTTCAGAAGGACAAGCATCTCTGCAGCACTCCACCAATCAGGCCTTTATGGTAGAGTGGCCACTCCTCAATAAAAGGCACATGACAGCCTGCTTGGAGTTTGCCAAAAGGAGCCTAAAGGACTCTCAGACCATTAGAAACAATATTCTCTGGTCTGATGAAACCAAGATTGAACTCTTTGGCCTGATGCCAAACGTTACATCTGAAAGAAACCTGGCACCATCCCTACGGTGAAGCATGGTGGTGGAAACATCATGTTGTGGGGATGTTTTTCAGCAGGAGGGACTGGGAGACTAGTCAGGATCGAATGAAAGATGTACTGAGAAAAGTAAATAGATCCTAGATGAAAACCTGCTCCAGAGCGCTGGGGCAAATGTTCACCTTCTAAAAGGACAACGACCCTAATCACACAGCCAAGACAATGCAGGTGTGGCTTCGGGACAAGTCTCTGAATGTCCTTGAGTGGCCGAGCCAGAGCCTGAACTTGAACAGATCAAACATCTATGGAGAGAGCTGAAAATACCTGTGCAGCGATACTCCCGATCGAACCTGACAGAGCTTGAGGTAACGGGAGAAACTCCCCTAATACAGGTGTGCCAAGCTTGTAGCGTCATACCCAAGAAGACTCAAGGCTTTAATCATTGCCAAAGGTGCTTCAAAAAAATTATGTAAATGTGATATGATTTTTATACATTTGCAACAATTTCTAAAAACCTGTTTTTGCTTTTGTCATTATGGGGTATTGTGTGTAGGTTGATGAGGGAGGGGGGAAGCGATTTAATCAATTTTAGAATAAGGCTGTAACTATGTGACAAGTCAAGGGGACTGAATACTTTCCGAATGCACTGTACTTAGGTAACTCTGTGTCGGTGAGGTAGTGAAAGGGCCCTTTGGGTGAGGTAATAAAATAGCTATTAGGAGCTCAAAGACAGAGAGAGTGTCTGAGAGATGGAGGGAGGATCGAGAGAGAGGAGAGAAATGAGGTAGAGTGGATCTGAGTCACTGAGTGCCTTCTTTCCCTGGAGACGAAATCCTAGGTTCCCAAATTTGGGTTCAAGACAATTTCATCTTAAAACAATTTGATGTTTGAATCAGATGTAAAAAAATAGCCATGTTTGTATAATTTTAAACCGTACTATTAGTCTATCTATTAGCCACAGCATCATCAACAAAGCACAAAACCAATCACATGGATTGGAATGGAACAATCAGATATCGTTAAAATGTTTACTTATGTGTAACAATTTGGCTTGTTAGACACAGTATAAAAGGTCACATTGAGAGGTAGAGACGCTCTAAGCATAGTCCTCCACAAGACCGGCCCAAATCCTCTAGTAAACCAGTTAAAGAAGGTCTAAAGGGGTCGTAACTCACTTCAGTGTGGACAGCCAGGCCTGACGAAGACTTCATCACCAGAGGTAAATGGGAGCCTGTCATCCTCTGTGATTTCTGTACACCAAATGCCTATAGATCCCATTCCCTGGGGCCAGAATATCTAGTTCCCTGACACAGGAGGCTTGAAGATGTAATCCGGAGCGGCTGTGGAGTCATTTGATGTGATGGTGGTGATGTGACAGAAATGCAGTGTCATTTCACGCACTTTGACCCCAACCTCTAGTGGCAGAAACAACTGGTGACCCGGCGGTGACCTATAGGAGGGGGGTCAGTTGCCCTGCTCATGTGATGCGCTGCATGGGGTCAGATATATACTAACAGGTGGAATAACGTTACATGTATGGGGTGTTCTGGAAGTAGAGCGGTACATTCCAGAAGATTATCTGAGCTCCATTTCTAAAGCACAGTAAACTGATTGAGCCTGTGTCTTCTGGCCACAAGGAAATACTCCATGAACTCTATTGCAACGGCTGCAAAAAAAAGAAAGTCTTTTACTTGTGCCTTAGCCTCGCTCTAGCCTACCGTACAGTACAACATAACACAGTATACTGTAGTACACAGTTTGCTCTGGAACAAAAGCCCACCCAAAGTATATGCACAGATTAAACACAGTCGTAGACATGTGTTGACATCATCAGTGTCAGCGTAATAGAAACGCGGTTGTACTTTTCTTATCAGCCTTCCCCAGAGCACAGCTCAAATCAACAGCGGCAAACAAAGGCATCTGACGAAACACCCCAGTGCAGTGCAACGCCGGGGCATAAATCTCCCCCCCATCTCCTCTCTCTCTCTTCTCTCCCTGACTGTTCCAGAAATATATTTTAAGAAGAATCCCTGACAGCTCTAATACTGTCTCCCCCAACGTCACCATGAGTGAGTTTCAGTGCGTAACCCACTCCCTCTCCTCTGCCCTCCTCAGCCCCTCTCCTCAGACCCTTCTCTCCCTCTCCTCAGACCCTTCTCTCCCTCTCCTCAGCCCCTTCTCTCCCTCTCCTCAGACCCTTCTCTCCCTCTCCTCAGACCCTTCTCTCCCTCTCCTCAGACCCTTCTCTCCCTCTCCTCAGACCCTTCTCTCCCTCTCCTCAGACCCTTCTCTCCCTCTCCTCAGACCCTTCTCTCCCTCTCCTCAGACCCTTCTCTCCCTCTCCTCAGACCCTTCTCTCCCTCTCCTCAGACCCTTCTCTCCCTCTCCTCAGACCCTTCTCTCCCTCTCCTCAGACCCTTCTCTCCCTCTCCTCAGACCCTTCTCTCCCTCTCCTCAGACCCTTCTCTCCCTCTCCTCAGACCCTTCTCTCCCTCTCCTCAGACCCTTCTCTCCCTCTCCTCAGCCCCTTCTCTCCCTCTCCTCAGACCCTTCTCTCCCTCTCCTCAGCCCCTTCTCTCCCTCTCCTCAGCCCCTTCTCTCCCTCTCCTCAGACCCTTCTCTCCCTCTCCTCAGCCCCTTCTCTCCCTCTCCTCAGACCCTCTCTCTCCCTCTCCTCAGACCCTTCTCTCCCTCTCCTCAGACCCTTCTCTCCCTCTCCTCAGACCCTTCTCTCCCTCTCCTCAGACCCTTCTCTCCCTCTCCTCAGACCCTTCTCTCCCTCTCCTCAGACCCTTCTCTCCCTCTCCTCAGACCCTTCTCTCCCTCTCCTCAGACCCTTCTCTCCCTCTCCTCAGACCCTTCTCTCCCTCTCCTCAGACCCTTCTCTCCCTCTCCTCAGACCCTTCTCTCCCTCTCCTCAGACCCTTCTCTCCCTCTCCTCAGACCCTTCTCTCCCTCTCCTCAGACCCTTCTCTCCCTCTCCTCTCAGACCCTTCTCTCCCTCTCCTCAGACCCTTCTCTCCCTCTCCTCAGACCCTTCTCTCCCTCTCCTCAGACCCTTCTCTCCTCAGACCCTTCTCTCCTCAGACCCTTCTCTCCTCAGACCCTTCTCTCCTCAGACCCTTCTCTCCTCAGACCCTTCTCTCCTCAGACCCTTCTCTCCTCAGACCCTTCTCTCCCTCTCCTCAGACCCTTCTCTCCCTCTCCTCAGACCCTTCTCTCCCTCTCCTCAGACCCTTCTCTCCCTCTCCTCAGACCCTTCTCTCCCTCTCCTCAGACCCTTCTCTCCTCAGACCCTTCTCTCCTCAGACCCTTCTCTCCCTCTCCTCAGACCCTTCTCTCCCTCTCCTCAGACCCTTCTCTCCCTCTCCTCAGCCCCTTCTCTCCCTCTCCTCAGCCCCTTCTCTCCCTCTCCTCAGACCCTTCTCTCCCTCTCCTCAGACCCTTCTCTCCCTCTCCTCAGACCCTTCTCTCCCTCTCCTCAGACCCTTCTCTCCCTCTCCTCAGACCCTTCTCTCCCTCTCCTCAGACCCTCTCTCTCCCTCTCCTCAGCCCCCCTTCTCTCCCTCTCCTCAGCCCCTTCTCTCTCTCTCCTCAGACCCTTCTCTCCCTCTCCTCAGACCCTTCTCTCCCTCTCCTCAGACCCTTCTCTCCCTCTCCTCAGACCCTTCTCTCCCTCTCCTCAGACCCTTCTCTCCCTCTCCTCAGACCCTTCTCTCCCTCTCCTCAGACCCTTCTCTCCCTCTCCTCAGACCCTTCTCTCCCTCTCCTCAGACCCTTCTCTCCCTCTCCTCAGACCCTTCTCTCCCTCTCCTCAGACCCTTCTCTCCCTCTCCTCAGACCCTTCTCTCCCTCTCCTCAGACCCTTCTCTCCCTCTCCTCAGACCCCTCTCTCTCCTCAGACCCTTCTCTCCCTCTCCTCAGACCCTTCTCTCCCTGGCCGCCCTCAGCCAAGCTTTGCTCCATGTTATTCTGTCCATCAGATGTACTGCATATCTGTGCTCTGTGTGCAGATGAGCTGTTGTCCTGGGGATGGGAAATAGATTTTGAATTGACTGCTGTGGTGTATAAGCACTGTGAGGTGGAAGGGGTTAACACTGACCAATCCAAGGGCAATAGGAACACACACATGCATGTAAGCGTGCACGCACACACACACACTGGGAGTTGGAATGCTTTTTATTTCTTAATGGAAACCAGATAAGACCATGACACTTTACGATGTTAACGGGGGCGGCGCTTTCATTTGAACTTGTGAATCCCTGAAATGGCATGTCATGGAATACTATGATGGTTAGTGGGTGGAGGTCAGGGAAGGGCTTTACATCAACACATGAATAACTGTCGCTCTCTGGAACACCATCTGCCCATCCCTTCAGCAAGGACAGGCGGCGCTCCAAGGGCATTCACTCCTGGACACACCTTAATAAACTGACCAATCTAATAACAGTGTTATACTGTAATCTTCACTCACTCCAATTGGGCTCTAACCGGAAGGTCCCCGTGTAGGACGGGTTAGTGACAGACGACAAGGGCTGGCTGTGTGTGTGTGTGTGTGTGTGTGTGTGTGTAGGGGTGGGTGTTTTGGCTCATGGTTGACAGTGCATTTTCCTGACACAAGCTGACACAATGGAACAAAAACCTAGCATGACGCTTGAGTATGGGTGAACAAACACTATGGCTTGGAAGGGACACGTGACAGTGACATGAGTGAACACATGAGCGACTGTATATAATGTAGTGTTTAATGGTTCTGACGGAGTCTCCCCTCTACACAGGGACAGAGAGAGGAGAAGGAGAGAGGCGTCGCTCTAAAAGGTCAGAGGGCGTGCAGCCAGGCAGCACAGCTCATGGACACAGCACGAACACCACCCAGTGACATTTACAAGCACAGGAACAAAGGCTGTAGGCTGCTGAGTAAGCACTCCATGTCACCAACTACTTATTGACTCCTACTAAAAGGCTCACTACAGTTTCTCCGGGGTCATTAACTGGTTATACAGATGGGATAGTGTAACAGAGTAGCGTGACTAGACAGAAGTATGTTATAAATGATGTATAATTGACTTTAAAACGTTTACCACTGACATTAAATCGTTCCACTTACACCCCCCCCCCCTCAGTTCACCATCTGTATTTGGGTTATTAGAAATAACCTCTTTGGTGGTAGCTGGCCAGAGTCCAACCTAAAATAGGTCTAAATCCTAGACATAGAAGTTAGTGGCTGTCTGGATAACATAATTACAGAACATCATCCACAGTCCCTCGAACACGGCTCTGGGTTAGATCATCAGCATCACAGTGTTCTCATGCGCCTGAGTTCTGGGACCCCTGTCTTTGTTGGTTAAATGGGAGCAGCTGTGTGCTAGTCCTGTGGGTAGGGAATGTGTGAAAGCCTATGTTTGGACTTGAGGAAGAAGTGATACAGTAGGAACCTGCAGAGCCAAAGACGCACTTGAGGGATTTCACTAACCTGCAGACACATTATTATATGTTCTCTCTCATTCTTCAATTGCGCCACCATTTTGTATCACCAAACAGACTGTGAAAGGGTAACGTTGGAGATGCATGTGACTATCGACAAAGATGACAGGTTGAAGGTTCATCATTTTCAACTAGTTAGGGGTGTTGTATTGTACTAGGTAACCGATGGTCCTGTTGTCCTGTAGAGACATGTATTTGTCCAGGGCCCTAGGCTGTGGGTTAACTGAGTAGTAGTGGTTTCCTGTATTGACACATCCAGTCGTTGACCTCATGGCATTGTTCAGGACCACGGTAACCTCTCTTACCCCTGGCTAACGGAGTGTGGGTAGATCCTGTTGATCCCGAGTCTCCACCATCTCTGTGTCTCTGCTCAGACAGTCAGGATGGGTGAATACTCACCCTAGGTATGACCCCTCTCTCTGTTTCAGTGAATACTAATAAGGAACTAGGTGTATCAAACCTCCGAGGGGCCATATTCTGATGGGCAGGACAACAGGTATCTCATCACCACTGCTACCTTCAAGTACTAGGTTAATAACACTCCCACTATGCTCATCTGGTCCACACTGTTGGCCTGGGATGTTAGGCTTTTCCCTGGTCTCCCCTGAAGAGAGTCCTATTATGGATCAATGTGAATTAGGTTAGTTTCTGGAAACCGTGACCCAGCATGCTGAGGATTCATTTGGGGAATTGTGACACACAGGGGAAGGCTCATGTATCATAAACAAACATTGATATTGGGTATCAAGACAGAGCTAAACAAGTGTGCACTGCACTTCCTCTCCAACAAAACTATTAGTATTACTTCATCTGACAGGTGTGATACTGTATGGAACTTCTCATGGCCTTTGAGTCAGGGAGCAGAGAGCAGTTACTCAGTGGACTTAACCTCATCACAACCTGTGCTGTGCGTCATGCAACTGAGCTGGTGGTCTGCTTTTCAGCTTCCTGATGGGGAGAAGCCTGTGACATAAAAAAACCCACTTATGGCAGCAAGTAATATCTTGGCTGGGGTTTTGCAAGAAGTAAAAGGATAGAGAAAAATGGCCCAAACCCAATCACAAACCATCCTCAAACAGAAGGCCATGTCTATAAACAACAAGAGCTGGCTAAAATAATGTTTTTTTTAAAGCCATTTCCACACAGTATTTTCTGATCTTATTTGCCTTTTGTCTAGACTGCTCTTTATTGTTTAGAGTACTCTAAAGGTTAATGTTCAGCTTGAATGTTTTTTTTTATTTGAGTTATTTTAGATGTCAACTAAAAACAATGTAATGATGAAAGAATGACGTGTGGGAAAACACATATATTCCACTATTTACATTTCGCAGGTCTATATTGGCCAGTTAGTGCTATTCCTCCCTCCCCGAGGCAGAAGGGAAGCTCAGGTCGACATATTCCTCCCTCCCCGAGGCAGAAGGGAAGCTCAGGTCGACATCGGCATCTACAGTTGGTAGTACTTTAAATAACTTGACAGACTTGAGGATGAGAAAAGAAAGCTGAAAAGGTGTCCAGTTTCCACACACTTAAAAAAACCTATAGATATTGTAATCGTCAACCGCAGCCTTTTTTCTGCCAGGCCAGGTGATGTGACACAACGCATGCAGGGGTCGACCTAGGACCGTACTTCGTAGTTCTACGTCTTGACACAAGCTAGAGCGGGACAAGTTAGTGTTACGAGCCAATGTTGCTCGGTTTGTTTATCGAACAGTTCGGGATTTTGCGTCTAGAGCTTTCGATTTGATGAACACACATTGGTCGTCTGTCTAGGAGGACTGAATACACATTTTACACGTGTTAAATTATGTGTGAACGCTGACCGTAACTGTTTCTATGTTGATTTTCTCATATTCCACCGCAAAGGCTACAATTCACTTTCAGTTTAAGGTGAGTAAGGACGCAGTTTCTGCATGATGACTGTTCTCATCTAATTCAAGACAAAACTCTCCCACTTTATAACAAAATGTCACTTAAATTATGTAGGCCTAATTACAGCCTAAATATTTTGGCAGGTAGACTGTATCGTGATTACAGCTATAGGTAGTAAGGCTACCTTTTTGCAAAATGTTTTATAAACCCCAATGAGATAATCATAAATGAGGTGTTGTTGAGTTTTTTGCAAATCTTAAACATTAAAAACAAGCAACATAGTCTAATAAACTCAATTTATACCGTATCAGTACATGTAATCTTTGTTATGAAATTAAACATTTCAAATTGTAGACAGCCACATTACCATGGCTTTTGGTTTTGTGTTGAAGTTTTTGCGCTGCGTAATTGGCCCAGTGACAGGAATGTGAAGGTTGACGACTGTGTACATACACCAGCCATAACAAACATGTATTTCCATAATTCCGTTAGTTAGTCCACTGTCTTATATATATATATATATATATATATATATATTGTGGATGTATACATTCGTAGTGAGGGTTTCAGCCTAGATCGTTCCGTTGCTTGGGGTCTGTGTACCAACGAGTGTCCATTCATGTTTGTGTTGCGTAAAATATGTGCTTCCGGAAGTTGTTTGTGTAGGCTTATTTGTCTACTATTTTTTTATTGATTATGATTGTACATTTTTTTCGTTGCACCTGCTGCTAAATGATTGATCAAATTAATCAACGAGACAACTAAATATAATTATAACTTCACAGGACTCGTTCATGTTTATGCGAATCAAGGTGCAGCCAATTATAATTATGCGTGCATTGGCATCTCTCCTAAAAACTATTTCTCTCAGATATCGTCATGTACACTAGGCCTATTGGCTAATGTTTGCCTTCCCCTGTGTTTCTGTCAGCGCAGCAAAACGTAAAGGTTTTTAAAGGCACCAATTTTGAAATGGAATAACCTATTGAAGCAATATCTTGCATGCAGCCGTTACTATTTATTTATCCGTTAACATCTGTAACTTTGGGTGAATGTTTACGCATTCACTTAATTTACGCATTCACTTCAGACATATTGTGTGGGCAAGTCATCTGACATTCGTTGTCGATTCAACAGTTTCTACTTCGCCATCTCGCGTATCAAGGTGAGTTATTTATTTTAGTGGCTTGAGACTTGTTCCACTTTCCGTGGACTCCTACTTATAGGCAATATGCTTGCTTGGACTACTTTTGACTAGACATCTAATACTGTAAGTTATCAGCTTAATTGGCTGGTCTGTAACAATGTATGTCAACGATATTTTACATGAAGAACGTCTGTTGCGGGCTGTTGTTTCGGTAATTGGCACTTGTGCGTAAAGTTCTAGCCTAAATAACATAATGTTTCGCCAAAGCTTATTTACTTTCTTGGTCGCTGAATTGTTTCTAATGTTATACATGATTCCAATAGCATGTGGCTAACCATAATATCATGTAATGTATTTAAATCGTGAAAGTTGGTTAGGCTCTGTGTAGGCTAAAAAACAACGCGCTTATTTTGGCTACTGGTTTCCTTCAGACTGTTTTATAAGTAAACACTAGCATACAACAAGCGAACAATTGAATAGATGGTTATTGTCAATGCTGTTTAATCTGCCGCCCGGCCGCTCTTCTTGAAACTACAGTAGGCTACTTGACGCCTCGAGCTGATCAACACCGCTACTCCAACGCGCGCGTTTAGTGCAACCGTGGATCGAAAGCGGACTTTAAACAATTGATTTCCATGCCCTAAACGCATTGCTTTTATAAAACGCATAGAGCTAAACTTAACATAATCGACGGTGCATGTGCGTTAGGGATGGAATACAGCGCTCACTTTGTGGATCCTGTTGATCTGTGTGCTATTTGCCCGCGTGTTAGATGCCTTAGAAGAGCTCGTGTTGAATAGAATAGTCACTACAGGCTTCTAGAAAGCCAGGTTTCGTCGGTTGTAGTGGATGGAATTTGCGGATACTCGATGTGTAGACGATTGCTCATTAGAGGTAATCTTAATTTGATGCCCATTCGGTTTGTCTCTGACGTCGACTGACACGCGCTTTGAAGCCTTGCATTTATTTTCGTAGTTTTTTGGTCAGTTCCTTTGTCACAGCCGACGAGGTGGTTATTTTCGCATGCAGCATAGCGGTATTCCGGTTGGAAGCGTTTTTCTTTATCAATGTGCATTGATGTAGCAGAAAACGTGGAGGAGATAAGGTAAGAAAAGATAGTATTCAAATGATTGAAACGCTTTTACGATGCTAATGGTCCAGGGATACAACGGCGTTTCTTTTCCAATTTTCCAGATGCGCTTTTGTGAACTCAATTGTGTAGGCTATGTGATTAGAATGTATCAATAACTGGATACATCCATTGATAGCCTGCGCCAAACATGGAATCATAATAGCATCACAGGTTTGCTTTGTTTGTAGTCCTCTCTTGATAAAACATGTTTCATCAAAATGGAATCTTAAAAAGACGAATTGCCCTGTTTTCCAATTGTCTAACAGAACCCTTATCTCAGCACCTGGTACCTTTGGAAAGGATTTAATTGAAGAAACGGTCTGCAAGCGATTGAAAGTATTTCCATTCTTGTCTAAATCGGGAATTACACGTCCAAACTGGGATCTATGAGCGGAAAAGTGGCGAAGCCAAAAGAAGATAAGGATGCTTCCAAGGGTAAGAGGCAAGCCTTGCAATGCACAGATTGCTGCCCCTAAATCACTGGTTTAAAGCGACCGTGCGCTCATTCATCTCCCACACATCCTCTGCTCGCCCTTTGAGATTTCGGAAAACAATAGTTAGGCCAGCTACTGAATGGCGCGTCATAACACCATAGATGTGTCTAGCTGGACTCGTTTTAGACCCGACCTGTAGCCATCTACAATTAGCACATGTTATAACCTAATTATTACGCACATACTGTATTCTATTTATTGGTTTCATTATTTAAACCATTTCTGTAAATAATAATTCATTCGTATAAAACCAAAAACCACTACAAAAATAAAACAGTGTAGTGCATTACAATAAGCATTGGTCAACCTACATGAAGAATGGTCGTGCTGTCGCTTTAACGTGATGGCAGTGAACAACAATGTCACTGGCATCCAGTTGAAATGTCCCCCTGTTGTTCTTTCTTGCACCTTTTACGCGAGTTTGCATTTGCCAAGCTCTCAACATCACACCCTAATCATACACAGGGTTGGTCCATGCCAAGTGATGACGTGAGCAGACCATTTGTTTTGGAAGCTCGTGCGCTAATGGCTTATTGCTAGACAAATGGCCTCTGCATGTCTCTAGAAAAGCATCGGTTCGTCGGGATGTAAACTGGCGAACCATTGCCATGGAGACAAAGGGGAGGCAGGGTTGCCAGAGAAACCTCTGGGAGATAAATGTGTGCGCGCTCTACATCGAGGTTGTGTGCGACATTTCTCCCTATGACACGCACAGGCTTGTATCCCTTTGTTTTGATTGATTGCATATTTTGTCAATTGAGGCAATCAATGGCAAGGCAATCTATCAAAACAGAATCTATCTAACAGCTGGAAACTGACAAAGAGGCAGTCAATGTGGAGTCATATCCAATTACAAAATAATTTATTCAGGATTAGTCTGCTTTATATTAGTAGGCTATTTTAATCTATCAATAAATAGCCTTTGATTCCATTGAATGTAATATTTGTTTTGATTATCTGCATATTAAAATTGTATTATGATTATTATATTTGAATTATAACCACTACCTTCCCTGGTTGTCATGTTTCCTCCTTTATTTGGTTTATACTGGGCTATTCAACTGAAACAGATATACATTTCAATCTGTTGACATCACATATTGTTGGTTTCAATGCATGTATAATAGACTATATTCCAAACATGTTATTCTGTGACATTTCTCCAGCTCCAGAGCATGGATCCTTTTCTTTGTCCTCAAATTATTTTGTTCCTTTTTTTTGTTCTGAGCATTGCTTTATTACTTGCCGGGGTAAATTGGACTTGCAGGCTAATGCAGTTGACTTGTGCATGCTGTCACTCATTGAGATGTTTTCACCTCAAGTTACCACTTCAGATGCCTAGGTCTGTGTTGAATCCCATTATACATCAGAGGTGGTTAGATTAATTCAGGTTTTAATTAAATTAATTTTAGTTTCGCCTCAGACACTAACCAGCACTTAGAGGATGAGTGAACGATCTACTAGGCATACGGCACTAGGTTTTAGAGATGTCAATAATTGCCCACGTGGTAGGGGTGTCAATAGTTGCCCACATGGTAGGGGTGTCAATAGTTGCCCACATGGTAGAGGTGTCAATAGTTGCCCACATGGTAGGGGTGTCAATAGTTGCCCACATGGTAGAGGTGTCAATAGTTAACCACATGGTAGAGGTGTCAATAGTTGCCCACATGGTAGAGGTGTCAATAGTTGCCCACATGGTAGAGGTGTCAATAGTTGCCCACATGGTAGAGGTGTCAATAGTTGCCCACATGGTAGAGGTGTCAATAGTTGCCCACATGGTAGAGGTGTCAATAGTTGCCCACATGGTAGAGGTGTCAATAGTTAACCACATGGTAGAGGTGGCAATAGTTGCCCACATGGTAGAGGTGGCAATAGTTGCCCACATGGTAGAGGTGGCAATAGTTGCCCACATGGTAGAGGTGGCAATAGTTGCCCACATGGTAGAGGTGGCAATAGTTGCCCACATGGTAGAGGTGGCAATAGTTGCCCACATGGTAGAGGTGGCAATAGTTGCCCACATGGTAGAGGTGGCAATAGTTGCCCACATGGTAGAGGTGGCAATAGTTGCCCACATGGTAGAGGTGGCAATAGTTGCCCACATGGTAGAGGTGGCAATAGTTGCCCACATGGTAGAGGTGGCAATAGTTGCCCACATGGTAGAGGTGGCAATAGTTGCCCACATGGTAGAGATGCCAATAGTTGCCCACATGGTAGAGATGCCAATAGTTGCCCACATGGTATAGTTGTCCATATGACCATCACATTTTATTAACTGTCTTTGGAGTTAAGCTTTGGATCAATTCCACTGCTCTTTTTAAGAACAATATGGGATTGAAGGAAGGGATTTAAACCCTGGAAATAATGAAATGAAGTTCCAGCCTTAGATTAATCCCTATGCTTGCGTAACAGTGGGACAACATGTTAGCACATGTCCCCAAAAGCTTTGACTCTTGGTGTTTCTTAAGGGCTCGATTCAATCCGCAGCGTTTAAGAACTGTGTGATTGTGTGACTGAAATGTAAAAGTCAGTCACGATTCAGCCCACATATGCAACGTTTACCGTGAATGCGGTGTCTGAGAATGCGGGAACATTGCATTTCAATCGCGCGGATCTTCAGCACTACGGATTAAATCGAGCCCCCATGAAAGAAATGATATCCATTCTCTGTGCGTTGGCTCACTCAGTGAAAGGCCATCCTTCACCTCTTCATATGATTGGAGCACATCCTGTTCCAGCACATGTGATTACAGAACGGCAGTGAGCGAACAGTCTCAGGCAGGGAGTCAGGGATACAGCCGCCTTCCAGTATCAAGGCAGGCAAATGATTTTGTGTTAGCCTCCACACGCCCTGGTGAGCCTGAATTGGTGCGTCAAAGCCCCATGACATAGCCACTATATCCCGGCCTTAAACATAGCATCCCAGAGCCTGGGAAATCAAGTACCTTTGACCCTCTTTTCTGGTCTTCTGACAGTCTCTTGGGATTGAATGTGTTGTGGGTTTTGGAATAGCCTAATACAGCAGAAAGCCCAAGTTCCAATTCATAATGGACAATGAAAGTTGTATTCTTCTCCATAAAGCACTCATCAAAGTGTAACAGTACTTTCTCTCTCCCAGACTTCTTTGGGGCCTGCATTTTTATAGACAGACCTCTTGGGTTGTGTTGTCAGAGTCAGACAGTGGATTCATGCCTGCCTCTGGAACGGCCTATCCATGCCGCCATATTAATTCAGCCGAACAGCCTCATTGGCCAATCAATAAATATCCAGAGGAATGGGAGTTTGGAGTCACTGCTTTATGAATCACAAAGGAGCCAGCTCTTCCTTGCACTACTGTGACACCTGCGCTAAACTCTGGCTAAACAACACACTGCCTACAGTATCATTACCGTCTTTTGATCTAGTAGCTGGCTGGCTCTCTCGGAAGCCCACTTTAAATAGGATGGCGTCGATTCCAGGAAAAGACAATGGAGGAGATTAGAATAGTGCCTAAAGGGTCTTGTCGTCTTTTACACCAAATCACCATGATGGGGTTATGTTATTAACTCAACACTGCGTTTGGGGAATGTCATGGAGCTAAATCACCAACCAGGCACTGAGAAGTGATCCTTTAGTACAGTATACAGTGGGGCAAAAAAGTATTTAGTCAGCCACCTATTATTATTATTATTATTATTTTTGTGTGTGTGAATTTTTACCCCTTTTTCTCCCCAATTTCATGGTATCCAATTGTTGTAGTAGCTACTATCTTGTCTCATCGCTACAACTCCCATACGGGCTCGGGAGAGACAAAGGTTGAAAGTCATGCGTCCTCCGATACACAACCCAACCAGCCACACTGCTTCTTAACACAGCGCACATCCAACCCGGAAGCCAGCCGCACCAATGTGCCGGAGGAAACACCGTGTACCTGGCAACCTTGGTTAGCGCGCACTGCGCCCGTCCCGCCACGAGACAAGGACATCCCTACCGACCAAGCCCTCCCTAACCCGGACGACGCTAGGCCAATTGTGCGTTGCCCCATGGACCTCGCGGCCGGTTACGACAGAGCCTGGGCGCGAACCCAGAGTCTCTGATGGCACAGCTGGTGCTGCAGTACAGCGCCCTTAACCACTGCGCCACCCGGGAGATACAGTCAGCCACCAATTGTGCAAGTTCTCCCACTTAAAAAGATGAGAGAGGCCTGTAATTTTCATCATAGGTACACTTCAACCCTTCAACATGACAGACAAAATGAGGAAAGAAAATCCAGAAAATTATTTTGTAGGATTTTTAATGAATGGTTGAAAATAAGTATTTGGTCACCTACAAACAAGCAAGATTTCTGGCTCTCACAGACCTGTAACTTCTTTAACCTCTTGAAACTCTAGGGGCGCTATATCATTTTTGGATAAAAAGACGTGCCCGTTTTAAGCGCAATATTTTGTCACAAAAAGATGCTCGACTATGCATATAATTGGTAGCTTTGGAAAGAAAACACTCTGACGTTTCCAGAACTGCAAAGATATTTTCTGTGCGTGCCCTAGAACGTGAGCTACAGGCAAAACCAAGATGAAACGGCATCCAGGAAATGAGCAGGATTTTTGAGGCTCCGTTTTCCATTGTCTCCTTATATGGCTGTGAATGCGAGAGGAATGAGTCTGCCCTTTCTATCGTTTCCCCAAGGTGTCTGCAGCATTGTGACGTATTTGTAGGCATATCATTGGAAGATTGACCATAAGAGACCACATTTACCAGGTGTCCGCCCGGTGTCCTGCGCCGAAATTGGTGCGCAAACTTCAGCTGCAAGTATTTTTCCATGGAATTCAGAGAAGAAAGCAGGCTTCCACGAACGATATATCAATGAAGAGATATGTGAAAAAACACCTTGAGGATTGATTCCAAACAACGGTTGCCATGTTTCGGTCGATATTATGGAGTTAATTCGGAAAAAGTTTGACGTTGTTGGTGACTGAATTTTCGGTTCGTTTCGGTAGCCAAATGTGTGTACAAAACGGAGCGATTTCTCCTACACAAAGATGCTTTCAGGAAAAACTGAACATTTGCTATGTAACTGAGAGTCTCCTCATTGAAAACATCCGAAGCTCTTCAAAGGTAAATGATTTTATTTATTTGGTTATCTGGTTTTTGTGAAAATGTTGCGTGCTAAATGCTACGCAAAATGCTAAGCTAGCTTAGCATACTCTTACACAAATTAGTGAATAGCGATGGTTCAAAAGCATATTTTGAAAATCTGAGATGACAGTGTTGTTAAGAAAAGGCTAAGCTTTAGAGCAGGCGCATTATTTTCATTTTATTTGCGATTTTCAGAAATCGTTAACGTTACATTATGCTAATGAGCTTGAGGCTATAACTGTATACAGGTTTTTTTCATAGCCAAACTTGAACAAAACGGAGCGATTTGTCCTACACAAATAATATTTTTTTGAAAAACTGAACATTTGCTATCTAACTGAGAGTCTCTTCATTGAAAACATCTGAAGTTCTTCAAAGGTAAATTATTTTATTTGAATTATTTTCTTGTTTTTGTGAAAATGTTGCTGGCTGAATTCTAGGCTTATAGCTATGTTAGCAATCAATACTCTTACACAAATGCTTGTTTAGCTATGGTTGAAAAGCATATTTTGAAAATCTGAGATGACAGTGTTGTTAACAAAAGTCTAAGCTTGAGAGCAAATATATTTATTTCATTTCATTTGCGATTTTCATGAATAGTTAACGTTGCGTTATGCTAATGAGCTTGAGGCTATAAATAGAATCCCGGATCCGGGATTGCGCGACGCAACAGGTTAAGAGGCTCCTCTGTCCTCCACTCGTTACCTGTATTAATGGCACCTGTTTGAACTTGTTATCAGTACAAAAGACACCTGTCCACAACCTCAAACAGTCACACTCCAAACTCCACTATGGCCAAGACCAAAGAGCTGTCAAAGGACACCAGAAACAAAATTGTAGACCTGCACCAGGCTGGGAAGACTGAATCTGCAATAGGTAAGCAGCTTGGTTTGAAGAAATCAACTGTGGGAGCAATTATTAGGAAATGGAAGACATACAAGACCACTGATAATCTCCCTCAATCTGGGGCTCCACGCAAGATCTCACTCCGTGGGGTCAAAATGATCACAAGAACGGTGAGCAAAAATTCCAGAACCACACAGGGGGACCTAGTGAATGACCTGCAGAGAGCTGGGACCAAAGTAACAAAGCCTACCATTAGTAACACACTACGTCGCCAGGGGCTCAAATCCTGCAGTGCCAGACGTATCCCCCTGCTTAAGCCAGTACATGTCCAGGCCCGTCTGAAGTTTGCTAGAGAGCATTTGGATGATCCAGAAGAAGATTGGGAGAATGTCATATGGTCAGATGAAACCAAAATATAACTTTTTTGGTAAAAACTCAAATCGTCGTGTTTGGAGGACAAAGAATGCTGAGTTGCATCCAAAAAGCACCATACCTACTGTGAAGCATGGGGGTGGAAACATCATGCTTTGGGGCTGTTTTTCTGCAAAGGGACCAGGACGACTGATCCGTGTAAAGGAAATAATGAATGGGTCCATGTGTCGTGAGATTTTGAGTGAAAACCTATCAGCAAGGGCATTGAAGATGAAACGTGGCTGGGTCTTTCAGCATGACAATGATCCCAAACACACCGCCCGGGCAACAAAGGAGTGGCTTCGTAAGAAGCATTTCAAGGTCCTGGAGTGGCACAGCCAGTCTCCAGATCTCAACCCCATAGAAAATCTTTGGAGGGAGTTGAAAGTCCGTGTTGCCCAGCAACAGCCCCAAAACATCACTGCTCTAGAGGAGATCTGCATGGAGGAATGGGCCAAATACCAGCAACAGTGTGTGAAAACCTTGTGAAGACTTACAGAAAACGTTTGACATCTGTCATTGCCAACAAAGGTTATATAACAAAGTATTGAGAAACTTTTGTTATTGACCAAATACTTATTTTCCACCATAATTTGCAAATAAATTCATTAAAAATCCTACAATGTGATTTTCTGGATTTCTTTTCTCATTTTGTCTGTCATAGTTGAAGTGTACCTATGATGAACATTACAGGTCTCTCATCTTTTTAAGTGGGAGAACTTGCACAATTGGTGGCTGACTACATACTTTTTTTGCCCCACTGTATGTACAGTATAGCATTTTATCAAAATACTAAAATAGCCTTGATCTTACAGTCACCTCCTAAGTTATTGGCACTGTTGATATAGATGAGCAAAAATAATAATACAAATGCTGAGCTGTATGCTTAGAGAAGTGCTCTGAGAAAGAGATTTTGTTTAAGAAGTAATAAACATTTTTTTAAACGACTTACGTCAAAGTAAAACACATTTCAATCTTCATTAAACTTTAATTAAAAAAATGAAAATGCATCAAATGAGGATGATTTCTGTATTTAAAAAGTTGCATATCTTAACTTGATTGATGACAAGCAAAACCTTTTAGGACTATGTCAGCAATGGACTAATGAAACAAATACCAAAATATTGTTTTTGGGTGGAATTGTCCTTTGAAGGAGCTGTATTGTGGCCCTGCATGGCTTCTTGGTTCACTTGGGTATAAAAACCAGGTAACACACATGTTAAAACCACACAATAGGGAAAGGCAAAAACCGAAAAGAGACAAATGGATGTTCATAAATCCAACAATGGGTACAGACAAATTTGCCCAAAACGAAATGTAACATTTACTGCTATTAGGGGAATAATGGAGTTTAAAACCATGGGAGAAGTGATAAACTTGCTTGAAAAGGATGCATCCAAAGGCCACAGTTGGAGAATTACAGAACTTGCTCGCATCTTGGGATCCCCAAGTCTCCAAATATACAATTGGACGCAACCTCCATGCCAATAGGCTCCTCGGAAGGGTTGGCAGAAACAAATAGTTTATTTAGAGCAACCAACAAATGTAAATGCCTGGAGTTTGCTAAACACACTTGGATTGGAAATGGGTGTTATTGTCTAATGGATCTCTTTGGCCCTGCAAATCAGTGGTGGGTTTGGGGTAGAAAGAAGGATGCATGTGCAGAAAATAACCTGGCTGTTTTGCTTCCACTGGTCCTGGGGGCCTTGTTAAGGTCAACATCATCATGAACTTGACCAAGTGCCAGGATATTTTAGAGAAAAAAATGGTTGCCAGGATGTTGAAACTTGGCTGCAAGTGGATCTTCCAACAATACAATGACCCCAAGCACACATCAAAATCCACAAAGAAATGGTTATTTGACCACAAAATCAATATTTTGCAATGGCCATCTGTCTTCGGATTCGAAACCCATTGAAAACCTGTGGTTTGAATTGAAGAGGGCAGTCCATAAGAGCAGGTCTGAGGATATTGAGGAACTTGAAATATTCTGTATGGAGGAAGGGTATAGGATTCCTCCCAATGTGTTCTCCCATCTCATAAAAAAATGTAAGGCAAAAAGTTGAGGTCGGAAGTTTACATACACTTAGGCCAAATACATTCAACCTCAGTTTTTCACAATTCCTGACATTTAATCCTAGTAAAAAGTCTTAGGTCAGCTAGGATCACCACTTTATTTTAAGAATGTGAAATGTCAGTATAATAGTAGAGAGTGATTTATTTCAGCTTTTATTTCTTTCATCACATTCCCAGTGGGTCAGAAGTTACATACACTCAATTAGTATTTGGTAGCATTGCCTTAAAATTGTTTAACTTGGGTCAAATGTTTCAGGTAGCCTTCCACAAGCTTCCCACAATAAGTTGGGTGAATTTTGGCCCATTCCTCCTGACAGAGCTGGTGTAACTGAGTCAGGTTTATAGGCCTCCTTGCTCGCACACGCTTTTTCAGTTCTGCCCATATATTGTCTATGGGATTGAGATCAGGGCTTTATGATGGCCACTCCAATACATTGACTTTGTTGTCCTTAAGCCATTTTGCCGCAACTTTGGAAGTATTCTTAGGGGTCATTGTCCATTTGGACGACCCATTTACGACCAAGCTTTAACTTCCTGACTGATGTGCTTCAATAAATCCACATAACTTTTATTTCTCATGATGCCAACTATTTTGTGAAGTGCACCAGTCCCACCTGCAGCAAAGGACCCCCACAACATGATGCTGCCAACCCTGTGCTTTACGGTTGGGATGGTGTTCTTCGACTTGCAAGCCTCCCCCTTTTTGCTCCAAACATAACGATGGTCATTATGGCCTAAAAGTTATATTTTGTTTCATCAGACCAGAGGACATTTCTCCGAAAAGTACAATGTTTGTCCCCATGTGCAGTTGCAAACTGTAGTCTGGCTTTTTTATGATGGTTTTGGAGCAGTGGCTTCTTCCTTGCTGAACGTCCTTTCAGGTTATGCCGATATCGAACTCGTTTTACTGTGGATATAGATACTTTTGTACTGTTTTCCTCCAGCATCTTCACAAGGTCCTTTGCTATTGTTCTGGGATTGATTTGCACTTTTCGCCCCAAAGTACGTTAATCTCTAGCAGACAGAACGCGTCTCTTTCCTGAGTGGTATGACGGCTGCGTGGTCCCATGTTGTTTATACTTGCGTACTATTGTTTGGAAATTGCTCCCAAGGATGAACCAGACTTGTGGAGGCCTACATTTGTTTTCTGAGGTCTTGGCTGATTTCTTTAGATTTTCCCACGAGGTCAAGCAAAGAGGCACTGAGTTCGAAGCTAGGGCTTGCAATACATGGACAGGTACACCTCGAATTGACTCAAATTAGCCTATCAGAGGCTTCTAAAGCCATGACATAATTTCTGGAATTTTCCAAGCTATTTAAAGGCACAGTCAGCTTAGTGTATGTAAACTTCTAACCCACTGGAATTGTGATACAGTGAAATAATCTGTCTGTAAAAAATTGTTGGAGAAATTACCTGTCATGCACAAAGTAGATGTCCTAACCAACTTAACAAATCTATATTTTGTTAACAAGAAATTTGTGGCGTGGTTGAAAAATGAGTTTTAATGTGTATGTAAACTTCTGATTTCAACTGTATATTACTTGTTAAACAAAGTCTCTTTCCCTGAGGAATTGTATTAGTATAAACTCATTTTATTTGTAAGAAAATGCAGCATACTATACAGCTCGGTATTTGTATTATTTGTTTTATACCGTCTTTTTCCCTCATCCCTTTTATCAATGGTGCCAATCATTTTGGAGATGACTGTTTATCACTCACTCCTAAAGTACTGTACTTCTTTAACCTGCAACCGTTAAAGAAAAGTAAAGATTGTAAAGTTGCACACCTACTCATTCAAGGGTTTTCATTTATTTTTACCATTTTCTACTTTGTAGAATAATAGTGAAGACATAAAAACTACGAAATAACACATGGAATCATGTCGTAACCAAACAAGTGTTAAAGTAAATTTGAGGTTCTTCATAGTAGCCACCCTTTGCCTAGATTGCACACTCTTGATTTTCTCTCAACCAGTTTCATGAGGAATGCTTCTCCTACAGTCTTGAAGGAGTTCCCACATATGCTGAGCACTTGTTGGCTGCTTTTCCTTCACTCAGCGGTCCAACTCATCCCAAACCATCTCAATCAGGTTGAGACCAGGTCATCTGATGCAACACCATCACTCTCCTTTTTGGTCAAATAGCCATTACACAGCTTGGAGGTGTGTTTTGGGTCATTGTCTTGTTGAAAAACAAATTATATTCCCACTAATTGCAAACCAGATGGGATGGTGTATTGCTGCAGAATTCTGTGGTAGCCATGCTGGCTAAGTCTGCCTTAAATTCGAAATAAATCACTGACAGCGTCACCAGCAATGCACCATCACACCACCACCTCCACCTCCATGCTTCACAGTGAGAACCACACATGCAGAGATCATCCGTTCACCTACTCTGCGTCTCACAAAGACACAGCGGTTGGAAACAAAAATCTCACATTTGGACACATCAGACCAAGGGACGGATTTCCACCGGTCTAATGTCCATTGCTCGTGTTTTGTGGCCAAGCAAGTCTCTTCTTATTATTGGTGTCCTTTAGTAGGGGTTTCTTTGCAGCAATTCGACCATGAAGACCTGATTCACGCAGTCTCCTCTGAGCAGTTGATGTTGAGATGTGTCCGTTACTTGAACTCTGTGAAGCATTTATTCTGGCTGAAATCTGAGATGCAGTTAACTCTAATGAACTCTGCAGCAGAGGTAACTCTGGGTCTTCCCTTCCTGTGGTGGTCCTTATGAGAGCCAGTTTCATCATAGCCCTTGCTGATTTTTGTGACTGCACTTGAAGAAACTTTTTTAAAGTTCTTGACATTTTCCATAATGTAGACAACACAACAGTGTTAGGCCTGATCAGACAACAATGAGACAGCCTATAGGGAGGACATCAGCAACCTGGCCGTGTGGTGCCAGAATAACAACCTATGCCTCAATGTAGCCAAGACTAACGAGATGATTGTGAACTACAGGAAAAGGAGTGCCGAGCACACCCCCATTCTCATCGACGGGGCTGTAGTGGAGCAGGTTGAGAGTTTCAAGTTCCTCAGTGTCCACATCAACAACAAACAAGAATGATCCAAACACACCAAAACCGTTGTGAAGAGGGCACAACAAAGCCTATTCCCCCTCAGGAAACTAAAAAGACTTGGCATGGGTCCTGAGATTCTCAAAAGGTTCTACAGCTGCAACATCGAGAGTATCCTGACTGGTTGCATCACTGCCTGGTATGGTAATTGCTCGGCCTCTGACCGCAAGGCACTACAGAGGGTAGTGCGTACGGCCCAGTACATCACTGGGGCTAAGCTGCCTGCCATCCAGGACCTCTACACCAGGCGGTGTCAGAGGAAGGCCCTGAAGATTGTCAAAGACTCCAGCCACCCCAGTCATAGACTGTTCTCTCTACTACCGCATGGCAGGCGGTACTGGAGTGCCAAGTCCAGGACAAAAAGGCTTCTCAACAGTTTTTACCCCCAAGCCATAAGACTCCTGAACAGGTAATCAAATGGCTAACCTGGCTATCTGCATTGTGTCCCACCACCCACCACCTGCCAACCCCTCTTTTTCATTGCTGCTACTTTCTGTTCATCATATATGCATAGTCACTTTAACCATATCTACATGTACATACTAGCTCAATCAGCCTGACGAACCGGTGTCTGTATGTAGCCTTGCTACATTTATAGCCTCGCTAATGTATATAGCCTATCTTTTTACTGTTGTTTTATTTCTTTACTTATCTATTGTTCACAACACCATGTTTGCATTATTGGTTAGACCCTGTAAGTAAGCATTTCACTGTATTCACCTGTTGTATTCGGCGCACGCGACAAATAAACTGATTTGATTTGAAATGAAAAAAATAACTTTTGACAAGGCACACCTGTGAATTGAAATGCATTCCAGGTGACTACCTCATGAAGCTGGTTGAGAGAATGGCAAAGATGGGTTCAACGCTATCATCAAGGCAAAGGATGGCTACTATGAAGAATCTCAAATATAAAATATATTTTGATTTCTTTAACACTTTTTTGGTTACTACATGATTCCTTATGTGTTATTTCATAGTTTTGATGTCTTCACTGTTATTCTACAATGTAGAAAATAGTAAAAAAAATAAAGAAAAACCCTTGATTGAATAGGTGTCCAAACTTTTGACTGGTAGTGTCTAGGACTAGGATCAGCTGAAGACCTGAGGGAACGTGTGTGCTGTGGAAAACCTCAGACGTAAGTGGGAAGGTCTTAACTGGAGCTGTTGGATTTTGAATGATAGGTAAGAGGGTATAGTTTGTCTCTGATTGAACCAGGCAGGATCTCCATACAACGTCTCCTCATGTCTTTACTTCCCAACTATTTGGTCCTGCACAGCACATTTGACAAAGAGTATGTAACCCAATGAAATGCATTGAAAAATATACTTGTAGTTAGTACAGTAGTAGCACATGCATTTAGTATATTTACGAGTTCATGATTTAATTATCATTTCATGTTAACACTGACAAAATTTTCCAGAGTATAGACAAATGAGATGTTTTGTCGGCAGCACCGGGCGGTGTGCCCTGTCAGTTTTCACGGTGCTGCCGCAGATCCGGCTGCACTGCCCTACGAAGGCTGGCTCGCCGCTGCTCATCAGAGACTTGCCACTCTGCATTGCGCCGCGCCGCCCTGAGATGTTTGGGGATGTTCGGGGCTCTGTCTCTTCAGGTCCTCGATCTGCCCGCCATGACCGGGTAGTGTGGGCACTTACGGACATTCTCTTTGACTGGCGAGGCACAGCTATTGGTGCTTTCTTGTTGGGTCTGGTCTGTCTGTCTTGTCTTGTTGTCTGGTCTGGTCTGTCTGTCTCCTGCTTTGCCCTCAGAGGCTTGCAATACCATTCAGCACCCAAATATATCCCCAAGGCATGTAAACTTGTGTGTTTTTGTCTCATGTGGTTAATCAAATCAAAGTTTATTTGTCACGTGCACCGAATACAACCGGTGTAGACCTTGTGAAATGCTTACTTACAGGCTCTAACCAACAGTGCATAAAAGGTGTTAGGTGAACAATAGGTAGGTAAAGAAATAAAACAACAGTAAAAAGACACTGAAAAATAACAGTAGCGAGGCTATAAAAGTAGCAAGGCTACATACAGACACCAGTTATTCAGGCTGAGGTAGTATGTACATGTAGATATGGTTAAAGTGACTATGCATATATGATGAACAGAGAGTAGCAGCAGTGTAAAAGAGGGGTTGGTGGGTGGTGGTTGGTACACAATGCAGACAGCCCGGTTAGCCAATGTGCGGGAGCACTGGTTGGTCGGCCCAAATGAGGTATTATGTACATGAATGTATAGTTCAAGTTACTATGCACATATGACAAACAGAGAGTAGCAGCAGCGTAAAAGAGGGGTTTAGGGGGCACACTATGCAAAATGGCATGATCCTTTGGTGAAGTGATTTGCCAACATACCATTTCCTGGAGTTTTTGTTCATACTGTAAAGCTGCTGTGACCTGAACTGGTTGGTTTCAGTCAATTCATTTCAGTAACCATCCAAAGGTACAAGGCCTTACCATACAGTGCGTGTCATCCCCAAAACAATGATAAAAAAAAAACAGTACTAAATCTAGTTCCTCTGGCATTTCATCATTGCGTGGCCGGGATCAGTGACCTGCCTTTAAAATCCCTTAAATACCTGGCTGTTATGATGCGTCAGCCAGGCTAATCCTGAAAGCTGTGGTTTTATGAGGTGAATGAGTTTGTATAACGCTGGGTTTCTGGGCCAGCACTGGACTGAATCATGCCTGGGCTCTGATTGCCATTTGCTGTACCACAGCAGTAATTATAGAGGGTGTCCGAATCCTCTCCTAATCCCATTGTCCACGTCTCCCCCTCTCTTTAACCTCACTCTCTTCCTCATTCCCTCTCTTTCTCCTCTCTATTCTCTATTCATCCGTACCCCTGACCCCTGACATCATGGTCTGCCATTGCTCCCTTGGTACACATCTAAATTGGCCACATCAACTGCCTCTGCTTTCATTTGCCTTCAAAGGGATTGGCACGTTTTAATCCTCAAATGGACCAAGAGTGAAAACACCTCATTTCTTGTCCTCATTACTCATTCCCAGATATTGAAATGCTCACACAGTGCCAATGAGATTTGAGAGTATGTAAGTGTGGATTTGACTCAAATTAGATGTAGTGATTAACTGCAGGGTGATTGTATCAAGCCAGGCTTGAAAGGGTACTTAAGTGATTATCTGTAAAGATTTAATTTGGCTGCAAGTCGTTTGTTCATGCCATGACTGATGTTAACGACCCAGTCATTGTTTATACAACAGTTCTCTCTCTCATCAAAGTAATGGCTGAAAGGATCACATGACCTCTTTCATGTAGGTGTGGGATTATGTATCGATTCAGGATGTTTGGATTACAGATTACAGCAGCGATTGGATTGTTTTAGATCCAGAAATGCACTACCATGCCCTGTAAAACCATTTCTGTCCAAAGGTAATCCTCCATAATTGTGGTTGTGTGAAACTGTGCTGATGACAATGACCTCTTCATACAGAGACAGGAAATTCTAATATTTCAGAGTAAGTGCCTTTACATGTGTTTATGCGTTTTGGGTTGGGGTTAAATTTAGATTTTGTTAAAATAGTGGCCATACTGACGGGAAAAGGGGATACCTAGTCAGTTTTACAACTGAATGCATTCAACTGAAATGTCTTCCGCATTGAACCCAACCCCTCTGAATCAGAGAGGTGTGCGGGGGGATTATCTTAATCAACATCCACGTCATCAGTGCCTGGAGAACATTGGGTTAACTGCCTTGCTCGGGCAGAACGACAGATTTTTACCTTGTCAGCACAGGGATTTGATCCAGCAACCTTTCATTGACTGAACAAGCGCTCCTTCCCGCCAGGTTACCTGCCCACATATAAGCTACATATAGACTATATAGGCTACTGCCCCTTGTCATGAAACCCTCTATTCCATGCAGGCTACTCCATAGTGGGACTGTGATGGGGGCAGGCAAGACTTGGCCTGGTCTACCATTAGAAAAACCAGATGGTTTTCCTAGCTGGCCTATTATGACTAAATTTAGCACACTGACCACATCAGCAAGAAAATGGCCCGTCACTGCTAGCTTTATTTATTATTGTCCCACAGGAGCTACCAATGATGATGGAGAAACTTCTATGGTTTCTCTTCTGTCCACAAGGCAGAACTCACAACCTCTTGGTTGACGGCGTTCTTGATCGTCCCGCTACGCCACCATGTCTGTCAGTTAATGTGACTGTTCTCTCATCAGTGATGGACATTTTTTCAGTCATTTGAGGGTTTTCTGTATAGTTGTCTAATGTTGGTGGAGTGTATTATTCTGTTTTGATGCTTCTCCTGAATCACTATGATAAATCCAATAGTTTCTTGAGTGTACTTTCAACAGAGCTGAGATTTAAGTGCAATGTGCAGCAATACAGGTAAAACCAGTCATTGACACAGACATGTTGGTGTAGCAGGAAGATCCAAATATTAATATTCATGCACAAAGTAATCATGTGTGTCAAATATGAAAGTTCAAAATGCTATGTACATTGAAAGCACTGTTTGTGTGTGTGGGAGGGTGTCCCTAACCTTGCCAACAGACAAAAATAACTGTGAATGGATCAGTGGTTCACCAATCAGGGCCTTGATGGGCTCGGCAACAGTAACAAGGAGTGATGTGTAAACCATCAGGTGACGTTCTAGAAACGTCTTTAGGGATGTCCCCGGAACAAGCCGGAAGCTAGACAAAAACCTCCAGGGGACCATGGCAGAATGTCCTATGTTTGAAACATCCTTGGACAGAGGATTGTTCTTGCAACGTTCCAATGGAATGTGTCTAGAACAATATCTTACATTCTAGAACATAGTAACCATGTTTTCGGTAAGCTCTGTTTGACATTAAGGCAATGTTTTCCTAACTTTAATGCCAAAACATGCTAAATAGGTTCTCTGCAAGTTTTTTCAACATACATAGAATGTTCCCCTAACTATCGAAAAACTGGACACTCAAACATCAGGGGAACACTACAAAAACATCTCTCTTGCTAGAATTGTTAGCTGGGTAGCTGTATCAATCTAACTGAAAAGAGCTGACCTAGTGACAACTTGACACACATGGTGACACATATGGTCTCCAGGGAACAGTTGGGTGGCTGCTGATGTCTTCACCGTAATCGACAGAGGAAAGGACAGAAGGACCAAGGGGACAGCTGGATCACAGGTGGAGCAAAGCTTTAGATGGAAAATAAAAATGTCATCATTTGTACAGTGGATGCAGAGTTGTCCTATCCTACACTATCAAGCTTCTGAAATATATCAGCTCTATGAGAGATGATTGTCTCTGAAAGGCATCAGTCCCCTTAGCTAGACCTTTTCAGAATATTTCCCTCTGGCGGGCTTTAGTTCTTGATCAATAATGTAGGGTGACGAGCTGGTCCAATCAGGGACTGCAGGGGACTGTCAGGGCACACCTCTCGAGGCAGTGATTTGTTGTCAGATCAGGGGTAAAGTGAGTTCACAGAAGCAATTACCAGAAGGTCAAAGGTCACTCTTGCAGCCTCAGGCATCAAAAAGAACAACTGGGGGCGAGCCTGTTGGTGCTGAATCACAAACCCACTGCATTACTAGTCATTTCAGATGTTCACCAGAGGGCCGTTTCAGTCTCTCATTTCAACGGCTATTTCGGTCTCATTTCAGTGCTCATTTCAGTCTCTAAACATCATCAGCGCCAGTGTCCTGTCCATGTAACATCAAGGTCTAGAAGACGTAGTGTAAAAGGCTTTGCTGGCCCCGGTGGATGGATGCTCCGTTTTAAACCAGCAAGACGGAGGATTAATAGTTTGTCCAGACACAAACTAATTAAAGTTGGTGAAAATTCTAAAGGGGATTAAGGCGAGGTAAGAAAGGGAGATGATAAGACCGGGCCAGTGTTAATAAACAGAACAGTGGGCTGGAACAGAACAGAACAGAGCAGGGCATGATGGGAGAGCAGAGCAGTGTATTGGGGGCCATAGTACTATACTATAGTTGAGTGTGGTTGCTTCCGGCTTCACCGTTGCTGGGATTAGCATTAGCGCAGTTAGTGTTTAAAGAAGCATTAGCGTAGCTGCGGCTATAAAGCCTGAGCTGGCCAAAGGCTCTCTGGTACTGATTAGCCTGTTGTGTGCTAACCAGAATGACAGGCAGCCATCTTCTTGCCTGCCCCGCCGCCAAGGCTGGTGATGTTATAACGGGATTATATTCCTCCCGCTTCCCTAGTCCAACAGCTCATTTAACCAGAGCATTAAAACCAGCGCTGGGCCTCCTCGCATCAGCTCCCAGCAGCTCCCAGCCCTCGCCAAGCACCGGGGCAGAAAACAAGACAACCTACATTTATACCATTAGCACTTGGCATGGCATCACACATTTTCAAGACAAGGCGAATTAGGCTCCTCTGTAGTGCTGAACATGTATGATTGTCAGCTGGTTGAGTGAGTGTGGACCTCTGAAAGAGCAGGAAGCAAACTATGGCATGAATCGGTCCTCTGCCTGTGGTGGGGACATACAAGTGGAGTAAGCAGTTTGAGATCTGCATTAATTAAAGGTGTGACTCCCGCCTGCCCAGGCTGCTCTGTGTGTTGTATGGAGGTTAATGCAATTGGCTACATTGATCTGCAGGTCATTCGACTTAAAATAGCAGTTTCATTAGGATTCAGACATTCACAGTCCCACAAGAGACCTATGAAGTGTTTGTGTGTGTGTGTCTCTTGGCACAGGCGTGTGGCAGGCAGGAGCAGATCACTGTGACAGACCACTGCAGAGCAAGCAAGGGGTTTTGCTTAAACCAATAATTAGAACGGCTATGTCCAATGACAGGAGTGGAAATGAGAAGTCCCCTCTCTCTCCCTCTCTCTATCATACAGCGGCCTGTGATTGTCTGTGTGTGAGAGTGGAAGTGTGTAATCCTATGGAACAGATGGATTCTAGCCTATACAAGGCACCGCTATCAGGCAGAGGAGAGGGATCTGTCATTTAACAGGATCAGATTATGATAGGACACCTTTGGTGGGTGATTCAAAAGAAATATTAAGAAATGATGCTTTAAGCATCTCTCGGCTAAGGTTTGGCCTCCCTGGAGCTGGAGCTACAAACATTATATAGATTGCTATTAGGTCATACTCCTCAGTCAAACATTTAATTTATCTCCTTAGATGAGAAAGGGGATGAGGACTGCATTCAGAGTGGAGCACAAAATAAAATTAAATGGTCACAGAAAGGATAGAATGGGGAAGATATTAAGGATGAATTCATCTCTTAATAGAAGATTATCAACTGCTCAATCGAAAGTGTGTGTGTGTGACCACATGTTCTGGTGTCAACACGATGTGCACTGCAGAGTCTTAACTGGGGTAGAACGCCTTCTGTTTTGGGTTTTGGTTAAAAAAAAGACAGACATTGTGAGGATGATTTCTAAATATAGCCTGATCCTTCGCTGGTCCCTGAAGCCAATTTTACGCAGTCTGGATTGGTGAACATCACAGCTACACCACATGTCTCTCTCTCTCTCTTTCTCTCTTCCTCTCTCTCTTTCTCCCTCTCTCTCTTTCTCTCTTCCTCTTTCTCTACCTCTTTCTCTCTCTCTCTCTCTCTCTCTCTCTCTCTCTCTCTCTCTCTCTCTCTCTCTCTCTCTCTCTTCTCTCTCTCTCTTTCTCTCTCTCTTCTCTCTCTCTCTCTCTCTTCCACTCTACCTCTTTCTCTCGCTCTGTCTTTCTCTCTGCCTCGCTTTCTCTCACGTGCGGCCTCTTTCTCTCGCTCGGTCTCTATCTCACACTCCCTCACTTGGCCTCACTCTCTCTCTCCCTCTCTTTCTGTATCTCTCACAATCTCTTGCTCTCTCTCGCTATATCTCGAGAGATCGCACTCGCTCGCTCTCTTTCTATCTCTCGCTCACTCTCTCTCTTCCTCTCTCTCTCACACACACTCTCTCTCACTTGCCCTCTTTCTCTCTCTCTCTGCCTCACACATTCTCTCTCTCACTCTCTCACTCGCTCTTTCACTCTATCACAGCTCAGGATGAGACTCAATTGCAGACACAGGAGGCAGAAAGTTAGAATCTCAGATATTTATTATAACACAAGGGACAGGCAAAGGGCAGGTTGAGGGCAGGCAGAGGTTCGTAATCCAGGTCAAATTCAGACGAAAGCCAGGGTTCGACAGGAGCCAGGATGGCAGGTAGGTCTAGAGGAATGTGCCCATTCCAGGACGGGGAACGGGCAGAGTCTGAGACTAACATCCCCCGGGGTCTGTCTGGGAACGCTGTGCCTTATGAACCAGGCTCTCTATACCCCAGATGACTGCAGGGAGGCAGGGAGGCTGGTCTCGGATCAGACGGTGTCGGAGCGAGGCTATACAGGCATGAGAGTGTATCAGGCTTCACATTCTTGTGCCTAGGGCTGTAGGAGATAGTAAAACGAGTGAATAATAAGGGCCCTTCGAGCCTGCCTTGAGTTGAGGCTCTTGGCAGTGCAGAGATATTCCAGATTCTTATAGTCAGTCCACACTAAGAATGGATGTTCTGCCCCCTCTAACCAGTGCTTCCACTCTTCCAATGCCATCTTAACCGTGAGTAGTTCTCGATTTCCCACATCATAGTTCCTCTCAGCGGGGTTAAGACGATAGGAAAGGAAAGCACAGGGATGCATTTTTTGGTCCTGGGTAGAACGCTGGGACAGGATGGCCCCCACTTCAAAGTCCGAGGTGTCGACCTCCAGCACGAACTGACGGGACGGGTCCTGATGGATTAAGATGGGAGCTGTAGTGAATCGATGCTAGAGGTCCGAGAACGCCCGGTTATCTGCTGGAGACCACGTGAACGGAACCTTGGGAGTGGTGAGTACTAAGAGGGGGGAAGCCAGGGTGCCGTCGAGTTAGACCAACATGAACCGGTTCAACATGTCACTAAGCACATCGTTAACCAGGGCCTGGAATACTGCAGGAGCGTTGGTCAGTCTGAATGACATCACAAGGTACTCGTAGTGCTTGCTAGCCATGTTAAAGTTTGTCTTCCATTCGTCTCCTTCCCGTACCAGATGCTAGGTGTTCCGAAGGTCCAACTTCGAGAAGATGGTCGCCCCCTGGATAGGCTCGAAAGCCAAGGAGATGAGTGATTGCAGGTAACATTTTTTAACCATGATGTCATTAAGACCCCATTAGTCGATACACGGGCACAGGATTTTGTCCTTCATCTCCACAAAGAAGAACCCTGTGCCGGCGGGGGAGGCAGATGGACGATTACTCTCTGCAACAAGAGATTCCTCAATGTACCCTTCTGTCGTCTTCGTCTCCAGACCGACGGGAAATAAAGCCGCCCCCAAGGTGGTGTTGTGCCCAGGAGAAGGTCAATAGCACAATCGTAGGGTCAATGAGGAGGAAGAGATGTGGCGCAGGCTTTTTTTAAACTTCCGGGAAGTCCTGGTACTCTGCAGGAACAGCGGAAAGATCTGAGGATTTCCCCAAGCCCGCAGGAAGATGTTCCGGGGCAGGCTGCGCCAACTTCAGACAATGCATGTGGTACTACTGGCTCCAACCCATGATAGATCCAGTAGCCCAGTTGATCAGGTGTTTGTGCGTCTGGAGTCATAAAAACCCCAAAACCCTGGTTACATGAAGAGATTTGATGAGCAGGAACTGCATAGACTCACTGTGATTACCTGACACTTGCAGGTTGATAGGAACCATATTGTGGGTGACTGCCAAATGAGCACCCATCCAGCACTCTGGCATCCATGGAAATGGAGAGCTCTGACACCAGGGTAGAGGCCGTAAAGGTCTTGTCGGCCCCAGTCAATGAGCACCAGGAGAGATTTGGACTGGTCCCTCCACAGCCGGATGGAAGGGAGAGGGGTACAAGTAATGGGAGATTGGAAACTCCATGTACAGTTCACCAGCGTACTCATACCTACTGATGAGCCTGGTATTTTGTTGGACAAGTAGATATGTAATGTCCTGTTGTTCCACAATGCAGACAGCTCTTGGTGCTGTCTGTACCAGCAGGAGACAATCTAGCCCTGCTCAATTGCATGAGCTCCAGAGGAGGCAAGTCAACAGCCCTTGGTGATTCCAGAAGGATCTCAGGTGACAGATTCTGATTGGATTCTCCTGGTAAAGTAGACACCAGGGACTTCCGGGATTCCTAGGCGGCGAGGTGGGAACCGTGGACGAGCGGGTGTGACAGGGAACAGACATCTCCCTCCTACGTTCCCGTAGCCACCCATCGATCCATATAGTCAAGGCTATTCCAGGTACCAGGCACTCTTGGCAGCCAAAGTGCGAAAATCTAATTTGTAGTCTGCCATACTTTGGGAGTCTTGGCGCAGTTGAAGTAGCTTCCTAGCAGCCTCTCTCTCAGACAATGGAGAATTGAACACCTTTTTTTACCTCTGCCACGAGCTCATCCAGACTGAGGCAAATGGTGGATTGCCGTAGCCCAGGTGAGTGTCCTCCCTGAGGGTCCTCCCTCAGCATTGTCAGGTACAATGTATTTGAGCGATCCGAGGGAAATGAAGAGGGCTGCAGCTTGAAGATGAGGGAGCACTGGGAGAGAAACTCCGTAAGGTTCTTGGATCTCCAGCGTAGCGCTCTGGAGGAGGTAACCAGCGTTCCCGGGAAGCTGGGGTAGGCTGGGGAGAAGCGCCGCTGGTAGCGGGGTTACTGAGAGTCTTGGAGGTTACCATTGTGGCTTGCTGCCTAGTAGATAATCTGCAGAATTTCTCCAGCACTGCATTGAAAGCATGGTTATGGCATTCCGCCAAGGTCTCGAGTCCTTTCCATAAGGTTTTGAAGTAACTCCTTGTGTCTTCCAATGGCGGCCACTTGAAAGGAGACAGCGTTGCGGGGCTGGTCCAAGTCTACTGGGTAAGTCATGGCCAGTTTGTACTATCATGGCTCAGAATAACAGCCAGATGCAGACATAGGGGGCGGATAGTTAGAATCTCAGATATCTATTATAACACAGGGGGCAAGCAAACGGCAGGTCGAGGGTAGACAGATGGCTTGTAATCCAGGTCAGAGTCAGGCAGGTACAGAACAGCAAGCAGACTCAGGGTCAGGACAGGCAGACTCAGGGTCAGGACAGGCAGATTCAGGGTCAGGACAGGACAGACTCGGGGCCAGGACAGGAAGAGACTCGGGGCCAGGACAGGCAGACTCAGGGGCCAGGACAGGACAGACTCGGGGCCAGGACAGGACAGACTCGGGGCCAGGACAGGACAGACTCGGGGCCAGGACAGGACAGACTCGGGGGCCAGGACAGGACAGACTCGGGGCCAGGACAGGACAGACTCGGGGCCAGGACAGGACAGACTCGGGGCCAGGACAGGACAGACTCGGGGCAGGACAGGACAGGACAGACTCGGGGCCAGGACAGGACAGACTCGGGGCCAGGACAGGACAGACTCGGGGCCAGGACAGGACAGACTCGGGGCCAGGACAGGACAGACTCGGGGCCAGGACAGGACAGACTCGGGGCCAGGACAGGACAGACTCGGGGCCAGGACAGGACAGACTCGGGGCCAGGACAGGACAGACTCGGGGCCAGGACAGGACAGACTCAGGGGGCCAGGACAGGACAGACTCGGGGCCAGGACAGGACAGACTCGGGGCCAGGACAGACTCGGGGCCAGGACAGGCAGGGTAAGGACAGGGTCAGGGCCAGGACAGGACAGACTCGGGGCCAGGACAGGACAGACTCGGGGCCAGGACAGGACAGACTCGGGGCCAGGACAGGACAGACTCGGGGCCAGGACAGGACAGACTCGGGGCCAGGACAGGACAGACTCGGGGCCAGGACAGACTCAGGGCCAGGACAGGCAGGGTAAGGACAGGGTCAGGGTCAGGGCAGGCAGACTCGGGGTCAGGACAGGCAGACTCGGGGCCAGGACAGGCAGACTCGGGGCCAGGACAGGACAGACTCGGGGCCAGGACAGGACAGACTCGGGGCCAGGACAGACTCGGGGCCAGGACAGACTCGGGGCCAGGACAGACTCGGGGCCAGGACAGGACAGACTCGGGGCCAGGACAGGACAGACTCGGGGCCAGGACAGGACAGACTCGGGGCCAGGACAGGACAGACTCGGGGCCAGGACAGGACAGACTCGGGGCCAGGACAGACTCAGGGCCAGGACAGGACAGACTCGGGGCCAGGACAGGACAGACTCGGGGACAGGACAGGCAGACTCGGGGCCAGGACAGGCAGAAAGGTCAGAACTGCGAAGACCAGAAACAAAACTTGAGAACAGGAAAACGGGAAACACGCTGGTACGACCTGACAAGACAAGATGAACTGACAACAGACAAACAGAAAATGGAGATACAGTTTTATATCTTTATGTTTGAAACCTGAAATGTGGCAAAAGGTCGCAAAGTTCAAGGGGGCCGAATACTTTCGCAAGGCACTGTATAAGTACACAGGGGATAATGGGGAAAAATGGGAGACACTTGGTGGGGGGTGGAGACAAGCACAAGGCAGGTGAAACAGATCAGGGTGTGACACACTCATGCACTCATGAGGGAGATGTAATTTACATAATGAGACACAGCCATGACAACAAAGCCCAAATAAGTGCAGGAGCCATCAGTAATCAGGGGCCTCTGAGGTTACTCCCTGACACACTCTTTACTGCTCTGGGGGCCACAGCAGGAACTGACACACTCATCAGGGGCCACAGAAAGAAGGAATTATAGAGGTAGAGGTTTCATTGGAACAGAAGGGGGCAAAGGAGTGCGAAAGGAAGGCATGGGGGAGTGAATGAGAAGTCCTCTAGCTCAGTGGTTTCCAAAATGTGGTGCGCGCCCCTTAGGGGGCATGCGTGGGGGGGGGGGGGTGCGCAGAGTTACTTTAAATGTTTTAAAGGATATCAGTCTAGCTTTCAACTTACTTTTGAAAGTTGTAATTGTAGTTTTCCTCTTGTCCTGTCTGTTATTGCATTCATTAGAGACCATTTTTAACTTGTCAGAAATGTCCAGAACAACTAGACCATGTCAGCTAATGTTTTTTAACTAGGTATTCTAGTCCATAGATTCTATTGTAATGTATGAGTCACTCAGATATCACATGAATACACATTAAACATGGGAAATAGTAGAATTTAAGAAAATTTGCTTTAAAATTGTATCATCTCTGCAGCCCATAACAAAATGTGTAGAATTGCAGGAAATAAGCTTTAAGATGCACAATGTTCTCTCCACCAACAAGAGGGGTGTGAACAGTTTGTGTCATTGAACAGTGCTTGTGCCCATAGAAATAGACGTGGGATGTTCACATTCTGGAAGGGGGGCCTGAGTGGAAAAGTTTGGGAATCCATACTCTAGCTCAGAAGGGGTTGGGTGGGGGAATAACTCATTATATCAGAAGGTATCGCGAGTGTGGAGTGTATCAACGGCTCAGACACGAGAGGTATGTGGCAGGGTCTACAGTCAATCACGAACTATGAAAGAAAAACCAGCACCGTCGCGGAACACTATGTCTTGCTCCCAGACAGACTAAACAACTTCTTTGATTGCTTTGAGGACAATACACAGCCACTGACACGGCCCGCTACCAAAACCTGAGGGCTCTCCTTCACTACAGTCAATGTGAGTAAAACATTTAAATATGGTGAGGGTAGGTAACAACATCTTCACCCCTCTGATCCACAACACTGGGGCCCCACAAGGGTGCGTTCTCAGCCCTATCCTGTACTCCCTGTTCACCCACGACTGCGTGGCCATGCACGCCTCCAACTCAATCATCAAGTTTGCAGACGAAACTACAGTGGTCGGCTTGATTACCAACAACGACGAGACGGCCTACAAGGAGGAGGTGAGGGCCCTCGGAGTGTGGTGTCAGGAAAATAACCTTACATTCAATGTCAACAAAACAAAGGAGATGATTGTGGACTTCAGGAAGCAGCAGAGGGAGCCGCCAACCAATCCACATTGACGGGACAGTAGTGGAGAGGGTAGAAAGTTTTAAGTTCCTCGGCGTACAAACTGAAATGGTCCACCCATACAGACAGCGTATGTCATGCAATAAAATGCTAATTAATTACTTAAAATAAGGACAAAGAACTAGGACACTGTTTTTTAAGCAATCTACTGTTGTCTCTACTGAGTCTCCTTGTTGGGATAGCCTTTCCACTCCTGAGATTCTGGCTGCCATCTTGCAGTGATGTAAAGTATTTTAGTAAAAATACTTTAAAGTACTATTTAAGTAGTTTTTATGGCTTTCTTTACTGTTCATATTTTTGAAAAGTTTTACTTCACTACAATCCTAAAGAAAAGTATGTACTTTTTATTCCATACATTTTCCCTGACACCCAAAAGTACTTGTTACATTTTGAATGCTTAGCAGGACAGGAAAATTGTCCAATTCAAGCACTTATCAAGAGAACATCCCTGGTCACCCTTACTGCCTCTGATCTGGCAGACTCACTAAACACACATGTTTAGTTTGTAAATTATGTCTGTGTGTGCCTCTGGCTATCTGTAAATTTAAAAAGAAAAAATGTGCCGTCTGGTTTGCTTAATGTAACGGATTTGAAATTATTTATACTTTTACTTTTGATACTTAAGTATATTTTATCAATTACGTTTACTTTTAATACTTAAGTGTATTTAAAACCAAATACTTTTAGACTTTTACTCAAGTAGATTTTTACTGGGTGACTTTCACTTTTACGTAAGTCATTTTCTATTCAGGTTACTGAATACTCAAGTATGATAATTGGGTACTTTTTTCACCACTACCATATTGGATAATTCCCTTTAACAGATAGCTCAAGCTATTTGTTACCATTTGGTTAGAAGAAAGTGCTATGTTTTAATAGCCAGGCGTGGATACTCAGAACTGTCATGGCCACCACTCTCTAAACCAGAGCTGTGTTCTTATGCTTGGTGCGCATCTCGTTGTTCACTCTCCATCCCTTAACACAGGCCATCAACACACTGCAGCCATACCACCACGTCTGTCACCTCTGTTGTATTATTCTGAGAAAAACACATATCTCAGCAATCTGATGAAATCCCTGCGCTGTGCTTTGTGCACTCTGAGTGTGTGTGCTGTGACCTCTACCCAAAACCTCCTTAGAGATGATTCTCATGTTCACACCGTGGCCTGTGAGTGTACGGTGTGTGTCTCTCCCTCTCTGCCGTGGTAATGTGGTTCCAGGCGTCTGCGCAGCCTTCTATGTCTATTGTTATCGATTATCTCCCAGTGTTCTGCTCTGTTCCTTGACCAGAATGGAAGGTACAGTTGATGTCGGAGGTTTACATTCACTTAGGTTGGAGTCATTAAAACTCATTTTTTAACAATTCCACAAATTTCTTGTTAACAAACTATAGTTTTGGCAAGTCGGTTAGGACATCTACAGTGTGCATGACACAAGTAATTTTCCCAACAATTGTTTACAGACAGATTATATAAACACTAGGCTGAGTGTGCCTTTAAACAGCTTGGGAAATTCCAGAAAATTACGTCATGGTTTTAGAAGCCTCTGATAGACTAATTGACATATTTTGAGTCAATTGGTGGTGTACCTGTGGATATATTTCAAGGCCTACCTTCAAACTCACTGCCTCTTTTGCTTGACATCATGGGAAAATCAAAATAAATTGTAGACCTCCACAAGCCTGGTTCATCCAATTTCCAAATGCCTGAAGGTCTCACTTTCATCTATACAAGCAATAGTACGCAATTATAAACACCATGGGACCATGCAGCCGTCATACCGTTCAGGAAGGAGACACGTTCTGTCTCCTAGAGATGAATGTACTTTGGTGCGAAAAGTGGAAAGCAAAGGACCTTGTGAAGTTTCTGGAGTAAAAAGTAAAAGAATATCTATATCCACAGTAATACGAGTCCTATATCGACATAACCTGAAAGGCCGCTCAGCAAGGAAGAAGCCACTTCTCCAAAACTGCCATAAAAAGGCAGACTACGGTTTGCAACTGCACATGGGGACAAAGATCATACTTTTTAGAGAAATGTCCTCTGGTCTGATGAAACAAAAATATACCTGTTTGGCCATAATGACCATCATTATGTTTGGAGGAAAGAGGGGAGGCTTGCAAGCCGTAAAACACCATCCCAACCGTGAAGCACGGGGGAGGCAGCATCATGTTGTGAGGTAGCTTTGCTGCAGGAGGGACTGGTGCACTTCACAAAATAGATGGCATCATGAGGCGGTAAAATTATGTGGATATATTGAAGCAACATCTCAAGACATCAGTCAGGAAGTTAATGCTTGGTCACAAATGGGTCTTCCAAATGGACAATGGCCCAATCAAACTTCCAAAGTTGTGGCAAAATGGCTTAAGGACAACAAAGTCAAGGTATTGGAGTGGCCATCATAAAGCCCTGGCCTCAACCCTATAGAGAATATGTGGGCAGAACTGAAAAGGCTTGTGCGAGCAAGGAGGCCTTAAAACCTGACTCAGTTACACCAGCTCTGTCAGGAGGAATAGGTCAAAATTCACCCAATTTATTGTGGGAAGCTTGTGGAAGGCTACCTGAAACGTTTGACCCAAGTTAAACAATTTAAAGGCAATGCTACCAAATACTAATTGAGTGTATGTAACTTCTGACCCACTGGGTCCTTTCTAGGGCAGGCGTTCCACTAGCGGAAGCCCTTGACAACATTCCACTGAAAAGGCAGCGTGCGAAATTCAAAAATATTTTTTTGAAATATGTAACTTTCACACATTAACAAGTCCAATACAGCAAATGAAAGATAAACATCTTGTTAATCTACCCATCGTGTCCGATTTAAAAAAAATGCTTTACAGCGAAAGCACAACATATGATTATGTTAAGTCATAGCCAAGTCAAAAAAAGCAGAAATATAGATACAATTAATCACTAACCTTTGATCTTCATCAGATGACACTCATAGGACATCATCTTACACAATACATGTATGTTTTGTTCAATAATGTACATATTTATATCCCAAAATCTCAGTTTACATTGGAGCTTTACATGCAGTAATGTTTTGATTCCAAAACATCAGGTGATTTTGCAGAAATACTCATAATAAACATTGGTAAAAGATACAACTGTTATTCACAGAATTAAAGATAGACTTCTCCTTAATGCAACCGCTGTGTCAGATTTCAAAAAAACTTTACGGAAAAACCATAATCTGAGAACGGAGCTCAGAGTCCAATCCAGCCAGAGAAATATCCGCCATTTTGAAGTCGACAGAAGTTAGAAATAACACCATAAATATTCACTTACCTTTGATGATCTTCATCAGAAGGCACTCCCAGGAATCCCAGTCTGACAATAAATTACTGATTCGTTCTATAAAGTCCATAATTTATGTCCAAATAGCCACTTGTTGTTAACGTGTTCAGCCCAGTAATCCATCTTCCAGACAACAACTCGAAAAGTTCCATTACAGTCCTTTAGAAACATGTCAAACGATGTATGGTATCAATCTTTAGGATGTATTTAACATAAAACATCAACGTTTCAACCGGAGAATTCCTATGTCTGAAGAAAAGTACTGGAACCAGAGGTAACTGCGCGTCATGAGACCAAGGCACGATGCCAGACCACTGACTCAAACAGGTCTCATGAGCTCCTCCTTTATAGTAGAATCCTCATTCAAGTTTCTGAAGACAGTTGACATCTAGAGGAAGTCCAACTTTATCCATATCCCACTGTGTATTCGGAAGGCCAAGCTTTGAAAAACTACAAACCTCAGATGTCCCACTTCCTGGTTGGATTTTTCTGCCATATGAGTTCTGTTATACACAGACAGTTTTAGAAACTTCAGAGTGTTTTCTATACAACATTAATAATAATATGCATATATTAGCATCTGGGACAGAGTAGGAGGCAGTTCACTCTGGGCATGCTATTCATCCAAAAGTGAAAATGCTGCTCCCTTTAAATTAAAGGCAATGCTAACAAATACTAATTGAGTGTATGTAAACTTCTGACCCAATGGGAATGTGATGAAATAAATAAAAGCTGAAACAAGTCATTCTCTCTACTATTATTCTGATATTTCACATTCTTAAAATTACTGATTTTAAATGTTTTTGGCTAAGGTGTATGTAAATTTCTGACTTCAGCCAAATAGATTTAGATTTGACCACAAAGGCCAGGGAGGATTTCCCATGCCTTTAAAAAAAAGTAGATATTGAATATCCCTTTGAGCATGGGGTGAAATGATTAATTACATTTTGGATGGTATATCAATATACCCAGTTACTGCAAAGTTATAGTCCTTCCTAACTCTGTTCCCTGATAGGAAGGCAACCGCTCAGGGATTTCACCATGAGGCCAATGGTGACTCTAAAATAGTTACAGAGTTTAATGGCTGTAATGGGAGAAAACTGAGGAACGACAACATTGTAGTTACTCCACAATTCCAACCTAAATGACAGAGTGAAAAGAAGGAAGCCTGTACAGAATAAAAAAATATTCCAAAACATGCATCCTGTTTGCAACAAGACACACAAGTGAAATGGCAAAAACTGTGGCAAAGAAACAATCTTCTTCCGTGTCCCTTCCACGGGACGGTTGAGCTAACGTAGGCTAATACGATTAGCATGAGGTTGTAAGTAACAAGAAGATTTCCCAGGACATAGACATATCTGATATTGGCAGAAAGCTTACATTCTCGTTAATCTAACTCTACTGTCCGATGTACAGTAGCTATTACAGTCAAATAATACCACGCTATTGCTTGAGGGGAGTGCGCCATTTTTTGAACATGAAAATATAAGAGGCTTTTAAAATCCAATATTGGAATATAATGTTGGATGTATTAATATACTTGTTACTAGTTCATATTGTAATTCCATGTTTGCTGCCTGTCTTCGCCCCTGGCTCACTAAAAAAAGAGATTCACATCTCAATGCTACTTTGTATTATATGCTGACCTCCAGATCATCCTGCCATTTAACCATTTGGACAGGGTTCATTTAGGTGTAAGTGCAAAGCCAACTTGTAAGTAATATTGATTGCTGCTTTACAATGGGTCTAATGCTTAGTATTTGTTCTCTTGAAGTGAAGCACAGTGTGTGTGTGTGTGTGTGTGTGAACTGTGAATATGTGCCATGTTCCATAAAAGCCGGGGGTTTATGTGTGTGTTTGTAAATGTGTGCAGGCATGTATCTCCATATGTATTAGATGAGCATTTGAGCCTGAGCCAAATATAGTGATGCCCCATGCGTGTATGATCTAAGTGTGTGTGTGTCCTGCATTCATGTGGCAGAGCACTGAGGGACAGATGGTTGCTCTGCTCCTGTGTTCCCTCCTGTCGGTGCCTACTCTGTTTTGCATCCCAGTCTCCATCCTGCCTTGGCTGAGGGATATCTCTCTCGCTCTCACTCACTCACTCACTCACTCACTCACTCACTCACTCACTCACTCACTCACTCACTCACTCACTCACTCTGCCTTTGGACTACCATTTATTTACTGTATGAGCCCATTTATTTTGTTTGGGCTTGTTGTACCCCGTGGGTGAGCCGTACCTTACTAGTTGTACCCCGTGGGTGAGCTGTACCTTACTAGTTTTACACAGTGGGTGAGCCTTACCTTACTAGTTTTACACAGTGGGTGAGCCGTACCTTACTAGTTTTACACAGTGGGTGAGCCGTACCTTACTAGTTTTACACAGTGGGCGAGCCTTACCTTACTAGTTTTTACTTACTAGTGGGTGAGCCTTACTAGTTTTACACTTACTTACTAGTTTTACACAGTGGGTGAGCCTTACCTTACTAGTTTTACACAGTGGGTGAGCCTTACCTTACTAGTTTTACACAGTGGGTGAGCCGTACCTTACTAGTTTTACACAGTTTTACTTACTAGTTTTACACAGTGAGCCGTACCTTACTAGTTTTACACAGTGGGTGAGCCGTACCTTACTAGTTTTACACAGTGGGAGAGCCGTACCTTACTAGTTTTACACAGTGGGTGAGCCGTACCTTACTAGTTTTACACAGTGGGTGAGCCGTACCTTACTAGTTTTACACAGTGGGTGAGCCGTACCTTACTAGTTTTACACAGTGGGTGAGCCGTACCTTACTAGTTTTACACAGTGGGCGAGCCGTACCTTACTAGTTTTACACAGTGCCGTACCTTACTAGTTTTACACGAGCCTTACCTTACTAGTTTTACACAGTGGGCGAGCCCTTACTAGTTTTACACAGTGGGTGAGCCTTACCTTACTAGTTTTACACAGTGGGCGAGCCGTACCTTACTAGTTTTACACAGTGGGTGAGCCTTACCTTACTAGTTTTACACAGTGGGCGAGCCGTACCTTACTAGTTTTACACAGTGGGCGAGCCTTACCTTACTAGTTTTACACAGTGGGCGAGCCTTACCTTACTAGTTTTACACAGTGGGCGAGCCTTACCTTACTAGTTTTACACAGTGGGTGAGCCTTACCTTACTAGTTTTACACAGTGGGTGAGCCGTACCTTACTAGTTTTACACAGTGGGCGAGCCGTACCTTACTAGTTTTACACAGTGGGTGAGCCGTACCTTACTAGTTTTACACAGTGGGTGAGCCGTACCTTACTAGTTTTACACAGTGGGAGAGCCGTACCTTACTAGTTTTACACAGTGGGTACCTTACTAGTTTTACACAGAGCCGTACCTTACTAGTTTTACACAGTGGCGAGCCGTACCTTACTAGTTTTACACAGTGGGCGAGCCGTACCTTACTAGTTTTACACAGTGGGCGAGCCGTACCTTACTAGTTTTACACAGTGGGTGAGCCTTAGCTTACTAGTTTTACACAGTGGTGGGTGAGCCAGTGGGCGAGCCGTACCTTACTAGTTTTACACAGTGGGCGAGCCGTACCTTACTAGTTTTACACAGTGGGCGAGCCGTACCTTACTAGTTTTACACAGTGGGTGAGCCTTAGCTTACTAGTTTTACCCCGTGGGCGAGCCCTACCTTACTAGTTTTACACAGTGGGCGAGCCGTACCTTACTAGTTTTACACAGTGGGCGAGCCTTACCTTACTAGTTTTACACAGTGGTGAGCCTTACTAGTTTTACAGTAGTTTTACTAGTTTTACACAGTGGGTGAGCCTTACCTTACTAGTTTTACACAGTGGGTGAGCCGTACCTTACTAGTTTTACACAGTGGGTGAGCCTTACCTTACTAGTTTTACACAGTGGGTGAGCCTTACCTTACTAGTTTTACACAGTGGGTGAGCCGTACCTTACTAGTTTTACACAGTGGGTGAGCCGTACCTTACTAGTTTTACACAGTGGGTGAGCCTTACCTTACTAGTTTTACACAGTGGGTGAGCCTTACCTTACTAGTTTTACACAGTGGGTGAGCCTTACCTTACTAGTTTTACACAGTGGGTGAGCCTTACCTTACTAGTTTTACACAGTGGGTGAGCCTTACCTTACTAGTTTTACACAGTGGGTGAGTCGTACCTTACTAGTTTTACACAGTGGGTGAGCCTTACCTTACTAGTTTTACACAGTGGGTGAGCCTTACCTTACTAGTTTTACACAGTGGGTGAGCCTTACCTTACTAGTTTTACACAGTGGGTGAGCCGTACCTTACTAGTTTTACACAGTGGGTGAGCCGTACCTTACTAGTTTTACACAGTGGGTGAGCCGTACCTTACTAGTTGTACCCCGTGGGTGAGCGGTACTCGATAATAATCAGCAAGTAGCGGGTTTTATAGCTAATCCTGTGTGTGTGTGTGTGTGTGTGTGTGTGTGTGTGTGTGTGTGTGTTGGCTGCAGTGTGAACACCCTGTGTGTGTGTGTTGTGTTTTGTTGTGTGTGTGCTGGCTGCAGTGTGAACAACCTGTGTGTGTGTTGTGCTTTGTTGTATGTGTGCTGGCTGCAGTGTGAAGAGCCAGTATGTGTGTCTGACATGTAGAAGGCAATAAGAAATCACTTACGTGGAGACTGGAGCCTTATGATTTATTCAGAGGGAGTGGATTGAGGAGAAAAGGTTATATTCCCAGCCAGCACTGGAATTGATGACTGCTGCCCCAGCTCCATGCACACCACACTGAATTAAACCCTGCAGGCCCCGGCGTGTATGTATGTGTATGTGTTTTTGTCCGAGTGTGTATGTCAGAGTGTGATAGAGAGAGGGGGTATGTGGAACAAGCTCTCACAGTCTCACTGCAGAATTACACGTTCATCCACGTTCTCCAAACATCAAATTTAGAAGTTAAGGGTTACGTTTAGGTACTCATTCCGAATGGTTAACCCTTGGCCTACAATTTCCGCATTCCGCGGAAATCTAATTGATATATTAAAAAAACTGTTGAATGGGCTGAGTCCCAATCCACCACATTCGCCGATATCACCCTTCCGCATCTGCGGCGAAACGTGGCAGAGCTAGAGTGATGTTTGTCAGACCAGACCATTCTCACAAAAACATCTTTAGTGTCCAAACAAGCCTCACAAGACTCATCTTAAGGTCCAGTAAATAGTTTCCTGATCTTTATAATATCTTCAGATAAAGGACAGACACATTTTTGGGGGGACTATCTTTTGTTCCACATGTTGAATCTGCTATTCTTTGCGTTTCTATTAACTAATAGCAGTAATGGCAAATTCAATGTTTCATCCAATACATTTTTATATACAGTATATTTTTGATACATTAGGGGTCTTCCAAATTAAACAGCTAAATAATCCTTGGTATGACCGTCTTAAAACAATTCCAAAGGACAGGACACATACTAAGCTTTAGACCCCCGGATTAGACAGGACACATACTAAGCTTTAGACCCCCGGATTAGACAGGACACATACTAAGCTTTAGACCCCCGGATTAGACAGGACACATACTAAGCTTTAGACCCCCGGATTAGACAGGACACATACTAAGCTTTAGACCCCAGGATTAGACAGGACACATACTAAGCTTTAGACCCCCGGATTAGACAGGACACATACTAAGCTTTAGACCCCCGGCTTAGACAGGACACATACTAAGCTTTAGACCCCCAGGCATTAGACAGGACACATATTAAGCTTTAGACCCCTGGCTTAGACAGGACACATACTAAGCTTTAGACCCCCGGCTTAGAAAGGACACATATTAAGCTTTAGACCCCTGGCTTAGACAGGACACATACTAAGCTTTAGACCCCTGGCTTAGACAGGACACATACTAAGCTTTAGACCCCCGGCTTAGACAGGACACATACTAAGCTTTAGACCCCTGGCTTAGACAGGGCTTAGACTCTAGCGGATTAAGGTAAGGGTTCAGGTTTGGGATATGGTTAAAACCAAAAATGTCCACAACTGGAATCGAACAAGCAGGTTAGCAGAGAGCAGGTGAGCAGGTGAGCAGAGAGCAGGTGAGCAGAGAGCAGGTGAGCAGAGAGCAGGTGAGCAGAGAGCAGGTGAGCAGGTTAGCAGAGAGCAGGTTAGCAGAGAGCAGGTTAACAGAGAGCAGGGCGCTTTGCTTTGTTTGCTCCGGTATTTAACTACCTGTCTGACTGTGTGTTAGAGGCTTTTAACACACAAGAACAGAACCATAGTACCTTACTGGTAGTGACTGGTCCTGTGAAGATCACATTCACACCCTTATTGGGCATCTGAGACAGAGGTTCCTCTGGTGGTTAGAGGTGCAATTGTCATGCACTGCTTTTCAGAAGGCATCTTTAGGGAAATACATTTTGTTACTTTTCTGTACCGAGTTATTTGTGCTTTCTAGAAAATTCTGAATTCCACCATAACTAGCCCCAGACAGTGACATCACTTGTCTTCCTCAGTGAGAGCCGAAGAGAAAGCCAGAGGAGTGTGTTCCTCTGTTCCTGCTATCTCTGTCCCTAGTGAACCTCAGTCATTCTGATAATTATATCTTCCCCCTAAAACAAAAAGAGTCTAAATATAACCGGGTCCTAATTACAGGAGTGCTGATGTGATGTTATGTTGCTCGCTGCTTTCCTAAACGACATGGAGCTGAACTTCTTAAAGACACGCTGGAGCTAATGAACTTGTTTGTCTTCGCAAAGCGTCTTTCCGCCCGCTGCGCCCCGCTAATGAGTTGTTGCATCTTCACAGCGCCCTGCCTGTCCTCTGATCACGGCGGAGGTGAAAGCGCGAGAAAGGGTCAATGGGGTCCTACGGACGGTCACTTTTCCAACAGGCAGTGGGTAGGACACCCCACACAGGCTTGTTAACAGGCAGTGCCCAGTGTGAGTGTCTGGGGTCAGAG